>NC_059327.1:131692852-132317852 GCF_018350155.1 Leopardus geoffroyi
GACAAGAAAACTAGAAAAAAATTAGTCTCACAAGCTCAAAAGTTCCCAGGAGGATAGGACAATTTAGAAGCAACTAGCTCTACATTCTAATAACAATTAGAATTAGTGCAGTAGTTGATGTTCATAAATTCTGGGGGCATCTTTTTGTCACTCTTATACCTCACTTATAATAACTCTGTTAAATCTTCTAGAAACAAGAATCAGCTGCTGCATGTTCTCATTCATACTATTTTTTCACTTAAGAATAATTTTCTGTGTTAACTATTCTAGTACCACTGTTGGGAAAACAATTGGTTTTATCCAACATGAAAATTGAATTATGAGAATATTCAAGATTCTATTCATGAAGACTATACACAATATAAATCCATTTTTTAAGACTTAAGAAGAAGCCAAACAATGTTTTGTTTAGGATTACCTAATAAAACAATTTTTTAAGTGCAATACATTATGAAAACAATTTTTTAGATGCAAAGAAATAATGGCCCTAAAATTTGAAATAGGGCTTTCCTCCAGAAGGAGACAGGAAGGTGGAATAAGCAAATAACCCAACTGTAAAATAAAAAAAGGGTTTGAATAGACAGAGCCAAAGAAGCTATACCTGATAAGCCAATAGGAACATGAGAAGATGCTCAACATGATTACTCATTAGGGAAGTGAATATCAAAACTATAATGAGATACCATTTCTCACCCAATAGGATGAGTATACAAAAAACCCAAACAGGAGCGCCTGGGTAGCTCAGCTGGTTGAACGTCTGACTTCAGCTCAGGTCATGATCTCACAGTCCATGAGTTCGAGCCCAACGTCGGGCTCTGTGCTGACAGCTCAGAGCCTGGAGCCTGCTTTGGATTCTGTGTCACCCTCTCTCTGCTCCTCCCCTGCTCATGCTCTGTCTCTCTCTGTCTCAAAAATAAATAAAAACATTAAAAAATTAAAAAACAAAAACAAAAAACAAAAAACCCAAACAACAAGAAGTGTTGCCAGAGATGTACAGAAACTAAAATCCTCACACATTGCTACTAAGAATGTAAAACGAGGTAGCCACTTTGGAAAACAGCTTGATAGGTTCCTCAAAAAGTTAGACTTGCCATTTAACTAACCTAGCAAATCCACTCTTAGATGCCTACCCAAAAGAAATAAAAACATGTCCACACAAAAAAACGTGTACATAAATATTCATAACAGCATGATGTACAATAGAGAAAAAGTGGAAAGAGCTCAGATATCCATCAAGTTGGTGAATAGATAAACAAAATCCTGTAAATCATAGAATGGAAAACTATTCAGAAATAAAAAGAAACAAAGTTTTGATGTGTGCTACAACAGGCATGAAACTCAAAAAACACTCAGCAATAGAAGCCAGACACACAAGAATATCAATATGTATGATTCTATATATATAAAATGTCCTAGAAAGGCAAATATATAGAGAAAGTAAACTGGTAGTTTGCTAAGGGCTGAAGGTGGCAAAATGGAGTCACTAAATGAGCACAAAGTGTTTTTTTTTAGAGTGATGGAAATGTTCCAAATTTAAGTTCTGGAATATGATTGTATAATACCATAAACATACTAATATTCATTGGATTATGTACTTAAAAAGGGTGAATTCTATGATATGTAAATTATATCTCAATAAAACTCTTTTTGAAAGCATAACAGATTTCAACTCTTTCCTCTTTAACATTCTAATGGACTACCCACATTATTCAGTCTTCATGAAATTTTTAATTGAAGCAATACATGACTATGCTGTTCATGTCCTTGTAGTTTGCATAACTGACAGGTGGAAAAGAGAGGCTTAATTACCCACAAATTACTCTCATTATCATTCCTTCCAATTTAAACAACCATAGTGTGGTTATGAGTAATGTCACTAAAAATGTCCCAGTTTGCAAGAACGGAAAGTAGGGATGTCTGGTGACCTTGAATCATTATCCATGATAACGTGGACACATCTAGCTTACAGCCCTGCCTCTGCATTGGATCATGTCAGGTATATCACACATTTTAAAGTCAAAGAAGGGAAGTTGACAGTACCCTTTTATTTAAAAAATAAAATTTTCTTGATTCATTATATAAATCAATGATCCATCTACAGGGCGAGATGGAAAAATAGGTAAACATGGCTGAAATACATCAAATCCATTAAGAAAAATGGAAGTCAACGTGGAGACTATTTGCTATTTCTCTGAGAAAGTACTCTTTTGGTTCTTCACCTGGAACTTGGCAAAGTTAAAAGGTCCTATCGTGCATATATTCCCAGAAACTTAGGTGACTGTTTCTGTCATAGTTGTTTTCAGTGGAAACATACTCTTTAAATTTATGTCCAGGATATTACTGTTCTATGGAGCTTGTAGTTGTTGTTTTTTTAATATGCCTGTTTTTGAAAGCCTTTTAGAAGACCTACGATGAACTTAATAGCTTTGTTTATCCTTTTTTGTAGAGTAGGTTCTTTCTACTCTGCAAAATGAAAAAGTTATTTGGGGAAACACAGCATAGACTGGCATATTTTTCTCAGATCTGTGGTATGTTGTGATGAAGCCAGAACTGTCAGACCGAGACAGAAAAGCCATTGAGAGTGCATTAGCACTGAAATGTGCACAGCCTAATTTTCTATTACTGGTGATGCAAAAGGAAAATACAACAGAGCAGCAAGGGAATAACACAAATTATTTTCCTCTTTATTTATCACTTTAGGTTCAGCCAGGCAGAGCTGATGGACAGGAAGAAAAACAGCAATGGGGAATTCTCCACTTCCTAGTATAGTCATTTAGATTTAATAAATGTTACTGATCATCTTAGAGGAAGTACCCTTAGTTTTCATCATTCCTGGGACTTCTCTTTTCCTGGAATATTTTCCTCTTCCATCTTCTCCGGATACAATTCTATTCCTTGGAGCCTGGAACAGAAAGAGGACATTAGTGGGAAAAATCTGAATAAAATATGTAGTTTTGTAATTAGTATTGTATCAGTATTAACTGTGGGGAATAAGCTTAGGAATTCCCTGAGCTTACACCCATGGGTTAACAAGGCATAAAGAATTAGAAAGCCACAGGATGAACACACACAAGTTTGGGTAAACAAGATTAGGTAAACAGCAAAGACCCCCTGTGTAGGACAAATGTACAGGAATAGAAAAGCTTCAGGATAAAAACATCAAAATGAGGTAAACAAGATTAGATATTCAGGGCAGAAACACCCCCCAACTTAGTACAATAGCAGAAAGTTGCTTTCACAAGAAGGAAGGACAAAAACAGGAAAACAGGACTTTAGACAGCAGCAGGGCAAAGTTGCCCAGAGTGGAGCTAATTAGCAAAAGAAAGGTGCCTTGTTGACCCTGAGGAAGCATGCTCTGTCTTTCTTGTCCCCAGGGCCAGTTTAGGTAAACAGATGTGGAGCCTCATGCCTGTTGTAAACAACCTTCCTTCCAGTCAGGATTTTGTTTTGTATTAACCCAAACCCCTAACACAGCATATCTTCAAAACTCCTTTTCCTCACACCCATGAGTTAATATTCATGGTTTCATTGTCTCTTTGTGCATGCCCATCACGTTTGTAAGACTTCTGATCTTAATAAAAACAGAACAGGGACACTTATTTGTGGCTCTTGTCTCTTCCTGGACATTAGCCTCTCTCCCATTTTAATCCTATGTCCTGCTCTCTTGCTGGACAAGAGAGAACTCCAGACCCAGAGTCTACGACAATTAACTTACTAGTTTTGATCATTGTTTCAAGGATTTGTAAGATGTTAACATGGCAGAAAATTGAGTAAATTGTACCGGGGAACTTTCTGTACTATCTTTGTAACTCTTCTGTAAATTCAAATACATTTCATAATAAAACCACAAAAGAAAAAAAAAAAAAAAAACTTGAGTACAGTTACTAAACAACAACAAAATTCTACTCCTCATGTAGAAAGTGAAGCAGATATCTTCCCCCTGGTGTCTACTTTTATCCCCTCCTTGGCCCCCAACCCCTGCCCCACAGTGAGAGGTAAAACTTGACACTATATATTCTTGTAGCCTTTGTTTCCTTAAAGCACATACCACTTTCTAAATTTTATCACTGATGTACATTTTAGTATACCCTATTAGGAAGGCAGAATGGGTTAGAACAACAATAATAACAAAAATAGAAATTTAGTTCTACCAAACTTGGGCAAATGACTTAATCTCCCTGAGCCTTAGTTTCTTCATCTAAAAGAGTGAAAATAATTAGTTAACCATAGATTAGATGCCATATATGAATAAAGATCTTTGGACAAAACCTATCACATAGTAAATGCTCAAAATAGCTATATATGCTATTGTTCCCATTACCATTATTACTAGGCTAAGTTTCTTGGTATCAGGGACTTTCTTGTTCAAGTTCACAGAAACTTGAAATGCAGATGCTCAGATATGGGTTAGTGAATTGTAATGGCCTCAGAATGTGTTTTTTCAGATTGATATATTTGTCATTCTGGTTTTAATTAATTTTATTTTCTAAATTGTTATTGTCTTCTTTGTTTTCAATTCTCAAAAGTACACGTTTATGGTCTATTATATCTAGCCAACTCACTGAAGTTTCTCATCAAACTACAGTAAGTAGGAGAAAAGGGATTTTTTTCTTACAAAGTTCTTGAGTAAACCTTAAACGTTTCCCTTTTCTATTTCTGTCTTTGAAGAAACTTTACCTCACTGCCACCTAACTAGCTTGTGTATTCTTGGGCTTGTTAGTGACCTCTTTGAAGGGACCCAAAATCTGCTGTGTTCGCATTGGTTTCTGAATACTTTCATTCCAAATTATAAAGCAAATTTTATGAACTCTAACCCTAGTCATGCCTATGTGCTTTGAGATTTAACAAAAAAAAAAAAAAAAAAAAAAAAAATGGAGAGTACTGGAATAAAATAGGATGAGATTTTCCCTTTAATGTGAATATTATTCTGAAAATGTTTGTTAACATTAGTTGCTTTCTCATTCATTCGTTCATAAAGAGTGATTGATTGTTTAGTACCTACCAGCCATTAAGCTAAATACTGAAAATATAAATCTGAAAAACAATTCAGTCCCTACCCTAAAGGAGCTCATATTCTTTAGGGAGACAAACTTGTAAACAGCTCATTATAATGCATTGTGAAATGTGCAATAATAGAGATGTTACAGAACATTATGAGATCGTAAAAGAGCATTTCAATCTGGGGAAAACAGAAGCATCCTGACTCTAAAGCATTTTTCTCAGCCTTAGCTGCCACAGAAATTACCTGGGGAACTTTTAAAACTATACATTCCTGGGAGCCATCACATAAATTCTATTATAATTGGTCTGGGGTATTGCCTAGGCATTAGGACTTTTTCAGGTGCTACTGTTCTAAAGAATAAGGAGAAATTAACCAGGATGAAAACAAAGATGGTGGAGAAAGCCATGGAGACAAGGTATGTTGAGCAGAGAACAGCACAAGCAAAGGCACTGAGGCAAGAAAGAGTTTGGTATGTGATGTGTAAGTAAGATACATGTTGCTGTTTTGTGAGAGGGCAGTGTCGAAAGAATGATTTTAGTGTTCTGAGTGCAGTGGTGGGAAATGAAGCAAGAGGGGAGAGTAAGGAGGCCATGCTGCTATCAGGATAACAGATTTGACAAAGAAATGACACGGTCAGATTTACATCATGGATAGCTTTCTCTGCTAGCTGAGTAGAGGGAGTGTTTGAAGTAGACAATACTGGAGGCAGGGAGATAAATCAGGAGATCTAAATGAGACATTATTAAGACCACAACCTTGAAACATTAGGAAGAGATTCCTAAAAACTTAAGAAAGTTATACTAGCCATTCTCAGATACTGTTTGGATGTCACAAGAGTGGTAGAAGGAGAAATCTGGTGAACAGGTGGATGGAGATTAATATCTACTGAGACAGAGAAGATAGTAATGGCAGTAGGTTTAGGAGGAAATGTGATATGCTCAGTTTGGAGCACAATGTGTCTGAGATGCCTGTGGTGTGTTCAGGTGGAGATATTATACTAGGCCACCTGGTCAAAGTTTAAGGATGAATGAGAATATTGACTTGGACACATTCAAGACTGCTTTTGCTTTGGCTTGCTCTTGAAGGAGCCAATAAGCAATGCAAAAGTAAAGATTGAAATGGCTGATACAATTCCTCAATGTCTCCTTTTTAACTCAAGGAGATGCAATGTAAATGCAGTGTCTTAGTCTATGTGGACACTTTGTGCATAAGAACAGAAGAATTCTAGATCTCTGGGCTTACTGACGTTTTTACTCCCAGCCATGTCAGCACCCCATAACTCAAGGTAACATTTGAAGCTATAATTCTGCTATTCCACAAATTATATTGCACAGGCCTAATTAGGTTCTGAGCCTTGAAATTCTTGCTCTGTTAGCACTGATGAAAATGCCTTATCTCCCCAAGTCTATTTGGTCACATGTAACACTTAGGTTCTTTTTGTTATATCTCAATAGCCAACAATAGTTGGAGGTAGGTGGATAAGGGCTAAGTTTCCCCACTACTTCAACACAAGTTTATAAAGAAAACAAGTCTCAGACAAAATTCTGATGTAAACATAGACGTTAATCTTAGTCTCTCAATTCTCATAATGTCTCTAAAACTTAGTGGGCTGAAAAACAATTTTACTATTAATCTCTCACTGTTCTGAGGTATGAATGATCTCAATTGGGTGGTTTTTTCTTCCAGTCTCTCAGGAGTCATGTCTTCTGGGTTTCTGGAGACAGATAGATTGAACATCCAAGATGGCTCTTCACAGGGCTGGTTTTAATGCTGGCTTTGGGTGGGAGCTCAGCCAGGACCAGAACATCTGTGCATATCCTCTTTATGTGGTGTGGGCTTCCCACACCATGAAGTCTAAAAGAAGAGCAACTAAGGGCTGTAGTCATAACTGACAGTCATTTCTGCCATAGTCTGCCACCAGTGCTGCCACTGGGCCTATCCATATTGAAGGGGGTGAAGAAACAAACTCCTATAACCAGACGGGAGAGTGACAAGGTCACATTAGAGGTCATTTAGTCTTCCATGGAAAACACAATCTACCACTAATGAGCAAGCCAGCACAGCACAGTCATGCAACCTGTTCTTTAAGAATAATGAAGTGTCAGCTCTATGTCTTTTTTGTTGCTCCAAAAATACTTTTCATAAATAGCTTCACCTGAGGCAAGAGAAGTACCATTCCAGAGATAGGTTTTGGCTAATTATTATTTTTTTTAATATGTGGTGTCAAAGAATCTGGACTACCTGAGATACTTTAGAGATTAAACTTAGAACACCATCCCAAAGTTTACAGTTTATAGGGCTCATTAAACTCATATGCTCTGTTTATGAAAGTCTGATGATCTCTAAAATATTTGGTATGTTTAGGCTTTCAGAGTATCTATGACATAGCATTTTAAAGTAATATGCAAATATCATCATAAGGCACTAGGAATGTGCCACATATAGGTTTGGATATTTTAATTTAAAAGACATTAGATATAAATTTTAAACCATCTTTTGCCTATTTCAAAAAATATATATGAGGATGGATGAAATCACCCAGGAAGAGTGAGTACAATGAGAAAAGCCATGATTCTTGGCCAATTCCTGCGACTCACCACCATGTTAGGGTCCCCAGAGGAAGACAAGCTGGCAAAGTGGCCAAAGAAAGATTATGGGTATAAGTAGAAACAGTACAGGCAATTTCCAGAAAAAGTGCTAATGCACAATTTCCATTGCAGTGAAGTAGTATAATCAAATCGGGATTAAAATATTTTCACTGGCATTGGAAACTGGAAGTCACAAGTGACCTCAGCAACTGCACCATCAGTGAATTGTGGTCAGAAGACACCTGGTATTAAGGAGTGAATGCAAATGCAAGGAAGTGAAGACTGACTCTTTGAGGATGTTTTGATATGAGAAGTGGACAATGCCCAAAAGGGACATGCAGCTGAAGGGCAATTTTTAGATAGGCTGAGACTTAGGCATGTTTCTAGGATGACCAAAGAAGAATCATTCCTGATCAAGCTTTTCTGAGAGAGAAAAAGAAATAAGATAAAAGTCAGGGTTAATAAATTACCTAAACCCTGAAGAAAGGAAAGCAGGATGGACGTAGATGCAAATAAGAGTGGCAAAACAAACAACTAAGTTATAAATTTGTGCCTTGTTCTTACTAGATTTTTCTTCTTTCCAAAGAGGTGGCCTCATTTTTATATTTTTTTCCTTTTTAAATATAATATATTCTGTTCCTGAAATAAAAGAATCATAATGGAATACAAATATATAGCCTCAAAATGAATTTGCAACAAAGAGTAGAGAACAATGTATTTTTCTATTACTTATAAGTAAAACTTTTACAATAATTTGAAAAATAATTCATACAAATGAATAGCGTGAATTAGAGTATGGGCTAAATTGTGATAATAAAGAAGCCCTAATGTGAAGCAGCTCAAACCAGACAGCATGTTAATTCTCTCTGGGTTTTTATTTTTTTTTAAGATAAAACTAACCTATAACATTACAATAGTTTCAGATACACAACAAAATGATTCAATATTTGTATTTGTACTTGTTAAGTGGTCACCACAATAAGTCTGGTTTATATCCATCACCACACAAAGTTACAAATTTTTTCTTGTGAAGGAACTTTTAAGATCTACTCTTGTAGCAACTTTCAAATACAGTCAACAGTATTATTAACTACACCATGTTGTATGTTACACCCCGTGATTTTATAACTAAAAATTTGTACCTTTTGATTCTCTTGGCCATTCTGCCTCACGCTACTCCTGTCTCCAGCAACACCAGTCTGTTCTATCTATGAGTTCTATGTATGTATGTATGTATGTATGTATGTATGGGACTGGGTGGCAGTTTGATTCCACATATAAGTGAGAACATACGGTATTTTTTTTTCTCTGGTTTATTTCACTTAACATAATGCCCTCAAGGTCTATCCATATTGTGCAAATGGAAAGATTCTTTCTTTTTTATGGCTTTGTATTATATATATGTAGCACTTTCTCTTTACCCATTTATTCACCAGTGGATATTTTGGTTGCTTCTATATCTGGGCTACTGTAAATAATGTGGCAGTGAACACGGGAGTTCCTGTATCTTTTTGAAGTGGTGATTTTTTTTCTTCAAATAAATATCCAGAAGTGGAATTGCTGATCATATGGTGGCTCTATTTTTAATTTTTTGTGGAACTCTATATTGTTTTCAATAGTGGCTTCACCAATTAACACTTCCCCAATGGTGCACAATGGTTCCCTATGCAACATCCCTGTCAAAACCTACTATTTCTTATATTTATAACAATAGCTATTCTAACAGGTGTGGAGTTATGTCATTGTGGTTTTGATTTACATTGTCCTGATGATTAGTATCATTAAGCACATTTTCATGTGCCTATTAGCCATCTGTATATCTTCTTTGGAAAAATGTTTATTCGTATACTCTGCCCATTTGTTACTTGGATTATTTGATTCCTTTGCTATTGAATTGTATGAGTTTTGGGTTTTTTTTTTTTGTTTTTTTGTTTTTTGTTTTGAGAGAGAGAGAGAGAGAGTGCACAAGAGGGGAGAGGGACAAAGGAAAGAGGGAAAGAGAGAAATAATCTAAAGCAGGTTCCATAGTCAATGTGAAGCCCGATGCAGGGCTCAACCCATGACCCTGGCATCATCATGATCTGAGCCAAAGTCAGGAGTTGTATGCTCCATTGACTGAGCTACCCAGGTGCCCCCAGTTGTATGAATTCTTTACATATTTTGCATATTAACCCCTTCTCAGATATATGGTTTACAAATATTTTCTTTCATTCAGTAGGTTGCCTTTTTTTTTTCAATTTCTATATTTATTACTTGAGCTGACGATTGAATTCTAAGCAAGGCAGGAGGGAAAAAACTCAAATGCCAAGTCATTCTTTTTTATTATTTTTAAATTCCAGTATATTTAATATACAGTATTATCTTAGTTTCATGTGTATAATATTACAATGCAACAATTCTTTACATTACTCAGCGCTCACCAAAATTAGTGTACTTTTAATTCCCTTCACCTATTTCACCCATCCTCTACCCACCTCCTCTAGTAACAATCAGACATTTGGACAGCTTCTGTTATGGGTATTATAAATAATTCTATAAAAAAAACAAGAGTACCTGTATCTTTTTGAAGTAGTTAGTGGTTTTGTTTTCTTCAGATACAAGTGGAACTGCTGGATCATATTGTTTTATTTTCAAATTTTTTAGGTACTTTCATACTATTTTCCAAAGTGGCTGTACCAGTATGCATTCATATCAACAGTACACAATCTCCACATCCTCGCCAATACCTGTTGTTTCTTGTGTTATTGATATTAGCCATTCTGACAGGTGTGAGGTGATATCTCATTGTGGCTTTGATTTGAATTTCCCTGATGAGTGATATTGAACATCTTTTCATGTGTCTGTTGACCATTTGGATGTCTTCTTTGGAGAAATATCTATTCATGTCTTCTGCCCATTTTTTAATTGGATTATTTGTTTTTTGTGTGTTCAGTTGTATAAGTTCTTTATATATTTTGGATACTAATCCTTTATCATATATGTCATTTATAAATACCTTCTCCCACTCAGTATGTTGTCTATTAGAATAATTTGTTGTTTCCTTTGCTGTACAGAAGCTTTATGTTTTGATGTAGTCCCAATAGTTTATTTTTGCTTTTGTTTACCTTGCCTTGAGAGACATATCTAGAAAAATGTTGCTATGACCAATATCAGAAAAATTATTGCCTGTGCTCTCTTTTAGGATTTTATGGTTTCAGTTCTCACATTTAGGTCTTTAATCCATTTGAGTTTATTTTTGTGTATGGTGTAAGAAAGTGATTCAGTTTCACTATTTTGTATGTTGCTGTCCAGTTTTCCCAACACCAGGGAAACAGGCTCCATTTGTTTGTTGAAGAGATTGTCTTTTTCCCTGTGCATGATCTTTCCTCTTTGTCATGAATTAATTGATCATATAAATGTGGGTTTATTTCTGGGCTCTCTATTCTGTTGATCTAAGTGTCTTTTTTGTGCCAGTACCATACTGTTTTGATTACTACAGCTTTATAGCATATCTTGAAATCTGAAATTATGATACCTCCAGTTTTGTTCTTTTTCAAGATTGCTTTGGCTATTCAGGGTTTTTTATGGTTACATACAAATTTTAGTACTATTTGTTCTAGTTCTGTAAAAAAATGCTGTTGGTATTCCTATTTCATTTTTGCAGTTATGTTTGGGTTATCTGTCCATTGATTTAAGTGGGTATCAAAGTCCCCTAATATTATTGTATTATTATCAATTATTTCCTTTATGTGTGTTAAATAGCTGTTTTTTGTGTTTGGGTACTTCCATTTTGGGTACATAAATATTTATAATTGTTATATCTTATTTCTGGATTGTTCCCCTCTGGTAATGTAGTGTTCTTGTTCTCTTGTGTCAGTCTTTGTTTTAATGTCCATTTTGTCAGATGTAAGTATTGCTACTTCAGCTTTCTTTTCACTTCCATTTGCATGATAAATACTTTTTTTTATTTTCTTTTTTATTTTTTAAAATTTACATCCAAATTAATTAGCATATAATGAAACAATGATTTTAGGAGTAGATTCATTAATGCCCCTTACCCATTTAGCCCTTCCCCCCCCCCCACAACCCCTCCAGTAACCCTCAGTTTGTTCCCCATATTTAGGAGTCTCCTCTGTTTTGTCCTCCTCCCTGTTTTTATATTATTTTTGTTTCCCTTCCCTTATGTTCATCTGTTTTGTCTCTTAAAGTCCTCATATGAGTGAGGTCATATGATTTTTGTCTTTCTCTCACTGACTAATTTCACTTAGCATAATACCCTCTAGTTCCATCCACGTAGTTGCAAATGGCAGGATTTCATTCTTTTTGATTGCTGAGTAATACTCCATTGTGTATGTATATACATCTGTTGTTGCCTGGGTTATTAATGTTAGCCATTCTGACAGGTATAAGGTTGTATCTCATTGTGGTTTTGATTTGTATTTCCCTGATGATGAGTGATGTTGAGCATTTTTTCATGTGTTGGTTGGCCATCTGGATGTCTTCCTTGGAGAAGTGTCTATTCATGTCTTTTCCCCATTTCTTCACTGGATTCTTTGTTTTTTGGGTGTTGAGTTTGATAAGTTCTTTATTGATTTTGGATACTAACCCTTTATCTGATATGTCATTTGCAAATATCTTCTCCCATTCTGTCGGTTGCCTTTTAGTTTTGCTGATTGTTCCTTTGCTGTGCAGAAGCTTTTTATTTTGATAAGTTCCCAGTAGTTCATTTTTGGTTTTCTGTCCCTTGCCTCTGGAGATGTGTTGAGTATGAAGTTGCTGCAAGCAAGATCAAAGAGGTTTTTGCCTGCTTTTTCCTCGAGGATTTTAATGGCTTCCTGTCTTACATTTAGGTCTTTCGTCCATTTTGAGTTTATTTTTGTGTATGGTGTAAGAAAGTCGTCCAGGTTCATTCTTCTGCATGTTGCTGTCCAGTTTTCCCAGCACCACTTGCTGAAGAGACTGTCTTTATGTCATTGGATATTCTTTCCTGCTTTGTCAAGACTCGTTGGCCACACGTTTGTGGGTTCATTTGTGGGTTCTCTATTCTGTTCCATGGATCTGAGTGCCTGTTCTTGTGCCAGTACCATACACTCTTGATGATTACAGCTTTATAGTATAGCTTGAAGTCTGGGATTGTGATGCCTCCTGCTTCGGTTTTCTTTTTCAAGATTGCTTTGGCTATTCGGGGTCATTTCTGATTCCATACAAATTTTAGGATTATTTGTTCTAGCTCTGTGAAGAATGCTGGTGTTACTTTGATAGGGATTGCATTGAGTATGTAGATTGCTTTGGGTAGTATCGACATTTTAACAATATTTGTTCTTCCTATCCAGGAGTATGGAATCTTTTTCATTTCTTTATGTCTTCTTCAATTTCTTTCATAAGCTTTCTATAGTTTTCAGTGTATAGATTTTTCACCTCTTTGGTTAGACTTATTCCTAGGTATTTTATGGTTTTTGGTGCAACTGTAAATGGGATCAATTCCTTGATTTCTCTTTCTGTTGCTTCATTGTTGGTATATAGGAATGCAACCGATTTCTGTGCATTGATTTTATATCCTGCAACTTTGCTGAATTCATGGATCAGTTCTAGCAGTTTTTTGATGGAATCTTTTTGGTTTTCCATATAGAGTATCATGTCATCTGCGAAGAGTAAAAGTTTGACCTATTCCTGGACAATTTGGATGCTTTTTATTTCTTTGTGTTGTCTGATTGCAGAGGCTAAGACTTCCAATACTATGTTGAATAAGAGTGGTGAGAGTGGACATCCCTGTCTTGTTCCTGACCTTAGGGGGAAAGCTCTCAGTTGTTCCCCATTGAGGATGATATTAGCGTTGGGTAGTTCATATATGGCTTTTATGATCTCGAGTTATGCTCCTTCTATCCCTACTTTCTTGAGGTTTTTATCAAGAAACGTTGCTGTATTTTGTCAAATGTTTTCTCTGCATCTATTGAGAGGATCATATGGTTCTTATCCTTTCTTTTATTGATGTGATGAATCATGTCAAATGTTTTGCAGATATTGAACCAGCCCTGCATCCCAGGTATAAATCCCACTTGGTCGTGGTGAATAAATTTTTTAACGTATTGTTAGATCCAGTTGGCTAATATCTTGTTGAAGATTTTTGCATCCATGTTCATCAGGGAAATTGGTCTACAGTTCTCCTTTTTACTGGGGTCTCTGTCTGGTTTTGGAATCAAGGTAATTTTGGCTTCATAGAAAAAATTTGGAAGTTTTCCTTCCATTTCTATTTTTTGTAACAGTTTCAAGAGAATAGGTGTTAACTCTTCCTTAAATGTTTGGTAGAATTCTCCTGGAAAGCCATCTGACCCTGGACTCTTGTTTTTTGGCAGATTTTTTATTACTAATTCTATTTCCTTACTGGTTATGGGTCTGTTCAAATTTTCTAAACTTCCTGTTTTGGTTTTGGTAGTGTATATGTTTCTAGAAATTTGTCCATTTCTTCCAGATTGCCCATTTTATTGGCATATAATTGCTCATAATATTCTCTTATTATTGTTTTTATTTCTGTTGTGTTGGTTGTGATCTCTCCTCTTTTATTCTTGATTTTATTTATTTGTGTCCCTTCCTTTTTCTTCTTGATCAAACTGGCTAGTGGTTTATCAATTTTGTTCATTCTTTCAAAGAATCGGCTTCTGGTTTCATTGATCTGTTCTAGTGTTTTTTGTTTTGTTTTTTGGTTTTTGGTTTTTTTTTTTTTTTTTTTTTTTTGGTTTCGATAGCATTAATTTCTGCTCTAATCTTTATTATTTCCTGTCTTCTGCTGGTTTTGGGTTTTATTTGCTGTTCTTTTTCCAGCTCCTTATGGTGTAAGGTTAGGTCGTGTATCTAAGATCTTTCTTCCTTCTTTAGGAAGGCCTGAATTGCTATATACTTTCCTTTTATGACCGCCTTTGCTGCGTCCCAGAGGTTTTGGGTTGTGGTCCTATCATCTTGATTGACTTCCATATACTTTTTGATTTCCTCTTTAACTACTTGGTTAGCCCATTAATTCCTTAGTAGGATGTTATTGAGTCCCCAAGTATTTGTTACCTTTCCAAATTTTTTCTTGTGGTTGATGTAGAGTTTCATAGTGTTTTGGTCTCAAAATATGCACGGTATGATCTCGATCTTTTTGTACTTACCTAGGGCTGATTTGTGTCCCAGTATATGGTCTATTCTGGAGAACATTCCATGTGCACTGGAGAAGAATGTATATTCTCCTTTAGGATGAGATGTTCTGAATGTATCTGTTAAGTCCATCTGGTCCAATGTGCCATTCAAAGCCATTGTTTCCTTGTTGATTTTTTGATTAGATGATCTGTCCGTTGTTGTGAGTGGGGTGTTGAGGTCTCCTACTATTAAGGTATTACTATTGATGAGTTTCTTTATGTTTGTTATTAATTGATTTATATCTTTGGGTGCTCCACATTTGACACATAAATGTTTACAATTGTTAGGTCTTCTTGGTCCATAGACCCCTTGATTATGATATCATGTCTTTCTGCATCCCTTGATACAGTCTTTATTTTAAAGTCTAGATTGTCTGATATAAGTATGGATACTCTGGCTTTCTTTTGTTGACCATTAGCATGACAGATGGTTCTCCATCCCCTTACTTTCAATCTGAAGGTGTCTTTAGGTCTAAAGTGGGTCTCTTGTAAGCAGTATATAGATGGATTTGTTATTTTATCCATTCTGTTACCCTATGTCTTTTGATTGGAGCATTGAGTCCATTGACGTTTACAGTGAGTACTGAAAGATATGAATTTTTGCCATTATGATGCTTGTAGAGTTGGAGTTTCTGGTGATGTTCTCTGGTCCTTTCTAATCTTTTGTTGCTTTTGATATATATATATATATATATATATATATATATATATATATATATATAATCAGCTTTTGATATATATATACATATATATATATATATAATCAGCTTTTGATATATATATATATATATATATATATATATATGTATAAAATCATTTCTGCCCTCAGAAAGTTCCCCTTAATATTTCTTGCAGGACTGGTGTAGTGGTCACAAACTCCTTTAATTTTTGTTTCTCTGGGAAACTTTTTATCTCTCCTTCTATTTTGAATGACAGCCTTGCTGGATAAAGAATTCTTGGTTGCATATTTTTCTGATTCAGCACACTGAATATATCCTGCCACTCCCTTCTGGCCTGCCAAGTATCTGTGGATAGGTCTGCTGCAAACCTGATCTGTCTTCCCTTGTAAGTTAGGGACTTTTTTTCCCTTGCTACTTTCATGATTCTCTCCTTGCCTGATTATTTTGTGAATTTGACTATGATATGCCTTGTTGATGGTAGGTTTTTGTTGAATCTAATGGGGGTCCTCTGTGCTTCCTGGATTTTGATGTCTGTGTCTTTCCCCAGGTTAGGAAAATTTTCTGCTATGATTTGCTCACATAACCCTTCTACCTGTTTTTCTCTCTCTTCCTCTTCTGGGACCCCTATGATTCTGATGTTGTTCCTTTTTAATGAGTCACTGATTTCTCTAATTCTTAAATCGTGCTCTTTTGCCTTAATTTCCCTCTTTTTTTCTGCTTTGTTATTCTCTATAAGTTTGTCCTGTATATCGCTGATTCTCTGTTCTGCCTCGTCCATCCTTGCTGCCGCTGCATCCATCCATGATTGCAGCTCAGTTATAGCATTTTTAATTTCATTCTGGTTATTTTTTACTTCTTTTATTTCTGCAGAAAGGGATTCTAATCTGTGTTCAACTCCAGCTAGTATTCTTATTATCGTGATTCTAAATTCTGGTTCAGACATCTTGCTTGTATCTGTGCTGGTTAAGTCTCTGGCTGACGTTTCTTCGTGCTCTTCCTTTTGGGGTGAATTCCTTTGTTTTGTCATTTTGAAGGAAGAAAAGGAATTAATGAGGTAGAAAAATTGAAATTTTAAAAAATTAAAATTAAGAAACATATTAAAATTAAAAATTAAACACACACACACACATAAAAAAATCAAATAGATGATGCAAGATCCTAGGTGTGTTTTGGTCTGGGTGTTGAAAGTGGTTTGACAGATTAGAGAAAAAAAAGGCGGGGGGAGAGAAAAAAAAAGGAAATCATTTGAAAATTTGAAAAAATGAATACACTGAAGTAGACTAAAATAAGATGATGGGGGTAAAATAGAATTTGAAAAAATATACATAAAAGTAAAGAATATAGTAGAAAAAATTAAAGAAAAATATTTTAATAGAAATTAAAAATAAATGATTTTTTTCATTTTCTGTATTTAAGAATAAAGGGAAAAAACTAAAAAGAGAAAAAAGAAAAAAGAAAAGAAAAAAAGAAAAAATCGTTTGAAAATTTGAAAAAGTGAATACACTGTAGTAGACTAAAATAAAATGATGGAAGTAGAATAGAATTTGAAAAAAATTACATAACAGCAAAAAATATAGTAATAAAAATTAAATAAAAATATTTTTAATAGAAATTGAAAGTAGAAATGATATTTTTCTCTTTCTGCATTCAAGAAAAAGAAACAAAAAAGGAAAAAAGAAAAATAAAGGAAAAGAAATTGTTTGAAAATTTGAAAAGGTGAGTACACTGAAGTAGACTAAAATAAAATGATGGAAGTAAAGTAGAATTTGAAAAAATTTACAGAAAAGTAAAAAATATAGTAATAAAAATTAAAGAAAGGTATTTTTAATAAAAATTGAAAATAAAAATGAGTTATCTTTCTGTATTCAAGAAAAAGAAAAGAATTGTACAAGAGAAAAAGGAAAAAGAAAAAAAAAATTGAACAGATGAATCTACCAACAGATTGAAGTAGGACTGAAATTGCTTCGTTTTCCCCTAGAAGTCAGTCTATGTAGCTCTCTATAGTCCATAAACCAAGCCAGCAGTGAGACTTGTGTTCCTGAAGAGCAATGTTGGCCCAGTTGGGGCCAGTGTAACCGCTCCGCTCTCCACTAGATGGCGCTGCTAGCCTACTGGGGTGGATTGTTGCAGGATTTATAGGTGCGTATGCGCATGCACGGGAGTGGTGAAAATGGCACCACCCAGCCACCCAGTCTGTTCTCCCGGATCAGCAATCATGCACCTGTTCTCCGTCTTCAGCTCTCATCCACTCCCGCTTCTTCGCTCTCCGTGACCAGGCCCCAGGCAGTACCTCTCTCCCAAGTTTTGTCTCAGATGCGGCTGTTTTCCTATCCCCTTACTTCCAAAGGACTGTGGCTTTGACTCGATCCACCCCTCTGTGGGAGGGTCTCACTGAGCAATGGCCGAATGAGCAATGGCCAAATATCGGCTGTATCGAGGTACTCCCACTGGACCCTGTTGTTGCCGGTACCCCGAGACTGCAGCCAGGTGCCAGCCCGCCCCCCAAAAAGTTCACAAGACAGTGTAGCATCAGCATTTCAGGGATTATGGAAAATCACAACACACATCTGGCACCAGGCTTCACCCTTAACGACCTTGCTCCAGCACCAGAGAATGTGGCTGCCTTCTGGGGTCTACTGGGACCAGGTGGCTTAAACAGTCTCTACCAAATGTCCTTCCAGCAGTGGAACCACTTTTCCCCTTGTGGCCCGAGAACCTCCCAGACCCCACTCTGTTCCTGGGGATTCGCCCTTCCCACCAGAGCACCACCAGGTATCGAGCTGCGGAATTGCAGCCTTTGCACTCCCCTTGTTTACACTCTTTTTTTTTTTTTAATTTTTTTTTTTAACGTTTATTTATTTTTGAGACAGAGAGAGAGAGACAGAGCATGAACGGGGGAGGAGCAGAGAGAGAGAGGGAGACACAGAATGGGAAGCAGACTCCAGGCTCTGAGCCATCAGCCCAGAGCCCGACACGGGGCTCGAACTCACAGACCGTGAGATCGTGACCTGAGCTGAAGTCGGACGCTTAACCGACTGAGCCACCCAGGCGCCCCTTGTTTACACTCTTAATGGAATTTAAACCCTCTCCTTTCTCCTTTCTCCCCTTTTAGTTTAGTCCCTGCAGCTGTTTCCAATTTTCCACTTTCTCTCCAGCTGCTTTTGGGGAGGGGTGATTTCCCCGTATCCTCCCCATCTCCCCAGTCTGTCCTCTCTCCTCCCTCAAAAGCGGTTCCCTACCTTTCGTGGCTTCTTGCTCCCCAAGTTCAGCTCTCTGTGCTGCATACCTGTTGAATTCTGTGGTTCAGATTGTGCAGATTGTTGTGTTAATCCTCCAATCAGTTTTCTAGGTGTGTAGGATGGTTTAGTGTTGGTCTGGCTGTATTTCATGGACGTGAGACACACACAAAAAGCTTCCATGCTGTTCCGCCATCTTGGCTCCTTCTCTGATAAATGCTTTTCTAATCCCTTCACTCTCAATCTTCATGTGTCTTTAGGTCTGATATGGTGTCTTATAGGCAACATATAGATGAGTCTTGCTTTTTTATCCATTCTGTCACCCTAGGTCTTCTAATTGAGGCATTTAGTCCACTACATTCAAAGTAATTATTGATAGGTATTATACTTATTGGTTTGATTTGTGGTTACCATTCAGTTTATATATAACATTTTATGTATACATCAGTCTATATTAAGTTGATGGTCACTTAAGTTTCAACCCATTCTTTACTTTTCTCTCCTCCATATTTTAGATATATGATGTCATACTTTACATCCTTTTGTTTTGTGATCCCTTGACTGATTTTTTTAAAGTTTATTTATTTGAGGGAGAGAAAGAGAAAGAATAAGTGGGGGAAGGACAGAGAAGGAGGGAGAGAGAATCTCAAGCAGGCTCCACGCTGTCACGCAGAGCCCAACATGGGGCTTGATCCCAAAACCATGAGATCATGATCTGTGCTGAAATCAAGAGTTGGACGCTTAACTGACTGAGCCACGCAGGCACCCCTCCTTGACTGAGTTTTATAGATATACTTAGTTTTGCTGCTTTTGTGCTTCCTACTTTCCTTACTCTTACTTATGGTCTTTCTTTTCCACTCATAGTCCCCTTTAACATTTCCTGTAGGACTGGTTTAGTGGTGATGAATTCTTTTAATCTGTGTTTCTCTAAGAAACTGTATCTCTCCTTATACTCTGAATAATAGCCTTGCTGGATAGAATAGTCTTGGTTGCAATTTTTTTTTTCTTTCAGCATGCTTCCTATGTCATGCCATTCCTTTCTGGCCTGCAAAGTCTGCTGAAAAATCAGTTGATAGCCAGATAGGGTTTTCCTTGTATGTGACTGTTTTCTTTCTCTTTCTGCTTTTAAAATTCTCTCTTTATGATTACTTTTTGCCATTTTAATTATTATGTGTCTTGGTGTGGACCTCTTTGGGTTGATTCTGTTGGGGACACTGTTCTTCCTGGATCTGGATTTCTATTTCCTTCCCCAGGTTCAAGAAGTTTTCAGCTATTATTTTTTCAAATAAACTTTCTGTTCCATTTTTTGTCTCTTCTCCTTCTGGGGTCTCTATAATGTGAATGTTATTATACTTGATGGTGTCGCTGAGTTCCCAAAGTCTATTTTTATTTTGTATTGGTTTTTCCTCTCTCTCTTTTCAACTTGATTACTTTTCATTATTCTATCTTCCAGATGACTGATTCATTCTTCTGCTTCCTCTAGTCTACTATTTTTTCAACCTAATGTATTTTTAATTTCATTTATTGTGTCCATGTCTGATTACTTCTTTTTTATGTTTTGTATCTCTTTATTGAGGGTCTCACTGATGTCCTCCACTCTTTTCTCAATTCCAATGAATATCTTTATAACCATTACTTTCAATTTTCTATTAGGCATATTTCTTATCTCTATTTTGTTTAGCTCTCTTGCTATGATTTTTGTCATGTCCTTTCATTCAAGACATATTCCTATGTCTCCTCATTTTAACTCTCTGTGTCTGTTTCTATGTGTTAGGAAAGTCAGCTACACCTCCTGCTCTTAAAAGTCGTGGCCTTATGAAGAAGAGTTCCTGTAGTGTCCTACAGTGCAATGTCCCCTTTGATTACAGCCTGGTGCTTTAATGGTGTCTCCTATGTGTGTTGCATACACCCTACTGTTGTGGCTAGGCTGCTTTCTCCTTCAGTCACCTGCAAAGGCTTTCTTTGCTTTATGTGGGCAAGATTTAGTCCCTGTGTTATTAGTGGGCCAGTCGGTGGCCATCTTGGGCTTGAGATGAGTCAAACTAAACATTTGTCAGAGGTGCAGAAGCATGGAACTCCAGGGCACTCTCCCTATGTTGTTCCCTGAGAGACTTTCATTGGTGGGTGGGGACTGCAGTCAGACCAGATTCTTCCCTCAGCCTATTGCTGAGACTTCATTCAGACTGAGGTGTATGATATCTTCCCTCTCTCCAGGGAAGGAGTTACTTTAGAGTCCTCCTGGCCTGTTAAGGTTGCTTGCACACTCCTAGGCTTTTGGCAGCTCTTTGGATGGGGTCTGGTTGAGGGCATATTGGAATTGGAAGAAGCAAGTCTACAGGAGAACACAGGGCTGGGAATGTGGTGTTAGCAAGGTGTGCATAGGTCTGCTGTGTGAGGGTAACTGGACCCACTTTAGAAGACATCCACCACAGGGCTGGAGGGGGTGAGTCAACAAGAGAGTGTGGGGATGGGGCCTGCAGTGCCATAGTGAGAGGGGAACTGCAGTTATGTGGGAAAACTTCTCCCCAGGCCACCGGGTTGGAGGGGGCAGATCTGCAGAAGCATGTGGGAGTGGGACAGGCTGTGAGCAAGCTAGGTGGAGAGTGTTGGTGCTGTGCTAAGATTGTTCCCACAGGTGTCCCTGTATCTAGGCTGGTGGTCAGGGAGAGAAACAGTGCCTGCCAGCTCTTTTATTCTTAGGGAATTCTCCCAAAGATTCCTGCCCATCCAGCACATGCTCTGATATTAGTAAATAAATCCCCTTCCTCATATACCCCAGGCATTTTTCAAACTGCTGCTTTTATGCTGTATCTCTGCACAGCTGCCTGTTGTGCTATCTCTTTAAGCATAGGGACTAGTTTCCTCTCACCCTCTGTATATCCCAGAGTCAAGCCCATTAATTTTTAAAGCTTCAGATGTTAAGCCCTGATGATTGTAAGAACTCATGAAATTCATCTCCTTTGGCTTTCAAAGACAAACGTTATAAGAATTTGTCTTCCCAGTGCTGGTCCACCTGCCTGGGGTGCCTGGGGTGAATGCCTATTTCTCTTTTTCTCTCCATGCCTACAGCATCCCTCCCTCCTTCAGGCAGTCTCAAGGGTGTGTTTACCTCCTGAGCATGTCTCTGTCCTTTCAAACTTCCTTGGTGTGGGCTCTTCTCTATATTTAGCTGTGGAGAACCTATGCTGCCAATCTTTGGGCACTTTTCTGGGTTATTTACACTAATGTATGTGTTATTTAATTGTATCCATGGGACAAGGTGAGCTTAGGATCCTGCTGCTCTGCTATATTCCCTGGATGTCCATTACCTTTCCTTTTTGTTGATGGTTCTTTTTGCTGTGCAGAGGATTTTTGTTTAATGTAGTCCCACTTGTTTATTGTTACTTCTGTTGCCTTTCTTTCAGAGTCAAGTTCAAAATGTCATCATCAATACCAATATCAAGGAGATTACCACCTATGTTTTCTTCTAGAAGTTTTATGGCTTTAGGCCTTACATTTCAGTGTTTAGTCTATTTTGAGTTTATTTCTGTGTATGGTGTGATAAAGTAGTCCAGTTTCATTCTTTTGCATGTGGCTGTCCAGTTTTTCCCACCACCATATTAAGCAGACTCTTTTCCTCAGTGTATATTCTTGTCTCTTTTATCATATGTCCATTGACCATATAAATGTGAATTTATTTCTGTGTTCTCTATTCTGTTCTATTTATCTATGTGTCTGTCTTTGTGCCAATACCATGCTGTTTTGATTACTAGAGCTTTGTAATATAGTTTGAAATTAAGGAGCATGATAGCAATGCTTTGTCCTTTCTCAAGGTAACTTTCGCTATCTGGAATATTTTGTGGTTCCATAGAAATTTTAGGGCTCTTTGCTCTTGTTCTGTGAAAAATACCACTGGTATTTTGGTAGGAGTTGCATTGAGTCCATAGATTGCTTTGAGCAGTATGGACATTTTAACAATGTTAATTATGCCAATCCATGAGTATGGTACACCTTTTCCTTTATTTGTGTCATCTCAGTTCTTTTCATCAGTGTCATAGTTTTCAGGGTATAGGTGTTTCACCTTCCTTGATTTAAGTTATCCCTTGGTATTTTATTATTTTTGATGCAGTCCTAAATGGGATTGTTTTCTTATTTTTTCTTTCTGATAGTTCATTATTAGTGTATAAAAACACAACAGATTTTTGTATATTGATTTTGTATCCTGCATAGTTACTGAATTCATTTATTCTAACACTTTTTTGGTGGAGTTGTTAGGATTTTCTATATGTAATATCATGTCATCTGCAAATAATGAAAGTTTTATTTCTTCCTTTATGATTTAGATATCTTTTATTTCTTTTTTTTTTTCCCTAATTGTTCAGGCTAAGACTTCCAATACTTTGTTAAACAAAAGTGGCAAGAGTAGACATCATTGTTTTGTTCTTGATATTAAAGAAAAAGCTTTCAGCTCTTCATCATTGAGTATACAGTTAGCTGTGGGTCTTATATAATCTTTATTATGTTGAGGTACATTTCCCTCTATACCTGTTTTGTTGAGAATTTTTATCACAAGTGTTTGTTGAATTTTGTCAAGGGCTTCTTCTGCATCTATTGAGATGATCATGTGATTTTTGTCCTTCATTTTGTTAATGTGGTGTATTACAGAGTTTAATTTGTAATGTTGAACAATTCTTGCATCCCTGGAATAAATCCCACTTGATTATGGTGTATGGTCCTTTTAATCCATTGTTGAATTAGCTTTGCTAAAATTGTGGAGGATCTTACATGTATGTTCATCAGGGATATTGGCCTATAATTTTTTTTTCTTGTGGTGTCCATGTCTGGTTTTCATATCAGGATAAAATGCTGGCTTCATAAAATAAATTTGGAAGTGTTCTTCCTTCTTCTATTTTTTGGAAAAGTTTGAGAAATATTAGTATTAATTTTTCTTTAAATGTGTGATAACATTCACCAGTGAAGGCATCTGGTCCTAAACTTTTGTTTGTTAAGAGGTGTTTGATTACTGATTGAATCTTCTCACCAGTAATTAATCTGTTCACATTTTCTCTTTCTTCATCATTCAGTCTTGGCAGAATATATGTTTCTAAAAATTTATCCATTTCTTCTAGGTTGTCAAGCACAAATTTCTTGAAGACAGAATGCCCCCAGGTTTTTGTGTTTGAAAACTGAAAGATATTGAAGTGATTATGCTAGATCATCCTATTGGGGAATGGAGTGAGAGCTGAGTAACTTTAAGAAGAGATACTGAAGTAGTCAGAGAATCAAAGACATAGAATTTTCTTCAATTAAAAATGAATGAAGTTCTTGATATGTTTTGAGAGACACTGTGACAAGGGTCCCCAGTCTCTGAAAGTATCTCAGGGGACAGCCAAAACTCAGAGGGAAATTAGATATGGTCACATACAAATGCTGGACACTAGGCACAGAAATGCCTCACCTCTGAGAGAACAAGTGGAAAATAGGCACTCATTCTTTAGGTGGGCCCACAGGTTTGGACTCTGAAATATCACCATGATTCCCATAAGAGATGGGGCCCAGAGGCCTTTTCCCTGTGTACCAGACCCCACACAAGCCCCCAGGATCCTTGTAGACTTCAGGATAAGCTGGAAATTGAATGTCTCACAACCTGCTAAGTGGGGACTCAAAGGCAGGCTTAATTTGTAATTTAGCTTAGAAAAACAAAGGGGAAAATGTGGGGGGGAAATCATCCCTTCTATCTCATGTCTCTCTTGAGTACTATCCAAAATTTTATAGTTAAAGGAAGTTAAAGGTAGATCTGTCTAGAGATTTATTTCATTTAAAGAAATAAGGCTTCTGCTATTTGACATAAGGACTGAGTAGAGGGTATATGGAAACTGGTGAATTTGGGAAAGGTTTTTGAAGCGACCAAGTAGAGTTGGATCCAGGACTTCTAAGAGGAGATGCTAAAGGTCTAGTTGAGAATGGAAATTATGACTCTTTGGTGGTATTACTCAGACAAATGGTGTGTTGTCCAGCAGTGCCTAGCCATTCTGCTATAAGAGGAAAAAATGGATTGCTGAATCTCTCCAAAGTTGAGGTTTTGCTGAGAAGGCACAGCAGAAGAGTACACAAAGCAAATAAAGGTGTAGAAAAGAGCGTGTTTCTAATGTTCAGCTGTAAGTTGCAAACTGGCTTGGGAATGAAAATGGCTAAGAGGGGCTCATAGCCTGGTGGGGATAAAAGCAGAAATTAAAAGCCTGGACTTTTGTTGATGTTTTTTGTTTGTTTTGTTTTGTTTAAGTGGAAGAGCAGTGTTTCAGTCACTGTTATCACAGTCCAGTGTGATAGAAACAACAGTCCTTTAAGAGCTTCTTCCAAAAGTGACTTAGGGGCTGGAAATGCTTCTATCTTGTATCTTTGCCATCCTGTGGATCTTTATATCCAACCAACAGAAGAAAAGAGAGAGAGTGTGTGTGCAGAACCCACCCAACCTTTAACTGTCTCAGATGGAGGTGGCATATTATGTCCATTCATATTTCCGTTGACAAGGACTCAATTTCAACCTAAATACAAGGGAAAGGTAACTTTGTCCCAAGAAAGAGAAAATTGTGTTACAAACATATATTAACTCAGCCACAGCAGTGAGAGTGAGGACATAAAGATTTCTAAAATGAAGCAAGTCCACACAGTAAAAAAGTACCCCAGAATGTTTTGAAGCTATTAAAAGAATAATGTTTGAAGAACTAAGGGCTAAATGGTTGGATAGATAGTTGTAAGAGATGCTATAGTGTGCCACCTAGATTCCCCTAGCTGCTGATAGATAGCTCTCAGCTGTAGACTGTCTTTGGAATTTCCTTGGCTGGAGAGAGTCAGCCTCCCAAGGCTGTGCTGCCCTCTTGGGGAATCTCACATCTGGTGACAGTTAACAGTTAAATAGAAGCCTGGCTCCCTTGCCTCAAGTTAGGACGACCCTAAAAGCCACTCTAGTATCCGAGTTGCCTGTGTGGTTGAAGAGGTCTTCATCTAGACTGCATCAGAACAAAGCTTCTTCCCCTGCCCAGTGGTGACACCAACAGCAATCCCCATAAACCTCTCTGCTAATCTGCATCTCCGAATCTGCTTCCTGGGAAACCTAGGTTGTAACAGAAGTCAGTCCTGCCTATAAAGTTTGCAAGGCCCAGGACAAAATGAAACTTGTTCAAAACTTAAGAGCTTTAAGGTAGCAGTAGCAGATCATTTAACCAAGTGTTGGGCCCTTCTAAGTATGGAGCTCTATGTAACAACACAGGCTGAACATCCATGAAGCTGGTCGTACAATGGTCTAAATACTGTTTGAGTATTAGGGATCCCAAGGTCCCTAGGTAGGTCCCAAGATGTTGAATAAATAAGAGGAAGAGGTAAGGAGGTCAGATCATTGACAGAAAGGAGACTATGAAGGCTTTTTAGATGCCTAAGCTTCACAAATGTAGAATTGCCAAAGACTGGAAGCAGTGGACAGCCAGAAGAGTGTCAGCCCTACTCATGACCCTTTGGAACATAAGATCTGGAAAAACAAATTGTTGCATAGAAAGCAGTTTCCTCCATCAAGAATCAAATTCTAGGGGCGCCTGGGTGGCGCAGTCGGTTAAGCGTCCGACTTCAGCCAGGTCACGTTCTTGTGGTCCGCGAGTTCGAGCCCCGCGTCGGGCTCTGGGCTGATGGCTCAGAGCCTGGAGCCTGTTTCCGATTCTGTGTCTCCCTCTCTCTCTGCCCCTCCCCCGTTCATGCTCTGTCTCTCTCTGTCCCAAAAATAAATAAACGTTGAAAAAAAAAATTAAAAAAAAAAAAAAAAGAATCAAATTCTAGTTAAGGCAAAAAATGTATAGACCTTACCTCGGAAGATAACTGGCTAAAACATGGTTAATTTTGTTCAACTACATGGTGTCTGTTTTCTACAGATTCCTCTGTAATAATTGCAATGTACCTCCCCAACCCCCCGACAAAGCTTTGACACTTGGGACTATGAGATTCTCTCCTCTGATAAACCTTGGCCCATTCATCTTATAAACTACTCTTGTACTAAAGACCCATTAATTTTTCTTAATAAAAAAAAGGGGGCTTCATCTTAATTACAGGATTATATTTAAGATGGTAAATTTTTCATTGTAGGAGAGATTTTGGAGATAAGTGTTTTATTTTCTCTCGAGGATATGCTTGCTCCAGTCTCATCTGTTGCTTACTTTTTTAGTAAATGTACAATATATTGAAATTGCAGTTTCCGAGGAATACTAATTATGGAAACAGTCTGTATAATATTAGAGTGTTGTTTCTCTGTATGTCTTTCATTTCAATTACAAAATTGGTACCCCCTTTAATACCTTTTCTTGGCCCAGACCCCCAGAACCTTTGTGAGAGAGATTAGGTAAGCAGCAAGCATGATTTTCCCTTCTTTTGAAAATCAGAAAGGTGACCAACAACTAAATAAGTTGTCCAAGAACAATAATGACAGGAACTGTTGCAGTGCTCAGAATCTCAGATTTATAATTCTCTTAGCTAACATTTGCAGTGTCTGCCTGGTAAATTTTTCCATTTTCTGCCACCAGAGGAGACAGGAAACAATTGACCTTACTTCTTCCAAAAGAAAAGATCTACTTGTTAATATGCTACCTAAAATGCATGCAAGTTTTTTTTAAGAACTGACATCATCAGTGAGCTTAATGCACAGCAGTATATGAATCCCTATTAACTGCACTCTTGCTAAGCCTGGAGTTAGTTGCTATTTACTTTGGGACAGACTGACATTATGTACCCCTCATAGCATGCACTCAGGATGCAATACCAATTAGATAATATTTCCGCAAAAAGCATTGCAATTGACTGAATGTGACCCCTAGAATTCATATGTTGAAATCCTAAACACAATGTGATGATCCTTGGAGGTAGGGCCTTTGGGACATGAGTAGGTCATGAGGACAGAGCCCTGATAAATGAGATTAGGCCCCTTCTAAAAGAGGCCCCAGAGAGCTACTTTGTTCCTTCTGCCATGTGAGGACACAATGAGAGGACAGCTCTATATGAACCAGGAAGCAGGTCCTCACTAGATTTGAATCTGCCAGCACCTTAATCTTGGACTTAGAGTCTCCAGATCTATGAGAAACTAGAAGAAAAATTTTGCCATTCATAAGCTACCCAGTCTATGGCACTTATGTTATTGTAGCCTAAACAGACTAAGACATTGATCAACCTGAATATAACAATAAAGAAGCATTCAGACAAATCCTAATAGAGAGACATCATACAAAGCAACTCACCTGGACTTTCAAAAATGTCAGTGTCATGAAAGAGATAAAAAAGGGGTGGGAGACTGCTTTAGATGAAAGGAGACTGGAGAGGCATGACAAGTATAAGCAATCCATAATCCTTGATTACATCTTCAGTTAAGAGAGATACTGATAAAGGGCGTGGTTGGGATGGGGGTGCCTGGGTGGCTCAGTCAGTTAAACATGCAGCTTTTGACTTTGTCTCGGGTCATGATCTCACGGTCCATGGGTTTGAGCCCGACATTGAGCTCTGCATTGATGGTGTAGTGCCTGCTTGGGATTCTCTCTCTCTCTCCCTCCCTCTCTCTGCCCCTCCCATGCTGGCTCGCTCGCTCTCTCTCTCTCTCTTTCTCAAAATAAATAAATAAACAAAAAAAAGAACATAGTTGGTACAACTAGTGAAGTTTGAATATGGGCCATATGTTACATAACAGCATCATATTAATGACAAATTATCTGAGTGTGGGTTTGAATAAGGATTATATAGAATTTCCTTCTTCTTATAAGATATGGACCAAAGTGTTTAAGGGTAAAGTATCATGATGTCTGAAACAAAGTCAAGTGGTATGGTAAAATTGTTTGTTTGTTTGTTTGTGTTTATTTACAACACACACATAGAAAGAGAAAGAAAAAAGGCAAATTTGTCATACTTCTAACACAGGCAAATCCAGCTGAAGGGTATGAGTGCTCACTGTACTGTTCTTGAAACTTTTAGGTTTGAAGTTTAAAATACATGCTTGAAAAAGTGCTAATTTGATAGATCAACATGATGTTGTTGAAGTTTGCATTTTGATTACTAGTGAGGATGACTATTTTTTGATATTTTTCTTGGCATCTTTCCATGTCAAGACCTTAATTAATTCATTTAAAAAATATTTGTTGAGAACCTACCACAAGCCAAGAGCTGTTCTAAGCACTGGGGTCACACTGTGGTGAAAAAAAAAAAAAAAAAAAAAAACAGTGATTCTGTTCTTAGAGAGCTTGCATTCTAGTAGAGGCAGGCAGCACATAAATTAAAATAATAATATTAATTTGATTTTCAACAGGTATGTGTTCAGTGCCTATCTGTGCCAGGCACTGGGGATATAGTGGTTAATAAAAGAGTATTCCTACCTTGTTGGGGCTCACATTCTATTAGGAGAAACATAATAGATATTTTAAAAGTCCAATCCCAGTTCTGGGTACATATCTAAAAGAATTCAAAGCCGGATCCTAAAGAGATATTTACACATTCATGTACATTGGGGCATTATTCACATCAGCCAAGAAGTGGAAATAATCCAAATGCCAATTGACAGATGAATGAATAAAACATATGTGTGTGTGTGTGTGTGTGTGTGTGTACATAGAACAGATTATGTAGCCTTAAAAAAAAAAAAGAAGGAAGTCCTATCACATGTAACAATACACATGCACCTCAAAGATATTATGCCAAGCATAATAATCCAATAACAAAGGACAATGCTGTATAATTTCATTCATACAAAGTATCTAAAGTAGTCAAAATCATAAAAAAAAAAAAAGGCAAGTAGAAATGTGGTTGCCAAGGGCTGGGGGGGAGGGGAAGTTAATGTTTAATGAGGATATTTTTAGTTTTGCAAGATGAATGAGTTCTAAAGAAACTTTCTGTTTATCTGTGTCTGTTGTACAACAATGTGAATATATTTACCACTACTGAACTGCATGCTTGAAAATGGTTAAGATGGTAAAAAAAATACAAACATAAGAATATCAGATGGGAATAAGTGTTACAGAGGAAAATAAAACAAGTAGAGAGAGCTAGGAAGCACCCACTGGCACGGTGGATGGAGGTAAGGGCTCCAGAGGATAGGGTGCTGAGGAAAGGATTTGCTAGATTTCAGGTGGTCAGGGAAGCCTCACCAATAAAGTGACTTTTGAGTGACATTTAATCCACATGGAGAATGACAGAAGAGTGTTCTAAATAGAGGGAACAGCAAATACAAGGCCCTGAGGTGTATAGGTCACGTCTGGTATATTCTAGAAAGATCAAGGAAGTCAGCATGGCTGGAACAAAGTGAGTGCCAGGGCAAGGGATCAGTGATGAGGTAGAAAAGGCTTAGGGGGAGAGAAGGGCACAGACGAGGTAAAACCTGGAAGCCATTGTTAAAAATGCATTGTTAATGCATTGGCTTTATCTAAGTGACATGGAAGAAACCATGAGCAAGGTAGAAACAGGCAGAACAGTCTGGAAGCTATTGAGATAATCCAGGAAAGAAATAGTGGTAGGGATAGTTGAGAAAGGGTTGGATTTAGGATATATTTTAAAAGAAGGACCACAGAATATCCTAACAGACTAGATGGAAAGGGACAAAGAAAGAGTCAAGAGTGATGCTGAGTTGGATGGAGTGGCCTTTACCAGTATGGGGGAGGGGGAACCAAATTTCATGTTTGAACATGTCAGTGTTGAGATGACTCTTAGGCATCCATGAGTAGGTGCTGGGGAGGCAGCTGGATATGTAAATCATGGCTTCACTGTGTGGAGGATACTATTATCTTCCCACACACAGTCAGTCCTTTCTGGTCTCAGGGGACCTACGCTGCACTCAGTATCAAACTTCGGTGTGATTTGCTTAGATCTGTCCTTAAAACTTCACTATATCTCAAATCTTGTCACCTCACTTGAAAAGTAAAAGCCCACCCATATAAATATAACTTAAATCCCAACTCTTAGTAACAACTATAATCCAAGATTAAATAGTGGTAAAATCTAAGAAGTCAGATCAGCGAGAATGTATTTGGCTGAGCTACCAGGGCTACAAGGAGCTGGCTCAGACCCTTGCATGTTGCAGGAAATCATTTGCACAGAACACATCAAAGGAAACTGGAAGTTTATACTAATATCAAACGTTGACGTGTGTACAGCAGAATTCAAAAATCAAGTTTCCTCCAAAATAGTTCAGATTGGCTCCTTTGTCCAGTCCTCTTCCAGAGGTACTCTCTAGAAACCGAACGAAGAAGGAGAGGTCACAAGTGAAAGATTGAATCCCCTCTAGTGCCGGAAAATTTAGCCAAAAGAAATGCAACAGCTTCGTACAGGTTCTCTTTTCTTATAAATAAAATTTCCTGTGTATTCTAAAGAATGTATACTAACATTTACATGCATCATGTTATACTCTTGGTTGCTTTTGCTGCTTACTTCTATATAGATAGAAAATATATATTTGAAAAAAAAAAAGTCTAGTTTCCTCTCCAGTTTTTATATCACTTCCTCATAAAGCATGTCCAATTCCCACATTGTCTCTCCTCTAGAGAGACCATGCTAAGAGGAAAACAGATTGAGTCATTTCAAAATCCTTTATTTCAATGTCTAGCTAATAGTAAAATAATCCCAAGTTAGCTGATAGCTGTCCTGGCACATTTGTTGTTTTGGTTTTTGTTTTTGTTTTTGTTTTTTTTTTTTAAGTTTATTTATTTATTTTGAAAGAGACAGGGAGCGAGAACAAGCAAGGGAGGGGCAGAGAGAGTGAGAGAATCCCAGGCAGGCTCCGCACTGTCAGCACAGAGCCAGACACGGGGCTCCATCTCACAGATCATGACCTGTGCCAAAATCCAGATCAGATGCTTAACTGACTGAACCACCCAGCCGCCCCATGTCCTGGCACATTTGAAGAGCTTCCTTCGATGATATAAATGAGACATTTAAGAAACTATATCTTACTGTAAGAAATTGATTGGGTAAGTCAAAATAGGCTAATTTCTGCGACAGCCCCCAGTTATCTCAGCAGCTTAACACAATAAAGATGCACTTCCTCATACACACCCAGTACCAGTGCAGGTGTCCCCAGGTATCTTGCTTTCCTGGGTGGCTCTACTCCAAGCGGTGACTGAACGATCCAGATTTATTTCATGTGTTTGTTCCACCGTCTCACAGTCCTTAATTTTCAGACATACGGACAGGGAGAAATAGGGTAGAAGATGGCCTAAGACGTTCCATGGGCAGGTCTAGAAGTGGCAGAAATCATCTGCACCTACTTTGTTTTAACCAGAACTCAGACACGTGCCCACAAGTAATTAGCAAGAAGGGAGTAAATATAGTCTCCTATGTACACAAAAGGAAAAGAAAATGATTTGGTGAAAAAATAGTGTTGACTATGCAATAAACTCCTATGAGGTCTTTAATATATTTTCATTTAACATCTCACTTAAGCCCAAAGCAGATACTTGATAAGTCTGCCCTTTTTCTTCAGAATCATGAAGACATGCAAGCCACCATAAAATGCCTAACTTCCTCTTTTGAATTTCACAGAAAACAAGAAAACATTTTGTCTCCTACTGGGAACTTCCTTCCATTTGTAGCACCTTCAACTTTAGCCTTAGAACCAAGCTCATTACAAAATGCCTGGAACCCAAAATACTAGTGCCTTAAAGGAATTCCAGTGAGAGCATTTTGTGAGAGTATATCCTGCCTGAGATCTAGAATATCAGGTTTCTCACATGACCTGATGCAAGGCCAAAAGAAACAAGTGGTTAACATGGAGCCAGATGGAGACCCATGGGCACTGTGGGAACCCCTTCAGATCAATTTATTTTTTCAAATCCATTTACACTGAAATGTTTCACAACCCCCAAATTTTAGAGAATAACATAATGAACTTCTGTGTATCCTAATATTGCCAGCTTTAACTTTGGTCATATAATGAATACAAAACAACATCTCTGTGGTTTTAGTTAACATTTATTTAATGACCAGTGAAGTTGAGCATCTTTTCATGTGTTTACTTGCTGTTTGGGTTCCCTGTGCTTGGATGTAACAATTCAATATCCTTTCTCCATACTTCGATCAGGCCTACATATTTTTTTATATTCATTGATCGTCATACTGAAGTGACGCTAAAAGCTTCATGGAGAGCAGGTGGCCTTTCTCTTATTATCTCTAACAATTTCACTCTGGCCCCAAATTAATACCTCAGTCAGCAAAATAAAATCCTGCATCCAACCAGGGCCACCCTTCGGAAAGACAGCCTGGCAATTCCAAGTGTGCATTTCTAACGGAGAATGCAGCATCAACATATTTTTTCCAACTGTATACAGAACCCTCCCTAGGAAGAATTCTGATGATATCATTTTCTCCATTTCATTATATTTTCCAGGAAATTGTAATGCACCAGTAGTATTTCGGTATTTATTATAAGCTGGCCGGCCTTATAATAAATTAGTCAAAACTAATCCCAGCTTGGGTTACTGTAATCCAAGTTTGTGTCAGGAAGCACAAAAAATAGTGCAAGAAACCAGACAATATGTGGGCAAAGAAGTGGTGCCACAGGCTGCCAGTTACTGTTGTGCTGCCTGGTAAGTTTGTTTAAAAGGGGGCTACTGTTGGGTAGCTCAGTCAGTTGAGCGTCACTCTTGGTTTCAGCTCAGGTCATGATCTCCCTGTTTGCGGGTTCGAGCCCCACATGGGGCTCCATGCTGACAGCACAGATTGGGATTCTCTCTCTCTCTCTCTCTCTCTCTCTGTCCCTCCCCTGCTTGCTCTCTCTGTCTCTCTGTGTCAAAATAAGTAAATAAACTTTAAAAGTAAAAAAAATAAAAGGGGACTACTGTTTGTGAAAGTGTTAGTAAAACCTAAATAAAAGGATCCCTTTCTCCAACGTGCTTTAAGAAAATATGCATAAACACATTTTATTCTAAGCAAACATGCATCGACAACTTATATTTTATTAACACTATCAGAAGCCCTGGAAACCCAGATTTCTGCACCTAAAAATGCAGAAAAGGTAGGTAGCGCAGAATGCTTAATAAAGTAGTTGCCTTGTCAAAGCCTCCTTTTATTCTTTTTTCATATGCACAGACACCCATTTTATATTTGCTTTTCAACATGAGCAGATAATACTGTAACGTATTTGCCTTCAGGCCAACTAACCTGCCTAATGAGACAGACATCTACTTGGCAGATCATTGAAGGTCACACCAGCTTAGCCATATTGCAAGAATCCTGTTTTTACAAGGACAAGCTTCACTCTTGACAGGAAAAGATTTAAGAAGATGCATAGCAGGGTCAGAGGAAAAACTTTTTTTCTACAGATACCACTCCAATTTAGTTCCTTAAATCAGTACAACAAAACACACCCTCTTACCCCAACCCAGTTACCTTCAATGGTGTCTTTGGAAAGAGCGGAGGAACACGGAGGAAGTTAGTGCTCTTATTGCTCATTTGTGTGCAGCACTGTTTCTTGATAAGGAGAGATGAGAAAGCAGTTTCTCTTAGAGGAGGTTTAAGATCGAACAGCTCTACTTAGATGTGAAGGATATCAAGGTGTAGAGGAGAGGAGAAGTTTTCCTCAATGCTTTTAGGGTCTCCGGCTGGGTCTAAAAATTAAACTGTCAAGGACAGATTACCAGGACAAAAGCATACACACTTATTTATTTAATATAAGTTTCACATGATGCAGGAGGCTTCATGAGGAAATGAAGACACAAAGAAACAGACCTGTTTTATGTTAGGTTTGATGAAATAGGAAGAATATGATAGGTTAAGGAGTATGAGCTAAGAGTAGTAAGTGGGGGAAACTTAGTAGTGCCTGTTCATTCAGATTCTTCTTGGCATCCCTTCATCTTGAGAGGTGAAAAGCTCCTTTCCTCTGGGTACAGGAAGGGCACTTCTCACATGAGGGTTTTATGATTCAGGTCAGAGTGACCTTCCTGTTTCTGCCATTTTCTCAAATTCCTTCAGCTTAAAATGTTTCATATTCCAAGGTGCCATATTTTGAGGTAGTTAGTGTGTCCCAAGCTCTATCAGATGAAACCATATAATTTGAACTAACATGCAAGCCACCAAGCTGCTGATACACCTCTGAGACTTCTCAAGATCTTCCTAAGATTGGGTTTCTTTCTTCAAAGTACTATGTCCGCATCATCATCCTCTGTCCACTGAGCAATGACTATTTGGACTCAATCAGGTGGAGCCCTGGAAATTCTGACCTAGGGCCGCAGTCATCCTGGACTTGTGAGGAGTCTATCATAATGGTGTAATTGTCCCCTGCTTGCCCATGACATTCGGTGCTTGACCAACTCAGACTTGTCAACAACGATCAACCAAAAGTGAACTTTCATTGGAAGAAAAAAGTAGAATTTGATTGAAATCAGAATAGAGACAAGGCTGCTTATTTATGGTGGACTTGGAAATGCTAATCAATAAAATTATTTTTTAAAAAAACCCACAAACCTATATAAGCAGCAAAGCAACATTATTGCAGGTAATATAGTTATTACCTGAAAACACAAGAAACACAAGAAAAGCTACTGAAAGATTATTGGGAATAAAAAAAGAGGGTTCAGTAACACAGATAAAATATAAATATACAAAAAATAAAAATCTTGACTTTGGACAAACAACGATGAATTAGAAAATGCAAAGAAACTATTCACAACAACTACACAAGATAAAATCTATGAATAAATTGAGTGAGAAGTTGTAACACATGACTTAAAACTATCAAAAGAGTTGAGTGGATGGAGACACCCACAAAACTGAATAATTGGAAAATTTCAGTTTCACCAAGTTAATTTACAAAATGGATACAATCTCTATAAAAATTCCAGCGGAATTTTGGGAGTTGGAAGAGATTATTAATAAAGCTATTCTTGAATTCCCTTGAAATAATAAACTTGCAGAAAAGGCAGCTATTTATGAAAAAGGATAATAAAGTCAGGACTTTTCATACTGGATATTACAGTGTATAAAAATAAAATATAAAATAGCACAGTATTGGTACAGGTTTAGTTGGAGAGACAGTATTAAAACAGACCCAATTATATATAAAGATTAAATCTACAATATGAGTTATAGCTTAAATCAGTGTTAAAAGATTTATTAACAATACTTATTTTTGGATAACTGCATAGCCATTTGGGGGAAAAAATCAGTTGGAGTTTTGCTTTTTATCAGAATGAATTCCAGAGAGATTAGAGAATTAAAGTAGAAAGCAAGAAAGAAGTGTACAAAACCAAAAAGCAAATAATAGTTTTTAAATCCTAAGAATAATTAAAATGCTTTCTAAATGTGTAAAAAGGCTGATGTTGACCTTAAAAAAATTTTAAATTGCAGAGTATTTTTAAAACTCTCAAAACACAAACACTTTCATAAGAGATAAAGAACAATCTGGAGTAAATGTTTGCAACAAGTATTTGGCAAAAGTTTAACATAGCAAGAACTTCACATATATCTGGGGATATGAGGATGTGAGAACAATAAGCAAAGGACACAAACAAGCAACTCAGGGAAGTGAAATACGAGTCACAAACAGATGTATAGCACAGTGATTGTGCACAGAGCTCTGAAGACATACTGTCCCAACGTGCTTTGCCAATGTTTAACCATGTGACCTTGGGCAAGTTACTTGCCTCTTTGTGCCTCCACTTTCTCACATTTTTGTTCAGGTCAGATTTGCCCATGCTGGACTTTCTTAAATTAAGGTTCAGTTCTACAGAAGAAATAAAAGATTTTTGGTTAACATAATGCTTTTCAAACGTTCATTTCAGAGCATTTACTAACTTTGAAATACTTGACACAATCACATTTCTTACTTTAATCAGGTCCAATAGAGATGAAAGTGTTCAAAGGTAATCATTTGAGCAGTAATGGAAATAGAGTTCTTAAATTTCTTTTTGAGAATTTTGACGTGTGAACTGTTGGTGATTCTATGTTAGCAGTGCCAGAGCCATTTGATTTCACTTCTGCGTTTCTCTGTTCCTTGGGTACCTGTCAGAGTGTCATTCCCTGGTTGAGGGTGAGGGATGAATGCTAACAATACACTCCTCAGGAAGGAAGTAGCTTGTCAGAAGCCAATGAGAAGATCTTCGAGTTAAGCGAGCTTTCCTGCTGCTGGCTCAGACTTGGAGTTGGTAAGAACCCTTGGGGATTTATTCCATTCTCCCCAGATAATAGCGTCTGTTCCAGCATGGGCTTCAAAGTTCAAGAATATGGCCAGGAAGACCAGAAAAGATCTCTTCGTTACCTTCCCTGCAACCTTCAGAAGAACTCTGACTCATTAACATCAGCACATGAATTGGACTCTTAGCTGACAGTGGAGTGAGTGATAACTTCAGATATTTGACAATTCCCATCCCACACCTTCATGTACGTAAAATACCCTATTTAAACTCAACATGATACTTTTTGCATTCGTGCTATTCTACGACCCGGATGTTATTATGTCCATTCCACGATATGTTGAAGCACGTGAACTGCTCTGATATTGGTGACTAATGCTGCACAGAAAATTTTCGAGCTTTCCAAACAGCTAATACTTAGAAAGATTAAAGTAATAAAAATGTTTTTCCACACAAATTAAAGATGCCATAATAGTAGATATCATTGATTAAGTGCTTTACCATTTGCCAGGCACTGTGTTGAATGTTCTATATACATGAGCCTGGTATTTAAAGAAAAGTTATATGTCTATAGTCTTCATATCAAATTACATGCCAAACCCAATCCTGCCAAACTGATTAGGAAATTCAATTTCAGTCATTAGTGAGGTACACTTCTTCTTCCCTGTGTGTGTGGGGGTGGGGGGTCACCCAACAATGAGTACAGTTTATGTGACTTCCAGAAAATGGGGAACAGCTTCTCTGTTCTTTGGCCCATTTTTATTGGTGCTATTATAAACCCTAATAAAATTGCTCAAACCCTTTGGTCTTTTGTAAACAGGCAGCCCCCACATGTCTGTGCCAAGCCCGCTTGTGGGGACGGTTCACAGCCAGGAGTCTGAGTGTATGGGTCCAGCCTATGAGGAGGAGTGCCCTGGAAGGGCCTACCAAGTTCATGCCACCTCCAGCCACAGCCACCACCGTGGACCTGGGCTCAATTTCCTGCTCCTCTTGGGTCCCAAAGATCTACAGGCCCTTCCCGCCATGGGGAAAAAAATCTCTCTCCTTGCTACTTCTGCTTTCCCTTCCTAATGTATTTCCCACAACGAGTTCAAGTTTACACACATAAAAAAGGCCAACAAAGTTTTCCTCAGATCTGTTAGTTTCCCTGCCTGGGCCTAAAAATAAACTGCTAAAGACAGATTAACCAGAGAAAAGCATATGCATACACTAAGTTTTACCTGACAGGGAACCTTTGTGGGGAAGTGACGTCCCAAAGAAACAGACCTGATTGTTTTATGCTAGGTTTGATGAAGAATGCATGGTTCTGAAGAAATATAAGAGATAAAGTGTAGTAACTGGTGGAAAACTTAGCAAGTCCTGTTTGTTCAGATTTTTCATGGCATCCCTTTGTCCTTGGAGATAAGGATCTCCTTCTTTCTGGGAATAGGGAGGAGGGTACTTCCCACAAGAGGGTTTTATGACCTGTTTAAAGGGGACAGGGTCAAGAGAGAACAGAGTGACCTTCTGCCATTATTCCCAACTCCTTCAGCCTAAAATATTCAGTACGCAAAGGTGCCATATTTGGGGGCAGCATGTCCTGAGCCCCATCACCATAAAAAGAAATTGTCTTCATACCTATCCCACCCTCTCCACAGAAATAGAGGAATTTGATTGAAGCCACCTAGGAGAGGAAGAAGGATGGAGGGGGGAGGAGGAAGAAGGGAAGTAAATAAAACTGTAACAGTCCCATTCTTGCTGATTTCTATACAATAAGGAAAATGAAATATAAAATTAGTGTCACATATATTATCTCGTTTAAATCTCATAATAACCCTGTGAGGTGGTACAATTTTTATTTTCACTTTACAAATGAGCAAACTGAGGTTTAAACAATTTAAGTATCCTGCTCAAGGACAGATAGCTAGTAAATGATGAACCCTAAATTAAAACAGATCCACTTGATTCTAGACCCCATATTATTAACTACCACAAATACAGACTCTTTAACAGATATATTATATAGTTCTTGGAATAAAACTTTGCTCCTAAAAACATGCTTGGCTCATAAAAGATGCTCAAAACTGGGTGTTGTATGGAAACCAATTTGACAATAAATTTCATATATTGAAAAAATAAAAAAAATTTTTAAAAATTAAAAAAAAAGATGCTCAAAAAACACCAATTCGGTAATAAGTAAACAATGCCTCTTAACACAATTTTATTTTTCCTAAAATGTCCTCAAAGATTCCCAAAAAGAGTGTACCCAAAAAATAGTTTGTCAGAGAACAACCTGACAATATAAAGTTTATATAACACAACATGTCGTGGGATTTGAGCACCTTTGCAATCATCAACCAAGTGTGAAAAGATTGTCTGTAAATTCATTTTAGCTGCTAAGAAGAGTACAAAAAGGAATCATTTTCCAAAGGTCACTGCAAAGACCGGTCAGAATGGAAACAGAACTGAGTGCAAAGCTATATTTACCTGCACACTATACAATAAAGTGAGGATTTTGTTTATTCACAGAGAGAAAAAAGACATGAAGTGACTCCCTGCTAGTGGTAGCTCTTTCTTTTATTCCCCTTTTTGGTTATTAAGGACTCATCTCTTGACAAGACTAAAACAAAACTTGGTCAATCAGTAGAGCATGAAACTCTTGGTCTTGGGGTTGTGAGTTCGAGCCACACGTTAGAGGTAGTTTACATTAAAAAAATAAGTAATTTCTTTTTTAAAGTTAGAGACTAAAAAGAAAAGCAGACACTTGCTCTTTTAATTTTCTATTCATTTGTACTCTCTTGGGAGGAGGCCTGTAAATTATACAAGTTAATGCTGTTCATTAACTTTTCATAAATTGGGTTCCAGTCTGGGTGGGAAAATCCTTCTTCCTTGGCTCCGTGGAGACCTCTAGAGTTCCAGGTAGCACTGACAGCATTCTCCATTTCAGTGCCTGCATCTGATTGGTCAGCAAAGACTGAAATTGTTAATGTAGATAATTTGCAAGGCATTTCCTACAAAGTTCTCAAAAAGATTCTCTGTACATATTCCAAGATTTGCTGTGTCAAACACATCAAATGTGTCAAACACATCCAGAAGATCAAATTGGTTCCTGCTGGTACCATGCAGCACTTATACCAAAGTGCCTGGAAACTTCTGTAGCACCTTTTTTATTTTAAACTTGCTTTCAGCATTCTCACAGATGGAGACCAAGTACAAAATGTTAGTCAGCGTTTACTAGCTTTCAAGACTTCTCATGGGCCGTCTAAATTTATGCTAAGAAAGGAATTAGTAATAATTTACTCTTTGAGAAAGGATTTTTGGAGTTTTGTGCTGTTGCTGTTTGTTGTGTTGAAAACCTAGATTAGGAGAATTCACGCTAAATCTTTTCTTTTTTTATTCTGCCTTACTTTTTCTTTTATCCACTTGTTATCTTCTAACGTACTGTGTAATTTAGTTCTTTATTATACTTACTGTATATTGTCTCCCCCTGCTAGAATGCAAGCTGCAATAGGGCAGTGATTTTTTTTCTTTCACCAACGCATCACTGGAGTCTGGGACTCTGCTTGCAGATTGTAGGTGGTCAAGAAAGAGTCATTGAATGATTGGATAAGTGAATGCTTTGTGATTTGAATTAGATGATATATATAATGTATGTATGATACATTAACTGCCCAACATGTATCATAAGCCTTATATGATTCCATATCATAAAACCAGCTTATAGCCTGTTGAGATCATCTCAGAAATTAGAAGACTGGGGAAAGCAGTATCAGAAGTATAAAAATGAAATGTATATATTTGGAGACAAAGTCCCCATTGTTCACATATTAAGTGGAATCTTAATATCGAATTTAAGTAACAGCAAATTTGACTTAGGTAACTAAATTAATTTTAGTGTGAATAAAACTAGGCATCCATTGCTTTTGATAGTAAAAATCATCCTATGAAATAATTAATCAGTTGGTACTTTAAAGAAGATTTTAAGTTGTTCATTAAAATATTGTACTGGGACGCCTGGTTGGCTCGGTCAGTTGAGTGTCCGACTTCAGCTCAGGTCACGATCTCATAGTTCGTGAGCTTGAGCTCCCCATCAGGCTCTACACTGACAGCTCAGAGCCTAGGGCCTGCTTCCAGTTCTGTGCCTCTCTCTCTCTCTCTCTCTGTCTCTGCCCCTCTCCTGCTTGTGCTCTGTCTCTGTCTCTTTCTCTCTCAAAAATAAATAAATAAACATAAAATAAATAAATAAATAAAATCTTGTACCTTGGAGTTTCTCATTTAACGACATTTTTGGATTATCAAATTTTAGAGTTACTACTTAGCCTGAGATGTTTGTAACTTGACCAAATTTCTCAGAAGTCATACGTCTAAATCATATATCACATATTTCTCTTTAAAGATACTACCAACCTGAATAGGTTTAATCAGCTTTGAATTAAGATTCTATATATAAGGTAGTAGATTGGTTTTGTGCAGTTTTTGTTTTGTTGTTCCTTTTGGTCATTTTTGTTATCTATCATCTATCTATCTATCTACCTGTTTATCTTATCATTTTGATCCCTTTAGTCCTTTTCTTCCACAGACACAGACACCTACCCCCCATCCCACCTCTGTGACCATCAGTCTCTTCCCTGTAGCTATGAGCTGGCTTTATGGTTTGAGTTGGTTTTTTGTTTTTGTTTTCATTTTAATTTCACACTATAAGAGAGATCACATGGTGTTTGTCCTACTCTGTCTCGTTTTTTTTTTTTCACTTATCAACCGGCTCTTGAAGTTCTATCCATGTTGTCATAAATGGCAAGATTTCATTCTTTTTGAAGACTGAACTTGGTTCATTATCCATTCATGTACCAACAAACACTAGGTTGTTTCCCCATCTTGACTATTGTAAATCATGCTGCAGTGAAGTGGAGGCAGTGTGCAGATATCTTTTTGAGTTAGTGTTTTCATTTTCTTTGTATAAATACCCAGAAGCAGAATTGCTAAATCGTATGGTAGTTCCATTTTTTTTTTTTTTTTGAGGGACCTCCACATTTTCCTTAGTTCCCTTTTCTCCACATCCTTGCTATTTCTGGTCTTTTTTGATTGTTTTGATTTTTTTTTCCCTTTTGTAAGGAAAATTATTTTAAAAATAACTCTTGGTAGAAGAAGTAGTATGACCAAATAGAGTCATTTTGGGAATTGTCAACTTTCATGTGCTGAAGAATCCATGACAGAGATTATTTCAAACGCAGCTTCCCAGGCACCATTCCCATGTCATAGTCCTGGGTCTAGAGCTTTTTCTTGTCTAGCAAGAAAGTGGGACACAGGATTAAAATGCAAGAGATGGCTAATGTCCGGTAGGAGATAAGAGCCCCGATTAAGGGTCCTTGCTCCATATTTATTAGAATCAGAAGGCTTACAAACATGGTGATAGATGTGCACAAAGAGACCATAAAGCTGTGAATATTAACTCATGGGCATGAGGGAAAGGGGGTTTTGAAGATATATGGTGTTAGGGGTTTGGCGTCAATATAAAACAAAATCCTGGCACAGGGCAGATGTTTGTTAACAGCAGACATCAGGTGCCAAGTCTGTTTATTTTAGGTAGCCTAGGGGATAGGACAGATAAACCATGCTACCTCAGGATTAACAAGGCACCTTTCTTTTGATAATCAGCTCCACTTTGGGCAACTTCACCCTGCAGAGGCCTATAGCCCTATTTACCTGTTTACCTAATTTGGTCCTTCCTTCCTGTGAAAGCAGCTTTCTACTATAGTACTAAATTGGGGGGGGGGGGGGGAGGTGGCGTATCCATCCTGAATACCTAATCTTATTTACCTCATATACCCTTGTATTGGGACCTTTGCCCCACCCTCTCTATACTGGGACTTTGGCCCCGCCCTCTCTATATCTATTTAGTTAATCTTGTTTACCCAAATTTGGGTGTGAGCATCCTATGGCTTTGTAATTCTTTATGCCTTGTTAACCCATCAGTGCAGGCTCAGAGAATTCCTAAGCTTATTCCCCACACTCCCAGAGAATCTTATTCAGTGAGCCTCTGAAATCTAAATTTATAACAAGCCTTCTAGATGATTCAGAGAACATATTGAGAAATACTGGTTTAGCAAAAAACACAAATCTGAGACCAAATATAAATTTACATCAGTTTTGTCTAGTTTAGATTAAGTGAATTATAATTTTTTAGGTGATAAACCCCAAATTCTCAGTATGTATGTATGTATGTATATACATATGTATATGTATGTATATATATATATATATATATATATATATATATATATATAATGTTGATTGGCACATTTCATTTGTTTAGTGGTTACCAAATTATGTTTATATCAAGATCTAGTGGAAATGGTATGGGGATCGGGCAGTGCTTGGTTCAAACCTCAGTTTTCTTGCTTAATTAAGTAATTTTGGGAAAATTATTTAATCTCTCTGAGCCTTACTATTTCTGTTTTATATGAATAATAGTGCCTAAATCCTTGCTGAAGATTAAAGGATTTAGCAGAGGCAAAGTAATTAATTCAATATGTAATGCAGTAAAATCCTGAAAAATACTCAATTGGGCTATGAGAATTGTATTTTTTGAAGTATTCTGTTGAATACTCCTACTTTGGCTTAATAAGCACTTTTTGTTTTCATTTATAACAACTATTTTGGGGTTTTTTTTTCAGCCTCATGGAGGTATAACTGAGTAAAATTATAAGATATTTAAAGTGCACATTGTGGTAATTTGATATGCCTACATATTGTGAAAGGATCCCCTCCAGCTAGTTAATTAGCACATCCATCACCTCACATATTTATCTCTTTTTTTGCAGGGCAGAAAGGGTGAAAACATTTAAGTTCTACTTTCTTAGCAAATTTCAATTATATAATACAGTGTCATCAACTGTAGTCATCATGTATTACATTAGCTCCTCAGACCTTATTCATCTTAGAGCTGAAAGTTGGTACCCTTTTACGAACCTGTTCCTATTTCCTTCCTGTTACTTCATGATCCAGCAGTCTCAATTCCTGGTAGACATTCAGAGGAAATGCTAACTGGGTATTGACGAGATACCTGCACCTCCATGTTCATTGCAGAATTATCCACAATAGCCAAGATATGATAACAACCTAAGTGTCATCAATGGATAACAAAGTACACACACACACACACACACACACACACACACACACACACAGAATGGGATATTATTCCACAACAAAAAAAAAAGAAAATTCTGCCATTTGTGATTTCTGACACAGGTGGACCTTGAGGGCATTCTGCTAAGTAAAATAGGGCAGACAAACAAAGACAACACTGTGTGGTACCAGTTACATGTGAAATCTTTAAAGAAAAAAATCAGGGGTGCCTGGGTAGCTCAGTCAGTTAAGCTTCCGACTTCAGCTCAGGTCATGATCTCACAGTTCATCAGTTCGAGCCCCACATCGGACTCTGTGCTGACAGCTCAGAGCCTGGAGCCTGCTTCAGATTCTCTGTCTCCCTCTCTCTCTTCCCCTCCCCTGCTCATGCTCTCTCTCTCCTTCAAAAGAAATAAACATTAAAAAATAAATAAATAAATAAATAAAATAAAATAAATCAAACTCATGGAAACAGACTATTTTGTACTTTATGTGTTTCAGTTGGGGAACTGGTTTGTTATATGACTATGCCGGTCATCCACCTATTTGTTCTCAGATAAATTACCTTCTCCCCCTGGCTCTGCTTCATATCACAGAGAACTAATCCCTACAAACTGTTTCCCAGACTCCCATGCCAAGAGGCGCAGAGAGAAGATTAAAAGGTGACAGGAGGAGAAAAGGGAGGTTGCCATTCCAGTAAGATCTTCTCTGGGTCCCAGTTGCTGAGGCTGCTGCCCTGGGCTCTGGTAAAATTTTAAAAAATAATAATAATAAAAATAAATAAATAAGTATCTTTTCCCAGTGTCTTCCAGTCCTCCTACATTTGTAATTCTCAAGGTTATCTCACTTTCCCCCATGAGCTCTTTCCATTTTAATGGAATATAGTGTTTTTAATACAAATAGTTTTGGTTTTGAGATTCAGAAGTACTTTTTAAAAATTATATAATATTTTTAATAATAATTAAGGTTTAACCTTCTAATATTTTGTCCTGTGAAGGGGCTTTCAAACCCAAATTACTCTCTTAAGGCAGAGACAGTCCATATAAAGTGAGAATTTAGGAAATATTAATTTCTTCCCTTTCTCCAAAAGAAAAGAACAGTAGCATAAAATTATATCACCTCCTAAAATCAAACTTTATTTTTCCATCACGTGATATGCTGTATTTTTTGTTTTAATGTAGAGATGGGAAACTAAAGATTTTTCTAACTTTGTATTGTATAATATTTTATGAATATGTGGGGTGTAAAGAAGACATGAAATTGAGTAGATACCATCATAATGTTAACTTAGTTAGATGATGTGGATTTTTCCAAATTTCACTATCTGTGCAAACTTATAAAAATTTTAAAGTCATTTGCTGACTGCTGGACTTAGCATATGAACTGTGTTTTGAACCACGGCCAAGGCTGTTATCTTCTGGGGCACTTTACATTGTGGCATCCAACCATTCACAGTTTCAACCTCACAGTAGCCCAGCTTAACTGAAATTGCTACTATATAAGTTTGAGGGTAGAACATTTTGAAAAGTAACCCAACACATTCAGGAAGTACTGAATTTCCCTTGGCATTCTCTTGCAAAAAGCAATATACATTCCATACCAAGATTTCTGATAAATTTTCCATAATTTTTAACTAATAATAATAAAAATATCAAAGTTGATGGCCACTTAAGTTTGAGCACATTCTTCACTCCTCTTCCCACCATGTTTTAGGTATACGGTGTCATACTTTATATCCTTTATTTCATGAGTCCATTCACTGATTTATGTATTTATTACATGTACATAAATATACATATGTATATGCACACACATACAATACATATGTATACATACATACATATACTTAATGTTACTACTTTTGTGCTTCCTACCTTTGTTACTACTACTTATGGTCTCTCCTTTCCACTCAGAGTCCCCTTTAACATTTCTTGTAGGGCTGGTTTACTGGTGATAAATGCCTTAAATCTGTGTTTGTCTGGGAAACTCTTTATCTCTCCTTCTGTTCTGAATGATAGACTTGCTAGGTAGAGTATTCTTGGTTACAGATTTTTTTTTTCTCAACATTTTGACTATATCATGCCACTTCCTTCTGGCCTGTAATATTTCTGCTGATAAATCAGCTGATAGCCATACGGGGTTTTCCTTGTATGTAACTGTTTTTTTTTTTTTTTTTTTTTTCTCTTGCTACTTTTAAAATTCTCACTTTATGACTAATTTTTGCCATTTTAATTACTGTGTGTCTTGGTGCGGACCTCCTTGGGTTGATTCTGCTGGAGGCACTCTGCTTCCAGGATCTGGATGCTGTTTCTTTACCCAGATTTGGGAAGTTTTCAGCTATTGTTTCTTCAAATAAACTTTCTGTCCCATTTTCTCTCTCTTCTTCTGGAATCTGTATAATGTGAATGTTACTCTTTTTGATGGTGTTGCTGAGTTCCCAAAGTCTATTTTCATTTTGTATTTTTTTTTCTCTCACCTGTTCAGCATGATTGCTTTCCATTACTCTGTCCTCAAGGTGGCCAATTTGTTTTTCTGCTTCTGCTAGACTACTATTTATTCCATCCAGTGTATTTTTTAAATGTTTTATTTATTTTGAGAGAGACAGAGACAGAGAGAGAGAGTGCAGGGGAGGGGCAGAGAAAGAGGGAAAGAGAGAATCTCAAGTAGGCTACCCACTGTCAGCTCAGAGCCCAACACAGGGCTTGATCTCATGAACTGTGAGATCATGACCTGAGCTGAAATCAGAGTCAGATGTTTAACTGATTGAGCCACCCAGGCTCCCCCATCTAGTGTTTTTTAATTTCATTATTGAGTTCTTCTCTGATTCATCCTTTTTTATGTTTTCTATCTCTTTGTTGAGAATCTCACTGATGTCCTCCACTCTTTTCTCAAGTCCAGTGAGTATCTTTATGACCATTACTTTAAATTCTCTATCAGCCATATTACTTATCTCCATTTTGTTTAGGTCTCTTGTGATTTTTGTCCTTTTCTTTCATTTAGGACATATTCATCTGTCTCCTCACTTTATCCAACTCTCTGTATCTGTTTCTATGTCTCAGAAAAGGCAGGTATGTCTTCTGCTCTTGAAAGTAGTGGCCTTATGAAGAAGAGCTCCTGTAGTGCCCTGTGGTGAATTGTTCCCTGTTCACCAGACCCTGGCACTTCAGCGGTGTCTCTGATGTGTGTTGTTTGCACCCTGCTGTTGTGGCTGAGCCACTGTTGCCTTTAGTTCAGTAATCTGCAATGGCTCTCTTGGCCTTATGTGGGCCTTATGTGGGCTCTCTTTGCCTCTTATGTGGGCAGGGTTTTGTCCCCTGTGTTGTTTGTGGGCTAGTCTGGGGCCATCTTGGACTTGAGTTGAGTCAGACCAGGCATTTGCCAGAGAGGCAGTAGCACTGAACTGCTAGTAGTAGCTTTCCCTGTTTTGTACCCTGAACTTTCACTGGTGGGTGGAGTCTGCAGTCAGACCAGCTGTCTGAGCCCAGCCCACTGCTGGGGCTGGGTCTAACTGGTATGTGGTTATCTCTCCCTCTCCTTGGAGTAGGTATCACTTTGGAGTGGTGCTGGCTCCTATGGGGGCTACTTGCACACTGCCAGGCTTCTGGTACTTCTTTGATGGGCTCCATCCAAGAGTATATTGAAGAGGGTGAATCTGCAGAAGCATGTGGGAGCAGACCTGCAGTGTTAGCAAGGTTCGTGCTGGTCCATGTCTCTTTCCAACCACATGCTATGAAACTAGAAATCAGCCATTAAAAATCTGGAAAGAGCACAAACACATGAAGGTTAAATAACATGCTCCTAAACAATGAATGGGTCAACCAAGAAATCAAACAGGAAACTTAAAAAATACATAGAGACAAATGAAAATTAAAACACAATGGTCTAAGATCTTTGGAACGCAGCAAAACTGTTCTTTCTCCTTAATGATTTTCCAAGTGAGTCTGGGAACTCATTGGCTGCCTCCTGGTGGGCAGAAGCTCCTTCTCTTGTTATCATTTGTAGGCCAAACTTCTTTCTAAAACTATCAAACCATCTTTGCTGGCATTAAATTCTCCAGCTTTAGATCCTTCACCTTCCTTTTGTTTTACATTGTCATATAATGATTTTGCTTTTTCTTGAATCATATTTGAGTCTGTAAGTATGCCTTTCTTATGTACCCACACTAGGCTGAAGTTTTGGTGGAAGGAGACTCCACCAAAATGATGTTCACTGTGGATCTAGTTTTCTTGGCCAGCAGAAGCTGGTATTCAAGTGACTCTGCTGGGTAACATAATTTTTTTTTTTTCCTTTCAGAGAAAGACAGACAGAGCATGAGCAGGGGAGGGGCAGTTAGAGGGGGAGATACCGAATCTGAAGCAGGCTCTGGGCTCTGAGCTGTCAGCACAGAGATCGATGTAGGGCTCGAATTCGAAATCATGAACCCCGAGATCATGACCTGAGCTGAAGTCGGACGCTTAACCAACAACTCTATACAAGTCACCCAGGCACCCCATTGAGTAATATAAATTGAAACGTCAATCCCCTCTTCATTTATCAATTTGATACATAGACTTATACAAGTGTCTCCTAGAGAAAAAGACTTTAACTCTAACCTCCCAAACAGTTCAAGCACCTAAACAATATATGTTGAGAACAACAGTGAGACACCACTATATACCTATGAGAGTGTTGACAATCCAAAACTCTGGCAGCACCAAATGCTGGTAAAGATGGGGAGCAACAAGAATTCTCCTCCATTGCTAGTAGAAATGCAAAATGGGACACTTTGGAAGACATTTTGGCATATTCTTACAAAACTAAGCATTCTCTTACCATATGATCCAGCAATCACTCTTATTATTTACTCAAATGAGTTGAAAACGTTTAACTCTAAAAAGCTTGCATTTGGATGTCTTTAGCAGCTTTATTCATATTTGCCACAAATTGGAAGCAACCAAGATGTCCTTTGGTACGTGAATGGATAAATAAACTACTGTATATTCATACAATGGAATATTTTTCAGGGCTAAAGAGAAATGAAAACCCATGAAAATAAATGGAAGAAATGTAAATGCATCTTAATAAGTGAAAAAAAGTCAATCTGAAAAGACTGCATACTGTGTGATCATAGTTGTATGGCATCCTGAAGAGGCAAAAATATGGAGACAGGAAAAGGATCAATGGTTGCCAGGGAGTAGGGAAGGGGTAGGATAGATAGGTGGAGCACAGAGGATTTTTAGGGCAGTGAAACTGCATGACACTGTATGCTACTATAGTGGTGGGTACATATGAAAACCCACAGAATGCACAACACCAAGAGTTAACCCTGATATAAACTTTGGACTTTGGGTGATAGTGATGTGTCAGTATAGATTGATCAATTGTAACAAATGTACCACTCTGATGGGGGATGTTAATAATTGAGGAGGCTGGGGCGCCTGGGTGGCGCAGTCGGTTAAGCGTCCGACTTCAGCCAGGTCATGATCTCGCGGTCCGTGAGTTCGAGCCCCGCGTCAGGCTCTGGGCTGATGGCTCAGAACCTGGAGCCTGTTTCCGATTCTGTGTCTCCCTCTCTCTCTGCCCCTCCCCCATTCATGCTCTGTCTCTCTCTGTCCCAAAAATAAATAAACGTTGAAAAAAAAAATTAAAAAAAAAAATAATAATTGAGGAGGCTATGCACGTGTGGGAATAGGGAGTATAATGGGAATGCCCTGTACTTTCTACTCAATTTTGCTATCAACCTAAAACTGCTCTAAAAAATAAAGTCTACTGAAAAAAAATATGTAAATATTTGATTACCAGCGAGGTCAAATCAAAGGGAAGGAAAGATTTGAAGCTCTTCCTTTGTTTTTGAACTAGAAACGTGTAGACCGAATTTACATTGCACAGGAAGAGAAGGAAATAGTAACATTCATTAAAAACCTACTTATATAATAACACTTTGTACTACTTTTGCAGCTTTTCTAGAAGTATAAATTATTTCAAGATAAAAAGTTTAAAAAATCTATATATCTTAGGAAATATACTCAATGGCATTACAATAACATTGTATGATGACAGATGGTAGCCACACTTGTAATGAGCATAGCATAATATATAGACTTCTCAAATCACTGTGCTCTACACTTGGAAGTAATGTAACATTGTGTGTAAACTATACTTCAATAAAAAAAAAATATATGCTAGGCAATGTGTGTGCCAAATGGTATAAATATTATTTCCATTTCACAAAAACAGAAATGCAGGCCCGAGATGGTTAAGTAACATGTCTGAGGTCTGCTAGAAAATGGCTTGGCCAGAATTCCAGGTATTTTATCAGCTGCCAAAGCTCCTATTCTTTCCCCTAGGCCACACTGTCCTCAGAGCAGCATTATAGACACAGCACTGGTGCAAGAGCCTAGGAAAGCAACACTGGGATTTCTATTTTCATGTTTACCTTTTTCATTCAGATAGCTAATCAATAGAAATGAAAAGGTTCTTGACGTATTCCTAGAATTTTATCCTCCATTGAGCAGATATCATTCAAATATGGCCAATGCACCTTGAATCCCAGAAAGTACAATATCATGGACAAAAAAAAAAATTGCGATGTTCTCTAAAGATAAAACATATTTATGTTTCTTGCCAAAAACATTGAATCTGGGGCGCCTGAGCAGCTCAGTCGGTTGAACCACTGACTCTTGATTTCGACCCAGGTCATGATCTCAAGGTCATGAAGCCCCACATTGAGCTCTGCACTGATAGTGTGGAGCCTGCTTGGGATTCTCTCTCTCTCTCTCTCTCTCTCTCTCTCTCTCTCTCTTTGCCCCTCCCCCACTAGTGCTCATTCTCTCTGTGTCCCTCCCTCCCTCTCAAAATAAATGGATAAACTTTAAAAAATTGAATCCAAAGATTTATATGTGAAAGATAGAAAATTAATATGAAAATCTCCCACTTACTTTATCTGTAAAGCACAAGCAGATACTTTCACTTTTGACACTTTCTATCTACTTATGCCAAATTAGGTTATACATTAATTATAGCCTTTTCATTAAAATGCACTCAGTTTGAAGAGTTTCTTTTCTGGCAACCATTAACTATGAATGCTCCTCCTTTAGTATCTCAAATGGTACTTGTGACTTATTCCAGTAATGTTTTCTTTTATTACATTTAATATATTCTCTAGATCTACAAAACTTTAATTTACCCATTAATTATTCAAATCCTATTGACTGAGCATTTACTGAGTACCAAGCACAAGACTTTTCACATTTCTGAAAATAACCATCAAGCTACTTCCTGTATATGGTAGTTTGCATGATGTCAAGACCCTCTTAAGTTTTAGACGGTTTATAATAAAGTGGATACAAGATACAGCAAAGGAGACTTTTCCAAGACTTGTGAATGTTAAAAGGATTGGCAGTGAGTGTTTCAATAAATTTTTATTTCAGTAGCAACTTCATAATGAAAAGTCATTTGTCTTTGAAGATACATGGTTACTTGGGGAACACTGCAGTGATTGGAGAGAACATGCATTCTTGTGTGGAGGAAGATCTCTGGGGAGATTCTGGAGCCTGTTTCAACATTTGGAATAAAAGCCAACATTGGATAAAGTGCTCACATAGTGTGGGTGTTCAATAAGTCAGAGTCAAAATCTTACAGATGAAAGGGACCTTTGAGATCAAAGTAACTGATGATGATTGACATTATTCCCTTCTGAAAACACATGGAGAGCATACATTAGCAAAGAGAATTTTCATACATTTATTACCATCAGAGGAAAATGTGCCTTCTGGGGCACAAAGCAGGAGTTTTTAGGAAACTTCTATAATTTGCGAAATAATGCCTCATCATTTCACTATCCATTAACTGGAAACTGTTTTGCACAAGCCTGACATCACCTTCTACAACTTTAGATAAGTGCATTCAATAAGTTTATCACAAAAGACTTTTGACTTTTTAATCCATATTATGAATCTCCATCTCCTGAAATCACAGCTGTTGAAATTATTTCACTAATCAGTGATACTTGAATTTAATGTTCTTCCCCAAAAGCCTTACCGTATACCAGATACAGCTGACCTACTGTTCTATCTCAACCATAAAACAGGATCAGATAATGAGGTTTAGAGCTCTGCTGGCTTGTGTGAGTCATGTGTGTTTTCAGGTAAATGGAAAATCAAGAGCATCTCCAAAGAGACGCGAGAGGGAAAAGACAGAGTTTCATTTGAAAAAAGCCCTGACCCGAAGACTGTCTGTGAAATGACACAAAATTTATTTGGTTTATTTAATTTATTATTTTAGTAACACAAAGGCAGCTAATTTCATCTCATAGTTTCTACTGTCATACTGGAAAAATGCATACTTAGGAGACAAAATTTGCCAGCCAGGGGTTAGAGCCAGTTACCTCGGACTCAATTAGAGGAAGAACTTTCTACAGATACACCTTGTTCCCACCTATAATCCTGATGGTATTCAATTGCCCTCTAAAAGACAATACTTATTTGAAAGGTTTTAAGCAGGAGATGGCCAAAGTGAATACAAGTAATTACACTTTAAGCTGCTAATTAAAAAAAAAAAAATGCTTAAATATGTTCTGGGCATCAGCTTTTAATTAAAAGGTGATCTGAGTATTTTAATTAATAGCGTCTCCCCTGAGCTAGACACTGTTCTGAGAGTTTTCATACTGATTCATTTACACCTCACAACAACCCAACTTGGTAAATACTATCACGATCCCTAATGTACAAATGAGGAAATGGAGAATTTAAGTAATCTGCCCAAGCCCACATGGCTAAGAAATGACAGAGGAGAATTCAAACCTAAGAAATCCGGCTCCAGATCCCAGAGAACATGTACCTACCGGTTATGTTATGCTGATTCTATCATACACTTTGCATATTATAGATGCACCATACAGTTTATAATACATCACTTGTCGTGTGCTCACTGGGTGGCAGGTGCTGTGCTGAGCTCTTTATGTGACTTATGTCATTTTATTTCTAACAAACCTATAAGTACTACATTTAACTGAGGAGGAAACAGGTCCAGAGAGGCACCGTCCTTTGTTCATTGTTACATTGCCAGTAAGACCCATCCCAGGTCTGGCCGTGCCCAAAGGCCACAGTGTAACAGCTTCACTAAAGAGTTTTGCAACTAATTGTTAAGAAAGGGGTCAGTGAACCCCATAGTGAAATATGAAGGGACAGGGGAAAAAATGCCCAGACTACAGGCTGATTGTGTTTCTTAGGACATTCTTTCTATAAATCTTGATAGTGAAGTTAATTCCAAAGCAGGAAGGACCTTGATGCAACTTAAGTCCCAGCCCTCTCCTTTTATTGATGAGGATCTGAGGCCCAGAGTAGCTCCAGAACTCTCTCAAAGTCATGGAAATACAAAGTCAGAACCATCCAAGCTCAAGCTTTGTTCCAAAATCCCAGGGCACTTTTTCGGCATGGTGCATCTCAATTCATACAGCAATTTGTATTTTAAGTGGATACAATTGTATCTATTTCTAAGATACTTTTGTTATCTGTGTGGAACTCAGTCTCCCTCCTTTGCTGAATGATCTATTTTGGCTGTATTATGGTAGCTTAAAGGTCACTTTATTCATGCTTGCTGAAACATTTTCAATGACTAGATAAAAATACTTATGTTTACACTGTTTCCTGCTTTTTAATGTCTCATCCTGGATTTAAAAAAAAAAAATGCATTTGCAGTCCTATTCATCTCTCAAGATATTGTTTTATTGAAGGAAAAAAAAGATATGCGCCTTAGACAAAGCCTATAAATCCTCTAAGCTTTTAGTTGTGATTTTTAATTCAAAAAAAGGTAGAAAAGAGATTTAACTTAAAACAATCACCCTTTGGGGCGCCTGGGTGGCGCAGTCGGTTGGGCGTCTGACTTCAGCCAGGTCACGATCTCGCGGTCCGTGAGTTCGAGCCCCGCGTCGGGCTCTGGGCTGATGGCTCAGAGCCTGGAGCCTGTTTCCGATTCTGTGTCTCCCTCTCTCTCTGCCCCTCCCCCGTTCATGCTCTGTCTCTCTCTGTCCCAAAAATAAATAAACGTTGAAAAAAAAAATTAAAAAAAAAAAATAAAACAATCACCCTTTTCTTCCGCTCATTGTGTGACCCAAGTTCACTTCTATGCCAGTTCTCTGCATACCTCTCAACTCCAACTCCTCCCTTTAGCCTTTGTGATTCTGAGGTTGTTGCTTCCCTGTTCCCAATCATTTCTGGGCCAACTGCCATGTTCTTCTGTACCTTGACCCAGTGTTCTTGTCTGGGTGGAGAGACTGGATGCGGGAAGCAGCCTGTTCCTTTGCTGGGCCTGGAGATTTCTCTAATCCTTGTCAGTAAACAAAGATGTGAAACAACAATGGCAGATACGTGGCGGCTGTGACAAGGAGAGACTGATTTCTCCCAGGGCAACTGCCTGATTGATCACTTACCTGATTTTCTTTCTTAAGATTTAAGAATATAGACTGGTGCTCCTTTCGTGGCATTTTGGTTTATTGTAACTGGAACAATGGAGCTTATAGCTTGGGAGAATCATCATTTGAAGTTAGGTGGCATTTCACCATTTGAATCCCCAGAGTTTAGACTGACAGACAAATTATTTATGGTTCAGGGTCTAGATGGAAGGAGAGAGGTTGGGAGAAAGGGTGAGTGGATAAGCAGGAAGAATTTCTTAGGCAAGGGACTCAGTTATTAAGGCCTCCAGAAGTTTTGTGGGTAGACAGTGAGAGATGGAAAAGAAAGTGAAGGAGTGGTTGATCAAGGAGGTGGGGTAGAGACAGAAGACATCTTGTGTCTACTTGAGGCTGATGAAGATCCTATATGCTTCTGTGTCTGGGTTGAACCTGGGATGTTTGCTGGTCCCCTTAGTCTCTCATCACGGGGCTAGTCTCCATGAGTCTCCAGCCTCTGAGAGCACCAGGGTGGGAGGGGATCTGGAGGGCATGAGAGGTTCTGTTCCCTTTGGTATTTTATAAATGAACTTGGATTTAGATGACTCTCTGTCTTCAGTATGTGTCTGACTGCCTTAAGTGGGATGGGTGGGGCCATCAATCAGATGGCATTTGTCAGAGGCACAAATTATCAGCACACTGCCTCACAAGTGGGGCCTCGTGTTCCCTCCACAGAGGTGTCCCCGTTTAGGAAATGTGAACTGAAGTAACCTTGCAAGATAAAGTTCTCACATCTAATAGATATTTGATCCTTTTGTTTTCTTTTTATAACTTCAGGGATTTTTTTTTTTTCCTCCTTCTTCACATGTTCTTGCCTATTACTAAGGAATCGAGACTTTTGAAATGTCACTGTCAGCATTTTCAGGCTATGATTTTCCTGTCTGATTAACAAAGGCCTCTTGTGCTTTCTCTGTTTTCAGAAAGGTGAGTGCACTTGATTTATTCTTAATGCTCACATGTAGCTTCCAACCTCAACCTCCCACTGCTGACTTTCTGAACTTGACCTTGGGATGGTCTGGAAATTTAATTTGTCTATTTAGATAAGCGAGGGATAAGTGCCTTTTTGTTGTGTCAGTCCTATCAAGAGAAATCATATGCAAGCTGGATCATTTCTCCTGCACCTCTCATTTTTATTTTAAAAGTACCTCTCCTTCACCCTTCAGACTTGGCACATAGTATTCACCAAACGGTCTTCTTGTTCTAGTATGGACCTGAAAAACTGGCAAAGAAAAGCCAACAGCTGGAAATTTTGACTAAAACTAATGTCTGGAATACTTCAGAATAGTAACATCTTGCTTCCTTAAGTACTTACCATGCCAAAGTCAATGAGATGGCAGTTTTACACATATCATCTCATTTCATCCTCACAACACCGTGAGGTGGGCAGCCCATTTTCTAGATGAAAACCTAAGGCTCACAAACTGATCATCACTCACAAGGGTCACATAGATAATATGCGGGCAAATAAGATTCAAATATCAAACTTTGATTCCAATGCTTTTCACTGCAGAACACATGAGTCTGCTCTAAGCCAAATGTAGTCCTTTCCTCCACAGCAATGCCCTCTTTCAAAGGAGAGAAATTAAAATATGAGTTGGTGAAATTTCACAATTTGCTGAATAAGATGATCAAATTAAAGAACTACATAAAATACATACTCATTCTCTTCTTGGTATTACATAGATATCCCAGAGTGGCTTTAGTGCCATGGGCACTAAAGGCGTTTCTGTTGAGTTAAATACTTACTCTCTCTAGACTTTCAGACGTAGCTAATAGCGAATTTGCTATAGAGATTGCAGAAGCTGAAGGAAAGTTACTTGCTCCATTTAGGCACTCTGTTTTCTTTGCCAAGTCTCTTGGCTTCTTTTTTTTTAATTATTATTTATTTTATTATTATTATTTTTTATATTCAAGTTAGTTAACATAAGTGTAGTCTTGGCTTCCGGAGTAGAACCCAGTGATTCATCACTTACATATAACACCCAGTGCTCATCCCAACAAGTGTGCTCCTTAATGCCCATCATCCATTTAGCCCATCCCTCCAACCACACCCCCCGCCCCCCCCCCCCACAACCAATCTCACAACCCTCAGTTTGTTCTTTAGAATATCTGGGTTGGTGTGTCTGCCGAGGGAGAGTGTGCCATTGCCAGAAGAGAAAGGGCAAGTAGGATTCACCAGCTCCTACCATGGACTGGGCCCTAAGGGTTATATGCTGTTGACTGAATACATAAGTAAGTCAATAGGGTGTATAACATGATTTATATGTTATATAATCATATAACATGATTTTAAGTTAGTATTTTCACAAGATTTTCAGAAGGCAAGACTGATACCAGGCAACACTTTGTATATTTTTATTTATTTGGCATAAGGAGGCCATACTCAATTAATTTTTCAGAAGTGCATTACCTTGCTTTCAAATGTAATGCTTTGCTATTAAAGCTCTAGAGACCCTTGTTGAAGCTTTAATTAAACAGTTTGCTTAAAACAGGAGCAGAATACTTGATGCTGGGCACCGAATGTTACAAAGTGAATATATAATCAAATATGTTGTTAGAAACCAGGCTGTTTGGGGGGGGGGGGGGGGGGAGGCTGTCGACATTTATAAACCACTTGCTGATAAAAAGAAACACTGCTTTATATGACAACATTGAAATATGTGCAATAGAGGTTTCCACTGTTGCTATCTATTTCCTGTAAATGAAGGCCTCTGTTCATTCATGTTGTGCTTGATAGTTATGAAAAAAAAAAAAAATCACTCCCATCCAAACCTCAAGCACTCAGGGACAAAATAATTGCCAGTTTCAAGAACGAAAGAGCAGTTCAAAACCATCTGTTTGAGAGTGGACTTGTTATGCCAGAGTTCTTACTGGACAAATTTCTAGATGAGACAAAGGCCCCACAAGGAGATAGAAAGTCTGTATTTGGTATCACCACGTCATTCCAAAATGTGTTATTAGGCTTCTGAAGGTAACAAAAACTGATTTTCTGCTCCATTTCTTGTTATATATGTTCTGTTATAAAAAGGAAGCAATTTTGCTGTTTCTAGGGTTATTTCTTTTGAATTCCTTTCAGCTGAATTGTACCTGTATTTAATAGTAAATGTGGCAAGAAAAAAAACTCAGGTCTTAAGACTTGAGGACAGAATTCTAACCCTAATTTCCTGTGAAATGCCAAAGTCAGATAGAACTGTGACTCTCAGATGTCATGTGCATGACCATAATATACAGTCCCTCGGCAGCTTCTACCTTCTTTCTCTATTAACATGAGTGAGCCACTATGAATTCAGTTCAATTTTTTAAGCCTATATATTTTTAAATCAGAAGTTCTGTCTGATAAACTCAGGAAATGAGCCTGAGAAGTAGTGTTGATAAACAGTGATATTTTCCACAGGCATTTCTATTGTTCTCTTGGAATTTGCTCACTGGATGTCTACACTACAAGTCCCGTCCTATTTAATTCTGCAGATTCTAGGAGATTCATGTAGATTACATCTTGCAGTAAAATTAATTTAGAAAACAAGAAAACCTTGGATTAGCACTTGGATTATATACATATATATTATTTAAATTATAAATAATAAAGAGTGAAAATCTTCCTCTCTTCCTTGTCCCCAGGCACCCAATTAACCACCTGTGCAAATAATTTCTTGTTTATGCTGTCAGAATTTCTTTATTCGTAAATAAGAAAATACAAACATATATTCATATGTCTATCTTTTTATACAAAAGGAAACATTGGGGCACCTAGGTAGCCCAGTCGGTTAAGTGTCTCACTTCAGCTTAGGTCATGATCTTCTGGTCCGTGAGTTCGAGCTCTGCATCAGGCTCTATGCTGCAGCTTGGAGTCTGGAGCCCACTTTGGATTCTGTGTCTCCCTCTCTCACTGCCCCTCCCCACTCATGCTGTGTCTTTGTCTCTCAAAAGTGAATAAATGTTGAAAAATTACAAAAAAAAAAAAAAAAAGACAACATACAATACACGGTGCTCTAACCCTATCTTAGAAAGACCTTGTCCTTTCAACATTCAAGAGGCTGGAGCATTCATTTTTGAAGCTTCATAACATTGTATTATATGAGTTACCATAATTTATTTAACCAGTGTTTTAGTGATGGACATTTAAGTTATTCCCAATCTTTTTCTTTTACAAAATTCTGCAATGAATAATCTTGTACTTCTTTTTTAATGTGTGCAAATATATGTGAAATTTATAGTGCTACATATAGAATCCATGGGTCAAAGGATTACATTTCCGATTTAGATACAATCTCCAAGTTGCCCTCCATCAACGCACACACTGTGTTATGGAACTTTCAGATATGTAACAATATAGTAAATGGGAAATGGTGTTCATTCTGGTTAATTTGTATTTCTCTATTATGAATGAACAAAGCTGAGCATATTTTCATATGCTTAAAAGCTGCTTACATTTATTTTTCTGTAAACACTATCTTGAAATCTTTTGTCCATTTTTTTACTGGATTGTTTTTGTCTTATCCATTTCTATGAGTTCTGTATATATTAAGGAAATTAATACTCTGTAATATGAATTACAAATGTTTTTCTTTCTTTTATTCCAACATTTAGCTTTTGTTTCTGCCAATGCTGTTTTGCCATACATATTTATTTTTATGCAGTTAATTTTCTGAATCTTTTATTTTATGGGTCTAAATTATGAATCATAGTTAGAAAGACCCTCCCTCCTCCAAGGCAACAAAATAACTTTTCCATGATCAGGCATATTTAGTTATAGGTTTTTAGTGAAATTACATACCAGATGGCATAAAAGACCCATTTAGAAGTATAATAATATGAATTAGACTTTGCACAATAAAAACATTAGTGTAGTATATAGTATATACTATGTGAAGTACTGTCTGCAATTTCCTTTGTTTTCAAAATTCAGTTTTATTCATAATTGAGTGCTGTGTGAGTGATAAGGCATATATAAACACAAAAGAGAAAAAGAAAATCTTACACATGATAATATTCAGTAGAGATTTGGTAGTTTAATAATTTATTGAATAACAATGATGTCCCCAAGATAAATGTCCTAAAGTTCAATTATCAAACTTCATAACAGAATTCAAAAGAGAAAAAAATAATGAAATTATTGGCCTATTATCCTTTTTTCAGATGGATTGGAATTTACTAGCTTCTTTTAACGTTTAGTTTCCAGTCATTATCCATTTTCACAGATTATTATTTCTTAAAGTTTTGTTTCATTTGGCATGAGCTAGAAATATTCAAGACAATAGGATGCATACTTCTCTAGCAGTTACTTACTGGAGTCAGAACTTGCTAATGTTGGTTTTCTTTGGCAATCTTACATTCTCTGAAAAAAGATCACCTGGTTTAAAAAGGTCAGATGTAAACTTAATATTAAAAAAACATTTTTTTAAGGGGGTGGGGGGCGCCTAGGTAGCTCAGTCAGTTTAGCCTCTGACTTCAGCTCAGGTTCATGAGTTCAAGCCCTATGTGGGGCTATGGGCTGACAGCTCAGACAGAGCCTGGAGCCTGCTTCAGATTCTGGGTCTCCCTCTCTCTCTGTCCCTCCCCACCACTCACACTCTGTGTTTTCTCTCTCTCTCTCTCTCTCTCAAAATAAATAAACTTAATAATAATTTTATTTAAATAAAAGCATTAGATGTAAATTCCTTGATGCTTGATTCCTAGATGATGATTCCTTGATGTTAATGCTCGTGAACCATTGAGTTCTTCACAGGCCAGACTATCTTGGTCTTTCACTCCCAGGGACTCTGAATCAGTCCGTGATTTCATTCCTAGTGTTCAGGACACATGCCATGCTGGATAATGTGAATATCACTTCTGCTCACAGGGGAAAGAAAGTACGTTAATAACCATGGGTCTAGATGTGGCCTTTGGCTTTACAGGACCAAAAAATTCTATTTTGAGAACTGATAGTAGATTGATTCTATGCTATATACACTTGCTGAGTACTTATTGTTAATCTAGAAATCTGAAGCTTTGATATTTACTACAAGAGTTAGTCTTGTAAAGGAGCCCAAGGCATATGTCCACTGGTCAAGAATACTGCCTCTTGAATAACACTGGTAAACTACTAGCATATTTTTAAGCTGTAACTCATTTCTTCCTGAACATGAACAAAATGTTAACACAATTTTGTGGATAGCTTGGTTATAAACTGCTCTATTAGGTTTGAGGTTTGGTTTGTCCCTTTTTATAATGTTCGTTTTTATGTATATATGTCTGTGTCCTGGTGCCGTCTTAAGGTTTCCTTAAACAGGACTATTTATCTCCAAATGTTTCAATAATGTAGAGATCATCTCTTAGGATAGGGCCTCTTTATGCATAGCTAAACAAAAAAAAATTAATTTTTAAAAACCAATTTCAATCTTAATTTTGAGCCCCACAAAAATCAATTTTGGTAGCCCCACAGAGAATATATAAAGACTTGTTCTCAACTCTCGATCTCAGCTCAGGTCTTGATCTCAGGGTCATGAGTTCAAGCAAGCCCTGCACTGGACTCCATGCTGGGCATGGAGATAAATAAATAGATAGATAAATAGATAAATGTCGTAATCATTCCAGAACTTTACTCATTATAATACATACTTAGCAATAGATATTTAGTAAGTTAAATGAAGTGCATCTTAAATTTGTGATTAATGTAGTGTGAATTAGGGGCACCCGGGTGGCTCAGTTGATTAAGCTCCAACTTCAGCTCAGGTCATGATCTCACTGCTCTTGAGTTTGAGCACACCCTTCCCACCCCTCCACCCCAATCAGGCTCTGTGCTGACAGCTCAGAGCCTGGAGCCTGCTTCAGATTCTCTCTCTCTGTCCCTCCCGCCTTCACATTCTGTCTCTCTCTGTTTCTCTCTCTCTCTCTCTCTCAAAAATAAATAAATATATAAAAAATTAGTGTGAATTAATGTTGTTATTGGGTTATTGGAACCAGTGGAGAGATAGATACAGGCATCATGCAGATAGAGGTGAATAATCTGCTCTGATGTGCAACTTAAATGGATTGAGTAACACTCTCTGCCTGGACCTACCCTTGTCTAGATCTCAGTAAAGATCCCCTAAGGAAAAAGTTTCAGTATCCTGAAGAGACTTTTAGTAGATTATTGCCCCCTCAAAGTCTAAGATGTAGAGGAAGAAGGGGACAGGTGTTTTTCTGTAATGTTATTGATCATAAATATGTGCAATTAACACATGAGTAACTTTACAGGTCACAATTCACCATTATATACATTAGCCCATTGCCTTCTCAAAACAGTCTCCCTTTGAGGTAATTTTTTTTATCCCCGGTTGAAACAATGTAGAAACAAAATCACTGGGCCAAAGTCATATTACAGAGTACATAGTGATGTTAAAGAACGTCAAACACAAATCTTCAGGTTCCAAACTCGGTAGCCTTTTCAAGGTCATTTTACAAATTCATTTTCTAATAATTAGTTGACCTTCCTACGTGGAGGCTGGGAGAGTGTCAAAATAAAAAATACAAAAGAAAATATGGTTTACAATATTATCCTAAAACCCAGAAATTCAATTAATCAATTCATAAATAACGTCTTTCATTAGACTAAGATGAGATTTTAAAAATTTTGGCTGTATCAACCAAACTTACTACTCTTTTTCCTTAGCTTTCTTCCTCACAAGGAACCAGAAAAGTTAACTAGAATAAAGGTCAGTAGCTATTTAAAGAAAAATAGGGAAGAACCTCTAACCTGAAATGAATTAAGTACATACTTTACTTATTTATTAGAACATAAGAAGTGCCTAGTGGAATTGGATCATCAGTATTCCATCTGGCCTTTAATTTTGCCTGTAACAGTAGTTCCAAAAGATATTTATGATAAACTACAGTGCCTCTGTTTTATGACACTCTCCTCAGAGACTGGAGGTTTTACAACCTATTAAAACTCTTATCATCATTGAGTCTGTATAAATCTTTCCAAAAATCTTTTTTATAATACATCTTATTTCTACTATTTATAAGATTTGGTGGTAATAAGTTCTATCATATATATATGTTATATATATATTATATATATGTATATATATATATAATATACATATATATAATATATATATAACTTATTTTATCTGTATTTAAGCTATCTTCTTCACCATTAAGAAACTCCAAATTTCTACATTCTAGAATTTTTCAAAAAAGTAAAGATTTTCCACTATCTCCTTTTTCATGGTTTCATATGTGTGATCATATTTTCCTTTGCCTTTGTCTTTCTTACTGAAACATCCTGGTCTTTTAAGGAGCCTAAAATATTAATGTGGACCATGAAGTGGACACCAGCAGCAACCGTCCCTGAATGTAAAATTTAGCGGGATATAGTCCTGGTTCTTCAAAAACTAATAGCTATTATTTTAACTTTTTATTTGAGCTTCTTTCCCTGGATACATTTTATAAGTATTGACTTTGGTGTGGTGATTTGCTACCTACTTCTACATCTTCCATTCTTTTATATTTCACTGTTTATAAATTTTAATATCATTTGAAATTTGGCATTTTTCCTTTATTCTCTCTCCCAAAGTATTTGTTTAAATATTAAATAAAAAGGACATAATCAAGAAAGTGAAAAGATAATCCAAAGAATGGGAGAAAATATTTCTAAAACATATGTCAAATAAGGTACTTGAATCTGGAATACATAAAGAACACTTACAACTCAATATTGAAAAGACAAATAATCAAATCAGAAAATGGGCTAAAAAAAAGAAAAAAAGGAATAGACATCTCCAGAGAAGATATAAAATGGCCAATGAGCACATCAAAAGAGGGTTAACAGCATTAGCCTTTGGGGAAATGCAAATCAAAACCGCAATGAGATACCATTTCCCATTCACTAAGGTGGCTAAAATAAAGATAAACAATAGTGAGTCTTGGTAAAGATAAAAAGAAATTGGAACTCACACTTGGTGAGATTATAAATGGTACAGCCATTTTGGAAGAGTTTAACAGCGTTAAACATAGGATTACTGTATGACCCAGCAGTTCTACTGTTAGGTATATATGCAAGATAATTTAAATGTACGTCCATACAAAATACAAAATCTGTACACAATTATTCAGAGTAGCATTTTTTAATAATATCCAGAAAATAAAAGCTACCCAAATGTCCATCAAGAGATGAATGGATAAATACAATGGAATATCATTCAACCACAAAAAAAACAATGTAGTTAAATAAATAAATAAATAATAAAACAATTTGTAGAGAAAGAAAGAAAGAAAGAGAAAGAAAGAAAGACACTGATCCACCATATGAGTGGACCTTGAAAACATTATGCTAAGTGAACATTATGCCAGTTTAAAACCACATAATGTATTATTTCACTTATAGGAAAGATCTATAATAGGCAAATCCATAGAGACAGAGAATAGTTAGTGGTTTCCAGGGGCTAGCAGAGTAAAGGAAAGAGTGCTAAATAGTGTGCGGTTTTGGGGGTGATAATGTAAATGTTCTAAAATTAAGTAGTGGTGATGGTTGCACAAATCTATGAATATACTAAAAACACTGAGTGGTGCATTTTTAAAGAGTTATTTTAAGGTATGTGAACAATATCTTAATAAAATTTTTATACATTATATATTAAATAAATTACATATTAATTAAATATATATACTATATATACATATGACACACACACACACACACACACACACACACACACACACACAAGCTATTCTCGGTACCAGTTTCTGAAATACTGTTAATGGTTCTCCGTGTGTTTCCTATTGTCAATCCAATAATGTATCTGATAAAAAAAAGTTTCCTAAGCTAACACTAATTTGGAATTTTCCATGAGGCATAGTTTCCCCTAAGTTTAGCATCAACAACAAGAACATCATGTTACAGGAATATCTGAAGCTAAACATGAGGCACATACCTGCCTATAAAAGTTTGCACTCTGGTCCAAAGCTAATGAAACTCTTTCTGACTCAAATACCCTAGATTTCTTACCTCTAGTTAAAAACTTGGCTTAGATAAATTTAGTAGCAATGATAATAGTAAAATAAAATAGGGGGAAAAAAAGTGAATTAAATGTAAAGGGAAAAAGCCAAAGCAAGTGGCAAATACAGGTGTTGAGTTCACAATTCAAGAGTAGAAAGGGACATACGTTGCTTTTAGGGTTGTGTCTGGTCTCTTTTTCGCTACAAGAGAAAATTAGTCACAGAGAATGTAAAGTTCTTCCCAAGTTCCACAGTTAATTAGTAACAAAGGGATCTAGAACCCAAGTTTTCTGATCCCTAGTCCAATACTTTTTCTGTTCCATCTTCATTTTGGATCTTCTGCTTTTTCATATAACATGAGGATAAAAATCATTTCCCATGGCCTTCCTAAAAGAATCAAATGAAATAACATGTGAAAGCGGGTAACACAGTGGCTGGCACATTATTAGAGCTCTATAAATGTCTGTCAAATGAGTAAGTAAATTAATCAATGCTTGGATTTTCTTTCCTGTCCCTTAGGTGTCAACTCTAACTTCCTCCTTCCCCAGTTTCAAATAAAGAAGAAACAAGAAAATGTATTTATAGGTGGGAAGAAAAGCCAGGTACTATATATTCTTCTTTTCCAACATATTAAATGATTTATTTAAAGTCTCTTAGTTGTCAAGTGGTTAAGGAAGATTTTACCTGATTTCATTATCACTAGATTTCCCCTTCATTAAACTACCCTGCCTTTTAAGATTTTAGCATATGGGAAGTATAAATTGTGCCACTTTTTAGTCAAAGACTGGATTTATTGTAAATCAAATATTTTAGAGCTGCAATAATTCGTATTGTAAATCTGAGCTGGTAAGAAGCCAGTAGAATCTGGGATCGACCTTGGATACCCATTTCTTTGTCGAAGACATAGCTGGAAAAGCATTGATGCTGAGACTTTGCTTCTCCAATACTTAAGCAAATGTAGTTGTGCTTTAGCCACACTTTGTCTTTCCAAACTATTTGGATTTCTCCCATTTTAAAACCAAAAAGTTTATCTGACTGGTGTGACCACTCAATGCAACGCAAAGAAGAGAGGCTTTGGGAGTTACATGAGCCTGGGTCTGAAATCTGACCCCCATCTCTTGTCCAATGTGCAACATCAGTAAGCTATCTAAACTGTTAAGGGATATTAACACTAACCTCACACAGTCATTGCAAGGATGAAGTGACATACTATATATAAATAATCTAGTAGAGTGCTGGGGCATTCTAGGCAGACTTCAGTTATTAATTTCCTTTCTTACCTCTCAAGTATGAGATGAATATAGCATTTTACCCATTTATATTTGTTTGTCTCTCTCTCTCAGTGTTCTTAAGCCTTCCTTTACATGTGAGCATCCAATATTTCATCTTACTGAGAACCCCCACCCTTCAAGGGTAGGAACCATTACTCTCCCATTGAGTCACAAGGTCTCGGAAGATGAGGGCTGTGTCAAAGACAGGGTGGTACTTGTAGCACTATCAGATGATAAATATCTGAATGTTTTAATCTTATCCCTTGCAAAACTCTTTTTTGGGAGTAGTTGCTGTGAGTGGTATATTAAAAAGGATTTTGAAGTCATTGGAAGGAGCCCGATGGTCCAGTGTTGCCGTGAGCATGAAGGGTTAAGGCAAAGGTGGCACTCTTGCCACAAATGGGCCATCCTTGTTATGAACCTGTGAGGGAAGAGAATTATGCTAAATTAATCTTTGAAGCCCTGACCCTGCACCAGTAGCTAATGTCATTCTGCATAGGTATTAGGTCATCATTCTGCATAGGTATTAGGTCTTCATTCTGTGTTTCGTGAATGGATGAATGAATAATGTACAAAGGAAATAATCTGTGCCTGAAAATGATGAATCAACAAGAAAAAAAATACTGTACAAAAGTGAAATATAAACTTTTTAAAACTATGATCTGTTAAGTGGATCAGCAAAATTCAAGGCAGTAGAGAGGAAGGACTACCTATGAAGTTTTCTTTAAAGTGTGCCAGAAACATGGGGTACCTGGGTGACTCAGTTGGTTAAGCATCTGACTTTGACTCAGGTCATGATCTCGTGGTTTGTGAGTTCAAGCCCGTGTTGGGCTCTGTGCTGACAGCTCAGAGCCTGGAGCCTGCTTCAGTTTCTGTGTCTCCGTCTCTCTCTGCCCCTTTCCCATTCAGCCTGTGTGTATGTGTGTGTGTCTCTCTCAAAAATAAATATTTAAAAAAAAAATTTTATGGGCGCCTGGGTGGCTCAGTTGATTAAACATCCGACTTCGGCTCAGGTCATGATCTCCGGTCTGTGAGTTCAAGCCCCGTGTCAGCCTCTGTGCTGACAGCTCAGAGCCTGGAGCCTGCTTCAGATTCTGTGTCTCCCTCTATCTCTGCCCCTCTCTCACTCACACACTCTGTCTTTCTCTCTCAAAAATAAATAAACATTAGAAAAAATATATATTTTAAAAATTTTTTTAAATGTGCCAGAAACATGTAGGGCTATAGGAAGATGGTGGGGTAGGAAGATCCTAGGCTCACCCCCTCCCACAGATACAACTAGATAACACCCACATCAGTGTAAATAAACCAGAAAATGACCCAAAGACAGGCAGAACAGACTCTCCACAGCTAAATGCAGAGAAGAGGCCACTTTGAAGAAGGTAGGAAGGGCAGAGACATAGTCAAGCCAAACTGCCCCAAGAGACTGTCTGTGGGACACCATGAATGCAGAGAGGGGACAGGAGCAAACCCCACACCAGGCACCCAAGGCATGGGCAGCCCACACTAGGAAGACAGATCCACATAACATTCGGCTTTGAAACATTCAGCCTAACTTTGGAGTTCTTACAATCAATTGGGCTTAACACCTAAAACTCTAAAATGTGCCGGATAAGGTACCCCACCCCTCCTAGTAACACAGAAGCCCAGGGTTAAATGATACATTGTTTAATAATGTCCTTTATATGCAGCATTGCATCCATGATGCACATCAGGTTTACTTGTTGTGTTCAAGTTGAAGTAGTTAACTCTGGGCACACTTTCCTTGATAGCAATCCTTCCAGGATACCTCCAACTACATACCCTGAGTCATATGATACTACTTTAGAGATGGGATAATGTATGAGGATATAATAGGGTCACTGAAAATTAAAACAACTCTCCAGACATGATCTACTAATGAACTATTCAAAACAATCAATTAAGGAGAAGATATGAGTATTTGTTATGGAAAAGACTCTAGACATAAATAGGAAGAAAGGAAAGGGGGTGGGAGGGGGGAAGGATAGTAGAAATGATTCTCTTTCCCTTGGATAGAAATTTGGTATTTCACAAAATGGACTTTTCTAAATATTTGGTAAATTGAGGGTATGCCTAAGTGTAAAGGATCTTTTTTATGTTGTCTCAGTGGGTGGATTATATGACTAGATAAGAATTCACTTAGAAAATCCTTACATGAGGCTACTTCCTTCCTTTTACTTTGCTATAGTCACGACAATGGTGTGCTATTTAAATGTGTGAGGACTGGGGTGTATGGGTGGCTCAGCCAGTTGAGCATCCGACTTCAGCTCAGGTCATGATCTCGCAGTTTGTGGGTTCTGGCCTGCATGGGGCTCTATGCTGACAGCTCAGAGCCTGCAGCCTGCTTCGAATTCTGTGTCTCCCTCTCTCTCTCTGCCCTTCCCCTGCTCATACTCTGCCTCTCTCTGTCTCTCAAAAATAAATAAATGTTAAAAAAAAAAAATTAAAAATAAATAAATAAATAAATGTGTGAGGACTTAATTTTCTGATATGCTTGTCTCTAGCATAAGTTTGGAAATTGAGCTTCTATATGCATGTTGAACTTCTGCTTATACAAAAGTGCCATCTGTAGGTTGATAATAAATTGCATGAATAGGTGTGATTCTTGACTCTTTCAGGGCTACTCAGTTAAGGATTCTGTAGTCCAAGTAATGACAATAAGAAAAGCTTGGTCATGAGCATCCTTATATAGGATCATGGGCAGTTAGCAGCAAAGAGGACTGGCACCCACGTATCCTAATATTTACCAAACTAGACTCAAACCCACTTAGTTCTGAGTGATTTGTTACATAGCAATAGATGACTGTATGAATAGATTAAACATAATGTAAGTATACTGATATCTTTTCAAATGCTGACTTTGACATGACTATTTTCATACTCCTTTTCCTCTTACCGGAATCTATGTCAGTATTGTGTATTGTGAACAGCAGAGGGAATTTATAACAACAGAGAAATGTTGCAGCACTATACATGATGCCAATGTGTAGCACACCAAATTCTTGGTAGGCAAGCAGCTTGTGTTTTGGACACATAGCAGCTTTATTGTTTATAGTCACAAGTCGCTAGGGAAGAAATTTCTTTGATCTATAATGAAGTTCAGTTTGTCCACACGTTCCTTATTTCACTCGAATGGGCATGAGGAGGGGATGTGGGAAATGAGAACATCGACACTTAGCCAAATAAAAGCAATGTAATCACCTCTTGGCTACCTCCTAGTTCTTGAGAATGCAGTCTGTCCATTCAAGCTCCAAACATCATTTCTGGACAGCAGCCCCTCTACATGTCCTCCCCTCCCTCATTTTTCCCAGAATGGCGTCTAGATCCAGAAAGAAGTTTACATGATGACTTCAAATGGTGGTAGGGCACACATCTGATCTGCGCATTGGCCTCTCATCTTTATTAACTTTCTTCGGGCTACACTTGTCTGACCTCATCTTGGGATGCTGTCTGCACTGCATTAGCTACTGAGGCATCTGAGGTTGGTGTGACCCAAGGAAACCATTCTCTTGTAAGTCAGTTCATGGTCTTCTCACTTTCCACACTGTGCTCTTCCCAGTTTGCTCTTCCTTTTGACTCAGGCTGGTGATCCACTGAAACCCTGCCATACTGTCAGGTGACCCTGCAGCCTTACAACAGCATCCCTTCTCTTCCTAAAAGTAGGGACCTTCTTGACAATTATTAGTTGTCATTATTTTCCCTCTTTGTTGTCTTTCCATTCTGTAAGTAGTGGCTCTCAATTCTCAGACCTTCCTCACACATCTCACTGAGTATGAAAATTATCTTGCTTCTCTTCTTTTTTTTTTTTTTTTAAAAGTTTTATTTATTTTTGGGACAGAGAGAGAGACAGAGCATGAACGGGGGAGGGGCAGAGAGAGAGGGAGACACAGAATCGGAAACAGGCTCCAGGCTCTGAGCCATCAGCCCAGAGCCCGACGCCGGGCTCGAACTCACGGACCGCGAGATCGTGACCTGGCTGAAGTCGGACGCTTAACCGACTGCGCCACCCAGGCGCCCCTATCTTGCTTCTCTTCTATGTGCTCTGGGGCTGAAGGGCCCTTGGGGAGGTGGAGGCTAATTTGTTCAGTGAGTCGTCTCTTCTCCAGCCAGCCTGACAGAGTGCTAAAGAATTTTCAATACCTTCTTGCTTATATGAAGACAGCAGCAGCTGCTCTGGCCAGGAGGAGTCCTAGTCATATTCCAGATGTTTCCCTTAGCAAATTAAGTATTGGAAACCTAATCATCATCAAGTTTATCTTCCACCTTATAGGTAGAATTAATAACATGAGCAATTTGCAGATTCATCCTGTATGTATTCAATACGGAGCAATGCTAGATAAATGCTTTTAAATACCATTTTATTCATGCCTATAAGTGTACATAGAATTTTGCTTTGTTACATTAAACATGCCCATCCGTATTTTCAACAAATAGAATGCCATATGTGGCAGTGTATCATGTACCGGACCACACAGAACTTATCATCAAGTCTGGTGGTGCTGACTTGATTGTCTTTCTACCCAAAACCAGCTTCAGGGTTGGGGGCCTATGGGGTCCTGAAAAGCTTTTGCAATTTTGCCTGTGAGAATGGTGGAAGAAAAACTTGAGAACATGTTTTAAAGTCCTGTGCAGATCTCCATAGCCAAGCTTTCTAACTGAGCTGGGGCCCCAGAGACCCCCCTGCTTCGAGATGTATCTCTCACGAGTAAACCCTCAGAGTCAGGAAAAGCTTCCCTGAGAAAAAACAACAGGTTCTGACGACCAGCCCTGGGCTCACCCTGTACATCATTTTCGCCTCCCTCTTTCTCTTCCTGCCTTCATTTGCCACGCTCATTTCTTCCTAGCAGTATAAAGTAGCCATTTAGAGCACAGCTTCTAGAGACGTCTTTGATTCAGATTCTACCTCTGCCACTTATTAGAATGTGAGTGGGGGAGGCGCAGAGAGACAGGGAGACACAGATCAGAGGCAGACTCCAAGGCTCTGAGCTGTCAGCACAGAGCCCCACTCAGGGCTCAAACCCACGAACCGCGAGATCATGACTTGAGCCGAAGTCGTACACTTAATCAACTGAGCCACCCAGGTGCCCCTCAAAAGCTATTTTTAAAAAATGTATTACATTCTAATTATCTTAGAGCTGCCACTTAACACTCAGATATGGCCAAGAATGAGGCAAGTTGATTTGGGAAAAATAAGCTATGATGTGCTGCCACCTTGTGTACTATGCCTGTAAGCACCATTAGTTTCCATCAGCTTCTCTAGAATACTAATTAGAAAAAAGTACTGCAATGAAGGGAGACATTTTGTCCTTGCAAAATGTAGGTTTCTTAATGCTTTTTGTGTCCATGAGATTCTGGAAAACTATGGACATATTTTAATATAATATTTTAAAGTGAAAGTAAAGTGAAAGAAATGGTAAATTACAGCTAGAAATTAGTGGAAAATGGTTAAATTTTTTCATCTCTAAGTTCATGGACCACCTGATTCTAGCCATGGGCTCTTTGGGATCCAGAGACTCAAAACTAAATCTTCACTAGTTTCACTAGTTTCACTCAAAACTCAAAAATAAATCTTCACTAAGACCCTACAGATCCATGGACATGTTCTTTGAATAAGGTATTTTTGAAGAACAAAACACTAATTTTAGCAACACAAACATTACTTTTCTACACTATGTTGTAATGAACATTTACATGATAAAGGATATTGCTAATATTTTTATAATCATAAATTTCCAAGTTTAAGCCTGCAAAATACATGTATAGTTTTATTTATTTATCTGGATTCTAGTCTAAGTTTTTGTCCTTTTTTAAAATGTTTATTAATTTATTTTTGAGAGAGAGAGAGAGAGATGGAAAGCAAGTGGGGGAAGGACAGAGAGGGAGACAGAGAATTCCAAGCAGGATGCAGGGCTTGAAACCACAAACCATGAGGTCATGACCTGAGCTGAAATCAATAGTCGGACGCTTAACAGACTGAACCACCCAGGTGCCCCTAAGATTTGTCTTTGATTAACTCAGTTACCCAGTACATTTCTCTCTTTCACTTTCCTCACTTTCTCCTCCTACTTTCCTAACTTTCTTTCTTTCTTTGGTCTCTTCCTTCCTTCTTTCTTCCCACCTGCCATTCCCCTTCTCTCTCTCCCATCCCCCTTCCCCTCTCTCTCCTTCATTTTATTCTCTCCTCAACATACATTTAATAAGACATGAAAATGTGCTCACAACTGAGCTAAGCAGTGCGGGCAGTGATCTCAGGGATCTCACAGCCAATCGTAATTAAGCACGGCCCACAGGCAGATTTACCACACACACCTAAAGAAGCTTAAGTTTCTGTATACTTCACTTTCATGATTCTAAAAAGGCTTGGCAATGGTTTCACACGTTTATATGATTCTGCAGAGTTTGCAAAATAAGAAATTTAAATCACAACCATTTCAGACCACTGTCTCTTTTAATTCCTACTTCCTATCATGTATTGCTTTTAGGGTACCTAGGCGTTTCCAAATCCTGCTAAGCAGAAACGAGTAGAGGATATGTGTAGTTTGGGTTTAGTGAGATATATTTATGTGGTTCTTATTCATTTTTACTCATAGAGGAGTTTCTCAGCCTCATGGTTACACAACCAAAAAACTTAAGAATTTTATCTAATCATTTTTACCTCCCTAGTTAATTTTTGCACACTTCTGAAAAAAATCTACATTTAATTCTTGGGTTTAACTCCCAGGAAGGTAGTAACCAAGTGTATGTGGCTGTGAAAGTTGACATTACATAGGCATATCTTCACCAAGATAAAATTCTCTAAGAAGTGATACTTGTTTGGTTTTGCCCACTTGGCCAAAATTCTAAAGCGGAATAGCCAGAATCCACTCCATTTGAGTATCTCTCTACATAAATACCTAAAGCAATCATTGTTTGTTTTAACACATGGTTCTAGGAAGCTAAAAAAAAAGATCATTGGGTATGACAGAACCTGTATTCTGCAATGAAGCTGTGGTAGCTTTGCAATGTGGCGGCGTGGCCAGGCTGAACTACATTTCCCAGAACTCTCCTGGTATGTTTCTAGTTGGGATGAGACCCAAGAGAGACTCTGTGAGATTTGGATGGTGAAAGTGAAGTGGCAGTCATTTTTGTAGCTCACATACGTTCTCATTTATCCTCACCCCACTGGTGTGAAGCAGCGGCCAGGCCTGCAAACCCTCCTCTCCACCCTCCTTCAGCAATTCCAGTTCCTGACCCTGGTGTGTATTTAGCCCATGACAAAGGGTCCCAACTTCTGTAGGAGATCCATACCCTCAAGGTCACAGAACTGACAGAGGTTTGACTCTCCTTGTGGGATCCAGCTCATGCTTCTGGGTCTAGCTTGTTTGGGGGCTCCCCTGCTTACCATCCATCTTCTCTTCCCAACTGCCTGCCCTGTGGACTTTAAATTCCAGCATCTGGGGGGCGCCTGGGTGACTCAGTACCTTGAGTGTCCGACTTCAGCTCAGGTCATGATCTCACAGTTTGTGGGTTTGAGCCCCACATCAGGCTCTGTGCTGACAGCTCAGAGCCTGGAGCCTGCTTTGTATTCTGTGTCTCCCTCTTGCTCTCTGGCCCCATCCCTGCTCAGGCTCTGTCTCTGTCTCAAAAATAAATAAACATTAAAAAAAAAAATTAAATTCCAGCATCAGATGCCAAGACATCTTTAGAGAGGCTATTTTACCAGTTCCCAGAATTGCATAGAATCAAATTCCAGTAACAAATATCTGATTGTTACAGATGTATCCTAATGGTGCCCTGATTGACCCCTGACTTATATGAAGACTTATACAGATTTATTAATATACTGCAATGTCTCTATAATTAACTTCCTATCTTTTTCACTTAAGGAAGTCATGATTGTGCTTACAGCATAGTTACAGGCTAGTCTCCTCTCTGATCCTATCTGGACCGCTCAACCCCACTCCAGGATTCCCCATGTGCTCTATTGCTCCTCTCCTACCATGTCCACACCAGAATGTCTTCAGAGACAGTAATCTTCAGTGTTCTCAACCTGGGCCTTCCATTCTTTTATTGTCCTAGTCCAGTTTTCTCTTGGGCATTAATTACCAGTTTTCTCCAGCTGTGGTGTTGGGAGGCATTTAAAAACCCAAAAGAGGGGCGCCTGAGTGGCTCAGTCAGTTAAGTGCCTGACTTTGGCTCACGGTTTGTGAATTTGAGCCCCGTGTCAGCTCTGTGCTGACAGCTCGGAGCCTGGAGCCTGCTTCAGATTCTGTGTCTCCTCTCTCTCTGCCTACTTCCTCTCTCTCTCCCTCTCTCCCTCTCTCCCTCTCTCTCCCTCTCCAAAATAAATAAACATTAAAAAATATTTGAAAAAAATTAAAAAATGAAAACCCAAAAGAGTCACCCTGAGGGTGGAGCCACCCACTCTGCAGCCCTTCGTGACATTCTTGTGTTATGTGTTACACCATTAATCATGGCCTGGTGGCAGAAGCAAGGGAATGCTTGGGCTCTTCACTATTTAATCCCTTCCTACCTATCATCCTGTTGGCTATAGCAGCTCTTGTTGTTAGTCCTGCATTTCCAAAAAGTATACACAGTAGGCCAAGTTATAGACATAAAATACAGTATATGCCTTTAGAATAGTATGTAGTGGACAGATATTCCCAAGGGAATGTTACAGAATGATGAGGTATACTACCTCAGAGTTAGGGCCATGCCCAAACTTACTTATACAGGCAACAAGAAAGAGTGAGCTTTTTATTTCATATTCCTATTGTATGTCCTTACCAAACAGATTCGTTAATGTAATAATTCAACTATCACTTCCTGTTTAAGGTCCTCTTCAATTCCTCTAGACAGGACTAATGTCTTCTTTGTTTAGCACCTAATATCATGACGGCAAAACACACATTTTCAAAGTTTCTAGTGATTGGATGTTCGTCCAGCCATCCACAGACTATAATTATCTCAAGGTCAGAAATAATACTTTATTCAGCTTTGCCTGAATACTACCTCACATATTGATGAGTTTTATTCAACTTTTGTTGAATAAATTTTTAACTTATTTTTATCTTTTCTAAATGTGCCATGCTTAGGAGAAATAAGTCTCTATTACTTTTGTGTGTTACCGACTATCTGGATCAATATTGCAAATCTATCTGACCCTCAATATGTTTACTACAATTTCTGACTCTGAATCAGTGCTGTCCAGTAGAACTTTCTGCAGTTGTGGCTATTACAAACTTGAAATGTGGTCAGCATAGTTCTGGATGTTTGCCAATATGCAGGCACTTCCACAGGGTTAATCTATATTATGACTTTGGGTCTTTTAAAAATGTCATGGATAAAGCTATATCAGCTTCTTCCCTCTGAAAGGCATCTTTCTGAACCTGAACTGACTCTAGAAATAGAGGAAAAATAATTTCACCAAGAATAGATATTGATAAGACAATCTTTTCCCCCCCAAAAATGGCCTTGGAGTTCAGTAGTATCATTGATTCTTGGCTGTTACTAATAACCTTTAAAATGTTTCCCATTCCCTTATTGTATGGTCTGTTCCATTTTTAAGGTATCTTAAGAAATTCATGGGGCACCTGGGTGGTTCTGTCAGTTAAGCATCCAACTTTGGCTCTGGTCATGATTTCGTGGTTCATGAGTTGGAGCCCCTTGTTGGACTCTGGTGCTAACAGCTCAGAGCCTGGATCCTGCTTCAGATTCTGTATCTCCCTCTTTCTGCCTCTCCCCTGCACATGCTCTGTCTCTCTCTCTCTCTCTCTCTCTCTCTCTCTCTCTGTCTCTCTCTCAAAAATAAATAAACATCAAAAAAATTAACAAAAAGAAATTCCTTAAAGGATTAATAAAGTGAGATAAAATATAAGGTTACCTGCATCGTAAGCTCATAGGAGTTCTGTCAGGAAAGTTTATGACTACAAATGGGGAGACATTTTAGGAGTATAATGTGCATTTACTATAAAGTGACCATACTATTGTTAGATAAATAGTCTTTGTTTTAATCTTTTCTTTAAAAAAATTTTTTTCTGATATTACAGAACCATTCTGTTAAAATAACTATGCATGATTTACTAAACACATTTATATTAAACTGTCTATTAAACACAAATAATTGGGTTTTGAAGTCATTGCTAGCTTTTTTTTTGGGGGGGGGCGGTTTACTAGGGAAGGGTATTTTTATTTTTGCTCTTTCCCTCAAAAAGAGACAACAGAAAAAAACAAATCCCATAGAAACTATTAATTCACTCAGAATGCTTGATGTCTTTTAAGAGTTTAATACATAAAAAACAAAAACAAAACCACTTAATTGTAGAAAGAAGGTTTCAGCTGGTAAAGCTTACAAGAACGGGACTGTGAAATTGATGGTGTAACTAAGGCTTTATTATATGTGAATTACATACTTATATTTATCAAGGAATTCAGAGGACAAATGGCAAATGTAAGTTTTTAAGAGTTTAAATTTAGAGAAACTAATTTAAACCAAGGACCTCAAAAGAATTACCAACTAGCCTCACAAAGACTAAATTATAAAATTCACACTTAACAAAACATTTCATCTATTACTTAATCTTAAACTTTTCAGAATAAGAAGAGATGCATTTTTCAAAAGCATCAAGCAATACTACAAATATGAAAACAAATGAAGATTCAAGGGAACTCTGGGATAAAAAATGTAGAAAATGAAATGTGTTCTTTACTCATGATTTGTGTTCCTACACTACATTTGTGAGAAGCTACTTAATGTATCTCTTTATACAGACCTAGGTTTCAAGCTTAGGTTCATCACTTATTAGTATTCTTGGCTAGATTCTGTGCTTCAATTTCTTCATCAGTAAAATGTGGATAATCATCATCATAGAATTTGTATATGGAAAGCATTTAGAACATTAAATAATATCAGTTTCAATAAAGGCAAGATTGGCTAATGTGAGAGCTTTTTCTGAAATGCCTAATATTCAGGTCTCTCCTCTCAGCTTCTTTCTTAAAATGCAAATCTTGAGACATGTGATGTTCAATATCTTTTATTATCTTTCAAGTATAAGCCCTAGCAAGATAAATCAGGGCAGTTGCAAGTCTGCAGAAAGGGCAAGGGTTAAGAAATTATAAATATGAGTCAAATTGAAACTCTACTCATTGCCATAGAAGTGTCTAAAAACATATACAAAAATAATTACGAACAGTAAATTTAACAGCAATAGCAAAAGTAAGCTTATATTAGTGAAACACAGCAGCAATTACTAATATTAGTACATTACAACTTGAAGTTGCTAGTGAGATTCCCATTAGGAGGGTTGTTGTTTTAATCAGGAATAACAGGAAGAGGAAAAGAGGGGATCTGTATTCTACTCCAGAATTCTAGTAGAAGATGAATCACAGGAGGGAGAATCAGTAGTGACAGCTGGAAAAAAGAAAAGTAAGCAGACCAAATCTCTGGGGCCTGCAGGAAGAAAGGATTATACTGAAAGCTGACCCCAGATGAAGAGAATGACCCAAGTGCTTAACCAGCAGGAGGGCCCATATGTCACCTAACAGAAGGGAGATGGGAAATACGCCCAGTCAGGGATTCTATCAACCCTGTGATTAGATAATGAATGGAAATGCCCATTGGAGTTACAGCTAAGTCTAAATCTTGGCCACGGTTTGCTAGCAATGCAACATTAAGCAAGTTGTTTAAACTCTCTGAACTTCATTTTCATTACTGTAAAATGAAGATATTAATGGTAGTTTCATGTTGTTTTGTTGCATTAAAAAAGGCAACATCTGTAAAGTGATTAGCACGATTTCTTGCAGAAAGTCAATTTGATATTACTTGAAGTGAATACTATTTGAAGATGAAGAGAGATCTCTAAGTAACTGTAGATAAGTAAATATTAATGAAACTATTAACTATAGGGAGAATCTGTAAACTATTAACTGACTGATAGCTCTAGACAAAGTCATTTATTAAAGATGTTATGGCTTTTCTCTTTTTTAAATTTTGGCAATTTACCCTAGATTCTTTTTTGTTTTGGTTTGTTGATCTTTCTCATTACCTCCTCACTCTGTACCTCCAAAGTCAGCTATGGTGGGATATAAGGACATATAAAAAATGCCCATGTGCTTCCAAACCTCAGGAACAGTTTCGACTTGGTGCCTCATTTAGAAATATCTCTTCTCCCTCACCCACCCTAAGGAAGGCTTCTGCCTTTAGAAAACAACATAGAGTTCACAAGCACTGGCTGTAAGACATTATGCCTATAACAAGGACAGGTCAACCATGGACAACCACATTCTATATAACCATTAGTAGCAAGTTTTTTTTATAGCTTCAAGATAAGTGATCAATAAGCATTGTCCCCACTAAACAGTTATCTCTTTAGTAGCCCACTATGCTTGAAGCCACGAAGAGAATACAGAAAGTTCCAGAAAATCTGACCTTTTAAATGTGATCTAAATTATGTTTAAATCCTCAGTGATGTGATGCAGATAAGAAAGCTAGAAGTCGAAATTACTTAACCTCCCTTGACCTCAGTTTCTTCTTCTGAGAAATAAATTAGTTGAACTACCCGATCTGTTAATTTCTTGCTAATTCAACCACTGTGTGGGTCTACAACTGTGGTGGGCACTTAAAAAGGTAAAGAAAACTTAATTTACAGGTTCATTTGTCTCTCAGAATATAAAAACAGATCATTTTTTTTATAGCAATGTGAGTTTAAAAAAAAACACATCAACAAATATAGTCCTTGAAAAGTTTATTAATAAGAAGATACAAAATGCCCAAGCACACTGTGGCATTGCTTGTGACTCATCACTGAATGTTTTATTTTTAAATAATTTACTTTCACCAAGAGGACTAGACAGAAATTTTTGGTCAAATGAATTATGTTCTGTAGACTAATACAGTGAATTAATGAAAGGAATGAAATGAATGTTTTTCATTCACTGATCAAAAATAATTTTATTAATTCATGTACATCTAGAAATTAGGTATTCATTTCTTCAAATCCAGAGTGTATGATCCTCAAGAAAAAAAAAGGTGGGGGACAATGATTAATTGTAGCCACCTCAGTTTTTCATTAGATGTGTAGATAAATCTCTGTCACTTGTATTCAGTTCCTTGGGCTGCTATAACAAAGTACCAAAAGCTGGGTGGCTTAAAACAACAGTTGATTGTCTCACAGTTCTGGAGGCTACAAGTCCAAAATCAAGCTAACCTAGGGCCATGTTCTCTAATGGCTTCAGAAGAGAAACCTTCCTTGCCACTTCCTAGCTTCTAGTCTTTGCCAACAATCCTTGGCATTCCTTGGCTTCTAGATGCATGACTCCAGTCACACAGCCATCTTCACACTTCTTCTTTCTATGTCTGTGTCCAAATTTCCCCTTTTTATAAGGACATCAGACATACTGGGGTATGGGCCTCCATAATGACCTCATCTTAACCCGGTTAAATCTCCAAAGACCCTATTTCCAAATAAGATAATCTTACGTACTGGGGTTAGAACTTCAATGGATCTTTTTAGGGGGACAGAATTTAACTAATAACATTATGTCTCCCCTTGCAAAAAAAAAAAAAAAATCAGTGAGTACACAAGATACAGAGTTTTTTTCACTTGTATGAAAAAGACACAGCTTACTGGAACCATCAGGAAATTTAGAGATATGGATTAAGATTCATTTTTGCCTAGCTGGCAGAGTCAGTATCTTGGGAAATAAAATATTGTAGAAATAAATATTCATGTTCATAATGGCTCAGAGTTTTTTTCAACCTCACTAGTTTCCAGATGCTGTTCTAAATGTTTGACCCGTATTAATACATTTAATACCTTCAATAACCCTTCAAGATAAGAATTATTATTATTATTCCGGGGTACCTGAGTGGCTCAGTCGGTTAAGCGTCCAACTTCGGCTCAGGTCATGATCTTGCAGTTAGTGAGTTTGAGCCCCGTGCCAGCTCTATGCTGACGGCTCAGAGCCTGGAGTCTGCTTTGGATTCTGTGTCTTCCTCTCTGTCTGCCCCTCCCCCACTTGTTCTCTGTCTCTCTCTGTCTCTCAAAAATAAACACATTAAAAAATTTTATAAAAAAAAAGAGTTATTATTCCCATGTCATAGTTGGGGAATCTGGGACACAAAGAGATGAAGTCACTTGATCAAAGCCTCACAACCAGTATTAAGTGGCAAAACTGGTATTTGAAGCCAAGGAGTCTGAGTCTCAAAGCTATGCTCCTGTTCATTATGAATAGTCCCCGCGTTTACACTTCAGTGATGGAGCAAGACACATCGCTGTGAAATCACCTACAAGCAAATAGTCTTTGTGAAGATCAGAGATCAATTGTTAGATAGAAAAAAACGAAGGACTCTACAAGTTATTTTGTAAAAGTCTGGATTGTTACATTTAGTAATAGATTTTATTCCTTATGGGTCTTTAAGCAAATTTTATCAAGAAAGTAAGTCTGACAAGCTTTTTTTTTATATCGAAGACATTAAAAGACCATTATGTTTTGAAAAAACTCTAATTAGAAATAAGGATGTTAAGCACCCGAGAAGCAAAGCAATAAGCTATTGGCATATTAATATAAGGTTACCTAATATTTAATTGCCATAGAATCTTTGTTTAACTATAAATATAAACTATACTTTTTGATTAGAAAAACTCAACATGCATTTCCTAAAAATGTTAAATAATTTTTTTTTCTTTAGTGGATTTGTATTATCCTAGAGAATATAATTCATCTGGCCAAAAATTTCTGTCTAGTCCTTCTGGTGAAAGTAAATTATTTAAAAATATATATTTTTGACATATAGATATAATAAAACATAAGCATTAATATTTATTGATTTAAATATTCCTTTTAAATGGTCCTGATAAATGAATGTATCATTATAACCTTAATGCTTTAAAAATATCATCAAATCTTAAAACTGCAATCACAACTCTGTTGAGCTTTTAGCTTGTATAGAATTTCTGATTGGGCCTTTATTTTTGAGAGAGAGAGAGAAAGAGAAAGAGAGCATGTGCATGAGCAGGGAAAGGGCAAAAGGAGAGGGAGAGAGAATCTTAAGCTCAGCATGGAGCCCAGCGTGGGGCTCAATCCCATGACCCTGGGATCATGACCCAACCCAAAATCAAGAGTCTAACACTGAACCGACTGAGCCACACAGGCACCTCTGATTGGGCCATTATTTTTAAATGAAACAAAAATATGTTGAGACATAAAAAGCCTTAGCATTGATAATGTTGGAGTCAACCTTAAGCCAATATGCTTACAGGTCATATCCATCACTTGAAGTTGAGAGTCCCAAATGCACTGAATTGCATGTATTCTCCTTGTAATCACCAGTTTGTGCCTGGTTTCTTGATTCTGTTTTGTAAGGTACATTGCCGAACTGCTGTGTCTTAATTTAAGATCCCCCTAGATTAAATTTAATTGTACTAATCTTTAACTTCATTGCTTATTTTATGGTAAATAGGATATTGCTTTTCATTGTAATGCTATTATTTTTTTCAGAAATGTTTTATAAGCAATTATAATTCATGTCCAAAAAGTAATGTTCCTAAATGGAAGGCAGTGAAATTTTGCATGCACTGGTAGTGTTATAGGCAAAGACAGAAATCTTTCAGTGACCATTGTTTTTGAAGGAACTAAAATATTACTGGAAGATACTATTTTTAGGAACTGGAACTTGTCAAAGTCACCAAACTGTTCATAACATTTTTCTAACAGAATGCACATAATAAGAAATATTTTTAGAGAAGCCATATTTTAAGCCCACAAGTGATTTCTAAATCCAATTTTAAAGGAAATACTACTGTACTTTGCAGATTTCTTTCAATAAGCTCCACCAATTGTTACATTGGCAACTTTTTAAAACATGTCTACATGTCAAGAAAGTATTATAAATTTTTTTAATGTTTATTTTATTTTTGAGAGAGAGGGACAGAGCATGTGTGGGGGAGGGGCAGAGAGAGAGGGAGACACAGAATCCGAAGCAGGCTCCAGGCTCTGAGATGTCAGCACAGAGCCTGATGCACAGCTCGAACCCATGAACCGTGTGAGATCATGACCTGAGCTGAAGTATGTCACTTAACCAACTGAGCCACCAGGAGCCCCTGTCAAGAAAGTATTATAAAAAGAAACTGATCATTATAACTTTACTGCATACCTAGTTAAGGCAGTTAGTGATCTCCTGAGTAAAAGAGCTTCATTACTTGATCCCAAATAAATGCCATTTTCTTTTATTTCAGGAAAAAACTTTGTTTCATTAACATTAAAGGCATTAGGTAATCACATTAAAGGCTTATTATGAAAGTCTTTGTGTAGATATATATTTTCAATAAATGATGCCCTTGTTCATAAAACAATTTTATTCAACTATAAATATAAAAAGGTCAGCTTATAAAATGTGTTCGTTAGATGTAATAGCTGGTCCAGATATCATTTGAGGTTTGGGGTCTGTCATTTTTCTATGGCTGATAGCAGATGTAGTCTGAAAATACGAACTAAAATAAATCTTAAAAATAATGCTGTATCATAAGGGGAAAACAGGGAGGAAGGCTATTTTTTTTTAAGTTACAAAATTGATTACAGACGATATTGTCATCATTGGCAGACGTAACATTTTCAGATAAGCAGTTTTAGAATAGATTGCCAGTGTGCAGAAAGGCTTTCATTAGCACGAGTAAATTAGCACAGATTTACATTAAAGTTAAAATAAAACTTTTACAGTTGTATTATAAAGTTGAAATAAAACTGGACACTTTATAAAAGATAATTCTAATAACTACTTCTCCAAGTTTCAGTGTAGAAAACACTAATATTAGATCAGCCTGATTCTTGAATCCAGATATGTTTTGAAACAAACTCTTACCTAGATGTCCAGAAAACTTTGAGTTCATGGTTATCATAATCAATCACCTTTTTATGGTGAGTGAGTGGCAAGTACAAAATATTTTTCTCTCCAGTTCCTCTCCTTGTTACTTCTAAAATTTTGTTTATTCTAAGAGCTAGGAACTGACTTTTAGAGGCAATAGAGATTTTTTAAGTGTTGGCCCTTGTGATCATGTTCCCTTAAGTGTCTGAATTAAATAAACAGAGACTCCCTCCCCACCCCCCCACCCCCCTCCTCCCACCACCACCACTCAGGATACCATGGTAAAATAAATAAATAAATAAATAAATAAATAAATAAATAAATAAATAAAATCACAGAATCTTGGCCTGCCACCGTAGGAACTGAAGGAGTTACTCAACCCCCTTAAGCCTCAGTTTACTAATCAGTAAAATTAGGGTAATAACAGTATCTATTTTACTGAATTGCTGTGAAGATTAACTGGGGTAAAGAAACAATCAAAGCGTAAAGTGCTTACACAATACATTATCTCATTTTAAATGTGTTTTTATTTCAAATTATATGAATAAAAGTGAAAAGTACAATTCATTAGTAGATGTGCAGTGGAAAGCCAAACCAACCCTCGCTCAAAGCCTTTCCACAATTTTAATTTGATTCCAAGTGTGCTGAAGTGGGGTCCACAGCCCGGGACGAACAAAGAGTAAGAGTGCAAAGAGCAGAGGTGCCTGGGTGGCTCAGTCGGTTGAGTGTCCGACTTCGGCCCAGGTCATGACCTCGCGGTTCATGAGTTCGAGCCGCGCATCAGGCTCCGGGCTGACAGCTCGGAGCCTGGAGCCCGCTTCGGATTCTGTGTCTCCCTCTGTCTGCCCCTCTGCTGCTTGCACTCTGTCTCTCACATTGTCTCAAAAATAAATAAACCTTAAGGAGAAAAAAAAAAAAGTGCAAAGAGCAAAGTAGGAAGAGAGTGGTTCTGGTTCAGGTGCTGTCAGCTTAGCCATTGTCCCGGCCTTAGTCAGTACCTACCAACTCCTCCTCCCTCTATCACGACTTCCTAACCTTGCCTACGTGTTCAGCTTAGATTCCTTTATACCAAACTCTCTACCGAGGGATTTCAGAAACTACCAGAGCTACACGTAGCATCTTGTACACATTTTATTTATGCAAAGACTTAGAAGTAAAAACAAAACAAAGCAAAAAATAATTGCTTTTTATTATTTTTATATCTGTATATTACATATTTCCACAAAAATTATGTATTTTATATTATATACATTTATATTTTATATTTCTGTAATTTTCATAATAGCGTAGGACTAAATAACAAACTCCACTTGCGGTGTCAGCAGAGGAGGTCATGTTCAGAGGAGAGCATTAGGTGGGCAATGGGAGTCGTCCTCCCGCGCCAAAGGTCCCATGTGCCTCTCACAGAGTATCTCACCAAGCTGACTGGAACTCTAATGTTTAAAGATAATTTTCTTTCCATATTACATGGGTTCAAGGTAAATTTTGTCCAAATGCAATTTTCGTCATATGGGTTGGTGTTAGAATCTGACATCCGCTTCAGGTTTAAAAACAGTAATTGACCACATGTGTTTGTCTTCTTTCCCAATCCTCCAAATCTTTCTGAAATGATATGAAAGGGATTTTTAAAAGTATTAACTCACAAGGACAAAAGGATTGTAGGGGGATGTTAGAAGGTGGGGAAGGGATCCCCAAAACTGAGAAGGCACTTTAAATTTTTTTTCAACATTTATTTATTTTTGGGACAGAGAGAGACAGAGCAGGAACGGGGGAGGGGCAGAGAGAGAGGGAGACAGAGAATCGGAAACAGGCTCCAGGCTCTGAGCCATCAGCCCAGAGCCCGACGCGGGGCTCGAACTCACGGACCGCGAGATCGTGACCTGGCTGAAGTCGGACGCTTAACCGACTGCGCCACCCAGGCGCCCCCTGAGAAGGCACTTTGAGACTGAAAAACAGAGCCGGCTGCTCCATACAGTTTACACAGAGTTTTACTCAGGGTAACCTAATGATGGGGGATCAGATGGGCTACACCCCAGCTGCGCAGTTATTCTCCACAAAGCCTGGATGTTAATCTACAGATTTTATAGGACAAGGGGACCTGCAGAGCTCACTGTAGTCAGATCAAAGTGTTCACACACACCTAATTGACATCTAACATTTAGATCTCATGGCACCACCTGTGTGTTAAGAAGGGGAGAGACTGTGTTATCCTTAAATTTACAGAAGGCCAAAGTCAAGCCTCCCCCATCCCAGCCTTGGTGGGTATGTTAACCTCCAAGGGGCCTAGAACACGTAGCCCCAGGGCGTCAGTGAGTGGATGGAGGTAAACAAAGCCCTAGAAAGAGGGCTAAAGATGGTCAGTATTGTGGGCTGTCCTACAAGGAGAACCACAGGAAACATATTTCAACAAATTCTCAGAAGACAGAAAGTAGATGGAGGAGTGGTAGCAAATTTACCAGAGTGACAACCTCAAGAGGTGACAACCTGGAAACTGCAGACAGGTCACCCCACATGGGAGGTGAGGGCATCTGCCTTGTGCAAGCAGAGGCACCAACAAATTCAGGATCTTGTGAGGCCAGGGTCTAAAAATGGAGGACTTGCTGGAACATTCCATACAAAATACCTGCATGGCCAGGGCCCTTCTCTTACCCCTGGTTGGTCCCACAATGTCCTATCCCTTCCTCTCCCCTCAAACATTTATTCTCTGGAAAGGATGAATAGAGAGGCTCCAGACTTAAAGACACCGTGGAGAGCGGGAGTGAGATGAGGGCCTTCAAGTAGGGACATACAAGGGGAGTGTACATGCTGGACTATGGGAGCCTCTGTATCCTTGAGGTTTTTAAAATTTGTTCCTATGTTTTGTGATAATAAAAATTAACATATGAAAAGAATGTGATCTCAGTGTGAGGTGCAAAATGACTACATAGTATAGTACTCAGATAAAAAATTATATTAAATCATCCTTGCTAATGATAAGAGCTACCCTTTATCGGGGCTCCTGGGTGGCTCAGTCAGTTAAACATCCAACTCTTGCTTTCAGCTCAGGTCACGATCTCATGGTTCATGGGTTCGAACCGCACATTGGGCTCTGTGCTGAAGGTGCCCAGCCTGGTTGGGATTCTCTCTCCCTCTCTCTCTCTCTCTCTCTGTCCTTCCTGCTCATTCTCTATCCCTCTCTCTCAAAATACATAAGTAAACATTAAAAAAAAAAGAGCTATCCTTTAACAAAGATTACACTGTGCTAGCACTTTACATATATTTTTGCATTTAATTCTAAGTATGCATTGTAATTCCTATTTCTGTAGATAACTAGAGAACTAATGTAATTTGCCAAATGTGATACAGTTAGTGAAGGAGACAGGTTTCAAGAAGATTGATTCCAATGCAGAATGTTCTTATACTAGACTATGCCCCTTTCCTGATTTTGATTGTGACAGCCTGTTGTAGCAATTGGGATTTTTGCCGTGTTTAATACCAAAATGCTGATTTTTCTCCCCTAAATCTGTGAACAGTTAGCCTCATATTATCACTGTACAAATTATGTCTTAAAAATCTTGCAAAAATTTGCAATCACTCCAGGACTAGCATCTGGCCTTTTAACTGCAGTCCAGTTAGACTCTATTAAAGAAACCACAACTCACAAAAGGAAGAGGTAAAAGGAAACAGGCAGGAAATGGCTTTTAGGGTAGGCTTCTGTGTTGACAGGAATTGGACTCAGCTACTTTGAGCTGCAGAGTGGGAGCAGAATATTTCAGCTTCAACGCAAAATATAACACCCAGAGGATCATGGAATGAGATGAGATTGAGTTGAAGCAGGTCATGAACAGCCTTGAATATTGGTTTTCAATCTTTTAACTGTGGAGGGATTCTTGAAATAATTGTCAAGTCTCAGGGTACTCCTATATAAATATTCTTATGTCTACAAGTCATAGGACATTAATGTGTTTGGTAAATTATACATAATCCAATAACAATTGTCAATGGTTGTGGATAACTTATTATTAGTCTAATCTTTTTGTGATTCTTTCTCCCCACAAAAGACAACAACTCTAACATACGCTGGCAAAGAAAATTTAGGTTTCCTTTTCATTTTTATTTCCTATTTGATTTTTTAACCAGATCCAGGATGTTAGCCCTAGTCCTAAAACAGGATTACATATGGAAAGATTTTACTAGGGATTACATACGCAAAGATAGGATTACATATGCAAAGACAGGATTACATATGCAAAGATTCTACTAGGGAAGCACCTTTGAGAGAAAGAGACAGGGAAGACTGGTAAAACCATCAGACAGCCAAGCACGAATGACCTGTGTGAAGGAGAGAGAAGGACAGTTGGGTGACAGTGTCCTAGATTGCCATGAAGCCCCAGGAAGGGTCAGCCAGGGTGTCATGGAGTCTCTGAGCCCAAATCAGCCATCAGAAGAGACTAAGGACATCCAGGAATGGGTCTGCCTCAGTATTCCTGCCACACTCAGTCCCTAGCTGAGAGCAGTTCATGGGAGTTGTGGCCTCAGCACCAGCACAGGGATGGAGTTCAGTGCCCAGCACCGTTGGTCAGTCACATCCCCTGTAGCTGGGGGTCTGCAAGGCATATTCTTGTGGTTGCCACACCTAAGAAGGCCTAAATGTGTATCATAAACTTCTACTCTACAAGTGGCTAACAAGGTAAGCTGTGATATTTTCCCTATTGAAAACTAAAATGATTTTTTACCCAAATTTTCTTGAAAAAAGAAATTAGACTTACTTGTCTTGAAATTAATGTCTTGCTTTCCTCTTCATAAATATCAAAACAACCTAAGGCAACCTAACAAATTTCCATTAAATAGTGGCTGAAGCCAAAAAAGAAAAAAAAATAATTTACTTTTTCTGAAAATAGATTTGGCTGATTTAATTTAAATAAGTTTCAAATTGATTTAATTAAAAATTACAACATAAAAAATTATTGACATTGCAGTTAGTGCAGCTACTAAACCATAAGCCATTAGAATATGAAAAAAAATAGATCTTAAGATGTAGTTTTATACAAAGCTTTGAAAAAATCATTTTCTTCCTGAGTAACATGATTAGGCTCAACTATAGGCCTAGCAGTTGTGAAATTATTATAGGTTAGCTTTTTAAAATCTCTTTTATATCCCTACTCATGCATAAAAAGTGTTATTTTTGAAACTAGAAATAAAGAACAAAATAACATAAAACTTGTGCTTGTTTTGCTATTCCACAATTATCCACTTCTAGATCAAACTTGAGATAAGCATGCAAGAACTTCATTTTCAATGAAAATGAGATGATTTTCATTCCTGCTCATGATTCTTAAGCAAGTCACAGCTTGCTCACATATGTAATGAGTAGAAGAAAGTGTCAGTGAAATGTTTGCTGCTTTCCTATGATTAGCAAGGTACTCTTCTTTCACAGAAATCACAACTTGTCCAGAGACAGATCAGTAAACCTCCTCTTGACTGCATGATCAGACTGCAGCTGTCAGTCTTGGCTCTTCTGCTTCAGGCTGAGCAGAAGATTCAGAGAAAGGGTCTCTCGACCTTGTATTGAAAGAAAGAGGCAATACTCTTCCATTTTATGTGGTGGTTTCTTCCAGGTGGTTTTCAATAAGCTTAACTCGTGCTACCTTCCTCACTCCCAAGTGGGAAAATACCAAGATTTCTGACTGCAATATAATTTCTCCTAAAGGGCCAGATTGTTATAAATTGAAGACTTTTGTAACTTGAAGTCAAACTACTTTCTCTAGGGTCTTGTGAATACTCGGTAAACTGGTTCATGTGATGAAAAATAAGCCTTAGTAGCTAGTAGTTGCAGCCTTCCTCTTCAAAACACTCAACAGAATGTGGCCTATACTACTTTCTTGCAAATCCTCCTGTTATTCACCTTCTAGCCTAAAACATACTATTGCAACTCTGTCTGCTAAGCCAAGCCACAAGATTTCTACGTGTAACAGAAGATTTACATGATCCTTATCCAAATGACAACACAATTTTAAACATTCTAAAATGAACTGGTCTTTATTTAATAAAGTTAACAATTTTGTAGTGTCATTCAGAGCTTTTTTCATTTCATCTATATGAATTTTTGACATTAGTACCTCTTCTGAATAAAGCACTATGTTGTAATAGCTTTAGATCAAAGAAGCTGAACAAACTCGAGCACAAGAAACATGAAGAAGATTATATCAAAGCACATTACAATCAAACTTCTCCAAACCAGTGAGAAACAGATCCTAGCAACGGGAGAAAAAGCCTCATTACATACAAAAGAACAAAGGAAAGGATGACATCAGATTTCTCATCAGAAACAATGCAAGTGAGAAGAGTAGAGCAAAATCTTTAAAGTAGTGAAAGGAAAAACTGTCAACCCAGAACACTATAGCTCCCAAAGTATCTTTCAAAAATGAAGACAAAACACTTTTCAGACATGTAAAAGCCAACGAATTTCATCAGCAGCAAGCCCACATTACAAGAAATGGTACAGGAAATTTTTCAGTCAGAAGGAAAATGATGCTAGGTGGGAATATGATCTACAGAAAGAAGTAAGAGTATTAGAAATGGTAACTCGATGGTTATCATAAACATATATAATTTTTTCTTTTTATTTAAGTTTCTTAGTATTAATATCTGTAATTAAACAAAACTAATGACAGTGTGGCCTGTGGTTTATAACATATGAGAAAGTAAAATGTATTATAAAAATACCTGCAAAAGTAAGGAGGGGAAAAATGGAAGTAAACTATTGAAATATTATCCTGTATATGAAGTGGTATGATAATTTGAAGATAGACTATAATAAATTAAAATATATATATACTATACACCCTAAAGTGACAACTAAACTAAAAAGCAAGGAGTTATAGCTAATAAGCAAACAATGAGATAAAATAGAATCAGAACATATCTAACTAATCAAAACAAGTTAGGTAAAGCAAAAAGGTAAGCAAAACACAGTAGACAAGTAGTAAACAAATAGTACAATCATATATCCAAATCCAACTATATTGGAAAATTATATGCATACTCCAATTAAAAGAGATGGTAAGATTGGATTAAAAATAAGATCCAATTATAGGCTGTATATAAGAAGCCCACTTCAGATATAAAGACAAAAACAAGTTAAAAGTATGGAAAAAATATACTATGCTAACACTAATGACAAGGATGTTGGTGTGGCTATATTAATAACAAAGAAAACAAACTTAACAAGTAAAACTATTACCAGGGATAAAATAAGGTGTTTTCCTATGGATAATGGGACCAATTCATCAAAATAAGATAACAATTCTAAACATTTATGTACCTAGTACAGAATTTCAATATACATGAGTCAACAATGGGTAGAAGTGAAAAAATAAATTGACAAATCCAGAAGTATTGTTGCAGATTTCAATATGTCTATCTCAATTTTTGATAGAATAAGTGGACAGAAAATGAGTAAAGACACAGAAAATGCAAATAATACTTTCAAACAACTTAACTGACATTTATAAAACATTCCACCCAACAGCAGAATATACATTATTTTCAGGTACACACAGAATATTTGCCAAGATAGACCATATTCTGGGCCAGAAAACAAGGTTAAGATGATTTGATTCATACAAAGTAAGTTCTTTGAAAAAAATAGAATCAGATTAGAAATCAGAAGGATCTCTGCAAAATTCCCAAATATTTGAAAACTAGAACACTTCTAAATAACTCATAAAGCAAAGAAAAACAAGTCAAAATGAAATAAGAAAGTATTTTAAATGGAATGAAAATTGAAAACATACCAAAATTTCTGGGATGCCACTAAAGCAGTGGCTAGGGGGAAATTTACAGCCTATATTAGAAAAAAAAGTTCCCAAATCAGTAACCTCAGCCTCCACATTAAGGAAATAGAAAAAGAAGAGCAAATTAAACCCCAAGTAAGCAGGAGAAAAAAATAATAAAATGGAAATCAAGGAAGTAGAAAATAGAAAAAAATCAATAAAACTAAAAGCCAGTTCTTTGAGATCGATAAAATTGACAAACCTCTAGCCAGACTAATAAGGACAAAAAAGAAGGAAAGCACAAATTATCAATATTAGAAATGGAAGGGTTACATCTTTAGAGATTTTACAGATATTAAAAGGGAAAGAAGAGATATTATTAACTTTATGCCAATAAATTCAACAAATAGATAAAATTTCTTGCAGGACACAAATTGCCAAAGCTCACTCAAAAAGAAATAGATAAGGCAAACAGTCATATATCTATTTTAAAATTAAATTTCCACAAAGAAAACTCCAGCCAAATGGTTTCACCAGTGAATTCTACCAAATGTTTAAGGAAGAAATAACACCAAGTCTACAGAAAATTGAAAAATAGGGACAATTTCCCAATTCATTCTATGAGATCAGCATTAAAGACATTTAAAACAAGAGAAAAATACAGACTAACATCCCTCTTTGACATAGATGCAAAAATTCCAAACAAAATGTTAGCAAATCAAACACAACTATATATAAAAAAGGGTAATATTTCATGACCAAATGGGATTTATCTCAGGAATGCAATGTTGTTTTAATATTTGCAATCCTTCAATATAAAGCACCATATAAACAGACTAGAAAAGAAAAACTATACAATAACCTCAACAGACTCAGTAAAACCATTTGACAAAACCTAACATTCATTCCTGATTTAAAAAAAAAAAAAAAAAAAACTAGAAAAGAAGGGAAATTTCTCAGCCTGATAAAGGGCATAGGTATAAAACCCTACATCTGGGGCACCTGGGTGGCTCAGTCAGTTAAATGTCCAACTTAGGCTCAGGTCTTGATCTCATAGTTTGTGGGTTTGAGCCTTGTGTGGGGCTCTGCTGACAGCTCAAAGCCCAGAGCCTACTTCAGATTCTCTTTCTCTCTCTGCCCCTCCCCTGCTCGCTCGCTCTCTCTCTCTCTCTCTCAAAAATAAATAAACATTTAAAAAAATTAAAACTTTACAGCTAATACTTTAATGGTAACAGACAGAATTCTTTCCATCTAAACTCACAGATAATAAGACAAGAATGTTTGCTCTTACCCTTTCTATTCAACAGTGTACTGGAGGTTTTAGCCAGTATGATCAGTTAAGGGAAAGAAATAAGTGGCATCCAGATTAGAAGCAAAGAAGTAAAACTGCCTTTATTCACAAATGACATGATTGTCTATGTGGGAAATCCAATGGAACTTACAATAAGCTACTAGCACTAATACAGGAGTTTAGCAAGGTTGTAGGATACAGATCAATATACAAAAGTCAATTGTATTTTCCATATACTAGTAATGAACAATTGGAAATTGAAATTAAAGATCAATACTATTTACAATAGCATAAAAATATGAAAAACTTAAGGATAAATCTAGTAGAAGATGTGAAAGACCTAGACCTGAAAAAGAACAAAATATTGCAGACTGAAATTAAAGAGGACCTAAATTAGTGGAGAGATATACCATGATCAAGGGCGAGAGGACTCAATATTGTTAAGATGTTAATCCTCCCCAAGCTGGTCTATAGATTTAATGCAATCAGAATCAAAATCTCAGAAGCATCCCCCTTTTTTTAGAAGTTGGCAAACTGATTCTAAAATTCATATGAAAGTACGAAGGACCTAAAATAGCCAAATCAAACTTTGAAAAATAAGAACGAATTTGGAGAAATAACACCACCTGATTTCAAGATTTACTACAAAACTATAGTGTTGGTGTCAAGATAGACAAATAGATCGATGGAACAGAATAAATAATTAATCTCCAAAATCTGCACACTTCTCCAATTGAATGGTGGGATCTATATCCAGTTCCCCTAAATCTGGGTGAGCATATGACTGCTTCAACCTATAGAATGAAGAGGAATAACACTGTGTGACTTCTATAGGTTGGTCAGAAAAGATCAAGAAGCATCTACCTTGTTCTCTTGGGCTGCTTGCTCTGGGATTGACAGGAGTTTGACTACCTGGGACTGCTATATTCTAAAGGCCACATGTAGGCAATACAGTTTATTATCCATCCAAGCAGGCAGTCAATAGCCAGCATCAACTGCCAGCCGGGTGAGTGAGCTATCTTCGACTCCAGCTCTGATGAGTCTGTCAGCCTCGGCTGACATCTGACTGCAAATACATGAGACACCCCATCTGAGAACTGCCCAGCTGAACCTCTTGAATTCTTGACCCACCAAAGGATCAAGCAAAGTGAAATAATTATGTTAGGCCACAAAACTTTAGGGTAACTTATTATGAAGCACAGGAACAGAAACAGGGAGATTTCAGTGAAATAGCCATATGCCCATCAATTACCCTCTACATCCTAGGGATAAATCTATCCACTTAGACAATGCTTCCTCACAGCTTTTCAGGGTTTCACTGTTAAAATATAAATAGCTATCCAAAATAATAAAACAATAGAATGAGAAAAACCAGAAAAGAGGATCTCCAAAAATCAAGCAATGTACAAGAATAAAAGGAAATGTAATTTATTAAAAAAAAATCATAGTTTCAGAGGAAATGAAAAAGTAATCTGCACGTTGGAAAAAGTAAGAACAGGATTCTATAAAAATGTAACAGGATGTTATAAAAATTATCATAAATTTAGTGGCTTAAAACAACACAAAATGTATTTTCTTATAGCTATTGTAGAGAAGTCTGAGATCAATTAGAATGGGTGAAAGTCAAGGTCAGCAGGGCTAGTTTCTTCTGGAGGCTGTGCAAGGAGAATCCATTTCCTTGTCTTTGTCACCTTCCAGAGGCCACCTGCATTATTTGGCTTGCAGGGCTAAAGTCTAAGACAGCTCACTTACTTGGCTGGCAGAGGATGTTGCCTGTTTGCTAGGTGTTCAGATGGACTGTTAACTGGACTTCCTTGCATCACTCCAACCTCCTGCTTCGATCATTATACTTCCTACTATTGATTCCAATCCTCCTGCCTCTTTCTTATAAGGACCCTTGAGATCACATCAGTCCTACCCAGATAACCCAGGACAATTTTCCCATCTCAAGAGGGCTTAACTTCATCACATCAGCAAAATCCCTTTTACCAAGTAAGGTAACATATTCCCAGGTTCTGGAGATCAGGATGTGGATATCTTTGGATGTGGAGACAATATTGGAATCCACACAAACTATTGAAAATAATTGTTGTGGGGCGCCTGGGTGGCGCAGTCGGTTAGGCGTCCGACTTCAGCCAGGTCACGATCTCACGGTCCGTGAGTTCAAGCCCCACATCAGGCTCTGGGCTGATGGCTCAGAGCCTGGAGCCTGTTTCCGATTCTGTGTCTCCCTCTCTCTCTGCCCCTCCCCCGTTCATGCTCGAAAAAAAAAAAATTAAAAAAAAAAAAAAAAGAAAATAATTGTTGAATTTGGGGATAGAGGCTCAGGGGTAGGAAAGGGAGGGGATTACTGTTATAAATCTTACAGTACTCTGATTTTAAACTATGCCTATGTTTTACTTTGCATAAATATGTTAATTCATTTAATCAGCACAAATTATAATTTAATTTAAAAACATTAATGTATTTAATTAACATGTAATGTATCTAATGTAACATTAGACGTATATACACCAAAATGCTAACTATAATTTTCTTTGACCGTGATATATATTTTTCTTAATTTTTACCTTCATTACTATTATCCATAATTCATAATAAGCACACAATCATTTTATAATGGAAAAAATTAACTATCATCAAAATATAGAATTTTTAACTTTTCAGGGCACCTGGGTGGCTCCTTCGTTAAGTGTCCAACTTCAACTCAGGTCATGACCTTACAGTTTGTGGGTTCGAGCTCCATGTCAGGCTCTGTGCTGACAGCTCAGAGCCTGGACCCTGCTTCAGATTCAGTGTCTCCCTCTCTCTCTGCCCCTCCCCCACTCGTGCTCTGTCTCTCTCAAAAATGCATAAACATTAAAAAAATTGTTTTAAAGAATTTTTAACTTTTCAAAATGAATTCTGTTCACAACATGAATGAATGGCCATGTGTTCATACCTTCTGTATAAAAAGTACTTTAAAAGCTAAGGTAGCTTCATACCACTAGAATAGTAACCCTACTATTCTACTAGAATATACTACTAGAATATATTTTTATGTTTCCCAAGAAAATATTTTAAAAATATCATTTAGCCTTTCCAGCCAAGGATATGACTGATATTATCAGTTGTTAGCAATAACTATTGATATAAGACATAAGCAATTATTTAGAAATTGGAGTTTTAAAGATTTGTAAAGAAGAGATTTTATTTCAAATAAAAAGTAATTTATTTTCCTACAAATTAAACAAAACAAACAGAAAAATCCTCCCACATGTCTTTTTATCTCCTACGATAAGGGTATATTTAAACAATTACATGGATAAAAAAGGCTCTTGGAAGGTGAAGAAGTGATTTTACTTATTTTGGCTCATGTGTCACAAAAGCTCACTTTGTTGTTGTTGTTGTTGTTCTTGTGTTCCCATCAGGAGCTCAGAGATTTAGGGAGTTTTTGTTTTTAGAAATCTATTTTGGATCTGGAGTTTGCCGATGCTATCCAGTAATGGCTTTTATGTATTTTATCCCAGGTCTCAAAATGAAGCTGCGCAGCTTAGAGCAGATCCATGAATCAGTCAGAATGGACTGAATGCCCACGTGCAGAACACAATTAAATAGCACCTCTCCTGACTCAAAATGGCTAAAATATTTTCACAAGGAAGGTGGTCTCCGCTACTCTCAGTGGCACGCATCAACTTCATTTTCACACAGGGGCTTGCGTGATATTGGCAACAAACTGCTTTCCTTAGGAGGAAAAATATTATGTGAGAAACTTTCCATCCTTGGGTTTTAGCAAAGCAAAGGCAGAGTATATTGGATTGGATTTCTTTGTCAATCCTTTAACATCAATATTTAATAGTGTTCACTTTATATAGAATAAGAGTCTAGTCATATGATAAAATTAAGTAATTATATAATAAAAATGAAAGAACTAAACTTTAGGTGCTCACCATGTAAATGTAAAAAATATGCTCTGCATCAGTTAACCCTATATTATAAGTTGCAAATTTAATATAACAATTTTGGGTGAGTTACAGTTATTAGGTTCAAGAGACAAACACTGAAATTGGCCAACTCTAAATATGGTCAGAATTTGCTGATAAACTGTCTCTGTAAGGGAGATCATTAGCTCTGTTGGTCAGATAGGCCTTTTCTCATTATGTGTATTATTTGATATTTACTTCTGAGAAGGAGAACTATGATGATATTATTTATAACTGAATTTTTATGTGCTCTCATTTTTTTAGATGCAGCTTTCTAGAGTGGACTAGGAATAAATTGAATAGGAATAAATTGAAATATAGTACAGATATATTAAATTAGAAAATAATAATAATTTCACATTAAAATTGAATTCAGGTTTGTTCAATTTTTTTACTCCAATTAAAACTAAATATTTTTGTTAAAGACTTATTAGAATATTTTTAGGACAGTATTTGTGCAAGGTTGCGGCTTCAAATAGATTATCACGTCGCTTGGAGAGGATATTGCTGAAAAGTTATTGTTAAAAAAGCAAAGTAACCATCTTTAGACTTTTAACTCAACAAGTAGTGATGAAAGGGACTTTTTCCATTATGTTTATAAGTGAGGAAACTGAAATCCAGAGTGATTCCAGGACTCCCTCAAGGTCAGAGAGCTAGTTGGGGAGTCAAGCAGGTCCACAGCACAGGTCTCCCATGTTCCAGGCCAGTTGTTTGTCTTACAGCATTCTTTGTGATCATCAGTGCAGGAAGACCAGGTGCCATTGGCATTTTGAGCATCTCGATTTTTCATTTTGCAGGATTCTCCCCCTCTTTACAAGACATTTAGCATTCCTATTCCAAGCCCATTAAATGCTGGTAGCACCTGCACATTCCTTCCCGCCCCCCCCCCCACAGATTTATTGAGAGATGACAAATAATATTATGTAAGTATAAGGTATCTGCACATTCTTGAACGCCTTTTAGAAGCACAGTACTTCCCTGGTTAAGAAATACCACATATTTCACAAATGATGAAGAACAAGTGTCCCAGATGCCTCATTACAGTTTTCCTGCATTCATTCCTGAATTCCTTAAGTATGCTGTGGCTTTTCTTTGACACTAAGTGGAAAAGCTTCCTTTTGGTCTTTATATTCCCATTGCCAATATATGTTCAGAAATGCAAAATTGGGACGCCCGGGTGTCTCAGTCGGTTAAGCAACCAACTCTTGATTTCAACTCAGGTCATGATCTCACAATCACGATCTCAAGGTCATGAGATTGAGCCCCGTATTGGACTCCATGCTGGGTGTGGAGCCTGCTTAAGATTCTCTCTCTTCTTCTCTCTCTGCCCCTCCCCCTCTTTCTCTTGAAAGAAAGAAAGAAAGAAAAAGAAAGAAAGAAAGAAAGAAAGAAAGAAAGAAAGAAATGAAAAATGAACACCATCGAGAAGCTATAACTAGAAATGAGACCTTTTTCCCCCTTTATTTTCATGATACTTGTGAATTTTTATACCCATTGCGGACTTGTTGTGGAACACATACAACTATGACACTATAAAACACGTATTAAATACAAGTACTTGTGATAGCCATCTTCAATGGAAGAGTTAGAAAGTTCATGTGTATGCAAGATATCCAATCTAATCCTTCAAGTTTTAATAGTCTTCAGTGAATAAGCCAAGTTGAATAATAAAATACTCCTTTATAGTTATATAAGGGAATTATAAAATCATAATTCCAGTTTGACTATCCAACATGTGTGAAATTACTCTGTGTGTGTTTGTGTGGTGTGTGTGCACATGGGGTGTGTGTGTTTAGTGTGTATTTAACCAAACACATACCCTTTACTATGTTCCAAGCATGCTAAGCACTTTACATATATTAATCCATGTAATCCTCATACCCATCCTCTGAGGTAGGTCCTGTTATTATCTTCATCTTATAGATGAGGAAAGAGAAACAGAGAGAAAAAATCACACAGTTAGGATAAGGCAGAGCAAGAATTCCAACCCAGGCAGTCAGAATCCAGTCAGCCCACCTCACAGTTCCACCTCTCTAAAGCATAAGGATTACACGGGGACAGAACATTGTGAAAATTAATTTTAGGATTCTGGCTAAGTGGGAGAAAACTTAGCCACTTGCTAAGTGGCAAGTGGCCACTTGCCAATCAGATATTGTTTTGCTACATCTGAAGCAACAAGCCTTCTAGACATCTTTTTGTAGGAATTTCATTAAAATCTGGTTCTCCCAGGCCCTGGTTTTGTGACCTCAAATATCCCAGGGTGGGGAAATAGATTAACCAAAAGAACTATATATTTGCCTTCTCATTTGTATTAATATAGGATGGTTTCACATATGTTAATTTTTATTTTAATGGTTAAGCTTGAATAATAAATAATAGAAGGGATAGAATTCTTTTTTCTTTAAATTACAAACTTGTTCCACATTTTAGGAAAACCCTGTTTAGATGCTGCATATCCTCTTTCTATCAACTAACAGTTTGAGCAATTTCCATTAGGGGTAAAGGACGGTGATGGGGAAAACCTTGAACACAATTCTAGTTCGAGAGAAACTTTTCTTTCAGAAAAGTTCTTCCTCCTGGTAGCCAGAGTATTATCCTTGCCACACCAGAAATAATCATAATTTTATATTCATTTACATATATATGTTCCACTCTATAATTTATCAAAACAATATTGTATTGCAAGTATATGATTGGGTTTCCATTTTGGGTGATATAATAAAGCATTAATCTTATATTTCCAACTCCTAAAACAGTGCCTGAGATATAGAAGATACTCAATAATTGTTAAATAAATACGTAACAAGAGAGTGGCAAAGGGAAGGGAGAAATTGGCCATAGTGTCTTGATCAAAATGCACAATTAAGTAAAATCTGCTTGTATACTTTTATTCCAGTTTTATTTGGACACCACCCCTCTCTCATTCTCAGCAATGCTGCTTAGAAGGGACAATTCCCTGCTCTAACCCTAACGGTTTTGGGCCCTGATTCAGTTAAGCCAGGCAGTCAGACCCATCCCATTGTCTATAGCTCCAGCCTAATGGCATACATTAGTTATCAGAGCCACGAAGGAATGAGGAGACATTTGCTGGAGGTGGATTTGATGCTATGAGTAGAAAATGGGGCTTAGAGCTCAACAATACCCTTATGTGATGGGAGGAGCCAGCCTGGCTGACACCAGAGATGGATCCTAAAAACATAGCTAGGTCCTCAATCAAGCCACACCTAATGCCAGGTTTCCCTCTGAACTGTGGAGTCCAGTGCTCAATGAACTTTGACATTCCTCCTTCAAACCAGTATAGGTTGGATTATAACATTTGCATTATAATGAGTCATAATGAATACAACATCCCAATGTCAGGTTACTTTTCAAATAGAAGCATAATGTGGAGAAAATGTAATGGTCATTCTAAAGTACTTTGTAAAATAAGATGAGAGAACAATGACTAGAATTGAGAAATGTTTCTAATTATATAATTATGCTATTATTTTGTATTTGAAATAAAATATGCTTTGACTTGCCATTTTGAAAAGAACTAAAATGGACATACTGTTCTATTTGTCTGAAAATCATATTGTGCTTTTTTAATATTACCTGACTTTTAACTTCATTCAAAGGAGTTGGATAGATGTTTAATCCTTAGTACTACAAAATCAAGAAGATGAATTACATTTCTGTAGATCTATGAAATCCAATAGTGGGTGGGCTTCATGCCCTTCCCCTTGCCCTAGGCCTGGTTCTCTGAGAGGATTTAACCATGTTTATAAAAAAAGAGAAATTCAAGCTGACAACTGAATGTCCTACTTTACACTTTTTGTTTTTAAGAAGCAGTGATGTTTCAAGGTTTGCAGAATGGAGTTTGTAGGTTTTGGTTAGGTTCAAATCCAGTTCTTCTGGTTGAAAATGAAATTAGAGAGGATTAGGTTAGCATTAAGTTTTTAATTGTAATTAATGACTGACAGTCAAAAAGTTAAATCTTAATATAATGTTCATTTTCAAGCTGATCGACCTAGAATGTGCTTCACATGGCCCCCTTTTCTCTCCCACGTTCGTATTTTTCTCCATTGCCACAAAGTCCAGCAGAGGAACCAGGGGATCCCTCGATGTAGTTATATGGGTTTTCCCCTCCCTCCTTTCCCCTTTTACTTTGCCTTTTCTTCTTATTCCTAATCTTCTTTCCCCCTCTCCCTCATCTTCCCACCCTCCCTCTTTATGCCATCTCCCATTTTCCTTTAGTTAAAGAGAAGGAAGTAGGATTGTTATCTGGAAGTAGGATTGTTATCCACTGAAGGAGGAAGGGATTCCCTGTCTTTCCTCATCACCATCAGTTTTGTCACCACTGAAAGGTACTAGAAATAGTCTGTGCTTACCTTTCTTATTTTTTCATCACTTATTAACTTCTATTTAATATTGTAAAATTGTAAAATATCACACACATACAGGAAAAGCACAAAAAATATAAGTATAGTTTATTTACTGTTATTAACGCTTCAACTGACTATTAACTTCATTCTGCTCCCATCCCTCAAATCACTGTGCTCTGACAGAGGTCACAGTGACCCATTTGTAATTACTATATTCATAACTATATTTTATTGTCGAACTTCTATTTACTTTTCAAATCTTCTTGATCTTTTTTTTTTTAAGTCTCCTATTCCTTGCTCATATTTTGATGTCTCTGTATACAAACTAAACTGCAATGTTTGCATTCTATACCTAATAATTCCAATAGGTAGAGTCTAAGTGGAGTCTGGTACTGTTCTCAATTGTTTCTGCTGGCTCTTACCAGGGTGCCTTGTGAGCTCTTGTTCTCTGTGAGCTGTTGATCTTTGGAACTTTATCCATGGAAGTTTTTTTCTGAGGCCTGCACTGAAGTTGTATTCTTTCAGAGAGGATTTGTGTTATTCCTACCAAGGTCCTACAAGCTTAGCCACCTTAAATTAAACCCTCAGTTTGATGTTCTGGGGACCCTACAGATAGAGTAAATTCATATTGCAAACCTATGAAGTCAAGCTTGTGTTTATAAATTCTCTGGGGTGCCTGGGTGGCTCAGTCGGTTAAGCGTCTGACTTCAGCTCAGGTCACGATCTCGCGGTCTGTGAGTTCGAGCCCCACTCTGGGCTGATGGCTCAGAGCCTGGAGCCTGCTTCAGATTCTGTGTCTCCCTCTCTCTCTGCCCCTCCCCTGTTCATACTCTGTCTCTCTCTGTCTCAAAAATAAATAAACATTAAAAAATATAATAATAAATAAATTCTCAAGAAAAATGTTTCTATTCCTCCCACTCACAGCCAAGGTCTGGACAATAAAGTTTTCTTACTGCTCCTCCTGTAAGGTTATTTCCAATTCCCTTTCACTGAAGACGTAGTCTTTTGTGGTCCAAAACATATGGGAGATTTTCTCCTTTCTGACTTTCATTAAACAATTGTTTACTGTAATCATTTGAAGAAATTATGTTCTCCCACTCTTTTGTGTTTTTTAAGTGTTTATTTGTTAATTTCTGAGAGAGAGTGGGAGAGCATGAGAAGGAGAGGGGCAGAGAGAGAGGGAGACAGAGAATCCCAAGCAGGCTCTTCATTGTGAGCACAAAGCCCAATATGGGGCTCAAACTCACAAACCATGAGATCATGACCTAAGCCAAAACCAAGAATCAGATGCTTAACTGACTGAGCCACATAGATGCCCCCATTTTCCCCCCACTCTTTTATTATAAGATCCTTGAGAACAGAATTTTTATCTTAACTATGTATATAGTGCTCAATATAATACTGATTCATTCTGTCAACTAATATTTATTGACATTTGTACCAGAACTATTCGGGACTGGATTGTCCTGGATTGCCCAGGCATTTAATGTCCCTGCTCTCCTGAAGCTTAAATTTATGAAAGTACATTGTAGGTGTTTAAAAAAGTATTAGTGAAATAGATGAATGATCCAGTGCTAAGTAGCAAGAGGAAAGAAGACAATTGTCAGCCACAAAAGAGAGTAAGATTATATTTATAGAAATAGCAAAAAGGACCAAAAGAGTTAAAATTAGCTGCTTAAGGGGGGCATTTTAGAACCAAATCTAGGTTCAGAGTATCAGATGGAGCCCAAGATGAGAATAAATTGGCTTAACTGGGGTAGAGAAGTCTAGAAATAGGAAGTTAAACAATCCTCCACCAAGACTTGCAGTGTTCTGGAATATCTTGCTTTTTATGACAGCTGTGTGTACATATGTCATTTAAGAACATTGGCAGATAAGATGATGACGGTGACTCTGAGGAGCACATTCTCCTTCTCCAACTTCTCCCTCAAAAGATAGGGACCTGCTCATCTCTTTCTGCACCTCAATCTCCCTCTTTATTCTTTCTCCTTCAAACATTTACACTTTTGTTCCTCCACTTATGTGTGTCTTCTCATTCTCCACTTTTTCCTCTAGGTTAACTTGGAATTGATGGTGGTAGTTGTTCTAATGACATGACTCTTGATGGGCCATTAGATAGCTTCAGGATAGAGGCTGGTTGCTTTGATTAGAAGCTTGAAAGCTTTGGCCCCACCCCAACTCTGGAGAGGGGAGAGGGCTGGAAATTGAATGAATCATCAATGGCCAATGAGTTAGTCAATCATACTTACATGCTTAAACCTTCATAAAACATTTTAAAGAAGAGAAATTAGAAAGCTCCCACAAATGTGTATCTATGTGCTAGGAGGTTGGCACACCAAACTCCTCAGGGAAAGAGGCCCCTGTGGATCTCACCTTATGTATCCTTACATCTGGGAGTCTGTCACATCCTTTATAATAAACTATAATTGTAATGGTGTGAGTGTGAAAAACCCCAGCTTTGTAACCGTCAGACAGAAGTGTGGGTAAACTTAGTGGGGACCTGGTACCAGCAACTAGCATCTAAAGTGAGGACAGTCTTGTGGAATGGAGCCCTTAAACTTGTAGAATCTAACTCTGGGTAGTTAGTGTCAGAATTACAAAACAGCCATTTGGTGTCGGGGGTGGGGGGGGAACCTTCAGCCAGCTACCAAACTTTACACTGTTACTTCTAATTACACCTTTAATAAACATGTTGAAATCATATCAGTTTGTCACTACAATATGACTTGCATCGTTCATATTCATTCCCCCTATCCCACCATAACACAACTAATTTCTTCAAGAGCAAGCTTGTGCTTTACCTGTGATGAGAAGCCTTCCCTGATCCTCATCAAAATTTCTCTTTCTCTCTCTCTCTCATACTTGTATAATGTATTTCTAATCATAGCACTTTCACAATCTTCTTTATGTTAGGGTAGGCAAGGAATGCACAAAGAAAAACAACAAAAATTATGATATAGGGACATCCTACAAAACATCTGATCAGTACTCCTCGAAACTGTCAAGGGCATCAAAAACAGGTAAATTCTAAATAACTGTTACAGTCCAGATGAGTCTAAGGAGATATGAAAACTAAACGTAATGTGTCTTCCTGAATAGGATCCTGGAACAGAAAAAGGATGTTGGGCTAAAACTAAGGAAATGTTGGGGTGTCTGGCTGGCTCAGTCAGTAGAGCATGTGTCTCTTGATCTCAGGTTTATGAGTTCAAGCTCACATTGGGTATAGAGCTTACTTTAAAAAAACAAAAAAACAAAAAACTAAGGAAACCTAAATAAATGTATTTAAAAAACTATTATGTATGTCATATGGATAGAACATATAAACAAGAAAACATGCTATTCTTGAGCAATCTAGAAACTTCTTACCAAGTTTAATTCACATACGAATCATTAAAATGTATCATTAGAATGGATCAAATAATGTATCATTATTTGGCCATAAAACCACTACTTAGCTACACTTTTTTAGTTCTACAATTTATCTTATATATTTAAATAAAATAAAGCTACACATCTTTTAAAAACATTCTGTAATTAAAAGGAATACCCTACCTTTTCTCCCAAATTAGAAGTGTGTGTGTAAAACAGAAGTGTGTGTGTGAGCAATTGATGGTATTACAAAATAGGACTTCTGAAGCTGGATTATTTTAATATCTAACTTTTGCATATTCATATATAGTGTATATAGTATATAGTATATATGTAGTATATATATAATTATTTTATAAACATAAATCTAAATGAAAAATTTTTATGTACACCATTATTCTATTTTAAAAAGGAAGGCAAGATTAACACACACAAAAAAGTTTTTATCATATTTCATGAAATCTAAACAATATTAGGTATCATTTAAAAACACAAAAATGGGGACGCCTGGGTGGCTCAGTCGGTTGAGCGTCCGACTTCGGCTCAGGTCACCATCTCACGGTTCGTGAGTTGGAGCCCCGCGTCGGGCTCTGGGCTGATGGCTCAGAGCCTGGAGCCTGCTTCTGACTCTGTGTCTCCCTCTCTCTCTGCCCCTCCCCCATTCATTCTCTGTCTCTCTCTGTCTTAAAAACAAATAAACATTAAAAAAATTTTTTAATAAAAAATAAAAACAAAAATGCTGTCAACTATAATTATAAAATGCTATTGATTGTAAGAATTACCCCAATTTCATAAACAGTAAAATGTGTATCTTAGGATCAATGAAAATACAGTCTTTTTTCTCATGGTAGAAATGAATTTATTATATATGTGCCCATTTAGCTGACATGAGCCTAATCTATAGTACTGAATATTTGTACAGTGCAGGATAAAACCCTGCATTCTCTATTAGTTTTTACAGAAAAGTAATTAGGTATTTTATGTGCTATAAGTGAAATATTTTATTAATACACAGAGGAGACACAAGCTCTAGTTTGTGTCTGCATTCTCTAGTTTTTACAGAAAAGTAATTAAGTATTTTATGTGCTATCAGTGAAATATCTTATTATTAATACACAGGGGAGACACAAACTCCCTAAATGTTAAAGTCAATCAGTAAATGGCCCCAAAAGCTGATTAACAGAAAATGGAAATGCTATCTCTTATTGTCCCAAAATTACAATTATTTTAAAAATACAACTATACTTTGTGAGACAGCTTTGTGTTGTGATTATTCTGAAAGAGCTTAAAGTATATTAGTTTGTATTAGATCACACAGATTATTAAAGTTCCTATTGAATTGAACTTTGAAGCTAATTTTTTAAAACCAAAAAGGGAATTAAAGAAAATATCTATGCTCTCTATCATCTCAAATTAACACACTAAGTTTACAGGCATAACCTCAGACATTTCTCATGAAGAAAAAGGTATCTTTAAAACTTTATGACAAGAAAAAGTTGCTCCAGTAAATGAGAAAAACTATTTGCCTTAAGTTTACTTTGTCTTTTTTTAGGCTCAAAGGTAGTTGTGTTTTCTTTGTAAATAAACTCCAGAAGATCAACATATTCTGAAATGGAGCAAAGAATTAGGTATCATTTATAATTAGAAGAAATTAGATGTGATTTGGTTAAGATTCCCCATGAGAACAAAAGCACTTTGATAGAGGTTACCTCATAGGTTAATGAGACTACTTTACAGTCAGTTTTTCTCTGTTAAAAAAAAAGTTAAGAGTTCCAAAATCTCATGGATTTTCTTTGATATCTGTACAGTAACTCTACTATATCCCTCAGTGATTTAATTAGTTATTACTGGTAATAGCTGATAATCTCATTATAGGGTCACTATGAAAATAAAAATCCCCATGAAATTTTTATTCTGGTCTATGTTCAAAATTGTAGGGATATTCATAAATCACATGTAAAGCTCCATAAAGGAACTACACTAAGTATGTTCATATTCATCTTTAGGTTGGCTACAAATGTAAATGACAGTTATTTCTTACATACTTTATTATGCATTTATAATACTTCTTGTTTCTGGCTTTCCAAATTATACTAAACAAGTACATTCTTGACATGAGTGTGAGAAGTAGGTAGGCTGGGGGCTTGGGGTCATGTGAACAAGAAGAAAGAGAAGCTGCAAACAGCAATGGGCTCCAGCACCCCCCAAGTGATTTCCATCCATCCAAGTGATGTTGGCCACCCTGGTGACATGTAGAGATACGGCTAGACCCACCCTCCAGCCCCAGGCCTGATCTTTTGATCAGAAGGGGATTGAAAAGGGGCCCTCATGACAATTGCACCTGTCAGTTGCATGGAGCTTCATTCAAGGATTTTCTGAGCCCGATGGATTTACAATGATTCTCAACCACCTGGGGAATAATACTGGTGGAAGCTTTCTCTGGAATTATACACAGCCAGCACATTTCTGGGTGCTAAATGTGGTTTTACAAAAGGCTTTGGCTGGTGCCTCATGGATTCCTGTAGCATGGATGCCCAAGAGGGAACCAAGGACCACAGCTTCCCTCATGGGCTGAGATCTCTGGCCCTGTCTTGGACAGGAATGTTTGGTTGGGTCTCTGCCAGCTCCCTTTGGGGGCTCCCTCTGAAACAGGTGTATTATTACACTTCACAGGATTTGTGTTGAGGATCACAAAGCATATGTTGATTTGTGGAACACTCAGCATTGTGCCTGGCACATAGCAGACATTCAGCACGTGACCTGGGAGCACTCTTTGTCCTCCAGGAGAGACAGAATTTCAATAAGAGACTTCCTGCCTGTGTCATGAAGGCAGGTGCAGTGCTGGGATCCAGGATGAAGTGTGAAAGAGATTACAATCCAGCTCTTGGAGGCTTGTTGTCTAGACAGAGCCTATATCCTTGGCTACTAGGCCACATTGTCTGGAGTTTAGAGAAGCAACTTCTACTTCCTTCTTGGTCACTGTGTGACTTTGGGCGGATCAACTCCTTTCTCTGGGTCATCGGTAGGGAAATCGTCTGATTTCTCACCTAAACTGGGACACTTGAGATTTAAAGGAGCACTACAACACTTACTCTGAGAGAACTAGTATAAACCAGGATGGTGCAGGGCAAACCGGGCCCAGTGACCCCTGGACTCGTCATTTTGAGGGAGACAGTGCTATTGGTGCTGTTAATAGTAATGCTAGTGCTGCTTTGTGACTGGGTCCAAATCTACCCTTGCTTCCCCACTGAATCTGCACAGGCAGTTTGCATTTCTGCTTTTAGCATACAAGCTTATCATCTCACGAGTATGCCTTCAGCTGCTTGGAAGAACACATTTCTCTTTGAGCCCTGTTATCTGAGACTGCAGCTAGAGCAAGCCCCACCTGTGTTTTTTTGGTTTTTGCTAATGGGCCCCCGTGGTGATTGACAGCACACTCTGTGGTCCCCGGAGCCTGGCGACTCTGCAATGCCCTCTGACTCATACAGACACCCCAGCCAGCATTCCCAGTGGTGAGGCAGTGCCTTAGACCTCAACAGGGGTGCCCAGGCCCCCTGTAAGTCTGCAGGGTCACTGTGAGAGAACAGCTGTGACTCATTCCCTGGGCCGAGCCTGGAAACCAGGTGTTTGTGCAACCTTGGAGTGTACCTGTATAACCCACCAACATTTTACGTATGAAGAAACAGGTTTAGAGAGGTCCAGAAAGCTGCCAAGGTTATCTAAGGAGAAAGTAGAGAAGCTGGTGTTTGCATTCCAGTCTGTTCACCTTCAGCAACCCTGTTTGGCCAGTGTTTCTCAGTGTGCCAATGAGGTATGCAAGATGATTTTAGGTTACAGATGGTCAAATTATTTAAAAAAAATTGTTTTGTATTTACTTTAAACTAGAAAAAGACCACAATTGGCACACAAGACCTGTGATTTTACAGGTATCATTGCTTAGGATGTAGATAAAGTATATATTTAAATCAAGAAAGGTCAACTTTGCAAAAATATCCAGGTAATAAGTAGACATAGCCTTCCTGAAGAGTTCCAAACTAGGAGTACAGGTTCTAAATTTGATTTAGGTGGCTTTTAGTCATATCACTGGAGGGTTAGTGTCTCTGAGCCTGTGACTTAAGTAGCTGTGTCCTGCTTCAAGTCAGCTGTGCCATTTAGTCCACTGTGATCCTCCCTGAATCCAGAAAATTCATGATGAAGTGACTGTACAGCTCAGCCGGAAGCTAGAGTGAAAACAAAATGAATACCAGAAGAAGACTGCCATTATAATCCTATAATTCTGCTTAAATTGACTGTGGCTATTGATCTGGGCCCTACCAATTCTTCTATATTGATTGAGCACTCAAAGTTTTCCAATCAACCTCTGTATTATTCTCTGAGATTGAATTATGAAATAATAAATATCCCAACTATACTTTTTCTTTTTAAAAAGTATACTCTTGGGGGGGCCTGGGTGGCTCAGTCAGTTAAGCGTCTGACTTCAGCTCAGGTGATGATCTCGCAGTTAATGAGTTCAAGCCCCATGGTGGACTTTGTGCTGACAGCTCAGAGCCTGGAGCTGCTTTGGATTCTGTCTCTCTCTCTGCCCTTCCCTGTTCATGCTCTGCCTCTCTCTCTCCAAAATAAATAAGAAAACATTAAAAAAATTTTTAAATACATAAATAAATAGTATACTCTTAATTGCCAAACACTTTCCATTTGGTGTGAATTTTGTTAGTCTTTCAAATCCTCTAAAAAATATGTACTTGTGTAAATGGTGACCAAGTTAGAATTTGTGACTATTTTCTTTAAAGTGCACAAAGTCAGAGGTGCCTGGGTGGCTCAGTCGGTTGAACGGCTGACTCTTGATTTTGGATCAAGTCATGATCACACAGTTGGGGAGTTCGAGTCCCGCACTGGGCTCTGTGCTGGCAGTGCAGAGCCTGCTTGGGACTCTCTCTCTCCCCTCTCTCTCTGCCCCAACCCTGCTCACGTGCTCTCTGTCTCAAAATAAATAAATAAACTTAAATTTTTTTAAACAAATAAAGTGCACAAAGTCAAATGAGAGCACATTAATTCTGTGCTTCTCAAACTAGAAAATATAATTACCATATAACTTGGAAAAGGGAAAAGATTTTTGTATTACAATTAAATATGGAATTAGAATGCACACTTTATATTAGCATCTATGATGAAACACAGGATTAAACCATTTCAATATCGTAATTGAAAGGAGTTTGAAGAGTTGTTAGCAAAAGACTCTGTGAAAAATGCAAAGCAACATTCAAATATGTCTTTACCATTATCAGCTTTGAATCTCTTAGTCTCCAAGAAGCCAAATAGCCTCAGGACTTATTCCATGTACAGTCTTCATTTCCTCAGGCCCATCCAGTAACTGAAACTGTGTAAACTGAGGAAGGTGTGTTAATAGGTGAATTCTCCCAAAGAAAGTGGACTCTTAGTGGTTTTCTGAAATAGGCTTTCCTGAACCAAAACCTCAGCTCAAAAGGCAGGGCCCTGCACTCTAATGATAGCCTCATGAAGAATTGTCAGGGTCTCTAAAATCTCAAATCAATCACAACAAAGCTCCCTATATATGGCTGGGCTTAACTGCTATAACCAGAGTTTTTTGTCATGTTTCTTTTGCTCTGAATTTTTCTACTGATTCTGTTACTGTAATTTAATAAAATATTTCAAATGTCCTGCTTATTATCTTATCTACTTTTAAGGTATTTTATTATTTCAGTAAATTATGCCAATACTAGTAATATAGATTCTCTTCTATGAATAATGGTAACATCTATTTATTTTATTAGCAGGCCAGGGAGCAAAGAAATTATAATTCCATTCCCATTTATTTTATAATTCAATCTAAGATGTCTTAAATGTGCCCACAGACCTCACTGTGCCTAGCAATAGATGGTCAGGAAATGACTTCTAAATTGGATTAACCTTTCAGTTTTCACTGAAATAAATTATTATTCTATTTCAACTGAAGCTAGTTACTTGTCTTTTATCTCACTTCCCTTTAAAGGGTTTTCCTAACACAGCAACCTCACAGTTACTCAACAGAGACACCGGGTCTGTTCAGCATTAACTTTTGAAACTCATAGTTTCAGGAACTCAGTAACAGTAGCTAACATTCAAAGAGGACTTAAGCGGAGTCAGGTCCTCTTCTAAGCCCATAATACTTAAAATCCATACATTAAATCATATGCTGCTCACAAAAACTCTCTAAGGCAGGTATTACTCCTAATTTACATATGGGTTAAATAACTTGCCCATGGTCACACAGCAGCCCATACGCTTCTATAATAATCTTTCTCATGTTCTACTTAATGTTAGTCCACTGTTCATGTGGTGGATGGTTCCACAAATTTTATGCATGCTTATGTTCTCAATTATCGTCAGAAAAAAATATGCTATAAGAAAGTAAACAACATAATTTGTAAGCTTTGAAGTGTTATATAAATATCAAACAGCTTATTAAAAACAAGAACTATTGATATATCTATTCTAATGAAGAATTGAAATGAAAGACAACAAAGTATAACTCTTACCTCTTCTGATTACGACGGTTTGGGAACTGAAAACTATTTTTTCTGAAATAGGGATGGCATTCTTTTTACAACTCTGAAGGAACTCTCTCTGCTGTCAGTTGGAATAAAAGTGAAGCACAAGCCCTCTCCCTGGAGACATTTTATATTTCTTCTTCCTTCATTATACTCAGAGATGGCCAATCTGAATTGCTGACTACCCAAATACTGTTGATATAGAATCCCATATTTCAGGTTTGAGACTATTTTCCTTCAGTGCTCTCGTTGCACTGACAAATTTTTGCTAAGTTCTTAAAATTTCACCAGGTGGAAACATCATGGAAATGGAAACTTACCCCCAACATATTTCATTTGGAAACTGGAGTTCAGAGCAAGTCATAAAAATTTAATTTAAGTAAGATTTATTGATTGCCTATAGTGTGCACGGTCCTCTATTAGACACATTGAAATTCAGGCACAAAACAGACACAAGATATCTGGCCTCAGGTACCTTATGATCTAACTAGTATAATACAGATTAGAAAGAGTAAACAAACAAGTTACATGGATGGCAATGGTCACGTACTAGAATCAACATTAAAGAGCAGTAATTTAAGTAATCCAAAATGGCATCTAATCCTAAAATCATTTATAAAATGTATTTAGCTTTAAAATCCACAGCACTTCAAAGAAGATAATGAAGTTCCACTGCAGATAAAGTCACAAAGATACAAATACACTTAAGAGTATTATTAATGACTTTTGTTATTTTGGATCTTCTGTTTTCTTCTTATTATTGTTCGAAGCCTCCGTAATACCAGTTTATCAGACAGAAGCATGTCCTCTTGTTGTTCTAGATAATCCAGTAAATTTTCGGTCCATTCAAGTGCAGCTTTATGGCTAATATGCTTCTCTGGATTCAGTTCTGCTTTTCTAGTCTTATTGGAATGTTTTTGTTCAGCAGGCTTGGCCTGGTCCTCAGCACTTTCACTGTCTGTTAGCACCTGACAGCTTGAGTCATTGCTCCGAGAGTCAAACCACTGATCAATATTCTCAATGTCAACGTGTTCACAGTCTTCTGTATTCTGTAAAACTGTTGCTAAGTTAGCTGCTAAAATGGCTCCTTCATCAATGTTCATGCCTGAATTCTCTTCATTGCTAGGGAACAGTTTTTTCCATGCTTTGGTTATGGTACTAGATTTTACCATGTTCCAAGCTCTTGATACTTCATAAATTGCATCCAACACTGTCAAATTTTTCCAAAACATTTTTGGGTCAATTCCTTCACCCATGTATTTCTGAAGAAGTCCCGCTCGGTAGTATCTTTTTACTGTGGCTAGAACCCCCTGACTCATAGGTTGAATTAGACTTGTGACATTTGGTGGCAAATATTTCACAATTATTCTGCCATCATCTGAACTCAATAATTCTTCATTTGGATGTGCTGGGGGAAAATCCAAAAGAAGCACTGCTTTTTCTAGAAGCCCCTGGGATTTCAAATGCTTCTGTACCTGTGGCACAAAGTACTTTTCAAACCACTGTCTGAAAACAGAATGTTCTATCCATGCACTTTTTTGACTGAAGTAAGTGACAGGAAGGTTTGAAAGGTCAGCTCCTTTGAATGCACGGGGTTTTTTTGCTTTTCCCACAACACAAAGATTAAGTTTGTGTAAACCAGTGGCATTTGCACAACACATAATAATGATTCTCTCTCTGCTTGACCTATAACCAGAAGTAGTTTGTTCAGTTTCAAGAGCTAATGTCCTTGATGGTAGACATTTCCAGAACAATCCAGTTTGATCAGCACCATAAATTTGCTCCGGTTGTAGATTCTCTCTCTCGACAAATTCCTGAAAGTTACCGCAAAATTCACTGGCAGCAGTTTCATCTCCTTTTAATTTTGTTCCTTTACCAGCAGCCTTTGGAATACCATGGCGCTGCTTAAATCGAGTTAGCCAGCCAGATGATGCATTAAAATCACCTTCCATTCCCAGAGCATCAAAAAAGAATTTGGCTTGTTTTGCACAAATTGTTCCGGACACTGGAATCCCATCTGTTTTCTGTTGGTTAAACCACTCTATCATAACCCTATCAAGTTCCTCGTATGTCGATGACTTCATTGATTTACGTTTGGATACCCCACTTGTAGGATCTGAACTGTTTGCATAGTTTATTATCCTTTCTTTGTTCTTTTTAATATCACGAACCGTGGATTCACCAATTCCATACACTACAGAAAGCTTTTTGAAAGATATGCCTTCCTCAAGTTTCTTAATAATGTCAAGCTTGTCCTTAATTGTCAACACCACACGCTTACGTTTCCCCAACATTTTAAATGTCCAATATTTTAAGCAATTACTAGAACAAGATATTTAACAACTTAGATTTGAATACAATGAGACTAGAAAATGGGGTTTTAAGATCCCTTCCCTTCTCCGCAGGACCTAGATGGATGGTATGCTGGCCAATTTCCAGGCCAGGCCTATGTGACTCTCTTCACTTTGTTGTTTAAAGCCTACAAAGTTCTTTCAACAAGGACTAGTTTTAACTAAACCTATCTTCTTTCTTCCTCCCTACTTAGTTTAAGGTCTTTTCATGAACTGCAATCTCAAAGGAGACTGCAACCAATCTGTACCAGTAAGGTCTCTAAAACAGTCCTATTGTGTATTTAATTTTTCTTTCATTACAGGTAGAGACTCTTTGCAAAAGGAACTAAGACTCAGGTGGGAGTACTTTGAGAAATGTGTCAGGGATAAATAGTTTAAGAGAGGACTTGTAGACATGACATGGGAAAATATAATGGAAAAACTCATCCGCTGACGCTGTCTTTGTCAGGCAATGTACTGTATGGAATCCAGCCTCTTCTAGGCAAGGACTGCTAGAGATTAATTATTCAAGTGAGTGGTTATGGAAATCATAGGCAGGCGAGATAAGGCAAGCTGGACAGAAGTGAGCAGTGCAAATAAGGTGAAAATGGACAGGCAGAAAACTTTGTACTTTAACATGACACAAACTTATACCTAATGTATTTGGCAACTGGAAAGGCAAAAGGCGGACAAGAGGTGGTGTCACATGATTAAAGCAAGCATCAAAAACTTCATTGGTAGAAATCAGAACTCATGGTAGAAGGTATGGAGTGGAAGGCTCAGTGAAGATGTTAAAATAATCCTGGTGAAAGATGATCCTCGATGGGCCAACAGAAGTAGTTCCTGTGGGGAGCTGTATAAGCACTCGGTGCCTCCGAAACCTAAAGGAAAATACCAAAAACATTTTTTTTTTCAATATCAGGGTCTGTGGCATTACTCGTATCTATCCTGCAACTATATTGAGAAAATTAACGCCTCCTATCAGTGTGATGGCAAAATCCGACAAATAATGCTTTTAGGCATTATCTGGAGTGACAGCGGGACCTGAATTGCCTACCTCCTGAAATTAAGAGGTCAGAGACAAGCCGCGTTAGCGAGGGCCTCTCCCCGCAGGGCGAGCTCCGGAGCGCGGGACGTCTTTGCTCACGCGGAGGGAGCCCGGATTCCTCCGTGGACGCCGGCGACCAGGGTGTCACCGCCGCAGCGAGCGAGCGCTTGGCCCAGGGGACGCCAGTCAGCGGGCCGGGGGCATCGCTCTCCGCCAGCCCGCGCGGGGGCCAGACCGCCCTGAAAGCAAATGGAGTCTCTAGAGGGAGGCTGACACTGGTGGCGCGGCGGCAGCGGCAAGCGGCGAGCGTCGCCGCCGGAGCCGGAAGGCGGGGGATTAGGGTGCACGCGCGCGCCCCCGCAAGAACGCTGTGTCGGCAAGGGGGTGGGGCCTGCGCGGGCGAGTGCGCGCGGCCCGGGGGCGGGGTCTTCGGCGAGAGGGCGGGGGCGGGGCCGGCCGCTGCAGCTTCTTTAGGCGCGGCGAGGGTTTGGCTAAAGCCCTGCCTGCTCTAGCCTGCAGACTATTTAGTCGGCCAGCAGGGGGCGGTCCAAGTCCACCCTGTCTTGGCCCTTCTTTCAGTGGCTCTCCTCTGGGGGCGAGGCTTCCTCCTCTCTCAGGTGGAATAAAAATCGCACCCTCTGAGGGCTCTGGAGAAAGCTACTCATCCTCAGGTGCCACGAGCGGCTTGCGAATGGGGCTGGGCGAGCGCACGTGGAGCGTGTTTACAAATAGCGGCCGCTGCACCCGTGCGTTCCAGCGCCCGTCACCTGGGACTGGAGGAGTCGGAGCGAGGATCATGAGCAAAGGTAGAAGCGAGCAGACGCGGTTGCTGGCCGAGGGCAGGAAGGCTAGCTCCCTTTGGGGACCGGGTTCAGGAGAGGAGCTGGGCTTACATTCTGCATAATCTACCTGAGCAAGCCCGGGGTTCCTGAGGTGCAGCAGGGGTTGGTCAAACTGGGTATCGAGTATTCCCTCCCTGGTTGCGATGCTCCAGGGTTGAAGTCACAGTCACCATAGAAGCGGACCCTGTGCAAGACGGACTGCACCTGGGAGACGCGTGAGCCTGTGGGAGACTCCCTCGTGAGTTTCCTGCCGCCCCTTTTCTCCTTCTGCTTCTCGGTAGTAATGAGGAAATTTGCAGTTTGACAAATAGTCCCTTGGTTTATTTTAAGTGGAGGTAGCATTAGTTTCTATTTTGGAATTCTAAATGGACCGAATGCCAGCACTTGTGTACTAATAACCTCTGCGTTGAACCATGCCAACTCCCCCTTCCCGGACTCCGTTCCTTATGGCGGGCGCGGGGGGGGGGGGGGGGGGGGGGGCGGGGGGGGTTGCTCAGAGCCTTCCCAGGGGAAGGGAGTGGCTGCACCTCCATCCTGCAGCACCTGTTTACCAAGGAAACGCGTTTAGCCTTCTCTCTCTCTCTCTCTCTCTCTCTGTGCGTGTATAATACTTTGAAAAATGGAAAAGGCTAAAGTTTCTCCAATACCCTAACATAAATGTCTATTCATTTTCGTTAACATAAAGTAGCATGGTAATTCGTCATTTATTTGTAAAGGCCATATTGTTGCTAAAACGTTTCATAAGGGAACTGACCTGAGCATTCATACTGCAGCAAAGAGATGATTGTAAGGCTTCTAACTATCTGACTCCCGCGCCCAAACTGCTCAATTGCCTACCTGAAAATCGCAGCTTTCCTCTACCTGGCATGATGGAAAATCTGTGATCTCCTAGTTATGCTGTGAAGTAGTTTTAGACAAATACCTGCTTCCCCCTCCTCCCCCCACCCTTCCTCCCAACTATCAACCAAGCAGTTTCTGCAAGTTTGGTTGACTATTTGAGGTAAAGTACAACTTCATGCAAGTTTTATATCACTTTTAAAAGTTTGCCCCCCCCCACAGTTGTAAGAAGCGTGAAAACAGTTGTATCTCATATGGTATCCATTCCTTAAGGAAAAAGAGCCGATATGTACCGACTATCAACCATTGGCGGTGTCATGTAACCAGATGTTAGCCCCCTGGCCTTCTCCCTCACCCGCCAGCCTACTGGGGTCACTGGGTCCTATTATATATTTAAATAAAGTGACCCCTGACTCTTCTCTCCCTTGCCCGATATCTCTGAGGTTTAATTTCTTTCCAGATACCCCTTGGATCATTTCTCTGTTTCTGCTGATTCTCCAGCTTGATCATGTCTTGTCTCTTAGAACTGTTCCCTTTTCATCACCTTGTGTGAGTTTAAATCTGGAACACAGCCCATATGCCTTGGTTGCCTCAAAACACCACCTCCCACAAGGCAGTTGTATTTAGTAGACTTATTAATAAGACTTGACTTTACCCAAGACAGCTGTGTCTTTACACAAGCTAGTTTTCTATAACAGACTTTTTCCTTTTTGTTGAGGGGAGGGGTTACTAGTTGTGGAAGATTTGTATTCAAGTACAAGAGTGGGAGGGGGACCTTAAAATAGAGCGTGTGTCCTCCTGGTTTTATTAGGAGCCAGGCTGACCACAGGCATTTCTTACTGTCCATTCTTTGGGTCACCACATCATTCCGTCTTGACATGCCATCCTCTCCTCTCCCCAACATTCTTCTGTCTCAGCATCCCCCCAACCTTCCCTCTGAGCTATTTGTGATCTTAGATTCTTTTTCCCTTATGACACAGGGAAGTTTTCTATTCTGTGTCTTTTTTCTACCTGTCCCTTACCATTCACTGTGGTTTATTCTCTAATTAGAAGACAGTTCACTCCTGAGGGAATGCTGCTACGAGGATTTCTTTCCTTCTGTATGTGGTATCCCTTAATCCTTGTATTATGAGGTCAACGGTACCTCTATTTTTTGTACAATGAATCAAAAGCCAAAAGGTGTGTGAATCTATTAAACGTAGGTGGCAGAATAAAGAGTTGAGCCAGAACTATTTGGTTTTAAAGGCAATGTGCTCTGCCCACCATCACGATGGAAATATTTAACTCAAAGATGTAAAAAGAGGAAAAAGTACATTGTGGGTATTTATTTTTGCATAATTAAAGTGGCCATTTGTTAAAATGGAATTTTCGACATAAACCTACCAAAGTGGCATTCTGGTTGTGAGGGTACCTTAAGTCTGTAGCAGTGTTCATCAGACATGGCATTTGGTTCGTTGGAATGTGGGTGTGCTGAAGGCTACTCCAAATCACCTGAAATGGCTTATGTTTCTCATCATTCAAAGTTCTAAATTCCCTTTTCTACTAAGATAACCTCAGTGCAAATACATTTTGCAGCCTCATTTTCCATAGTATGTTTCATGCATGATAGTTTTGTAATAGAATAGTGCATCTCTAGATAGAGTAAATTCTTGTAAAGCAACTGCTTTCTTGCTTTTTTGATTTCATTTACTTTATCACTGATCCTCATTTACTTGGAAATTTTTGGTTAAGTTACCCAAATTAGCTACTCCAGTAAGCTTAAGATGAGGACCTGATACTATTATTCCATTTGTATTAAACTGATTTAATATCAAATAGTATTTCTTAATGATTGAAAAATATTGCCAATTGATTTGCAGCAAATGGTTTCACAAAGACCATTTGTCACCTACTTTGAGTGACATAAAATATGGAGGGGATTTTTGTAGCTAAAATATAATATATTTTGGAGTGTATTAGGGCAAACAAGATATAAAACAGTTGTTATCTTCAAAATGAAAACCTATTCTTTGAAGTCTCTTTTAGCTGTAAAGTTATTTCACCTTGTATTTTAGACAAAAGCCCAAATCATTCATTTTTAGTGTTAAAAAATCTCTTTTATATAGTTAAAGGTAGAAATGCTTTTCCACTTGAAAATTTCTGGACACAAATGACAGAACAGATTACTCTTTGGAAAATCCCTTATCTTTTTTAAGAAGGTTTTTAACCTGATATTGAAAGGTAGTGATTTTTTTCATATTCTTGAGTCTTCTATAGATGCCCAGTAGGAGGCTTTTAAACTTAATTTTGTTTTTTGTGTTTCCTTGTTGGCTGGCAGTAGGTTTTCAATTGACTGGCAGCATAGGCAAAGCTAAGCCAATGAGTTCCTAGGAAGATAAAAAAGATTTGATAGGGTTGAAAAAATGAAAATTACTGGTGGAAATGTTTAAGGAAAAATTAGACTTGCTTCCTAAAAAAAAAAAAAAAAATGTGGATATAAATTGAAGAAACCAGTGAATTGCTAATTGGTGGCCACAGTATGAGTTGGAAACTTGAGTAAAATCTAGACCCACTTTACCTTTCCAAATTGTTCTCTGAAGGAGTCCTCAGTTTCCCTTAGATTGATGAAATCCACCTTCCTGAAAGCCACTGTGCACCAGACCACCCATGCTCCCTGTGCCCAACACATGTAGCTTCATGCTTTAAGGTTCTGCTTGCTGCTGTTTTAGCCTAAACAAGTCCAATCCCTCCTCTGTTAATCTGTACATTATTCTGTTCTAGTTTGTCCAAAAACTGCTGCTCCCAAGGTTGCTCCTCAGACTTGATGGGTCAGAATCACCTGGGGTCCAAACTGTAGCTTCTGGGGCTCACTCCAGGGATGAAACCCAGGAACCTTTCATTTTTGGCAAGCACCCCAAGAAATTCTAATATGCTAAAGTTTGAAAACCTTACATACTGACCACCATTTTTTTTAATTTTTTTATTTTTTTTAGCGTTTATTTATTTTTGAGACAGAGAGAGACAGAGCATGAACAGGGGAGGGGCAGAGAGAGAGGGAGACACAGAATCGGAAGCAGGCTCCAGGCTCTGAGCCATCAGCCCAGAGCCTGATGTGGGGCTCAAACTCACCGATCGCGAGATCATGACCTGAGCTGAAGTCAGACGCTTAACCAACTGAGCCACCCAGGCGCCCCACTGACCACCATTTTGAATATGAAGTTCTTTGCTCATATTCTTTTGGAAGGGAGTTTTTCTTCTTCCCCCTCCCCCTCTCTTCTTAAATTATAAGCCATCTTTGAAGGAAAATATGAAATACAGAAAAGCAAAACAGAAAATAAATTAGCATTCAGACACAATAACACTAAACATTTTAGGGTGTATCCATTGTCTTTTATTGATGTAATTATCTCCTATATAGTATAGTTTATATCACTTTTTAAATGAGAACATAAAGTCCTAATAAACATAAAAATTTATATACATACTCTTAATAGCATATTATATTTTATGATACTGCTTCTTATCAGCCAAATATTACTAGGAACACAACCTGTTGCCAAAATTGGGCTTACTGCTGCAGTAAGGGAGATCCATACCTTGAAAAACCATGGAATATCTCAAAAAGAGGGAGTCAGGTGAGCTTGGCACAAGGACTTGGGTAAGGTGATTTTAGGGAGGTTTAAAGAAAGTGAAGAGTCTATTCTGGATTAAGTGCTGCCAGAAAGCAGGAGCAATTGACTATTGGGTCTTTTGATTTTTATCCAGGAAGCTACAGGGACAGGCTAGAGTTTCACTGGAGAGGCAGTGGTAGTCAGTCCTGCAAGCCAGGAGAGGGGGATATTTGATCATTTTTGTGGTTACCCAGCTTTCCACCCCCCCCCCCAACACTCACTTATTACATTTCCATTTAAGCAGCATTATGCAATGTTCTTGTTTTGTCTTATTTTACTACAATCATGGAGAGTCCTCCTCTAATGTCTGTGAAGTTATTTAGACTCCTTGGGGTAACACCATGCCTACCTTCTTCAAAGCTTTCAACACATCCTTAAAGGATCCAGGATCCAAAAAAGCTTAAATGATAATCATTGATAGATAAGCTCATTCAGCCTTGAAACTATCCCTAATTTAGCTGTGTAGATAATATCATAATGCAATTCTACCTTAGTGAGACTCTCTTATGTTTGAGGAAGATTGTTATTAATACTTGGCTTCCATGCTTCTAGATTAAAAAGTTCCCATGATAGTGCTTCTCAAGTAGCTTTGATCAATTTTAGAAGTTTTCATCACCCAGAAAGAAATCCCATACTGTTAGCAGTCACTTTCCATCCCCCCCAACCCTCTCCTGTTCCCCAGCTCCTGGCAAGCACTTATCTCTATGGATCTGCAGATTCTAGACATTCCATATAAATGGAATCATACAATATGTGTACTTTGTGACTGGCTTCTTTCACTGAACATAAAGTTTGCAAGGTTCATCATGTTAGATAGCGTGCATTAGTACATCACATTCTTTTATTGCTGAATACTGTTCTGTAATATGGATGTACCACATTTATTCATCAGTTGATGGACATTCAAGTTTCCATTGTTAGGCTCTTATGAATAATGTTGGTATGAACATCTATGCACAAGTTTTTGTACATACAGACATTTGAACATATGGTTTCATTTCTCTCAGGTACATAACTGAGATTCGGATTACTGGGTCATATGGTAGGTCTGTGTTTAAACTTTTGAGGGGCTATTTTTTTAAAAAAAAATTTTAGTGTTTATTGAGGGAGAGAGAGGGAGAGAGAGAGAATAAGAATGAGAATGAGCAGGAGAGGGGCAGAGAGAGGAGACACAGAATCTGAAACAGGCTCCAGGCTCCAAGCTGTCAGCACAGAGCCTGATGTGGGGCTGAAACCCAGGAACTGCGAGATCATGACCTGAGCCAGTCAGATGCTTAACCGACTGAGCCACCCAGGTGCTCCTTGAGGAGCTATTTCTAAAGCAAGTTACTTTTTTACAGTGTATAAGGACTCCTAGTCCTTTTGTCTTAGTCCATTTGTACTGCTACAACAAAACACCACAGACTGGGTAGCTTATAAACAACAGGAATTTATTTCTCACATTTTTAAAGGCTGGAAAGTAAAAGATCAAGGTGCCAACAGATTCAGTGTGATGGCTGGTTAGGATTCACTTCCTGGTTCATAGCTGGTACCTTCTTGCTGTGTCTCCACATAGTGGAAGGAGAAGGAATCTCTGGGTTTCCTTTGTAAGAACACTAATTCCCTAAATGAGAGTTCCATCCTCATGACCTAAGCACCACCCCCTAATGCCATCACATTGGGCATTAAGATTTCAACATGTGAATTATGAAGGGACATAAACATTCAGGCTGTAGCATGCTCCAATTTCTCCACATCCTCACCAACACTTGTTCTTATCTTTTTTCTCCTTATACTAGTGTGTGTGAAATCGTATTGCATTGTGGTTTGGGTTTGCATTTCCCTGATGGCTATCTCCAGCATCACTTTGTGCTTATTTATCACTTATGTATCTTTTTGGGGGGAAATGGCGATTCAGATCCTTAGCCCAGATTTTAACTGAGTTATAACAAAGTTACAGTGTTAAATGATCCAATTTACTCTTCCTCCACTGGCTTTCTTAGAGGAGAGAGGTAAGAAATAACCTCCTGAGGAATATCTCCGTTCTTAGCCCCACTGATGTTGAAAGTACTGCTTGTGATACACTGTCCCTTTCTTTACTTAAGGATTCCCGTGAAAAATTTGGACTATCTTTAATGTCAGGAAAAAAGGCAACTTCCAGATGAAATTTGTCTTTCTTTTATCTGACACAAGAAAGAACTAGATAGGTCCATTTTAGCACTGACTTGCAACAAATCTCTGAGTTTAAGTTTGTGCTTCATTGCCATAGCTAATTCATTTTGAATTCCCGTACTTGTCTTTTCCTTATCCATTGATTGTGTTTTTAAAATTTTAATGTTTTAATGCAATTCTTTTTTTATGTTACAGTAACCTCAACTATTATTCTGGAAATTTACTAAACAATAAATTTAGACCAGACAGGCAGTACATCTTAGTGATAAACTTTATGGGTTCTGGAAACCACCTCTGTTTGGTACTTCTCCCATCTACCAGCCATGGAATCTCTGACTGGTTCTATAAAATCTTTCACATTTGGACAACTGGAATAAAAATCATACTGTTTTAGTTTTGTTATAAGGATGAACTAAAAGTGTATATATAAATTGCTGTGCAGAGTACCCAACACTCTGCACTGAGCCCTGAGTAAATACTAGCTATGATGTTATTTCCTGCATCTTTTGACTAGAAGGAAATACCCACATTCTCTTAACCTCCTAAGAAAGGAGGCTTTGAAAGGAGCTCTAGGTAGCTAAAAGACAACTATAGTGGGAAAGGCCAGATTAATTCATACACATATAATGATATTGTAGAATTTTTGTGAAGGTAGATTATATGTCTATGGAAATTCAAAAAACTACCTCAGGATTATCTATTGAAAATTCTCATTTCATTAATCCAAAACAGATGCACATTTTCTTTCTTTGCTTGAATCCTAAATCATAGCATATCTCGTATATTGTGGTGTGGGCAGATTTTTAGCCTGATTTTAGGCATCCGAAGGGAATGGTAAAGATACAAAATGTGGGTAAGGTGCAACTGACAGTCTTAAAATAGTCCTCCATTTAGAAAATGTTTGAGATATACGCTATTATCTTCTCCTTATATAGTTTAAAAACTACAGAAATTGGAGAAAGGGGTCTAACCCTGCCCTTATTAGTTTAGTGTATCTGTCAACCTAAACCCTGACATGGCCAACTTCAAAAGGTAGTGGTAGGTGATAGTTATCTTCTTGGTGTGTCATATTTCCCCCTCTTTTATTATATATATGTGTATGTATATAATTGTGTGTGTATATATACACATATATGTATATACATATATACCTATAAATACACCTATATACCCACACCCACCAACACCCACATATGTATTTTTTCCCAACTTCTTTCTCTCTACATTTAAGCTTGTAGTGTTCAAAAATTTCTGTTTTTCCCTTTCCTTATCTTCTACATCGTGTTCTTTTCCTACGGGGATGTAATAGTTAAACTCGCTAACAATTTGAAAAGTCCCTATCAATGTACTGAAATTGATGTACAATTACATGACTGCTTGTTGAGGAGAAACTTCTAGGACTATTAAATCCATATTTTGAAGCTGACTGGAATTTTAAAATTTCTCAATTCAATTTTTTTCCAGTACTGTTAAAAAGAAACAGACTATTTAACAATGATATCTGTTACTACAATACAGGAGTTAACTTTGTGCTGACCTTCTTTGTTCCTCAGTTGTTGGTCTTTTTTTTTGTTTGTTTTTTGTTTTTTTATCAATAGGTGGTTTTAGTTTATCATTGTTACAGTCATAGAGACTTTCAAGAGAAAGTTTTTAGATGAGTTTTTTAAATTATGTTTTTAGTATGGATAACACAGTTTTACATTACTTTCAGATGCACAGCACAGTGATTCAGCATCTCTATATGTATATGCTCACTACAAGTGTAGCTACCATCTGTCACCAAACGACAGTATAATAACATTGATTATATTCCCTATGCTGTGCCTTTTATACCCATGACTTAATCATTCCATAACTGGAAGCCTGTATCTTCCTCTCCCCTTCATCCACTTTGCCCATTCCTCCACCCCCAGTCCATCTGGCATTCATCAGTTTTCTGTAATTATAGGTCTGATTCTGCTTTTTGTTAGTTTATTAATTTGATTCATTTTTTAGATTCCACACATGAGTTAAATCCTAAGGCATTTGTCTTTTTCAGTCTGACTTATTTGTTGTCATAAGTGGCAAGATTTCATCCATTTTATGGCTGCATAATATTCCCGTGTGTATGTGTGTATCATCTATGTTTTTCAGGGATACTGGCCTGTAATTTTCTTTTTCTGTGGTTTCTTTGACTGGTTTTGGTATCAGGGTATTGCTAACCTTGTGCAATGTATATGGAAGCTTTCCTTTCTCTTCTATTTTTTCATTATACTCCCTAGCTCCATCCATATTGTTGCAAATGGAAAGATTTCATTCTTTTTTATGGTTGTATATCGTGTGTGTGTATATATATTATATATATGGCTGTATATTTGTGTATGTGTATACACACACACAAACCACATTTTCTTTATCCATTCATCTATCAGTGGACACTTGGGATGCTTCTGTGGTTGGGCTGTTGTAAAAACTGCTGCAATAAACCTAGGAGTCCATATATGCCTTCAAATTACTGTTTTTGTATTCTTTGGGTAAATACCCAGTAGTGTGATTACTGGATTGTAGGGTAGTACTATTTTTAATTTTTTGAGGAACTGCAATACTGTCTTCCACAGTGGCTGCACCAGTTTGCATTCCCACCAACAGTACAAGAGGGTTCCTTTTTTCTACATCCACGCCAACACTTATTGCTTCTTGAGTTTTTTATTTTAGCCATTCTGACAGGTGTGAGGTGGTATCTCATTGTGGTTTTGATTGGCATTTCCCTGATGATGTGTGATGTCGAGCATCTTTTTATGTGTCTGTTAGCTATCTGTGTGTGTCGTCTTTGGAGAAATGACTGTTCATGTTTTCTGCCCATTTTTCCATTGGATTATTTGGTTTTTAGTGTGTTAAGCTGTATAAGTTACTCATATATTTTGGATATTAACCCTTTATTAGATGTGTCATTTGCAAATATCTTCCCCCATTCAGTAGGTTGTCAGAATTGTTGGTGGTTTCCTTTGCTCTGCAGACACTTTTTATTTTGATGTAGTCCCAATAGTTTTTTTTTTACTTTTGTTTCCCTTGCCCCAGGAGACATATCTAGAAAAATGTTGCTAATGGCCAATGTCAGAGAAATTACTGCTTGTAATCTCTTCTAGGATTTTTGTGGTTTCAGATGTCACATTTAGGTCCCTAATTCATTCTGAATTTTTGTGTATAGTGTAAGAAAGTGGTCCATTTCGTTTGCATTTAGCTGTCCAGTTTTCCCAACACCATTTGTTGACGAGATTGTCTTTTCCCCATTGCGTAATCTTGCCTCCTTTGTAGAAGATTAACTGACCATGAAACTGTGGGTTTATTTCTGGGCTTTCTATTCTGTTCCATTGATTTATGTGTTTGTTATTGTGCCAGTACCATACTGTATTGATTACTACAGCTTTGTAATATAACTTGATGTCTGGAATTGTGATACACAAAAAACCCAAAACCTGGAGGTATCTGTTGTTTTGCAGGGTTGTTTTGTTTTGTTGTAGTTTAGGGTTTTGTTTTGTTTTGTTTTTTTGAGATTGCTTTGACTATTTGAGGTCTTTTGTGATTTCATACAAATTTTAGGATTGTTCTAGGTATGTGGAAAAAATACTGTTGGTATTTTGATAGGCATTACATTGAATTTGTAGACTACTTTGAATAGTATAGACATTTTAACAATATTTATTTTTCCAACCCATGAGCATGGAACTCCTTTCCATTTCTGTTCATCATCCCAAATTTCTTTCATCAATGTTTTATAGTTTTCAGAGTGAGGTTTTTCACCTCTTTGGTTAAGTTTATTCCTATTTTATTTTTTTGTGCAATTGTAAATGGAATTATTTTCTTAATTTCACTTAATGTTGCTTCATTATTAGCGTATGGGAATACAACAGATTTCTGTACATTGATTTTTGTATCCCGCAACTTTTCTGAATTCATTTATCAGTTCTAGTTTTCTGGTGGAATTGTTAGGGTTTTATATATATATAGTATCATGTCATCTGCAAAAAGTGAAAATTTTATTTCCTCCTTACCAACTTGGCTTCCGTTCTTTTTGTTGTCTGATTGCTGTATCTAGGGCTTCCAGTACTATATTGGATAAAAGTGGTGACAGTGGACATCCTTGTCTTGTTCCTGACTTTAGGAGACAAGCTCTCAGTTTTTCCCCATTGAGTATGGTGTTAGCTGTGGGTTTTCATATAAGGCCTTTATTATGTTGAGGTATGTTCCCTGGAAACCTAATTAGTTGAGGTTTTTTATCATGAGTGGATGCTATACCTGGTCAGATGCTTTTTCTGCATCTATGGAAATGATCATATGGTTTTCATCCTTTCTCTTACGGATGTGATGTTATCACATTGATTTGTGAATGTTGAGTCACCCTTGCATCTCAGCAACAAATCCCACTTGATTGTGGTGAATGATTTTTTTTTAATGTATTGTTGGATTTGGTTTGCTAATATTTTGTGGAGGATTTTTGCATTTGTGTTGATCAGAGTTTGGCCTGTAGTTCTCCTTTTTTGTGGTCTCTTTATTTGGTTTTGGTATCAGGGTAAGGCTGGTCATAGAATGAATTTGGAAGTTTTTTTTTCCTCTTCCATTGTTTGAATACTTTGAGAAGAATAGGTATCAACTCTTTAAATGTTCAGTAGAATTTGTCTGTGAAGCTGTGTGGTCCTGGACTTTTGTTTGTTGGGAGTTTTTGTAGTTACTGACTCAATTTCTTCACTAGTAATCAGTCCGTTCAAATTTATATTTCTTCCTTCTTCAGTTTTGGTAAGTTGTATGTTTTAGGAATTTATCCATTTTTTCTAGGTTGTCTAATTTGTTTATAATTTTTCATAATCTCTAACAATCACATATTTCTGTGGTATCAGTTTTTTCTCTTCTTCCATTTGATGACTTTGTGTGCATGTGCGCTCCTGCGCGTGCGCTCTCTCTCTAATTAATAAATGAATTAAAGATGGGTCTGGCTAGAGTTTTATCAGTTTTGTTGATCTTTTCAAAGAACCAGATCCTGGTTTCATTGATCTTGTCTATAGAGATTTTTAAGTTTCTAAATCATTTATTTCTACTCTAATCTTTGTTATTTCCTTTCCTTTGCTGTTTTGGGGTTTTGTTGTTCTTTTTCTAGCTCCTTTGCGTGCAAGGTTAGGTTGTTTGAGGTTTTTCTTTCTTCTTGGGGTAGGCCTGTATTGCTATAAACTTCCCTCTTTGAAAAACTTTTGTTACAACCCAAAACATTTGGATGGTTGTGTTTTCATTTTCATGTAAGTGTTTATTTTTTCTTTGATTTCTTGGTTGACCATTCATGTCAACCATGTTTATTTAGCATGTTATTTAACCTCTCTGTATTTGTGTTCTTCCCAGATTTTTCCTTGTGGTTGATTTCTAGTTTTATAGTGTTGTCAGAAAAGATGTGTGATATGACTTTGATCTTTTTAAATTTGTTGAGACTTGTTTTTGGCCTACTGTGTGATCTGTTCTGGAGAATGTTCCATGTGCACCTAAAAAGAATGTGTATTCTGCTGTTTTAGGATGGAATCCTAAATATATCTGTTAAACCCATCTGGTCCAGGGTGTCATTCAAAACCACTGTTTCCTTATTGATTTTCTGTTTTGATGATCTGTACATTGATGTAAATGGGGTGTTAAAGTCCCCTACTATAATTCTGTTACTATTGAATATTTCCTTTATATTTTTATTAACCACTTTATGTATTCGGGTGTATAAATATTTACAATTGTTATACCTTATTGTTGGGTTGTCCCCATTATGGTTATATAGTGTCTTTGTCCCTCATGCCAATCTTTGTTTTAAAGACTATTTTGTCTGATCTAAGTATTGCTACTCTGGCTTTCCTTTACCTCATTGTGCTTAATAAATGTTTCTTTCATCCCCTCACTTTCAGTCTGCAGGGGTCTTTAGGTCTGAAATGAGTTTCTTGTAGGCAGCATAAAGCTAGGTCTTGTTTTTTTTTGTTTGTTTGTTTGTTTTTAATCCATTTCATCATCCTATGTCTTTTGAGTGGAGCATTTAGTCTGCTTACATTCAAGGTAATTATTGACAGAGATGTATTTGTTGCCATTTTGTTACTTATTTTGTGGTTGTTTCTTTTTTAGTTTGTCCCTGCCCTTCTCTTGCTCTCTTTCCTACTTTATTGTCTTTCTTTAGTGATATACTGGATTCCTTTCTCTTTGTTCTTTGCCTATCTATTACTGGTTTTTGACTTGTTGTTACCATTAAGTTTGTATATAATATCTTCTGCATATAGCAGCTTATATTAACTTAAATTTGAGCCCCTTTACTCCTTTCTACCCTACATTTTATGTACATGGTGTCATATTTTACATCTTTTAATTTTGTGAATCTTTTGACTGATTTTTACGGATATTCTTATTTTTACTGTAAGTTTTTGTGTTTCCTACTTTTCATACATATGGTCTTTCCCTTCCATTAAGAATCCCCCTTAACATTTCTTGGAGGGCTGGTTTAGTGGTCATGAACTCCTTTTGTTTTTGTTTGAGAAACTCTCTCCTTCTATTCCTAATATTGGCATTGCTGGATAGAATATTCTTGGCTGCAGATTTTTCCCTTTCAGCACTTTGAATATATCATGCCTCTCCCTTGTGGCTTGCAAATTTTCTGCTGAAAAATCAGCTGATAGCCTTATGGGGTTTTCGAAGTATCTAAAAAAGTATCAAAAGTATCAAAAAAGCCTTCTTTTCTCTTGCTGCTTTAAAAATTCTGTCTTTATCACTACTTTTTACCATTTTAATTGTATGTGTCTTGGTGTGGACGTCCTAGGGTTGATTTTGTTGGGGACTCTTGGTGCCTTCTGGATCTGGGTATCTGTTTCCTTCCCCAGATTAGGAAAGTTTTCAGCTATTATTTCTTCAAATAAATTTTATGTTCCCTTCTCTCTCTTTTTCTTCTGGAATTCTGTAATGCGAATGTTTTTACACTTAATGGAGTCACTGAGTTCCCTAAATCTATTCTTATTTTGCATAATGATTTTTCTCTCACCTGCTCAACTTGATTACTTTTCATTACTCTGTCCTCTAGGTCACTCACTGATTCATTTTTCTGCTTCCACTAGCCCACTATTTATTCCGTTTTGTATATTTTTTATTTCATTTGTTGTGTTTTTCACCTCTGATGGATTCTTTTTTATCTCTTTGTTAGAGGTATTACTGATGTCCTCCACTCTTTTCTCAAGTACCGTGAGTGTCTTTAGGATCATTACTTTAAATTCTCTGACTGGCATATTACTTACCCACATTTCACTTAGGTCTCTTGCTGTGATTTTGTCCTGTCCTTTCATTTGGAATGTATTCCTTGTCTCCTCATTTTGTCTAAATCTCTGTTTCTCTGTGTTAGGGAAGTCAGCTCTCCTTCCTGCTCCTGAAAGCAGTGGCTGTATGAAGAAAAGTTCCTGTAGTGCCCTGCAGTACAGTGTTGCCTCTTCCCCAGAACCTGGTGTCTCAGGGGGTCTCTCCTATGTGTGTTACATGTGCCCTGCTGTTGTGTCCTGGCTGCCTTTGCCTTCAATCCAGTCATCTGCAGAGTCTGTCTTTGTCTGTTGCAGCAGTGTTTGGTCCCCAGCGTGGGTGAGCAGCTTTAACAACATGCGTGCCAGTCTGCTTGTGAATTGACACATACCACCGACCAGGGCTGTGTGGTGGGGGCAGGTGCGATTTTAACAAGGTGTGCCTCAGGCTTGTGCATGACCGATGCTGCTGCCACCCCACTACCCCCAATCAGACCAAAGCCTCCAAAAGCATGCTCATCAGGAGATGTGGTATTGGCAGAGGCTTGTACTAGTCTTCTGGATGAGGAGACCCACAGCAATGGGACTGAAGCACGTGTGACTGGAAATGGCTGATCTGCTGAAGAACGTGGGGGTGGACTTGATGTAAACAAGTTAGGTGGTGAATGTCAGCATTCTGGTTCCTACAGCTGGCTCTGTGCTTATTCTAAGAGAGGATGGGTGGGTAGAAGGTAGGGAATTGGTACCTGCCAGCCTCTTTGTTCTTGGAGGAGTCTTCCGAGGATCTCTGCCCTTTTGGGACATGCTCTGAGACGAGTAAATAGCTCTTTCTCCCATATGCTCCAGGTATTTTTCTGCTGTAACTCCAAAGGGCTTTTTGTGGTGCAGTCTCTTTAAGGGCAGGGACTAGGCTTCCTATTGCTCTCTGGGCCTTTCCAGGACCAAGTTGCTGATTTTTAAAATTCCAGGATTTAAGTCCTTCTTGCTGTAAGAACTCTTGAAATTCAGTCTTTTTCACTTTCAAAGCCAAATGCCATGGGGATCCATCTTACCTGTGCAGGCTTCCAGGTATGATAGCCTGTTTTGTGCCCTGGTCCATTTTGCTTCCCCCTGTGTCTCCACCCTTCCAACCCTCTTTGATGTGCCCTCTTCCCCACCTTTTGTTGTGGATTTTGTTGTCAGTCCTCAGGTCAGTTTCTGGGTTATTTATATACTGATGGAAGTGTTATCTAGTTGTATCTATGGGATGAGGTGAGCTTGGCGTCCTCTTACTCTGCCATCTTCCCAGCCTCCCTAGTGTGAGGCTCTTTGATATAAATGATTAGGAAATTGATTTGTCTCAGGTTATGGTAGTTACGTCCTTGACCACTAAGAGTTTTGCTATAGTTCTAATGAAGAGAAACAAACATTGTTATATATAAAATAGGTATTTAGTATCAATATGTGTCTGTACAAAATAAACTGTTACAGCTGTAGCCATGTGAGATGTTGTTATTAAACAGTTAACTGCCACATGAATGTACAAGAATCCTATAGCAGCACCCCTCCATCTTTCCTAAAGTCCATGGCAGCCTAGCACATTATAACTCATATAGGAATTTTAAGGCTTCCAGGAGTATAAGTTCTATCCATTAAAAGTAATCCACTGGAGAGGAACATAGTCTGCAATAGTGCATGGCACATGGTATTATCTTATTAAATATTTGATTGTTAAGGGAATAAATAAGCAAAGTATTAAATTTATATTCTCTGTGTGTACATCTTACCAGCTGTGTGATTGGGCAAGTAGTTTGATTTATGAATTTCAAGTGGTTTTTTTGTTGTTGCAAAATGGGAATTTTGCCATTTATATCCTAGCTTGTTTTCCTGTTGATTGAATGAGATAATATAGGTAAATGTGCTTATAATTAATATTTAAAAAAACTCTCAAGGTACCTCTTGTTCTAGTATTTTTCTCAGTTGAAATATTGGTTTACTGTTTATATCTTGTAATTGACAGTGATATTCATAATATGAGTACCCTTAGCCTAGTCACAATTAGAAACCAGGTGCATTCCAAATGGGGATTTAACCTATCTTAATTTAATGCATTTGTGAAAACCTAGGTCTCAGCGTAGGTTTGGCCGCTCAACCTTCCTTGAGCTGCGGTCTCATTTGACAAACATGAATAATATGTATGCTGTGGAATTGTAATAAGTAAATGAGAACACAACTGAAAGCCTTGGATGATAAACAATTGTTACTGACTCGTCCCTATACCCCCTCACAAAGCGAAACATCTTGTAATTCTAGTTCTGGGAATTGTTATTAAGTTAATAGGAATATTTTCTTATTTTTCATGCATATATACATAATTATGATATATATATATATTATATATATAGCAAAGTATTTTTTTACTTGCTGGATTTTTAAAAACTATATATGCTGTATTATTTATTACAGTCTTGCAATAGGTGAGGGACTATGCCAGCCACAAGTCATATACAATCCATATATACAAGTGGATTTTTATTTAAAAAAATCAAAAGTAATTGCCTCAAGAATTTCAACTTAACCTTTATTTAGAGACAAGATTTGAAAAAAAACTTAAAGGAATCTTCCTGGCAAAAAGATGTTGCAAATGAAGAACTCAAATATTAAGGACTATGAACATATCTTTCCATGAGCACTATATTCCTAACATAGTCCTTCTGTCTTACAGATTTTATATTCTTAATATAATTGTAGGTTAAAATTTTATATTCAGATTTCTTACAGAAATACAAATCTTTAGATCATTATTTTTTCTTCCAGTTTTATTAAGGTAAAATAGACATATAATATTATAATTTTAGGTATACAACATTTGATTATATATATATGTATAATTTTGATAAATGATCACTATAGTAAGTTTAATTAACATCCATCACCTCACATCACTTTACATACAAGTTTTTCTTATTTGTGATGAGAACTTTTAAGATCTCCGCAGATTACAAATATACAGTGAATATATAAATATTAATACATATATACAAATATACATAGTTAATAGTGACTATTAACTGTAATCACTGGGCTGAACATTACATTCACTGGACTAATTGATCCTATAACTGGAAGTTTGTAACTTTTGACTACCTTCCCCTGTTTTTCCACACTATATTTTCTCTCTCTCTCTCTCTCTCTCTCTCTCTCTCTCTCTCTTTTTTTTTTTTTTTTCTTTTAGAACTCTGGACTTTTTTCTCCAAAATTCCTTACAAATCATGTCTATGCTCACACATTTCAATTCTTTTTCTGATGACACTCATGTGATCCCTGTTTCTTGTCCTGAATTTTTAAATTTTTAATGTTTATTTTCGAGAGAGACAGAATGTGAGTGGGGAGGGGCAGAGAGAGAGGGAGACACAGAATCCGAAGCAGGCTCCAGGCTGCCAGCATAGAGCCTGATGTGGGGCTCGAACCCACGAACTATGAAATCATGACCTGGGCCTAAGTCGGACACTTAACCGACTGAGCCACCCAGGCATCCCTTGTCCTGACTTTTAAGTGAGTCCCAAAGCCAGGAACAACCAACGATTTATCACCACACATTTAATGCAGTAACTATATGAATATTTGTTGTGAGGCCTGAAAGGAAATGTTATGTTACTCTGTCCTCAAAGGATTTCAATCTAGAAAGATAAATTTGCAAACAATAACAATGCTGTGTGTAAATATTTTACAAGTGGTTTAAAGCAGGCATATGTGTGCACACAGAGGAGCAGTGTTAGGAATGCGAGAGACCTTGGTGCTAGGCATTGAAGTATGTGTATGAGTTCCCTAAATAAGAAAAGGGAGACGCATGTCTGGCAAATACAAGATCATAAAGATTCTGAAGTCAGACAATGTACCACTTAAGTAGTTTAAAGAACAACAGGGACACCTGGGTGGCCCAGTCGGTTAAGCCGCCGACTTTGGCTCAGGTCATGATTTCGCGGTCTGTGAGTTTGAGCCCCACGTCGGGCTCTGTGCTGACAGCTCAGAGCCTGGAGCCTGTTTCAGATTCTGTGTCTCCCTCTCTCTGACCCTCTCCCGTTCATGCTCTGTCTCTCTCTGTCTCAAAAATAAATAAACATTAAAAAAAAAAAAAAAAGAACAACAATGTATTTGTTTCCTATTAGTACTCTGATAAATTACCAGAAACTTAGTGACTTACAACAGCACAACTTTATGATCTTACTGTTCTAGATATCAGAAATCTGAAATCAGTTTTACTGGCTAAAATCAAGCTTCTTCTTGGTACCCTCAATGAGTTCTTGCATTTTCCAGCTTCTAGAGGCCATCTTCATTCCTTGGCTTGTGACCTTCCTACATCTTCAAGCCAGCAGCTTGGTATCTCTTTGACTACAATTGGTGCTTCTATCATGACTGCTCCTCCTCCTTATAAGGACCCATATGATTAGATTGAGCCCTGATAATCCAAGATAACCTTCCCAAGATCTGTAACATAAATACATCCTAAAATCTCATTTGCCATGCAAGGAGACATATTCACAAGTCCTAGGAGCTAGGATGTGGATATCTTTGGGGGACCATCATTCAGCCTACTACCAGCAAGAAAGCTAAAATTTAAGTTACATAATGGGGGTGAGGCTAGTATGAAATTAGATTTTGAAAAACTTTGAAAACTGTGCTAAGGAGTTTGGAACTTAATCTATAGGCCAGCAGTTTTTATTCCTTAAAAAAGTTAAAAGTATGACGATAGATGCTTGATTCATGTGCATACACTCAAAATTCAAATATAATACTTGCATGATCACAGATCCCTTGAAGCCAATATATGAAGCCTTTAGGCCTGAAGAGGAAGAAAATAAGCAGGAAAGTAACATAATCAAATCTGTTTCAGAAGTGTAGTTAGTGGTGTTCTTGCACCAAAGGAATGCTGATGAGGCACACATTTAACAATTTTTTAATTTTAAAGAATAGCTGCAATAGCGGAGAGAAAATGGAGTTGAAAAATTTTCAGAGGTAGAGTAAATAGGCTATGATGATTAAAGAAGCCAGGGGAGACTGAAGCAGGCTTTGAGATGTTTATGAAAAGGCTCCTAATGTATACTTCCTACTGAAATTTCCTCCCACTGTGTGACTGATTTCTGGAATCTGCCTGAAATCAAACGCAACTTTCTATTCAAACATGTTCTGTTCCCCAACTAATTAATTCCTTCTATTAGTAGGGTAGCCATATAATACATAGTCTAAACTGAGACAGTGATTTATTTATAACTATTTTTAAAGATATTCATTTTTTTTTTTTTAATTTTTGGGACAGAGAGAGACAGAGCATGAACGGGGGAGGGGCAGAGAGAGAGGGAGACACAGAATCGGAAACACGCTCCAGGCTCTGAGCCATCAGCCCAGAGCCTGACGCGGGGCTCGAACTCACAGGCCGCGAGATCTTGACCTGGCTGAAGTCGGACGCTTAACCGACTGCGCCACCCAGGCGCCCCTAAAGATATTCAAATAAACCTTACTTACAAAACTTATTTATAAAACCTGAAATTTAGATTTCTGTAAAACTTCCTTATAGGATGTGGTGGCTCTAGAATATCCCTTGGTGGGGTATTTTGACCTGGTCAACATATGCCTTCTCAGGTCCTGATGTCATAAACTGGCCCACAGGACCTTGCACTGGCATTAGAGGTAGAGGAATGAAGCTTGGTTGCCAAGGTGAAAATGTATGTGGAGGGCAGTGAAAAGATCTTTCCAATGAAGACAGACTTTTTAGTGAAGGACCATATCCAAATGCCATCTGCTGTGAGCTCTAGTTGGAAAAGTCCCTAGTGATATCATAGACTTTGATTTGTATTCTAGTGGGATTGCCCTCTTTGTAAAGTTAGAGATCAATTCATCTAGGTCTGAATATTTAGATTTTTCTTCTGTTCTTTTTCTTTAAAATGTGTTTCACCCTCAAGTACAGAATTGGACCCATTTAGCTTTTCATCTGTTGCCTCCCTTCTTGCCATTCTTGATAACTCCTTACAAAGGCCATTATCTCTTAAGGATGATTCTAGGTCCTCCAACTTTCTCTTAAGATAGTTAAACTTTAAGAATTTTATGTTTCAAATTGTTGGTAAGTTGTACACTTAGGTTTTTCTCCTTTCTGTATAGAGTTGATATTAAGTGAAAACTTCACCCTGAGATGAGAGAACAAATCCAAGGATCATTGACCATGCCATCACCCCCCAAGGAAATTAGAAGTGAAGAGGACTGGAATTCATGTTTTCAGCTCCCATAATCTTGTGTAACTTTTTTTTTTAGGAGATGCTGAAGCCAAATGATGAGGCTGCCTAAAGTCCCTTCAGGACGCCAAAGTCCATCAGAATCACAGCAAATCACACAAGACACCCACAGCTTCTGCTGGGAATCAAACCTGCTTCCACATATTTGCCACTTACAACATTCCTCATTCCTTTTAGTAGATCCAGTTTTTCCATCTGGTATCACTTCTCTTCACCCAAAGAACTCCTTTTAGCATTTCTTATAGTGTGAACTCACTAACGTCAAATTCACTCAGCTTTCCTCTCTCTGAAAATGTTTTTATTTCACCTTCATCTTATGAAGAACATTTTCTCTGGATATGTAATTTTAATTTTGTAAAATTACATATCCAAAACCCTGTGTACACATCAGTCCATTATTTTCTGGTCTCCATTATTTCTTCTGAGAACTAAGTTGTAACTCCTATTGTTCCATTAAAGGTAAGCATCTTGCGGGCGCCTGGGTAGCTCAGTTAAGTGTCTGACTTTTGATTTTGGCTCAGGTCATGATCTCATAGTTCATGGGTTCAAGCTCCACATTGGGCTCTATGCTGACAGTGTAGAGCCTGCTTGGGATTCTCTCTCTTTTCTTCTCTCTGTCTCTCCCCTGCTTGCTTGCTCGCTCTCTCTCTCTGTGTGTGTGTGTGTGTGTGTCTGTCTGTCTCTCACTCAAAATAAATAAACTTTAAAAAAGTAAGCATCTTTTTCTGATTTACTTTAAAGGCTTTTTTGGTCTTTAACTCTCATTGTTAGCACTGTTAAAAATATGAGTGGTTTTCTTTATCCTTCTAGAGGTCTGTAGAGCTAAGGGTTAATGTTTGTTATCAATTTTGAAATTTTTCAGCTTTTATTTTCAAAAATGTTTTTCTAGTCCAATCTTTCATTTCCTCCTAGGATTCTAATTAGACTATATGATATTATCCTCCATATTAGTGGCATTCTTTTTTTCTTTTCCTTTCCTTTCCTTTCTTTTCCTTTCTTTTCCTCTTTCTTTCTTTCTTCCTTTCTTTCTTTCTTTAAGATTCCACACATAAAGATGGAAGTCTTGAACTCTCCCTTCTTAGGATCCTGGTAGAACAGGTCCTGATACTCTGGCAGCACCCTTCGCTTTCACCCCCCTCAGCCTCACCTTTCCAGAACACTTTTAAGAGTGAAAAGCGATGCTATTAATAACTGCATTGAATCAACAAGCATAAATTGGAACTTTGCCAGGCAGACTGGAGTTTAAGATACACTACTTGGCACAATTTCATTGTCCTGGCAAACAAATCTTAGAGTCTTCCTTCATGCTGTTCTTGACTACGTGACACCTCTTTTGCCTCGTATATAAAGTCAGTTATCAGTCTTACAAGTTCTGTCTACAAAGTTTGTGATTTATCTTTCAGTATCTAAATTCAAGAAATTATCCTCTCAGCTGGGCAATTGTTAACAGGGTCCATTTATTTATATGAAGTTTCCTTTTTATTTTAACACATTTTAGTCAGACCTCAGATTAATCTGGCAGCACTTTTGTCAAGCTATTTATTTAAGAACATACAGTAGTTAGTTCATGACTGAGGTCCTGCCTAGATTTCTTATTCTTCTATTTAAAGTCCCTTACTTTTCATGCTAATGTCTGTCTCTTTGCCCATCACAAAGACCCACATAAGAATGGCTTCTCCCTCCCCTGCCTTCATAATCAGTGACTTCTGTAGAAGTCCACTCAACACCTGCCTTCTTGTGGCTCTAGCTCCAGTGACCTTCATCCATCATGGGTTTGTTTTTTTGTTTGTTTGTTTGTTTTTTGTTTTTTGTTTTTTTTTTTTCTTTCTTCAAATTCTTTTCTTTTTAACATTTATTTTTGTGAAAGAGAGCAAGTGTGCAAGCATGGAGGCGGGGCAGAGAAAGAGAATCCCAAGCAAGCTCTGCAGGGCTCTGTCCCAGGAACCATGAGATCATGACCTGAGCTGAAATCAAGAGCTGGATGCTTAACTGACTGAGCGACCCAGGCGCCCCCTGGCTTCAAATTCTTAAGTACTAAGGGCACACATTTCAAATTTGATTATACAATTTAGTGTATTGTATGTGTTAATTGAAGGATTAAGACTCAAGTGCCTTCAGGGTCTGTGAAGTAATCATAAACTGTGAAGCAGGCAGAGTAAGGAACAATGGGCATTAAAGTGTTTGTGTTGATTGCTAGTAATTCCCACCTAGGTATGTGGCCTTTCAAATCACTATGCTGGTGAGACAGAATGGCCAAATGGAATACCTTCTCAAGATTTGCAAATAGTGTCCTCAAAAAAATTCTTACGTATACTTCATAGTTCAAGTACTATACCATTATTCATACCTCCTCTTAGCCATAATTCCTCGAATACTAATAGGTACACATTGTCTATTATATAAGTGCTTATGAAATTTAGAAGTTAAATTATAGTTTTAGCAAACTTAGTGGGAAAATAAACTGTTTTCAAAAGAAAATTCAGCTCTTGTCTAGTTTTCCCGGACTGAGGAATGGAACCTCTCATTCCCATCAGTACTCTTGTCCACTTCTTACAGGACTGGGTCCTGATTCTCTCCTTCTGTGGATGCTGGCAAAGTGGATCTGCTTTGGCTTCCAGGGAAGGGGTAGGGAATAGTATCCAGTCTAGCCTTAGTCAAGTGACATGCCAAGCGTTAAGTGGGGCCATAAACAGAATTGGAAAAAGGGACATTAGGCAAGCAAGTGAGGAAATAATAGAAATGCAGGTCAAACAATAAGGCCTAAATAATGACCCACAGAATTGGGATGTCTAAACTAAGGATGTGTCAAAGAATGACGAGATCGACACTATGTACCTGACAAAAAGACAAAGCTGAACTTACTGTCACAGTGGGGGAAAACTCTGATGGTCAGGCATGGTCTTTCTGAGCAGAGCAGACTGATGATAATTATACAGGTGGGTTTGCAGGAGTGTGACATCATGGGAAGGAGAGTGGTTACTCAAATGAGACAGTTATTGATTGGTTGACACTCAAAGACATACTTATCAGACTGAGCCCCTTCTTAATTGGGCTGTTACTGATAGGTTGGCTTGCAAAATTATTTGGTTTACTGAGGGAAGGTGCTGATCAATTGAACAGGTTTAAAATGAGTTGTATTGGCTATTTGTTTCCATGGCTACAGAACATTCGATCTTTTCCTAGGAGTATTGTATTTTTTTTTCCCTCAAATGGGATGAGAATGCACCTAGACTTCAGAAATATGATCAGATTATGAACTGGACCTCTTTCTGGAAACTCCTTCAGAAAATAATTAGAAGAAGGTAAGAATAGTCCCAAGGCCAGGTAATGGAGCAGTGGTAACAAATAGACTAATAAACCCAAGAAAGACCTACTTCCCATTATTTTCCAAGGAGCCAAGGCCCATAGAAGAGTCTTTCTTTGGATATATAAAGATTTTCATGCCCAGTAATGTTACTGAATAGCCAACCAGCAAGGGTCAGCAAACTTTTTCTGTAAAGGGTCAGATGGTAAATGTTTTAGGCCTTGTGGGCCATAGGTTCAGTCTCTGTTGCAGATGCTAACCTTGGCCACTGTAGTACCAAAGCAGCCAGGCATGTTATATAAACAGATGGGGGCAACCGGAGTTGATCTAGAGTAGCTGGAAGGGGCCTGTGGTGGCCAGATGTGGCTCACAGACTGTAGTTTGCTGACTGCTGACCTAGAGCAAATAATCTTTCAGGTGCACATGCTGCTAGAGATTCAAAACCCCAAATATCTGAACCTCTCTGGTCAAGACATAGTATATAAACAATAAATAGTTGCTGACTGACTACTGATACCCTGTCTGATTGGATGCCACTGATTCTGGTCCAGGCTAGTGTACTCCTGGAGAAGTAGCTGGGATAGAGGTAGAGCTGGAGTATAGGCAGACTGAGTTTGGGAGGAAAAGCCTCCAATGTCCCATTTCCAATGGGCATCAGGTGATTGATGCTGTCAGTGCCGCCACCACCACACCCTATGATACTCGCCGGTCTCTGCTACATGGCCAGTAGTACTGTAACTGCTGACCACTGCTGTTCTGACAACTGTTATTGCTACTCCAGCTGAAGAGATTTTGTCTTTTGAAAACTGGTAGCTCTGCCAGTTAACATCAGAGAGATCGACTTTGAAGGATTTTTAGCTTCTTTAGTGGCTACAGGACAACTTGGCCTTTTTAGATCCCTTCATCAAACTTCCCCAGGTTACAGGGTCATTTGAATGAAGCATCCTAGGGATCTGACCATCCTTTATGAAGTCAGCTTGACTCCTTCCTCCAGGCAGCCCACAGATCTTGAAAATAGGGATCCTTTTCTGACCTGGTATCTCAGCATTTCTGGGAGTAGTCATGGAATTAGCCTACCAGAGTAAACTATTCTGAAAAATACTTGTTACAATTTCTTTATTCTTTCTGGGAAAAAAAAGTGATAGCTCATACTTTATATAAACAACTCTCTTGGCTGGGGCTTGTATATCTTAAGATTCTTTATAAATCAATACTTAGGAATATATATGTTTGTCAGCTCAGAGAACTTTCTGGAATTAGACTCTACTATCACTTGCATCTCTTTAGGGGTGAGGAAAATTATTTTGGACTCCAATTTTAGATCTATTCCATGGAAAGATATTGTTTGATGTGAAGAATGTTTTTAGTTCTGTTTGTTAAATGGCCTATTCAGGGTATCTTTTTGCCGTGAAATATAGTCATTACCAAAAATAAGAATAAGTTTAGCACAGTACTAATTTCACTTTATAATAGTGTACAAGTACTTGTGAAAATAAGGACTAGATTTTTGTCATCCTTATGTAGTATTATATGTACATATTAGGAACAATAATGCAAGGTATAGTATTTTGATGTTCTAACTTGTTCTAACATTACTTAATGTTTTTGAGATCCATCATGAAAAATTGGGAAGGAGCAATAAAGTTTTGAAAAAATAATTAGAGAAGGCTATCTTTATCAGCTATTTAAGTCAATTATAAAGATACAGTTATTCAAATATGGATATGGAATAAAACTAGGTAAACTATGGAAGAAAGAAAAACCTAGATAGAATATATTAGTCTGAAAAAGACCCTGGTTGTGTATGTGTACGTATATGAATTTAATATATAGTAAGGATAGTATCATACATGGGAAATGAAAAACTTGCTCAATAAATGGGAGTCATTCGGTTAGTATATTAGGTTAAAGACAAACTTGTTTTCACACACACAGGACTTTCAAATATAGTAACATATTTGAGAGTTTGATTTCTTTCTCCAATGGGAGTCTAATTGATACAGGCATGTTAATGCAGCCATACTCCACAAGGTCATTCAGAGGTCTAGGTTCCTTCCATCTGCTCAGTCTTTCATCCCCTGGGACTCTTTCTCCTCTATGATCCAAGTGAGGTATATTCACATTCCAACATGTGATGAAGAGGAAGGATCCTATGAATCATGCGACACAGAAGTTGTACATACCCAATCGATTCACACTCTGTTAATGAGTCATGGCCCTATCTACTGGTATGAAAGGTTGGGAAATGTAATCTGTAGATGAACAACTATGGGCTCAGCCCCAACTAAGAGGGAAAAGAAGCTCTAATAGTATCAGAAAAAGAGATTGCATACTGGAAAGAATTAACCATGTGGGCCACAGTAGTTAAATGAAAAATAAAAATCGAATCAATTTAGATCCTCATTTTTTGCTATATTTCAAAAAATATTCCAAATAGATAAATAATCCAACTATATGATAAGCATCCAAAATTGATTTTTTATTACTATTTGCCAGGTAATATACTAAGAGCTTTTTATAGATTATATATCATTTAATCCTTAAAATGAGCTTCTAAAAGAGACTTGTTAAGTAACGATTTGATAAATGGACAATGCCACACATGGGTTAGAAAATACAAATGACTAATGAGGAATTTTCTTATCTTTAATGATAAATCTGAATTTTAAGTGAGAAGTCCTTTTTGTTTATTAAGTTATGAAATATTTTACAAAATATTCAAACTTGGGTAGCGTGAATTGAGGATTATAAACTGCCAGAGTCAATGTGTGTCAACAACCTTAGCACATGTTAATATTCAACGTGATCCAACAATTTCACTTTCTGGAGTCTTGACTAGAAAATAATCAGAATGAGGATAAAGCATTACTTACAGTCACATACACACGTAAAATCAGAAACCATGTAAATGCCTAAAAATAGGAGAATGACTAAAAAAACCCATTATATATACAGAACGTAATATTGTATGTGATTAAAATTGTTTATAGTGTTAGCAGTATGGGAGCATGTCAGTGATATAATGTTAAGTGAAAAAAATTAGGATGGAAAACTCACAAATTAGATTTAAATTATGTTTTTCAAAAACAAAAAATAGAATCGAAATATGTTAAATGTTTTTGGGTGTCCTTTGTTATTTTTTCACTACCTCATCTCTGCTTCTTTGTTACTGCCTCTGTGATGACTAATTAAAAAGTCTTATTGATTTTCATTCCTCTCTCCTCCCATTGAATGATCCATAAGAGAAGGTATCATGTCTTTCTGATCATTGTATATTGTTGCATAGTGCCTCAACCAGTATAGGTGATAAAAATTGACCTAATCTTTAGGCTTTTATTTTTCACCAAAGACTGGCAGTACTTGTATCCTCAGAAAAAGAAGACAAAATTTTAATGTATTGGAAAAAGTCTGTTTTATAATAATTTTCTTTAATAGCCTAGTTTTCTAATGGGTAAATGGAAAGCAGAAGTGATAAAATCTACATTAGGTGGAAGCAGAAAAAAGTTTTATTTTTCAGTGGAGGGGTTTCTGTCCATTCGCCCACTCCCATTCCATTGTTTGGCCTTGGGATTGTGTTAGTGCACCTTGTGGAAGTGTCTTTGCAATGTTCTAAATGCATGCATTGAAATAAAATGGACTTTGTCATGTCCTCTGGCTTTGCTGTGGGCACTGTTGATTGGCTGGAAATATACATTTGAAGGGAAGTACCGAAATGGGAACTGATTTCAGCTTTCCCTGGTCTTCCCACCCTGTGCCTTTAAGATACAATTTTATTATGTTTTGTTGTTGAGGGCAGTTTAAGTCTTCTAAAATTGGGTAAAGTGAAACTTCTCACGCAGTATTAGTCAGCATTCTCTTAAATGTGCCACTAAAAAGGATTTGACCAAAAAGTGGTAATAAAAAAAATAGGACAGTGTCCTTCTGACTTATGTGAAATGGATATTTTAGCTATCAGTTCAAATATTTGGAAATTGTAAAGTCTGTCACATTTTCTAATGACACAGCATGTGAAGTAGGACATTGTTGAAAGGTCAACCAGAGGCTGATTTTCCACACTATAAATCACATATGTTGAATTGTGGAAGTCTAGAAACATGTTGTTTTATGTTGATCACCAGTGTCTGTGAATAAGATAATTCAAAAGTAACGAGAAGTGGTAAGAGTTGCATAAAATAAAGTATTTTCACTTAAAACAATTCTGATAGACTAAAGCTGGAGGGAAGAATGTTTTGATAGACTTTAACTAGTTTCTAAGGGGCAGTGGGAGTGAAAAGTGTCTCAGAAAAGTGAGGCATGTGCCTGCAGATTGAAACCTGAGTGTGAATATGTGAATTTTTCTTAGGAGTAGCAACTAGGAATCAGGTTTGCATATTCACTGTTTTGCACTTAGTCCTCCTATTAATGAATACCACCAGGTGATGGGTGTTTTCTGACCGGAGAAAGCCTGTGTGTGGCATCTGGCAAGTCAGGTTTAAGAAAAAGATGTCAGCAGCTTAAGGCCCCTGTCACATGACCTCCTCTACTTGCCAATACTAGACGCTCTGGATCAGATTTCAACTCCAGGCAGTCCTGCCAGCCATGTGGGTTCAGCCGAGTGAGAAGCAAAACCACGCTTCCGAAAATGTTAGGAGCTGCTCTTCGCTCCCTCTGAGGCCTCTGGATTAGGAACTGTGTTTCAAATGAAATCATATCTACTGAATGGAATTCTCATACTTTGCTGTCATTTTGATGTTTTCATCTGGTCTTCATCACTTCTACCAGGCACTTCCTGCGAGAATGGGGGCAGGCGCTCTCGCTATCTGTGTGAGTACAGGCCGCCCCCGTCTTCTGTGGACACGGCGGGGCTGAGGAGAGGCCTGTGCCCTCCTGGTTTTGCTGCGATGTTTGTGCGATTTTGTTTTTCCTTTCTAGGAGGTGGGGGAAGGTTTGTTACTTAAATGCCTATCTATTCAAATGGACGTTAAACAGTGTTTGGGGCAGCATTCAGCATTTTTGTCTGTTTGCCTTTCCAAAAAAGATGAAGGAAGAAGTGTGCCGGAGTTTATGCGGTTAGGACAACTTGATTTAAAGTAAAGCATTCTCGAGCATTTCAGACTTCCTTATTATAGATGAGTTAAATATGAATGCTTAATTGTAGTTACTGGAAAAGTCTAGTGGCTAGACTGAGAACGAATGAAAATAACCACGAATTTGTTCCTTCTGGGTATGTGTATGACCTTTTTCTATTCACATTTTTGTTTTCTTTTAGTAATGCTAGAATTTCTGTTGAAGCATGGTTGCTGAAAGTGACAGAGAAAGAGCTTGTTTGATAAATGTTTGTGAAACCTTAATGGACTGTAGAAACTTCTGGTTACAATACAGTAGCATCAATAAATACCACTGATGTAAAATCCATGAGAAAATGCATGTATTTCTAGGGCTGAATTAATAAATTTCAAAAGCAGTTCTGTCGATGCTACTTTTGCAATAACCACGTATTGCCAATTATACAATACCAGAATGCTGTGATTTAAGTTTTTATTTCAATATATAGAAAATGCGTATATATCAAGCATACTTGTATTTATAAACTGGTATTGTCTTCCAAGGGGGCATTTTGTTTGTCCCTAGAAGAGCTAAATGAGAAATATATATTATTCTTTATTATCAACTTTATCTGCTGACTTCTGTATCATCACAGGTCACATCTTTCTTCTTTTTTTTTTTTTTTTTCAAGTTTCAGAAACAGCTGCGATTTGTGGTAGGTTGTGATGGCATCCTAAAACATCTAGAGATATCTGGGCAATTTTTTACACATATGCCCCAAATGGTCACCACATGGTAAATCAGCCCCACAGATTGAATTTTCATAGTAAAACTCCCTCATTTTTGTGCTTGGAACTTTTTGGTATCCTGTGTGCCTGTCTGTCTCTTTTCTTCTTAGCCCTGAGCCTTGTAGCAGCCAGGTATCCATGTGATTATCTTTTTATCATTCCCAAGAGTTTTCTTCAAAATCTGATTTTTTTTTTCTATTGTAAAATACTGACCTTCTATTTCACTTCATCTTTCCAAGTTTGGAAAACAAATACTTTAGGACAGGAAATGTGTAGAGTATGAAGCAGCAGATCAACCTATTTGGCCTGAGACAGTCATCTCTGATTAGACCCTTACTTCTTGCTTGTGGCCTGTATGCATTGATCTCTACTTGATTGAAATGCACACTGACCCATGTATGAAACTGAATATTTTTCCTTAGTTTAATCCAAAGTATATGCAAAATTTCATGTAAAGTTGACATGAAAATCATACTATATAAGAGATTATTCACTCTAGTAGAGGAGTGATTCTCAGTCATTCCTATTCTTTAACTTCAGGTTAGCCTTTTTTTTTTTTTTTTTTTCTATCCCAGTTCTACTTATAGGAAATGCTTATGTTTTTAGGATTTTTAGCATAGTATTTCTGGAAAAACATAGCTGAAGAAGAAAAAAATATTTTTTTTCATGTTTGTGGCAGAAAGGTGAGAGCTATGTAAATGTAAGCATAGGGGCTGGCATACTTGTTTTTAGTTTGGGACCTCTTTACCTAGACATATCTTATATGTAGCAATGGCTCAGATATCCTGACACTGAAGATAGTTGTTTAGACAGAATAATAGTATACTAGATATTTGTAGTGTGTGTGTGTGTGTGTGTGTGTGCATACGTACGCATGTTGAAGTGGAACACTCCATTCATTGGAGTTCAAAGAGCCTCCATTTCTATGTCCATTGACTAACCACCTTTCTCTTCCTCATTCTTTTCATCTCTTCCCATATTACTAGCACTGTTAGTAAAGCCAAAGTGGGCTCAAAATTTCACTTACTACTCATATTTACAAAGAAGTTGCAGCTTCTTCACTATAACATCTGTTTTTCCTCAATAAACTACACCCAGGCGGAATGGGAACCATACCTGCCAGTTAATATTGCCTTAGTCTCTTCTAGCTTTAAATGTCACTTTGAGAGGACTCCAGCTCTCTCAGGTGAAATCTTGAGTTTTCCAGACCTCTTGCACCTCCTGCTGTTCTGTCCAAGGTGGCATCTGGGTATTTAGAGGAAGGTGGGCTTGCAAGTAGGAGTTGCCATATCCCAATGGCTGAAGAAAGAGGGGCCCAGAATACATACGTGTCGATTTTTATGTTGTGGATGTTCTGGTCTCTGATGTGTTTAGCAAACCTTCGGTGAATTTGTAGGTAAGTTCTGTTGGTATTATCCAGGCCTTGCAGTCCACTCCTCCTGAGTTAACTCCAACTTTTGTTGGTGCTGGGAACAATTCTAAGGGTGTCCTGGGCCTTGTAGCCTTTGTCCCTAATTTGACCCCTCCACTCCTGTAGCCTCATCACTGTGTATCCTCAGCTACCTTTATGTCTATCCCATAGTGCAAGCAGGAGCTGTGGTCCTAGTACAGAAAGGTTCACAAACCATATTATGATATTCTAGTCACAGATTTATTGAACAGCTTAAAACACAGCACAAAGCAAGGAGGGAAAGATCTGCTAGGCTTACCTACATAGAAAGGGTTTCAGTGGGATGGAAAGCCCACATTCTGAGTCCTGTGTTACATGGTATTTGTCTGTTCTGTTTCTCGTCTTCTCTACCACATCAACCTTTCCTGGTCACAGTGGGTTTTTTGAAGACCAGTGTTGAGTGTGTGCAGGGGACTCAGCAGATGGAACATGACTGAGCCAACACAGCTTGCTCTATCATCAGAGGCAAGTGTGCCTAGGTATAGTTCTAACTTGCTAAAATAGACTCCTGAATGGCTATGGATTTTTATCTGCATATCTCAGGCAGATAACACATGGGGCCAGCAAGGGTATAATCAATGGGTGACTCATTTAAGAGATGAATATTTGATGTCTCATAACTGTTGGGTGCTTAACTTGTTTCTTCCATCTCTACTTAATTATCTATGTCAACTGTGTCCACCACACTATCTCCTTACATATTGTTGAAACTTAGTTGTACTTCTCCTCATTGTTTTTCCCTTCTGTATTTGGCTGAACTGAATTGTCTTAAGTAATACAACAAACAAATATTTTGCAAATTCAAGTTTCAAAACCCATCGTGGTTATTTATCTTTGTTGTTTCTAGTTTGATGTTTGGCACCAAATTCATCCCAAACAGACTACATTTACATTTCTTAAATGCCATGATGGATTTCTTCATTTTTTTTTCCATCTTCTGTGTTTTCTGTCTTTGTTTTGTTTTGTTTGTTTGGAGTTTAGAATGTAGGCTCATTTTGGAAACTGGCAAACATGAGCTTAAATCTTGGTTATATTATTTACTCTGACCTTAGACATTATTAAACAATATGATTTCTTGATAATTTAAAGAACATTTGACCATCTGTTCAGCTTCCTTGACATTACATATTTGTCTCACTAGCAGACAGTAAAGTTTGGACACAGGTGTCCTTTCTTATTTGTATCTCTTACCTATTGTTCAGGGCTAAGCAGTAGTAGTTGTTCAATAAATATTAGCACAGAAACGGTAGGTGAAACTATAAAGCCTAATGCCTGGCTTCAGTGTATTTTATGTTTAAATGGGTCTTTTGAAGACCCTCATAAAGCTAAAGGCGTGCCTGCAAAAGCATTCGATCTTTGATGGTACTTCTTGTGAAAATGGCACAATTTGCCGTTTATGAGAATGAACAGTATAATTGTAAATATTTTGTACTTTAAAAAATCATTTGAGTCTCCAGCTGAATAACACGTGAATTCTCTTACTATAAAACTGCATCGAGTCAATGCAAGTAATTCTGCACATCCATTCCATCTCAGATGATGTATGGGCTGGTCAGGGCATAGCTTTCCCTCAGGTGGGCATGTAATCTGCTTTAATCAGGGTAATTAATACCAAGGGTCCCAACAGGAAATCCCTGGAATCTCAGTAGCTTGGGGAAACAGATAAATTTGTGGATTACTCACAGTCTGATGCAGGTTGAATCTCTCCTCCATCTGGTGACTCTAGTGTCCAGACTGCCTCCATTCTGTGAGATATTTGCTGTTTCAGCATTTGACTATGTATCCCCTAGTTTATATCAGGGATAAAAGGAAATAGAGAAGGTACACATGTTTTTATCTGCCTCATTCTGGAAGTGATTCATTTCTCTTAAAGTTCATTTCTTTGAACTAGTCGTATGTTCCCATGTGATGCAAAGGTGGTTTGGAAATGTAGAGAAGTACCTCATGGAATATTTATAAACACTATTTCTGGCGCATAACCTAAAATGCTCAAATCAAAGAGAAAGATGTATGCTCCATAATTGGGATAAAGCAGTTCTGTCTCTAATTCTCCTACTGAATGTAAACAAGGAATTACACACCCCAGGTGCTGCTGACAGATATCTAATCTATGGATCAAGAGGGAAGACAGCCTAAGGATATCTTAATACATCAGCAAATGGCAGAACAGTGGTGACATTCATGAGCCACTGAATCTACCAGCTTAGAATCTTTCCTTCCCCTGAACTCCTTTGTATTAGTATAATGGGATAATAAATGGCCTTATTATTTTAGCCAGTTTGAACTAGAATTTCAATTACATGCAGCCAAAACATCTTAATTGATAAACTTCATCATGCAGTGGCTTGCTTTGCAATGGTTTTGGGAAGCTTGTCATGAACTGGAATGAGGCAGGATTTGAGGCAGGACACATGGGTTTGAATCTTGGCTCAACCACTTATTGGCTGGCTATTGGCTGTGTGACCCTGGGCAATAAACTTAACCTCTCTCTTTCCGCACCTATCAAGTAGGGATAACAACAGCCTAAACAGGATTGTTGTGAGAATCAAATAAAACAGTAATGTAAAAATACATTGAAAACTTCATAAAAAATTACTTTTGTTATGTGGCAGTCTACTTTATGTCTTTTTTTAAAGGTGATTTCCTTAATACTGTCCTTACAGATGGATTATACTTCTGAAGGGACTGTTGATATTATTGGATTTGGACCAAATTTTAAACAGGATTAAGCCTTTAATCTTTTGTTTTTCCACAATAAACTGATGAGGTACTAGAGGAAGACAAGATTAGTAACAGGCAAACAAAAGCATGTAAATTTTCCTATGGAAATCTGAATTGTATTGCAAGAAGAATTTTCATCTCTGCCATACAGAATTCAAAAATCAAACAAAAATATGGTCAAAATTAGTGTCTAGAATCTGATCATGGGTAAAGTCCCTAGTATCTAGGTTACTAATTTCAGTTTCATTTGAAGCACAGTTAGTCGTGTATATTGGTTTAATGTCTCTGTGCAGAAGATTGTAAGTAAGCATTAGTGACTGGTGAAAAGTGCAAACGAGCATGAAGAAGCATATAAAGTGGAAGAATAGGGTAACTGGGTAAAGAAGACTAGGCTAAGGTAATAAATTAGATTAATCCAATCTAAATCTTAAAGTGATTTACGCAACTGAAATTCCAAAGATAAAGAAGCTTGTGTCTAATAGTTTCTGAAATAGAAACTGTAAGAAACCTTACTTGAGCTATTATCTGTAATTGTGGATTTCCAATGGTTTATAAAGAGGTAGCAAATCATAGCATAATTAAGTTTATATAAGTTATATAACTAAATATAAGTTTTGTAACTAGCAGGCAGATTCGAGATTTTTTAAAAATTTGTCATTCTGAACTTGGTTTATGGGAAAAGATGCTGCAACAACTTTGAATTATTACAGCTACTTCTTTAAGATTGTTAAATTTGGAGCGTCTACCACATCAGATATTAACAGAAATTAAAACATTTGAAATTATAATGGCTAGCCAGTTGAATAAAAATAATTGCTGGATTTCTTCTTTACTCTTTAAACTAGAGATGGTTCAAGGATATAAATACCAAAGTAAAACCATAAAACAATAATTTTGGATCAAGGAGTGTCTTTCTAAAGAAGAACGAAGCTAGAAACCCTAAAGACAAATATTGGTGAATTTTTCTGACAAATAACTAAAATGTCTGCACAATCCCAAATAACATTTAAAAATGCCAAAACTAGGACAGATACTTAAAATACACAGGCTTAAAAAAATTTACTTTTTTTTTTTTTAATGTAGAAAAAGTTCCTACAAGTCAGTAAGAAAAAGAAAACTGGCCTTTAAAAAATGGACCAAAGTTGGGGCGCCTGGGTGGCTCAGTTGAGCATCCAACTTTGGCTCAGGTCATATAATCTCTTGAGTTCAAGCCCTGCATCCGGCTCACTGCCTCACTGCGTCAGCGTGCTGTGTTAGCACAGGGTCCGCTTCAGAGCCTCTATCCCTGTCTCTCTTTGCCCCTCCCCCACTCGCACACTCTTTCTCAAAAATAAACATTAAAAAAAATAAAAATTAAAAATGGACCAAAGCTTATGAATGGTACGTTCACAAGTAACAGCAGCATTACATGCTCTTGATCAAGATGTAGACCAGTGGAGCATCTTCGTAGGACACTGTGGCAGTATGTGTCAGAATGTATAATTTGTATACCTATTGATCTAGCAATCTCACTTCTAGGAATTTATCCTACAGATAACTTGTACAATTATGTAAAAATGTTGGCAAGAATGTTCATTGCTGAAATACTTGTAATAGTAAGAACTGTAAATAACCTAAACATTATAGTAAATAAGATGGGTTAAATCAAGTATAGTATCTTTAGATAATATAATATTAAACAGCTGTATGTGCCAATATGGATCAAGTAACCTCCAAATTGATCAAGTAACAAAAACTATGTGCATAAATACACAATAGTGTATAGTTATATTTTCCTTTTTAAAAATAAAATGCATATCCTTAATTAGGCATAGAAAACTTTTGCAAGGAAACATAGTAACTGGGATAGGGAGACTTCGTAGTTTAAACTCTCATGTTTGAGTTTTGATTGACTGCATATATTTAAATTATTATGAATGAAGACGACTCAGGGCACCTGATGGCTCAGTCAGTTAAGCATCCCAACTTCAGCTCAGGTTGTGCTCTCGTGGTCAGTGGGGTTCGAGCCCTGCATCAGGCTCTGTGCTGACAGCTCAGAGCCTGGAGCCTGCTTTGGGTTCGTTCTCTCTCTCTTTCTCTCTCTCTCGCTCTCGCTCTCGCTCTCGCTCTCGCTCCCGCTCCCCTGCCCGTGCTCTGTGTCTGTCTCTCTGAAAAATAAATAAACATTAAAAAAAATAATAATAAAGAATAAAGACTACTCAAAAAATGGAATGGTAGCTGTCTAGACTAAATAATGATTAGTTTATAATCATGAAGGCACTGAATATTTGAATGTCTATAGTTTTTTTACAGATACATTTTGAAATATATAAATTACTTGAAATTGTCTAATATATAGGAGGATATAGACTTTCCCTGCACATCATAGGGCAGACTAGAGCTGGGTAGAATGTAATGAAAAAGTTTGACCAAGTAGAAGGAAGTGTCTAAAGATTGCAGTATCTAAAAATTGAGCTGGTTGTCTCATGAGGTGGTCAGTGCTCCATCACCACAAGTAAGAAAGAAGAGGATGAGTAGTCATGGGTTGACTTGTCATAGGAAAGTCATGGAATTAGAGTTATAGGTGAGGTATCCTTGCAATGTCCTAGGATTCTCTGAATCAGTGTGTACTTCCCAGAATTGGTAGCTCTCAGCCAGTTTGTAAGACTTTTGGAAATTTAGCACACATAGGTCTTTTAACCCTTATCCTTCTTTCAGTTAGGGCTTCCTCTATGTGGAGGACTGGATGATTGTCCAAAGCTGAAGGCAGAATTCCATGATCTTAATAATAAAGCTAGGTCCCAGATTTTAACTGGTAAATGAAGTCTTAATAAGCTGTTAAGTGTGCGTGTGTGTGTGTGTGTGTGTGTGTGTGTGTGTGTGTATAAATGAAACAGAGGATATTATTACAAGATTGCTAAATTTTTACTATGAAAAAAGATATAAATTGAAATTCTACAATAGAACTCAGTTGAATGGCTCATTCTAGAAAAAATGTAGAATAGCAGTGGAAAAGCTAAAGAAAAACAGTTCAAGGAGAATTTTGATGTAAAATTGTCTTATCAATGATAGTAATTTACTTTTGGTCTTAATTTCAAGAGATTCCTTTAATATTTAAGAAACTAGTTTTAGTTAAAATGTAAATAAATGATCTTATACACAAATCTTTATTTCTGTGTTTTACACTGTAAATAATTCAGGTAGGCCTGCAAGTACTAATATGCAGCATTGGTTTTAAGCCCATTTGGGTTTTCTGAAGCTATATGTTTTGGTCTTAATTTTTCCAAAAATGAAATGTTTTTAACACTGTAGTTCTTATCATATTACTTCTTTAACTTTAGTTGAGTCTTTGTAACTTCTTAAAAAGCATCCTTCTGTTTCTGGCTTTACATTTCACTAAACTTGTTGAGAAACAATGGCAGGAATAGCCTTTGCAAGAGCATTTTTCAAATTCGACTCACAGCAATCTCCTGCAAGACCCTTCTCTTCTGTTTAAATCCTCCTTGGCTATGCTAAGACTGACAACAATGATGAACAAAAGGTTTAACATTAGTGACGTTAAGAACTGTCCCCTCTTTCTCCAAATAACCAAGGAATTCTTTTCTATTTTTAATATATTTATTTTTTTTAAGTAAGCTCCACGCATGCAGGGCTTGAACTCACACCCTGTGATCAAGAGTTGCATGCTTCACAGACTGAGCCAGACAAGTGTCCCCAGATAACCAAGGGATTCTAAGCACCACAATGATTCTGTGCTTTCAGATTTTTTTTATATATTGGTATAGAATCAGTAATTACTTAAAAGTGACCCGTTGCAGAATTTACCTATTTTGTCTAGAATTACTGAAGAGCGATAATGTGTGCTATTAAAATGAAGAATGTCGAGGAGTGTGGCCCTCTTCTCTCTCCGCAATGGCGTGTGCTCATCGATTGATATCCGTGTACTCCAAAAAGGGGGAGTCATCTGGCAAAAATGTTACTCCGCCTGCTGTATTCAAGGCTCCCATTCAGCCAGATATCGTGAACTTTGTTCACACCAGCTTGTGCAAAAACAACAGCCATATGCTGTCAGTGAATTAGCAGGTCATCAAACCAGTGCTGAGTCTTGGGGTACTGGCAGAGCCATGGCTCGAATTCCTAGAGTTCGAGGTGGTAGGACTCACCATTCTGGACTCACCATTTTGGAAATATGTGTCAAGGGGGCCGCATGTTCGCACCAACCAAAACCTGGAGCCATTGGCACCGCAGAGTGAACACAACACAGAAGCGATATGCCATCTGCTCTGCCCTGGCTGCCTCAGCCTTACCAGCACTGGTCATGTCTAAAGGTCATCGTATTGAGAAGGTTCCAGAACTTCCTTTGGTGGTTGAAGATAAAGTTGAAGGCTACAAGAAGACCAAGGAGCCATTTTGCTTCTTAAGAAACTTAAAGCCTGGAATGATATCAAAAAGGTCTATGCCTCTCAGCGAATGAAAGCTGGCAAGGGCAAAATGAGAAACCGTTGTTGTATCCAGCATAGGGGACCCTGCATCATCTATAATGAGGACAATGGTATCATCAAGGCCTTCAGAAACATCCCCAGAATTACTTTGCTTAATGTAAGCAAACTGAACATTTGAAACTTACTCCTGGGGGGCATGTGGGACGTTTCTGCATCTGGACTGAAAGTTCTTTCCGCAAGTTGGATGGTTTCTATGGCACATGGCATAAGGCTGCCTTCCTCAAGAGTAACTACAACCTTTCCATGCATAAGATGCTTAATACAGACCTTAGCAGAATCTTGAAGAGCCCTGAGATCCAGAAAGCCCTCCGAGCACCACGCAAGAAGATTCATCGCAGAGTCTTCAAGAAGAATCCACTGAAAACCTGAGAATCGTGTTGAAGGTGAACCCATATGCAAAGACCATGCACTGGAACACCATTTTTCATCAGGCCAGGAATTACAAACTCCAGATGGATAAGGCCGCAGCAGCCTTAGAAGCCAAATCTGAGGAGAAGGGTGTTCCAGGCAAAATTTGTATGGAACCACAAAAGACCCCGAATAGCCAAAGTAATATTGAAGAAGACCAAAGCAGGAAGCATCACAATCCCAGACTTTAGCCTCTACTACAAAGCTGTAATCATCAAGACAGCATGGTATTGGCACAAAAACAGACACATAGACCAATGGAATAGAATAGAAACCCCAGAACTAGACCCACAAACGTACGGCCAACTAATCTTTGACAAAGCAGGAAAGAACATCCAATAGAAAAAAGACAGTCTCTTTAACAAATGGTGCAGGGAGAACTGGACAGCAACATGCATAAGAATGAAACTAGACCACTTTCTTACACCATTCACAAAAATAAACTCAAAATGGATGAGGGACCTGAATGTGAGACAGGAAACCATTAAAACCCTAGAGGAGAATGCAGGAAAAAAACCTCTCTGACCTCAGTCGCAGGAATTTCTTACTTGACATATCCCCAAAGGCAAGGGAATTAAAAGCAAAAATGAACTATTGGGACCTCATGAAGATAAAAAGCTTCTGCACTGCAAAGGAAACAATCAACAAAACTAAAAGGCAACCAACGGAATGGGAAAAGATATTCGCAAATGGCATATTGGACACACAAAGGGCTAGTATCCAAAATCTATAAAGAGCTCACCAAACTCTACACCCGAAAAACAAATAATCCAGTGAAGAAATGGGCAGAAGACATGAATAGACACTTCTCTAAAGAAGACATCCAGATGGCCAACATGCATATGAAAAGATGCTCAACGTTACTCTTCATCAGGGAAATACAAATCAAAACCACACTGAGCTATCACCTCACGCCAGTCAGAGTGGCTGAAATGAACAAATCAGGAGACCATAGATGCTGGCGAGGATGTGGAGAAACGGGAACACTCTTGCACTGTTGGTGGGGATGCAAACTGGTGCAGCCGCTCTGGAAAACAGTTTGGAGGTTCCTCAAAAAATTAAAAATAGATCTACCCTATGACTCAGCAATAGCACTGTTAGGAATTTATCCAAGGGATACAGGAGTGCTGATGCATAGGGACACTTGAACCCCAATGTTTATAGCAGCACTTTCAACAATAGCCAAGTTATGGAAAGAGCCTAAATGTCCATCAACTGACAAATGGATAAAGAAATTTATCCTACTTGGCAATGAGAAAGAATGAAATATGGCCTTTTGTAGCAACGTGGATGGAACTGGAGAGTGTTATGCTAAGTGAAATAAGTCATACAGAGAAAGACAGATACCATATGTTTTCACTCTTATGTGGATCCTGAGAAACTTTACAGAAGACCATGGGGGAGGGTAAGGGGGGGAAAAAAAGGGAGGGAGGCAAATCATAAGAGACTCTTAAAAACTGAAAACAAACTGAGGGTTGATGGGGGGTGGGAGGGAGGGGAAAGTGGGTGATGGGCATTGAAGAGGGCACTTGTTGGGATGAGCACTGGGTGTTGTATGGAAACCAATTTGACAATAAATTTCATATTAAAAAAAACTTTTAAAAATAAATAAAAATAAAATTATTTAAAAAATGAAGAATGTGGAAAAGCATTTTGACGTCAGTATATTCTTTCTACTGATACACAGACTTATTTTGGCAAAAAGTTATTAAGCACTTTCTTTTCTATGTTTTTAACAGCATTTTTGAAGTGTGATTTACATACCATAAAGTATACTTATTGAAAATATACAGGGATGCCTGGGTGGCTCAGTTGGTTAAGCATCTGACTTCGGCTCAGGTCATGATCTTGCAGTTTGAGTTCAAGCCCTGCGTCAGGCTCTGGGCTGACGGCTGGGAATCTGGAGCCTGCTTCTGATTCTGTGTCTCCCTATCTCTCTGCTCCTCCCCTTTACATGCTCTGTCTCTCTCTCTCAAAAATAAACATGAAAAAAATTTTTTTAATAAAAAAAAGACAATATACAATATAATAATTTTCAGCAAATTTACCAATTGTGTGAGTAGCACCACAACCTAGTTCTGAAACATTCTGTCACCTCAGTAAGATCCCTTGTGCCCATTTACAATTAGTTCCATTCCCACAATCTGTCCTCCCTTCCTCTGCCCCTCTGCCCCCACCCAAACCTCAGACAACTAACTACTAATTTACTATTTTCTAAATGTTAACTAAATATTTCTGTACATTTACCTTTACTGGACATTTCATATCAATGGAATCATAAAATATATGTTCTGTGACTGGCTTATTTCACTTAACATAATATTCTTTTTTTTCTAATGTTATTTTTGAGAGAGCGTAAGCTGGGGAGTGATAGAGGGGGACAGAGGATCTGAAGCAGGCTCTGTACTGACAGCAGCGAGCCCAGTGCAGGGATGGAATTCATGAACCACAAGATCATGACCTGAGCCAAAGTTGGACGCTCAACTGACTGAGCCACCCAGACACTCCACTTAGCATAATATTCTTGAGGTTCATCCATGTTGTAGCATGCATCAGTATTTTATTCCTTTTTAAGTGCCAAATAATACTCTATTGCATATCACATTTTGTTCACTTATTCATCGGTTCATAGACATTTGGGTTATTTCCAACTATTATGAATAATGCTGCTACGAACATTTGTACACAAGTCTTTGTGTGACAATGTATTTTATTTCTCTCAGATAGGGACCTAGGAGTGGAATTGCTGGATCATATTCTAAATTTATGTTTAATGTTTTAAGAAATTGCCAAAATTTTTCCAAAATGATTGCATCATTTTACATTCTCATTGTGTATATGAGAATCCTAGTTTCTCCACATCCTTGCCAGCATATGGTATTGTTATCTTTTTATTTTCCTAGCCATTCTAGTGAATTTGTGATGCTGTTTCTTAATGACTAATAATGCTAGACATTTTTCATATACATATTACCCATTTGTATGTCTTCTTTGGTTAAATATCCATGTCTTTTGCCCATTCTTTATTGGGTTGTTCTTCTTGAGTTGTAAGAGAGTTCTTTTTATATATTATCAGTACAAGTCCTTTATCAGATATATTACTGGGAGTGAAGGGTTTTGTCCTGTCCTTCAGATCAATTCAGCCAGCACCAAAGCTGATGGTTTCATTACTGTTGTGGCAACCCCACCAGAGGGGTAGGAGGAGTAGGGTGTAGGCCCAGGCAAGAGTGCCACAAACTCCCATTATTCTTTACTAAATTTCATCAGTTTTTCACAAATAAGTGTCTCTCAATTTGTTTGTTTTCCTTTGGTCAGTTTCTAGATCCCTAAAATGACTGTTCTGGCAATTTTGTTTACCTTCGTATTGTTTTGTTTGGGAGATCATTTGCAGATAGATCCCTGTGTTTTATCACAGGAAGTCAGCAGTGGGTCTTGACTTCATTTTATATAGAGAATTTAACTTTTTATGATAACCTTCATTTTTCCTGGTATAACAGTGATACATGTCTAGTGTATAAAATTTAGGAAATAGAAGTAAGTAAATAATAAGATTCTGTAACAGAAATAAACACGTACTATGTGTGCTTATGTCCTATAGGTTCATTTTTCTATGAACCTATAGTTATAAAAACAGATTAGACTTGACATTAGTTTCATAGAATTCTTTTTTCTCCCAAGTAACAATATACTGTGAATATCTAGAGGTCCCATTTGTCTAAGATAGGAGTCTTGCTCACTGTTACTTGCCACTCCCCTGTGTTTGGAGACCAGGCTAGAGGGAGGACAGGCTGGAAGGAGGTCCCAGTTTTTCTTCAACATTGCCAAATTGCCCTCCGGATATTTTAACCAGTTTATTATCCACTGCTTCTTACCAATATTTTCTCTTTTCAAAGAAATTTGCATTAGTAGAATGGATGACAAATAGCATCACATTGTTTTTGCCTATCTTTGATTGTTAGGATCTTCACCACCTCCTGAGAAAATCTGTTCTGTCTTTAGAAGGGACTATCATTTCTTCTTTTTGTCTTAAAACCTGTCTCCAGATAACTGGTTTAAGTTATCACTTTCTAGTTTTGTCCTCTGAACTACATGGAAGCTCTTTTAAAATCTAGAAATGTTTTGACCTCAGATTTTCCCGTTTGAGGGTAATTATACCAGGTTCTTCATTCCTTCCTCATATAACATGGTTATATTTTTTAAATTATTAATTTTTAAATTTAAATTTTTTTTTCTTTTTAAAAATTTATTTGCTTGTCACTTCATCAAAGTCTTCCCAGCCCTTTATTAATTGGTTAAAATTTGTCCTTGGATAGTTTTCTCAAGTAAGGTTCAAGTGTATAATATTTTCTTAGCCTTTGTATATTCAAACTATAGCTTTTGTAGTTGAAGGACAGCTGGTTATTAAATTTGGCGCATGTGGTCTCTCCTTAAATATTTTTTAGGTCTTATTCCACTGTCTTCTGATGTTAAATACGGCAGTCTGTTAGTTTGAGGCCACTCTTATTTTCTTTCCTTATTATGACATTTTTACTTGGCTGCCCAAAGGACTCTTTATTGTTAGTCTAGTAATTTCCCTAGAATACATCTTCATGTGGACTGTTCTGGGTCTAAGGTGTGCCTTTTCAATTTGTGGATTCAAGGCTTCAATTGAAACAAAGTTTTTATCAATTACTGCTTTTTTTAATGTTTATTTAATTTTGAGAGAGAAAGAGCACTAGCAGGCAAGGGGCAGAGAGAGAGACAGAGAGGGAGAGAGGGAGGGAAACAGAATCCGAAGCAGGCTCTGCCCTATGTGGGGCTCAAACTCCTGAACTGTGACAGCATGACCTGAACCAAAGTTGGGCACTTAACCAACTGAGCCACCCAGGCACCCCTCCAAATTATTTCTTTAAATATTCTCCATTATTTGGTTTTCTTCTTTGAAGACTCTAATAACACATATATTGGAGCTCATTAAACTGATTTTCTGTAGTTATCTTTTAAATCCTTGTCATTCATTTCTTAATGTTTCATTATATCTACTTTTCTCATTTATGTCCTCTGTATCCCTTACTGGGCCATTAATGGTTTCTGTTCCCCTTTGTTGTGCTCTTTATAATTTAGTCTTCATTTCTGAAATATTTTTTCTTCCCTTTATGATTCTGCCAGTTTCCATATCACATTTCTCCTTGGACTGATTATCTCTTCCCTACATTTTTGCATTTCTGCTTTCTATCTTTTCATTATTGTAATAAATTCATTAACTTTTAATTGTGGTAAAATGTCCATAACAGAAAATTTACCATTTTAACCATTTTTTGATGTCAATTCAGCGGCAGTAGCACATTCATAATGTTGTGTAACAATCCTTAACTCTCCTTAACAACATATCCACTTTCAGAACTTTGCATAATCTCCAACATAAACTTGTTACCCATTAAATAATCGCCCATTCCCTCCCCCCTCAGCCCCTGGTAACCATTGTTCTACTTCCTATTTCTGTGAATCTGCCTATTCTAGGTATCTTATAAGTAAAAACATACTTTTTGTCCTTTTGTGTCTGTTTTATTTAACTTTGATAATGTCTTCAGACTTCATCAGTGTTATAGCATGTGTCAGAATTTCATTCCTTTATAAAGCTGAGTAATATTCCATTGTGTGTATACATCCCACATTTTGTTTATTCATCTGTTGATGGACATTTGTATTATTTTTACTTTTTGGCTATTATGAGTAATGCTGCTGTGAACATAGGGGTACATGTATCTGAGTCATTGCCTTTAAGGAATAGTCCCAGAAGTGAAATTGCTGAATCACATGGAAGTTTTATATTTAACTTTTTTGAGGAACCCACTGTTTTTCATAGTCCTATACAATTTTTACATTGCCACCAGTGATGAAAAAAGGTTCCAATTTTTCTACATCCTAGTCAGCACTTGTTCTGAGTTTTTTTGTTTTTTTGTTTTGTTTGATTTTTATTTAAGAGCGAGATCCCACAATCCTAGGATCATAACCTGAGCCTAAATCAAGAATACAACACTCAACCGATTGAGCCACTCAGGTGCCCCTTTGGGTTTTTTTTTTGTTTTTGTTTTTGTTTTTTTGTTTTTTAATAATAGCCATCTTAATGGATGTGAAGCAACATCTCACTGTGGGTTTGTTTTATTTTTGTTAAATTGCTGAATGATCCTGATATATTTTTTGAAGGATGTTTTTATTTTTTTTTAACATTGCATCTTTTTTTTTTTTAAGTTTTTATTTAAATTCCAGTTAACATACGGTGTAATATTAGTTTCAGGTGTACAATATAGTAATTCATCACTTCCATATACTACTTGGTGCTCCTCACAAGTGCACTCCATAATCCCCATCACCTAGTTAACACCCCTCCACACCTCCCCTCTGGTAACCATCAGTTTGTTCTCTATAGTTAAGAGTCTGTTTCTTGGTTTTTCTCCCTCTCTTTTTTTCCCTTTGCTCATTTATTTTGTTTCTTAAATTTGACATACAAGTGTAATCATATGGTATTTGTCTTTCTGACTTATTGACTTAGCATTATACTCTCTAGCTCTGTCCATGTTGTTGAAAATGGCAAGATTTCATTTTTTGATCACTGAGCAATATTCCATTGTTTATACATACCACATTGTTATCCATTCATCTGTAGATGGACATTGGGCTCTTTCTATACTTTGGCTGTTGCCAAGAGTGCTGCTATAAACACAGAGGTGCATGTGCCCCTTTAAATCAGCATTTCTGCATCCTTTAGATAAATACCTAGTGGTGCAATTGCTGGCACATAGGGTAGATCTATTTTTTAATTTTTTGAGGACCCTCCATACTGGTCTCCAGAGTGGCTGCACCGGATTGCATTGCCACCAGCAGAACATAAGGGTTGCCCTTTCTCCACATCCTTGCCAACATCTGTTGTCTCCTGAGTTGTTAATTTTACTGTTTACATTCTGAATAGTGTGAGGTGTTACATCATTGTGGTTTTGATATGTATTTCCCTGGTAATGAGTGATGTTGAGCATCTTTTCATGTGTTTATTAGCCATCGGAATGTCTTCTTTGGAAAAGTGTTCATGTCTTTTCCCATTTCTTCACTGGATTATGTATTTTTTGGGTGTTGAGTTTGATAAGTTCTTTGTAGATTTTGGATGCTAACCCTTTATCCAATATGTTATTTGCAAATATCTTCTCCCCGTCAGTTGCCTTTTACTTTTGCTCTTTGTTTCCTTCACTTTGCAGAAGGTTTTTATCTTGATGAGGTCCCATGTCAGGTAATAAGTTGCTACAGCCAAGGTCAAAGTGGTTGTTGCCTGTTTTCTCTAGGATTTTGATGGTTTCCTGTCTTACATTTAGGTCTTTCATCCATTTTGACTTTATTTTTGTGTGTGGTGTAAGAAAGTGGGCCCAGTTCGTTCTTCTGCATGTTGTTTTCCAGTTCTCTCAGCACCATTTGCTGAGAAGACTTTTTTTCCATTGGCTATTCTCTCCTGCTTTGTCCAAGATTAGTTGGCCATACATTTGTTGTTCCATATCTGGTTCCTCTATTCTGTTCCAATGATCTACATGTCTGTTTCTGTGCCAGTACCATATTGTCTTGATAATTACAGCTTTGTACTATAGCTTGACGTCCAGAATTGTGATGCCTCCAGCTTTGGTTTTCTTTTTCAACATTCCTTTGGCTATTCAGGGTCTTTTCTGGTTCCATACAACTTTTAGAATTATTTGTTCTGGCTCTGTGAAGAATGCTGGTGTTACTTGGAGGGATTGTATTGAATCTGTAGAGTGCTTTGGGTTAATACCGACATTTTAACAATACTTGGTCTTCCAATCCATGAGCATGGAATGTTTTTCCATTTCTTTGTGTCTTCTTCAATTTCTTTTCTAAACTTTCTATGACTTATTCCTAGGTATTTAGGGTTTTTGGTGCAATTGTAAATGGGATTGATTACTTGATTTCTCTTTCTGTTGCTTCATTATTGTATAGAAATGCCACAGATTTCTGTAAGTTGATTTTGTATCCTGCAGCTTTGCTGAATTCATGTATCAGTTCTAGCTGGTGAGTTTTCCACATGAAGTATCATGTTGTCTGTGAAGAATGAAAGTTTGACTTCTTCCTTGTTGATGCCTTTTATTTCTTCTTGTTTGATTGCTGAGGTTAAGGCTTCCAATACTATGTTGAACAGTGGTGAGAGTGGACATCCCTGTCGTGTTCCTGACTTTTGGGGGAAAGTGCTCAGTTTTTCCCCATTGAGGATAATATTAGCTGTGGGTCTTTGATATATGGCCTTTATGATATTGAGGTTTGTCCCTTCTATCCCTACTTTCTTAAGGGTTTTTATCAAGACAAGATGTTGTATTTTGTCAAATGCTTTTTCTGCACTTATTGAGAGGATCATGTTTTTATTTTTTCTTTTAATAATGTGATGTATCACATTGATTTGTAGATATTGAACCAGCCCTGCAGCCCAGGGATAAATCCCATTTGATCGTGATGAATAATTCTTTTAATGTATGTTGGATTCGATTTGCTAATATCTTACTGATAATTTTTTTATCCATGTTCATCAGGGAAACTAATCTGTAATTCTCCTTTTTAGTGGGGTTTTGGTTTTGGAATCAAGGTAATGCTGGCCTCATAGAATGAGTTTGGAAGTTTTCCTTCCATTTCAAAAGAACAGCTTCAAAAGAATAGGTATTAATTCTTTAAATGTTTGGTACAATTCCTCTGGGAAGCCTTCCAGCCCTGGACTCTTGTTTGTTGGGAGCAGAAGCTTTTTATTTTGATGAAGTCCTAATAGTTTATTTTTGCTTTTGTTTCCCTCATGTCAGTAGTCCTATTTGAAAGAAGTTGCTATGGCCAGAGGTTACTGCTTGTGATCAGTGTGGTTTTGATTGACATTTCCCTAATTATATTGAATATCTTTTCATGTGCTTATTGACCGTCTGTATATTGTCTTTAAGAAATATCTATTCAGCTTTTTTCCCAATTTATGAAATGGATTGTTTGGTTTTTTGACTGCTGAGTGCTAGAAATAATTCACATAGTCTGGATATTAATTCCTTATCACATACAAGATTTGCAAGTATTTCTTCCTGTTCTGTGGGTTGTCTTTTTAAGTTGTTAATTTTGATAAAATCAAATTTATATGTTATTATTGCTTGTCTTTTAGTGTCATTTCCTTATTCTATTTTGTTCTGTTTGTTAGGTTACAATTTCCATCTGCTTCTTGGCAAGGTTTTTCTGATGAGTTATTTTAGGAAAGTCATGCTTTTTTATACTTTTTTTCAAGTACTGTCTCTGTATAGTTGCTGGTAATGTTCCTTTTTTCTTACTCATATTCCAATGAGATGGATTTTTGTGATATCAGTAGCAAGAGGCTCCTGTGGGGTGTAGTGATCAGGGCTAAGGCAGCTTTTCAAGTTACACAGCCCTGGGACTCTTTCCATTGCTGCCAAAAGGACTGTTTTCTTAAACATGGCTTCTGTTTGCCCATCTCTCCTTTGCCTCTCATAATCCAACCTGCATTAGGAGGGCTCTGCTGTCTTTTCTTCATAAACTTGCTCTCCAAGGGAATGCATTCACTATAGATAGTGTATTTTTCTGTGCTTCTTGATATCTGCCCCTTTGATGTCCTTGTAGCTACCGTAGCACTTTCTGCACCTTCTTTCCTCTTTCTTTAAGCAATTGAGCTCCATTCATCTCCCTCTTAAAGTGTACTATATGTTTAAAACAAAAACTGTAAGAGATTTTAAAGACCTTTCACTACTGCATCCCCACTGGACCTCTCCAGCCTCCTCACAGTACTGGTGTGATGTCTGCAGTAAACTTCCTGCCCCACCTTCCCCTTCAGTAGCACTTACATACAAATTGAAGTTTACAGGTTTTCTGTCTTCTGTTACTTTTCTTCATCCTTTTCTTAGTCTGTGTGGTTTTAGAAGTGATAAAATTCACAAGATTTTTATTGGGTTTTTTTAAATCCTTTTTTGAACATTTCGGTAATGTAATATAGTATAATATAATCCTTAGATAATATAAGGACTTACCTTTTTAATCTTTTTTGCCTAAGTTGTAGGCTTTAGTTGAACTTATTTGTGAGACACAAGATGATACAAGATACTTTTAAGTATGTTTATTTTCATAATCAGTTAAAAAAAACTTTTCTGGATTAAGCCTTACCTTTCTATAAATGTTAAATATTTTTGAGTCTTAATTTCTCCCATGAGAGACCTCCTTTGACATGAAGATTTTCTTTTTTAAGTGAGGTATAGTTGATATAGGACACTTTAGTTTCAGGTATACAATGGAATGATTCAGTATTTACGTAACTTTCCAGGTGACTGCTACATTAAGTCTAGTTTGCATCTGTCATCATACATAGTTATAAAATTTTTCTTTTGTGGTGAGAACTTCTAAGATAAACTCTCTTAGCAACTTTCAAATGTGCAGTACAGCATTATTAATTGCAGCCACCGTGGTGTACTTCACATCCCCGTGACTTAATTATTTTTATAGCTGGATTTGTACCGTTTGATCTCCCTTCACATCTAGCAACCGCCAATCTGTTCTCTGTATTTATGAGCTCATGAGTTGTTGGTTAAGGTTCCATATAAAAGTGAGATCATGCAGTATTTGTCTTTCTCTGTCTGGCTTATTTTATTTACTGTAATGTTCTCAAGGTCCATAAGTATTGTCAAAGATGGAAAGATCTCGTTCATCCCTAAGGCTAAATAATATTCCATGTGTGTGTGTCTCACCTTTTTTATCCGTTCATTCTTTGATGGACACTTAGATTGTTTCCATGACTTGGCTATTGCAAATAATGCTTCAATGAACATGGAGGTGCACATATCTTATTGAATTAGTATTTTTGTCTTCTTCAGATAAATACCCAGAAGTAGAATTGCAGGTTCACATGGTAGTTCTTTTTTAAATTTTTTGAGGAACTTCCATACTGTTTTCCATAGTGGCTGCACCTATTTAAATTCCTACTAGGAGCAAACAAGGGTTACTTCTTCACCACATTTTTGCTAGCACTTGTTATCTCATTTTATAGCCATTCTAACATATCTCTTAAAATAGCCATTCTAACAGATGTGATGTGATATCTCATTTGATTTGTATTTCTCTGATTAGTGAGGTTGAGCATCTTTTCATGTACCTGTTGGCCATCCATTTGTCATCTTTGGAAAAATGTCGATTCAGATCTTCTGCCCATTTTTTTAATCAGATTTTTTGTTTTGCTCTTCAGTTGTGTGAATTCTTTATACATATTGACCTATTTTCAGATATGATTTGCAAATATTTTCTCTCATTAGGTTGTCTTTTTATTTTTTTAATGGTTTTCTTTGCTGTGTAGAAACTTTTTAATTTGATGTAGTCCCACTTATTTTTGCTTTTCAAATCCAAAGAAATTAAAGCTAAGAGTGATTTCAAGGAACTTACTGCCTGTGTTTTCTTCTAGGAGTTTTATGGTTTCAGGTGTTATGTTCAAGTCTTTGCTCCATTTTGAGTTAATTTTTATGTATTATATAAAATAGTAGTATAGTTTTATTCTTTTGCATGTGGCTGTCCAGTTTTTCCAATATCACTTATTGAAGAGACCGTCCTTTTTCCATTGTACATTTTTGGCTCCTTTGTTGTAAATTAATTCACCAAATATGTGTGGATTTATTTCTGGAGTCTGTATTCTGTTAGATCTATATGTTTTTACTGCCCATACCACATTATTTTGATTACTATAACTTTATAATGCAGTTTGAAATTAAGAAGTGTGCTGCCCCCAGTTCTGTTCTTCCTCAAGATTGCTTTGGCTATTTGGGTCTTCTGTGGTTGCATACAAATTTTAGAATTATTCTATTTCTGTGGAAAATGCTATTGGAATTTTGATAGAGATTGTGTTGAATCTGTAGATTGCTTTAGGTAGTATGGACATTTTAACAATATTCTTCCGATCCATAAGCACGGATTATCTTTCTATTCATTTGTGCTATCTTTATGCTTTCTAAAAATAGAATGTTTCATGTACTTTGTTGGCTTCATTATCCATGGATTCTAGCTTAAGAATCCTTGTTTAGATCTACAGAGAATGTAGATACTGCTAGATGCTACAACATGTTGTGTAATAAGATACCCCAAAAGTGCTTTGACTTTTAAAATTAATGACCTAGATTTGGAAAAATTGATTTACAGAATGTTGCTTATTTCCTTGACTTAACAATACATTGAATAAATGTTGAAATTCTGATAGCATTATTTGAGATGGGATTCCCCCCTCCCCGTATCATGAAAATAAATAAATTCATAGATAGGTATTCTGAGTGGACTCCATAATGTCATCAGAATGCAAGTCTCTCTTTTTTTCTATTTTACCATCCTTAGAGTTTAGCTTCTAGTTTCTGGGTGGCTACATAGTCACAAGATGGATACCAGGCACTATATCTGTCATCTAAGCAGAGAACAAGGGATATGGGGATCAGCATGAGCTGTCCTTCCTTTTAAGGAGTTTTTTCTGGTGGTCCTAACAACTTCCATTTATATCTCATTGGCTAAACTTACATATATGACTATCCATATCTATAAGAATAATGCTGCAAGGTGGTATATTTTAACTGGGTGCGTTGTTCCCCACCCTATCAAACAAAATTAGAGTTCTATGAATGGGGAAGAGGAGAAAAATTACCTATCAGTAAGCAACTACAAACTCTGCCGTAATGTCTTCTCAAAGAATTGGTTACCCAAAGAAATTTTTTTTTAATGTTTTTATTTATTTTTGAGACAGAGACAGAGCACGAGCCAGGGGAGGGGCAGAGAGAGAGGGAGACATAGAATCTGAAGTAGGCTCCAGGCTCTGAGTTGTCAGCACAGAGCCCGACGCGGGGCTCGAACTCACAGAGTATGAGATCATGACCTGAGCTAAAGTCAGACGCTTAACCAACTGAGCCACCCAGGCGCCCCTACCCAAAGAAATTCTTAACATTTTTCATCATTGACTCTTTTCTGGTTGTGTGATAGGTACTTTAACATTTGTTACCTTATTAAACTCTCCTAACACTTTAGGAGGTGTTACTGCATTTAATAGATGAGGACCCAATCTTGGTTTAGGTGGAAAAAATTTAAAACATGAAGACCCAGTCTTGGTGTAGATGAAAAATTTTATATAGTCAATAGGCTGAATGTGATGATTTGGCTGCAGTACTGTCCTCCCAGTGACCCTTAAGTTGACTCTGCTGTTATGGCTGGACAGAGACCATGGGTCATCCTTCTTATTGTTGCCTTTGCCCCTCTCCAAAGCTGCACATTTGACCAGAGGCTGGCATTCCTGTTGAGAAACATAAGTCAGTGGCAAAACAAGTTTTCAAACCTAGGTACCCTAATTTCAGATGGAGTGCTTTCTCAATGATCCAACCCTATCCAAATTTATATGATTGTCTATGTCTCTATATAAGTATAATCTCACAATGTTGTTAATTTTTTAATTGGAATTTGAAGAGATATGTTCCTTTCTCTCCTAATTGTGCTGTCAAAATGGTGTTTCTCCTTGTTAGTAGGCAGTCTCTTTGAGATGTCCCTATTTTTCCCACTTTTTATTTTAAAAAAAGTATTCATAAAAGTTGAAAGGATAGTAAATGAACATTTCATATATTGTATACTTAAATTGAAAAATTAACATTCTACTCTATTTGTGCCCATTCTATGTCTTTGTGTGTATATACATAGCATATATACATATATACATAGATACACATGTATGCATGCACTTCGTATTCAATTTTAAAGTATCTGAAGACCTGATACTATACCCCAACTTCAGCATGCACCTCATAAGAATAAGGAACACACTACAGGTGAAATAAATTAGATCTTACACAATGTTATGCTACTTAAAAACACTTCTAAAAATTCCATCTAGTATACAACACATGGTTAGATTTCCCCAATTGTCTCAAAGAAATGAGGGTTTTGTTTGTTTTTTTTTTAAACCAAGAACCAATTAAGATTCATATATTACATTTGAAGTTTGTGTATTTTAGTTCCTTTTAACTCTAGAATCTGTCTTTCCCCCATGTCATTGATATTTTGAAGAGTCCAGTTGTCTGTTAGAATGTTCCTCATTCTGGATTTGTGTGCATTGTTTTCTCATGGTCTCTTTCACTTATTCTTTTGGCTCTTGTATTTCCTGTAAACTGTAAGTTAGATTTAGAAGCTAGATTTTCATCAGTTTAAACATTTGTGGCAAGATTACTTTATAAATGATATATTCTGCATTGCATTGCATTAAATCAAGAGCATGTAATGTCATGTCTTAGGATAAATGATGATAGATTTGATTTTTGGGTGAATATACTGAGGTATTAAGTGTAAGGGACTTTTTTTAGTTAAGGTGAATATACTGAGTTAAGGTGAATATACTGAGGTATTAAGTGTAAGGGACTTTTTTTCTCTAGCAAATACTATGTCATCTTTGATGCTGTGAAGATCCTGTTATCCAACAGCTTTTCACTTGACATTTTAGTGTCCATTGATAATCCTCAATAGGGTCATTTGTTAAATGAGTTAGCGAAGTTGGTGATTTTATGATTCTGTTACTGTTACTCTTCCTACATTTGGATGCAGCATTTTCTGCATGGAGCACCTATACTTAAAAACAAAAAACAAAAAACCTCTTTCCTCCTAAATCTCATTTTTTATTTCCACAGTATATTATTAGCACTTATAGTTGTTAGTCCTGGGGTTCCACCTGTTTCAGATTTGGCCCATAGAAGCCTGTTTAATCTAGCTCACAGGTCTTTTTGATACATCCCATTCATCCTTGACCATTTTTTTGCTTTCTGGAACAAGAGATTTCAGGTTTATCTTGTGCTTTCCTTGCACTCCTTTTATTTGGTGGTGGAGTGGCTTTCTACTGTCCACATACATGATTAGATTTATTAGTCCTAGCCCCAGAGAGTTTTAAGCCCACAGTTCTGAATTTAACCAGCGATGTAATCTGACTGTTCTTCAAAGTACCTTAAAATCCTGGTACTTAAGTTCTTGGAGGATTGTCTTAAAGAATTACAAGCCATTGACTTCAGTAGTCTCAAATTGATTTTTATATTAAGCTCTGCCAACAAAGAGCTTCATGTAGTGTCGTCCCTTTGGGGCTCATATAGAACCACTGACGTTAAAGGTTCTGGAAATAAACTACCGTGTCATAGTTAAGAGCTCAAACGCTAGAGCCAGAGGACCTGGGGGTTACATTCTCTAACACTTACTAGTTCTGTGAACTTAGACAAGTTCCTTTTTCTTTGTGCCTTAATTGACTTGTCCCAATGGGGATAGTAAACATGCCTACTGATACAGTCAAGATTTAGAGATGTTAATTTTAAAGTACGACAGAGCTGCCATAAAATCAGCACCCAATAAATGTTAGCTATTATAAAACTCAAGGCTTCTGAAATTCAGTGCATTTATGGGATTGATGAAAGTATTCTTTTTTCAGGTCTAATAGAAATATTGATGTTGTTTTTGAGTATCTCTGACTTTATTTTAGGGTGACCAAGAAACTTGTAAATAATCCTATGTTCCTATTTCACAGGAAGAAGAATTTTCTCATTTCTAACAAGGGCAGTGGACTGTCCAGCATGTGCTTTTTGTTCTCACTACTTCCTGTGTGGAGGCAGAATTAAGCATCTGTCCTCAGGACTCGGATTGCCTTAGCGTGACTCTTGGCTACACCACATCCTTGATGTGACCTAGAGCACACTACTTAGATCTTCTGTGCCTCTGAAATGGGGAACACAGAAGGCTCTTCTTTTCTGGTGTTTCTTTACTAGGGTTTAATGAATGAAGCTCTCTGAAGTATCTGAAGCCATAACTGATACAGTCCAAAAACTCACTCCATATAAATTAGCCGTCATTCTCCTTCTGATTTTCTCTTTTCTAAAATCCTGGTTTTCTATATGCTCCAATTATTCTTTTATTTTTTTTTCCAAAATACTTTTATCAGTTGAAGGGGTGTGTGTGTGTGCGCGCGCGCACATGCACATGTGTGAACAGAAATGGATTCTGGCTACCTTAAGCACAAAGAAACTTTACTAGAAAGTCACCACACGGAGGGAACAGCTGAAGCACCAGTGTCAGAGCAGTTCAAGGACCACAGCAGCTCCAACAATGCAGGTGGCAAGAGTTAATCTCATGGTTAATTAACATCTTGTGAGAGCACTGCAACTGGAACCAATTAGCTCCAGCCTTTTTCCGTGCTTGTGACAGTCCACTCAGGCCTCAGTGGCCTGCAAGAGAAAAAGGTCTAATTGACCTGGTAGGGAGCCTGAGTCCAGTTCTTGCTAAAGAACAGGGTAAGGTGTTCCTTTTCGGTGGCAGTCCCTACAGAGTTACTCATAAGGCTGTAGTCATTCCCCAAAAGACAGGATATGTTACTACAAAAAAAGGGGGGAGTGGAGACTAGGTGACCCCAAACTAACAAATATTGCTATAGTCACGGCATGTTCATTTTGTTGGCTATCTAAATTACTTTTTAGTAAAAAGAAAAAAGGAGGGGGGAATAAAAACTAGATCACCAACTCTTAATTATAAAAAATGCATATTGGTATAAAATTGAAGAGAAATGGGCTCTAGTTTCAGCCCTTTTCCATGGAGTGCACCACGGGTTTTTGGGTTCTGGTTTCTTTATTCCTAAGGTGATGGTATATGTACTAAATGACCCATAAGGAGTATTCCAGCAGTAAAATCTCAAAGTTCCCTGTCTTTTTAAATGTAGGAATGTATTTACTTTTACATATGTACATAAACACACCCCAAGTGGTCCGTTTCCAGACTCAAGTGATGAATAGGAATATACACAAACCAAAGTTTAAACAGTTAAGTTTGACTCAATTAGTGATTACAGATTTTAGCTTGTATTAAATCAAGAAAGATGTGCGTTTCAAAAGCTGAAATTCCATAGATATTGACATTTGTAAAGAGATAATGATATATTATTGTCTAAGAGTAAAAAATAATTTCAGTTTAAATAGAATTAATCATAAATGACTTTATTTCTACAGTTATTTTATTTTTCCATGACTAAGGGACTACTGAATATTTCTTACTTACCAGAAGGGATAATTATATTTGTTATAAGCTGTTGTATATTTTTTAACACTTTAGGTATAAACTACTGAAGTAGTATAGTAGTTTCAGCCTAAACTATTTATTGCTTCCTACTAGCTGTTTTCTTCACCAACTAGGCTAGATGAGCAAGACTTTATAGTATGTATTTTTGATCGCTGAGGAATTGATTCTGATGACTTAGGAAATGCAGCTGCTTTGTTTCATTGTGGGTTTTTTTTAAAACTACTTTTTAAACTTTAACCTGAATTATATTATCAAATAAAAACAAGAATCAGAGGTTCCTTTATTATGATTACATATAACTTTCTATGTGGTATGGCTCTATATTGAGTTAACAGGTAGCTTCGTTTGTAGTTACTTCACAGTCTGTGAGGTCAGTTGCCTGTCTCTTACTTGAAAACTCTCTCATCTATAATGCCAAGATTGCTTATCTACACTGTCTATTAACAGGAAACCCAACATACGGTCTGTAGTTCCAAGTAAAGGACAGAATGAAGAGCAGGGGTTGTTAGCAGAAAGAGCACTAATCCAAGGTGTTAAACATAGACAGGATTTCTAAGGAAGTCTTGACTGTCTAATAAAAACTTAAGGAATTCTTATACATAAATAAACTTAAAATAATTTTGTATATATACAAAATTATTTTAAGTTTATTTATCTTGAGGGTGTGTGTGAGCTGGGGAGGAGTGGAGGGAAAGGGAGAGAGAGAATCCCAAGCAGGCTCCATGCTGTCAGTGCAGAGCCCAACATGAGGCTCGAACTCATGAACCGTGACATCATGACCTGAGCTGAAATCAAGAGTTGGATGCTTAATCGACTGAGCCACCCAGGTGCCTCTATACAAAATTATTTTATCTTTATCATTCAAAAGTCATTCTTACATATTTTAGGAGATGAGAAATATAGAGAGAATGATTAGATCATCAGACAACCAACCAAACATGAGCTGACCATGATGCCTTCTTAAACAGCAAACTTTAGACACACATTGAGTATAGAAATAATCGAGTGTATCTCCATTTTTTAAAAGAAGAAATCAGAATAATGTCCTGGAAGAAGAAGGATGATGATGATGGTGGTTGTGATGATTTCTAATAATCCCTAGTTAATGAGTGTTCCACATACTCTTCTCATTCCTTTATGTATATGAATTCATTTAAGTGTCCTATATTCCTATGAGATAGGAACTCTTAGTGTCCCCATTTCATAGATCAGGAGATAGGCACACATAAGTTGAGTGGCTTGTCTAAGGTTCACAGCTAATTAGAGCAGAATGGGACTTGAAATAAGAAGCCTGGTTCACAGTTCATGCTTTAAAACACTAAGCTGTGTTATGCTAAGTGAAATAAGTCATACAGAGAAAGACAGATACCATATGTTTTCACTCTTAGGTGGATCCTGAGAAACTTAACAGAAGACCATGGGGGGGGGAAGGAAAAAAAAAAAAAAGGGAGAGAGCCAAACCATAAGAGACTCTTAAAAAACTGAGAATAAACTGAGGGTTGACTGGGGGGGGGGGGCGGGTGGGAGAGAGGGGAAAGTGGGTGATGGGCATTGAAGAGGGCACCTGTTGGGATGAGCACTGGGTGTTGTTGGAAACCAATTTGAAAATAAATTTCATATTAAAAAAATAAAATAAACACTAAGCTATATTGTCTCTGTAAGAAGACAAAACAAAAGATAAAATGTGTACGATTTAACCTTATATTGTCAGCTATTTTTAATGCTACATATTGAGAGTATTTTCAAAGTTTTCATTAAATACTGGTTACTTTTTTGGCTTCTTGCTCACCAGCTATACCTAGATGACTGAAATTTCTCCTATGTTCAGTTGAAGGAGATTGATAGGTTTTTAAACCCACACACACAAAAAATTACTAGCTGTTACAAATTTGGCTTAATTAATAAATTCATAATTTCCTTGGTAACAGAGATTATAATAATTGCCAATACTACTACTCTATAGTAGCTAGCTATCTGTATTAATAGATACTAAGTCTCTATTGTAACTTTACAAACATCCTATGATTTCATTCATATATAGAATTTAAGAAATAGACGAACATAGGGGAAGGGAAGGGAAAATAAGATGAAAACAGAGAGAGGCAATCCATAAGAGACTTTTTAATAATTTTTTTTAATGTTTATTTTTGAGTGAGAGAATCCAAAGCAGGCTACAGGCTCTGAGCTGTCAGCACAGACCTGATGTGGTTCTTGAACTCATGAACCTGAGATCATGACCTGAGCCAAAGTCAGACACTTAACCAATGGAGCCACCCAGCTGCCCCCATAAGAGACTCCTAAATACAGAGAACAAACTGAGGATTGCTGAAGGAGTGTTGGGTGGGGGTGGCCTACGTGGGGGATGGACATTAAGGAGGGCACTTGTTGGTATGAGCACTGGGTATCATATGCAGGTGATGAATCACTGGGTTCTACTCCTGAAACCAATACTACCCTGTAAAATAACTAACTTGGATTTAAATAAATACTTTTTAAAAAAAAGATGCATATATCTCCGTGGAAGTTGGTTTGATTCTGTAGGTTATAGATTCAAACTGAGGATACAGGGACCCTACTCAAAATCAAGATTGTAGAATTAACTTTGTGTCATTATTTGGGTCATACAGTATATAGGATTTATCATAGTATGTTACTGTAATTACATACGAACTACACTAGGACATTAATATAAATCTACTGTAAGGAGAGGAACATGGTCTTAGAGGAGGACGACGACACTCTCTTACCACCTCTGTGACTTGTGCCAGATTACTTAACTCTGATCTTTGTTTCCTCAATTCTAAACTGGAGGTAAGGTTTCTTATTTGAGATACTAATGAGCTTGCACTTACAATATTTACACTTTGGTTGGTTGCCACATTCATTCTCAAAGAGTGAAAGTTTCCCCCAATCTGAAAATGGTTTGCATTTTTCCAGATTTTCAGTGTTTAGACTCGTAGATACTTAACATTTATATAGTACATATGCTTTAAAAAGAAAATCCCTCGGTTATAAAAGACAAATTTTAATATGGTTTAATATAACATTCCCTTGTAGTACAAATTTCTATTAAGAGGAAGAAACAAATTTATATGGATTTTTCATTGTGGTGATAACTTGAATTAAACATAAGCTGATTTTTTTTTACTTATGTATAGTCTTGTTGAAAATGTTTGTGACTCCCTGAAATGTTGCTGTTTCATAGATAGAATATTTTGAACTTCAATGAGAATTGGACTGATTTTATGTGTCAAAAAATGCTGATTAGGTATATTCACAGATAATTAAATCAGAGGAATGTTCACTCTACCTAAACGTTTTTTCTTAAGGCTCCAAATTAAAGTTACCTTAAAATGGCATCTAGATACGTTTTAATCTTTAGAAATCTTATTCTGGGATCTGCATGGAGTTTCGGTAATCTCATAAATGTTTTATTTTCCTGTTGGCCAGGTACTTCTGAGTCCCACCCCTTGGTTACTGTAATAATCTGTCTTAGATACTGCAGTGTATTGCTCCCTACCTTAGCTACAGTTAAGTTGTGGCTTTAGAGTTCTCGTTATTTTTCATTCCTTTTAACCTTTCTATCAGTATGTGCCATTCATAGCACAGAGCAACATGTGAGAGATGTTAGTAGTTCTGATTGGAGTCGAAGTAACAATAAGGAAAGACCCCTACTATAGGTCTCCAGACACTTCTGTTTCAATTCAGGTGTTTCCCTTGTCACCATGCAACCTCCTGTGGTAAATATGACTGACTGCTCTTTTTTCTTACGGTCTTTTAAGCAAAGTAAAGCAGCGGTTCGGCTGAAAGAAGACATGAAAAAGATAGTGGCGGTGCCACTAAATGAGCAGAGAAGTTCCACGTATAAAAAGCTATTTGGAGTCAGTCTCCAAGACCTTCAGCAGCAGGGACTCACTGAGAACGGCATTCCAGCAATAGTGGGGAATATAGTGGAGTATTTGACGAAACATGGTAAGTTATGTTTTAATTCTGGTGTTTTTACAGTTCTCGCATACAAGAAGAATGTTTTTGTGTGAACTACTTTACACTGTATTGGAATAGTCCCTAAAACACCTTAATTAGGATACAAATTATGTAATACATCTTTTCCCTTAAAAAAGGACATTAAGAGCATTATTACTGCTTAATATAATTTTGAAAGTACTATTCAGTTTACCATGGACCAATTTAATCGTTGAGATTTCTAGTTTGGAATGATCCCAGTTTTGAGTTCTAAAATACACTGTTCTAATATTACTAGTGACTTCTCTTGATTTCATTAAATTCCAACTGATACTAATTTTTAGTGTAATAACACTTTTGGAGTATCTTTTTCAGCTGAGGCCAATCATGAGCTTACTGGATGCTTTGATTGCTTTCATAGCTCAGTAGGGATAGTTTAAAAAGGTATGATATATAGCCTCTTATGGGGGGTCATTTACTTTTGAAGTGATATAATTAAGCATGTAAAACAATTGGAGAATACCATAGTTCATTGAATGATAAAAAGATAAATCTGTTATTGAGAGCTATCTTACGTCTTTTTTTAAATGATTTTATTTAAACTAGGACTTAAAAACCTGGATAAGTAGAAATTCTTTCATATCCTCGATATTCATGCTTTTCAAATGAGGGTGCAGTATTATGGGAACACCCCAAACTGCATAATAAATATCAATAAGCTTTAGAAGTTTTGAGAAGGACATATTCTGAGGGAAAAGCTTGGAATTTTCATCATTTTCTATACTGAAGCAACATTTCTACATGAAAGACTCACTGCAGAGTAGAGCTGAAACTTAGTTGGATTTTTTAAAGTTAAAACTTGAGACTTCAGAGGTATTCTGTACTTTGTGCAGTTTGCTTCCTTATCTTCTGATGATTATGAGTCCATCCCCCAGCCCCCACCTGCCGCTAAGATCCTTCACTGGGAATACGTGAGAAGCACAGTGTATCTGTTCCTCTGTAGGAACGTGAATGAACTTGTGACAGGAATGGTATGGCACGTAGTTCAGACTTCAGAAGCTCAGGTGTTTGTGTTAACTGAAAAACAGCTATTTGCCCAGGTTACTAGTTATGTAGATGCCAAAATGATATTTTGTTCTGAAGACTGAAGAGCCAGGCTTGCATGTTTACTTCATAGGAGCTATCTCTGTATTTTTAGAGGATGATAAGCTACAGACAGGTAGGATTCTTAGAGAACAGCTCTGGGTTTATAACAATACTTTAAACAGGTTAAACAAAAAAGGTGCCATATACATCATGGCATGATGATGGGACCTCAGCCTGAGGATCTTGAAGCCAGGTTATATTAATTTAGGATTTTGAAGGACTCAAACACTCAGTATTGATTAAAACTGTGTCCTGATTTAGATACAAAGGATCTCTAGGTAATTAATTTAATCTCTTAAATAAGGTTGAGTATTATTCATTTGGATACCAAAGTGTGACTACTTAAAATATTTTGGTTTTAGCATAGTCAGTGTTCTGATCTTTCATCCAACAATGACTAATAACCTCTTGGGATTACTCTTATGTAATAATCACTTTTGTTTTTAAGTTTTAAAAAAATATTGGGGGCGCCTGGGTGGCGCAGTCGGTTAAGTCGCAGTCCGACTTCAGCCAGGTCACGATCTCGCGGTCCGTGAGTTCGAGCCCCGCTTCGGGCTCTGGGCTGATGGCTCGGAGCCTGGAGCCTGTTTCCGATTCTGTGTCTCCCTCTCTCTCTGCCCCTCCCCCGTTCATGCTCTGTCTCTCTCTGTCCCAAAAATAAATAAACGTTGAAAAAAAAATTTTTTTTAATAAAAAAATATTGAATTTTAATATACTTATGTAGTACAAAATACAGGAGGGCATACAATTTAAAATCTCTCCCTCCAAAACCTGTCCCCTGATCATTCATTATCAGTATTACTTCCCAGTAATAGTATTGCTTCACTAGTGTCTGATATATTCCTATGAAGATATTTTATGAATATATAATCATATATGCATATCTTCTTTTTTCCCTTTGAACATAAATATAGCATATCATCCATACTGTTATGAATCTTTATAGAAAGTCATTTAGCAGTATATTGTGGAGATCTTTCCATATCACATAAAGAGCTTTATTCATGTAATTATTTTTTCCCCTTGTACAATGTTTGACTCTATGTATGTATTATTTCTTTAAGCAGTCACATGGTGATGAATACCGAATTTTACCCAGTCTTTTGCTATCTATACACAATGATTCAGTGACTAAACTTTAACATGTGTCATTTCAAGCACTATGAGTGTATCTGTAGACTCCTGGGTCAGAGTATATGTGCATTTATAATCAACTCTAAGAGTTGAACGAGTTAAATTCACAGCATCACTGTATGAAATTTTGACAAAATATGAATTAGATATTCTATTTCATCTTACCCATAGTTCTACCTTAACAGGGTGTATTCAGGTAATGCAAACTAAATATTTTAATGGGCTAAATCATTCATTCTTAATTAGGAATGTAAAATAGAAAATCTATTCTTAACTAGAAATGGGAAATAGAATTTCTAGTGGAGTATTTTCAGAATATCCATCCCTTGATGATAGTTTAGATCCATGGAATCTGAATCTTGGCTTGGCAAGCTAAGGTAGGTAGGGCACCTACCCTATATTTTGAAAGGCCACATAGTTAATTACTATGTAGACAACTAAAAGGTCCTTATTGTGTCTGAAACTACCATGTTAATAAACCAAAACCCTTGTATAAGTTTGAAGGGTAGTATAAAGTTTGTGAGCAAGATACTTCAATTAGTTTCATTAATTTTTTTTTACATCAATAGATATTTATTGTGTATTACTGTGTATTACACAATATAATAGGCACTCCGTCAGGAATGATTGGTTGTATCATTTAAGCCTAGGTAGATACTGGGGTCATACTTTGATGTTTAATATAAATGGAGACCTTTAATAACTTGAGGGAAAACTCTTTGTTATAAAAGAATTTTAGGACAAAAAGGGTTTGTTAAGGTTTATAGGAAGGCTTTTAAAAAGACTCTGAACTTTTTTTCTTTACATATTTTGCCTTTTAAAAATTTTTTTCTCCCATTGGAAGGAAAATATTACAAGTTATAAGGCATATCATTTTCACACTATTTTAAAATAACTAATCTTGTTGACAATGTTACTGGATTCCTTTAGCATGAAGATACTGTGGAATGTACCATTTTAAATAGTGTAGGACTCTCCATCTACCACCAGGTGGCAGAATATGCTCATGTACTGTCCTAGTACTTTCTGGGCCAAAGTGTTCCAGTTTAAAAAAAAAAAAAAAAAATGTTTATTTTATTTTTGAGAGAGTACGAGTGGGGGAGGGGCATAGAGAGAGGGTGACACAGGATCCAAAGCAGGTTCCAGGCTCTGAGCTGTGAGCACAGAGCTCGACGCAGGGTTCAAACTCACAAACCATGAGAACATGACCTGAACCAAAGTTGATGCTTAATCAAATGAACCACCCAGGCGCCCCCCCTTTATTTTTTTTTTTTAATTTTTTTTATGTTTATTTTGCAAAGCATGCCAGTTAAGCAAATTCTGACTTACGGCACACTTAGTTTCTAACGACGTATGCATACTATTTTGAAATAAATACCTCAGTTGTATGGAAAAGTGACAATCAATGGTGTAGATACATTTTAGCTTATATAATTCTTGCATTTTTAAACCAATAATTAAGTTATTGCTTCATGATGTTTATCCCATAACTCCTGAAATCGAATATAAAGGAATCCCAAAAATATAGGAGAGTAACTCCACAAAGCCTTCTAACGTCTCCTTCCTCTGGACATTTCTTTTAAAATCATCATTTCCTAAGAATTTAGAGTAGGAAAATTGAGAGATTGCATAATCTGATAAGCCTTATGGGTACTGGATATATTATAAATCCATAAGGGGCTTTTTAAGAAACTGTATGGATCTTTTCCCCAGAGTATAATGGAGCCTTGTCCAAGGGTAAATTGTCCCTAGTTGAAAATCACTGGGTATAAGAATTGTTTGGGTGAGATGTTTTTGAGGGGAGAGGGTCATACAAACAAATGGAATAGGGTCAGAAAAAAATAACTGAGAAGCATTAAGTGACTTCCATTTATACCTTATCTCTCCACCAGTAAAGGCCAGTGGGATCAGGGACCTTGAAAACCAAAGCTAGTTCTTGGAGCTGGGTAGTTATTTTCGAATAACTGGAAATATTTATTTGAGGGAAGGGTCAAAAAGCCTTGTTGGAAAAGAAAACCTTAAGGTCAAAGCTAGAAAAACACTGTGAAATCAGGTCCAAGAGGCATTTGCTGGCCAAGAAAAAGCTGCAGAGCTGGGTAGATACAGGACTGGGATGCAAAACTCTAAATTTTCATGATTTGGGCCTTGGGATGGGATTCTCTTTTGGGGGTGCTATCTGCTTGATGGCAGTACACAATTGTGAAGTTATAGATAAAGCTGGTAGAATGGAAGAAATTAAACCTTGAAAGCTTTAAAAATGAGTTAAACAGGAAGTCTCTCAATAACTGATATTTTTCAATATTCAAGAGAATGTCATATCATAATAGTTAACTGTTGCTGTGTAACAGATTACCCCAAAGCACAGTAGCTTTAAAAACAGCAGTATTTATTATCTCAGTTTCTGTGGGTCAGGAATCTGGGCACAGTTTAGTTGTGCTTTCTGTCTTAGGGTCTCTTATAAAGCTGCAGTCATAATAGTACTTGACTAGGAGAGGGTTCACTTCCAAGTTCACTCACATGGTTGTTAGCAGGATTCAGTTCCTTGTGGACTGTTGACCTGAGGGTCTCAGTTACTCACTGGCTGCTGTCCAGAAACCGCCCTCAGTTCCTTGCCACATGGACCTCTTCATAAAATAGCTAACAAAATAAAAAGCAGCTGATTCATCAGAGTGAGCAAGCCAGCAAAGCCAGAGAGAGAGAGAAGTAAGATGAACATCAGTCTTTTATGACCTAATTTCAAACACAAGATTAGAACCTTAACATAATTTTGTTTGTTATATTCTGTTAGAAGCAAGTCATTAGATCCAGATCACAGGCGAGGGGAAGGGATTACACATGGGTGTGGAAACCAGGAGATGGGCATCACTAGGGTGATTTGAGAAGCTGCCTACCACACATACTGGCTGGTATTTCCTCTCATTACGTGGTGCCCTGGTCATATTGGTTGTTAAAATACTTCAAATATCCTCTCTGGTTTCCCAAACTTTTGTCAAAATTGGAGCTAAAATTCATGTCAACTTTTGCTATCCAAATTATAAACACACACACACACACACACACGTGTATAAATATGTGCATATATGTATATACACATATAGGTATAAATATACATACATATACATTATGCAGATATCTTGGGGCTCCTGGGTGGCTCAGCCGGTTAAGCCTCCCACTGTGGCTCAGGTCATGATCTCATGGTTCGTGAGTTTGAGACCCATGTCAGGCTCTGTGCTGACCGCTCAGAGCCTGGAGCCTGCTTCAGATTCTGTGTCTCCCCTTCTCCCTGCCCTTCCCCTGCTTGTACTTCGTCTCCTTCTGTATCTTAAAAATGAATAAACATTGAAAAAAATTGATAAAAAAATAATAAATGCAAACATCTTACCAGCCTATGATCTCTGTAAGGATAATGGTAGTGTTTGAATTTATTTTTTCAAAGATTTTTTTTTAAGTTTCTTAACACAATGCTAAGTACTCATTAAATATTTTTTAAGTTGAAGGGTTCATAAAATTTTTTATCAAATTACAAATTAAAATGAAATTAGCTTTCTTCTTTTTCTTTAGAAAGAACAATACAACTAGCATGTAAGAGAAAGAAGCGAAAGCTGATATAAACAGCTCACATCTGAATAATTCTAATGGGCTTCAGTGTCCTAAGTCATTGCTAAATTTCACCATTAGACTCTCAAAAGAAGAGTGGTGCAGTTGAGTCCTTGGGTTGCTCTTTACTAGAAAGATTGTTTCTTATACCTTCAGCATGCCTCCACAGGCTGGCTTACTTTCTTACATGGTGTTCTGTCTCCTTAAACCCCAGTACAATGAGCTGGAAATCATGACCTTTCCCCTGAACCTGGTACTGTCTCTCACCCCCACTTCACCTTATCCTTTACAGTGCTTTTTCCTGGATTCCTGGTTTGTAAACCTTAAAATTACCTTTCAACTCTTCCTTATTTCCTTTTTGTACTAAGTTACCAAATCATCTTTTTTCTCTACTTTTCACTTCCTTCCCACCAGAATCTGTCTTACTGCCTTAGAGTAAAATGTGGTTCCCTAAGGCAAGCTTTCTGCCCTCTCCATTCTCTACTTAGCTAGCAAGATCCTCCTTACCCCTTGATTTTATCATGTTCCCCCTACTCCTTAATGCTCTCATGATAAAGTCTTCGCTTGTTTTTCAAGTAGGCTCTATGCCCATTGTGGGGCTCAGTCTCATGACCCTGAGGTCAAGGGTCACATGCACTGCCAGCTGAGCTAGCCAAGAGCCCCATGTCTTCACTCTTGAACTTGATATTTGTGGCTCTATCCCATTTCTTCCATTTTATTACCCTATCACCCTTGACAAAAACTCTCCACACTTTCGTCTGTTTATCTTCCTTTATGCTGTCCTGTCTCTGCAATTCATATATTCATTCTTTCTCAAGGATGAATCACGGTTTTCTGTGTCCTGCTGCTTAACCCTTTGAGGGCCCTTTTTAGGAAAAAGAATACAAAGTTAAGAATACAGAATTAGGGACAGAACATTGGAAAGAGCCTAAATAAATGAGGGACCCTGAGGCTTAAACTGCATTAGCTTCACAGTTCATCAGCCCCAGTCTTCCTGATGCTTTCGCCAAAGATGGTGCACAGCAGCCAAAGGCTCTTTTATGGAGGCTTCTCTGCTGCTCCAGCCGACAATAAGATCCCCCATCAATTGGGGGACGGCAAGGATCTTGTCTTATACTACTTTATAGTCTCATAGAGTGTTATCCTCTGAATTTAGTGATTACAAAGGAAATATTTCTTATTTATTACAAAGGTAATCACATACAGTTAAGTTTCTCACATACGTGTTAGTTGTTTTGTTTTGTTTTGTTTTGTTTTTTTCACATAGTTGTTTTCAAAATGCTAAGGTGCTGTTGGAGCCCAGGGTCAGTTTCTGTTATGTACTACAGAAGGTTATAAATGCAGTTTCCTTGTAGAAGAGCATTTGTTCTAGGTTTCTATGTGTCCTAACCTTATTTTTAGAGGTCAGCTTTTATCACAATCCTATATGATCTTTTTAGTTGATACATAGTAGATTTGAAAATTTATTATTCTAGCAAAGCATCTTTGTAAAATATTACCATCTCCCAGTAGGTGATAATTATTTGGAAAATCCTGCACTGAAATTTATTTTCTGTTGTTGTTATGGTTCTTTAGAGTTTTAGTGTCTGTTTGCGAGAGACCTCTATTTCTTTTCTTGCATGTCTGCTCACCTGCCCCAGGACTCACCCAGGAAGGCCTTTTTAGGGTGAATGGCAACGTAAAGGTGGTGGAACAGCTCCGATGGAAGTTTGAGAGTGGAGTGCCGGTGGAGCTCGGGAAAGACGGGGACGTCTGCTCAGCAGCCAGTCTGTTAAAGCTCTTCCTGAGGGAGCTGCCGGAGCGCGTGATCACCTCGGCCCTACAGCCTCGATTCATTCAACTCTTCCAGGGTTAGTGCACTTAAATACGTCCAGCACTTCAGGCGGCTTTATGTTTCGGGTAAAACTAAGCCTTTAAATATTAAACACCTAAATTTCAAATATTAAGAGAAACTTTTAAATATTAGTGGTTTCTCCACAACATCCATTTTTCTATTTTACTCTAGGCCCTCATTTTCCACCCTAAAATAATACTAAGCAGATTATGAAATGCCACCATTAAGTGTACTAATACTGAAAAACTCTAATGTTTGTGGGCCAGAGAAATTCTTTTCTGGCGAGTAGCTATCATAGAAGGAGTGGAAATAAGGCATTAAATTCTGTAGGAGATATTAATTAAGTTGTATTTGGTTAGTGACCTTTGAGACTGGAGGGTCAACAGTGGGCTGTGTTTCTCGCCTAAGCAAGATTGAGTCCTAAAACAATTGTGTTCCTTTTACACAACTGGAGGAAAATTGATTTTTGATTGCATGATGAAGTGATCTTAAGTGAAGAAACTTCATTTTTTTTTGTTTTGGTATTTTTATTTATTTTTTTAATTTACATCCAAGTTGGTTAGCATATAGCACAACAATGATTTCAGGAGTAGATTCCTTAATGCCCCTTACCCATTTAGCCATCCTCCCCTCCCTCAACCCCTCCAGTAACCCTCTGTTCTCTATATTTAAGTCTTTTATGTTTTGTCTCCCTCCCTGTTCTTATATTATTTTTGCTTCCCTTCCCCTATGTTCATCTGTTTTGTATCTTAAAGTCCTCATATGAGTGAAGTCAAGGTAGTAACTATAGGCATAATCATTATTTAGTTCTCCTTCCTAAATATAGTAAGAACAATGATTTAGTCTTGAAAAGCCATTTTATTCTTATTTTTGCCAAGTTAGAGTGAAAAAGAGAAAATATATTTGTAAGAGTGTTAATTGCCAGATTAAAAAGGATGTTACTTAAAGCCACATTCCTCTAAAGTAGCAGAGTAATTATTCTCATGTAGTATATGTACTAAAGAATGGGTATGCTAGAAGGCCATGTTGTACGTTGTATTCTATTTGAAAAATCATGATTATATATGAAAGTACAAAATACAGAACCATTTGTTCTGGTTATTTCAGTATTTTAAGCTTTCTATATCAGTAAGTGCAAGTGACATACTGGAGGCTTGTTCATTAGAAACTGAACTTTCTGAGGCACCGGGTGGCTCAGTCGGTTAAGCTTCCTACTTCGGCTTAGGTCGTGATCTCACAGTTCATGAGTTCGAGCCCTTCATCAGGCTCTGTGCTGACAGCTCAGAGCCTGGAGCCTGCTTCAGATTCTGTCTCCCTCTCTCTCTCTGCCCTTCCCCAGCTTGCACTCTGTCTTTCTCTCTCAAAAACAAACATTAAAAAAAAAAAAACTAAAAAAAAAACAACTTTTTCACGTTTACATGTGTGAGGATTTCAAGGGGGTAAACATTACTCCCTAAATGATTCTGGTAAGGAATATATTATCCTTGTCATGGAGATATTAAATTTCTGAAAATCATTTAAATATAATTAAATGATTAAATATAAATGATATATAATATAATATAATATAATATAATATAAATGATAAATATAAAAATAAATGATTAAATAATTAAATAAATTTCTGAAAAGCATTTAAAAATAATTGCTACAAAAGCTAGTTGAAGATTTAAATATGTGCTTTATACAAAATAATTAAGAATCAAATATATAGTATTAAGAACCTTTATTAATATTATGTCTTAATATTAGATACTAATATCAATACTTGTGAATACTTGTGAATTTTAAAAGGTTTTATCATGTTTCTTAGAACAGCTTACATTTGATTAGGAGGATGCACTGTTTTATTTTTATTAATTACATTGTAGTGATATTTTGTAATAATTTTGGTCTTTGTACAATATGTTTTCATTCATGACCTCTTTCCCTGATGGCCAAAAAGCAAATGCTGTCATTTTAAACGTAAGACTGGCTATATACTCAAGCAGTTGTGTGATTATGCACAAATAACAAATTCTAAATGGGGCAGAGACCCTAACATTTGCCTTAGTGGTGGTAGTCTCTCATTTCCTGAAAACCTCTGGGGCTACATCTGATAGGTTCAGTAAAGGAAGTATTAATGAAGGTACCTACTAGTGATAAGCTGCTAAGTGAGGGGAGGAAATAAAGTATGCTTTAGGTATCAGACAGTATAGCCTCTTGAAAATAAATTTTTCTTTCCTAATTCGGGTGGTGGAAAAAGAAAGAAAAGCAGTGGTGCTTCTGTTGGTTTCTGCTTAGAGAAGAGGGTACACGTGACAACAGGTCACTCGAAAGCTGGAAGCAGCAAGGCTCTTCACAGACTCAGTAAAGGCAGAAGTTACACTTGGCCAGTTATATTCTCCTCTCCCCTTTTTCACTAGACATTATTTTGATAAAACTTCCTTAGTAAAAACTACCTTGCTTTTATATTTCAGTCCTCATGACAACAGATTAAGCAGCTTTTAGATTCTGTCACAACCCTCTGCCAGATTTCTTTTCTAAAAAGTGTTAAGGGCCTTTGAGTTCTATCCTGTGTAAAGAGCAAGCTATTTGATCATTGAATGTACTTAGTTTTCCAGATCAAGATCCTCTCTTTCATGCTTTACAAAATTCTGGAGCCTCAACTAGGTATTTTTTCAAGACATTGAAGCTAAACCAACAGTTGCATTGAGGATAGTCTGAATGCTGCATGGAAGCATCCCTGCTGCTCTAGGTCATCTTTTGATCATGTAAACCAACAGTGACCTCTGGGTGGAAGGACACCATTGAGATTCTTTCACTAATAACAGATTTTCAACTTTAGACTTGACTGAGGTCTGAAGTTCTGAGATTCTATTTTAGGTTAGCATACCGAGATTTCTGCATACCAGATGTTTATCAAAAACTTCCACTAAAGTTGATGTCTGCCAGAACCTTTTGCTTGAGTCAAAGCCCTGGTTTAGACAATTCACACTGAAGAGAGACCATAAAGGACTTGAGTGATCATCCTTTCTTGTTGCCATGTTAAACTTCCCTCCCACTGCGACTACTCACTTTTCTTGATTGAGGTTTTAGCTTAATTGCCTCAGCTTGGCAATGTTCCATTTTTTTTTCTTATCCTTATCTTGGTGGGCCAGTAACATGTCTAGTTTTTATTTTAACAATCGCACATATGTTTTGGGAATAGATGTGGATTGCAAGCAATAAAAAGGTTTTAGGATAGCATTCATTTCATTTAGGATTAACTAGAAACCCCTTTATCTGAAAGTTCCCTGTTAGAAATCTTCTGTAATATAAATACAAGTATCTCTATCTCACAACAAATTTTTTTTTTCTTACTTGGTGAGTTGGAATTGGATCAGTCTATCAATATTTATTTAGCACCTTCTACTTGGATACAGAATGATACCAAGAAATAAAAGATTAAACATCCTGACTTCAAGGAGTGTGTGATTGGAGGAGGTAGAATGTGTGTGGTATACATTCTACAGTTCTTCAAATGAGTATTAAGAATATCCTGTCAGTGGTAACAAGAAGAGAGGGGAAATCAGTCTGGATTATGGTGATCAGAGAACACTTTGTGGAAAAAGTAAACTGGGGTGCATAAGATGACTTTGGATGGAGAGGAAAATCATCCAGGCGAGGAAAAGGGCACGAACACAAAAACATTGTCCGTGGAAAAGAGAAATGTCTGGCAGAGCTGTCAGTAGGTAGCTACAGGAGATTAGCACATGATATTGCCTAAAAAGTAGAATGAGACTAGATGGTAGAGCGTATCGAATGTTAGGTTAAGGAATTAATATTAACCTACAAACAGTAAATTTTTGAAGAAAGAAGTCATAGGATGGAAGCAGTATTTTAAATGATGCTATGTAAGATGGATGGATGGGAAGAGGCTGCGTGCAGGGAGAATATCTAGAAGACTGGCGGAAACAGAGGTCTCCATGCTAAGGACATGTGTCTGACAAATAATTGGCAGTGGAATTTTTTTTTAATTGAGGTAAATACATGTAATATAAAATTGACTATTTAACCACTTTTACCTGCACACCTCTGTGGCATTAAGTGCATTCCTATCCATCTCCAGAACTTTATCAGCATCTCAACAGAAACTGGTAATGGAATTTTAAAGAAAACATAAACAGAACAGGGTGGCCAGTAGTTAGATAATGAGATTAAGAAAGGGGTCAAAGATAACCAGAAGGTTTTGAGTTTATGTGACTTGAAGAACGGGAGGGGTAGTGTGGTGGCTGGATCCTGATGCCCATACCTCTGAGGAGGGCCACAGGGCCAGAAGGCCAGTTTGTCACACTGTTGTGAATAGGAACTAATAAATCAGGAAGAAAGTTTTAAGACTAGGTTGAAGTAGCACCAGGGAGAGCTCCCTGCTAACTCAGTGCTTTGAGGAGAACCAAGGCAGCTGTTTTTTGTTTTGTTTTGTTTTTGTCTTCAATAATTCAGTCTTTTCTGTCTGTACCGAGGGTGGGTCCTTTACTTATTAAAATGCTTCCGCCTGTCAGACCTGATCGTTTGTCCCGAAAGGAAGCATAGACGTGAACTTTCTAGGAACGTTTTGTGGCTGACTAATGCTCCTTCCCTATCTCCAGGTAGGATCTGGGACTTATGCCAAAGGCTCAAATGCTATTAGCTTGGTAGGTTCTGGTGATCTCTTTATTAATCGTCTATCTCAGATCCAGCTGTTGCTATTGAAGAAGGAAGAGAGATCCTGGTGTGGCATCTTGACAATTGGTCCATTAATAACAGATAATGAAAGTCACGAGGGGAAGGTACTTATTGAGCCATGAAGAGGAGCTTATTTTAAATAGATGAATAAAATAAATGTCAGTGCTTAGGAGAAAGGGATGAAGGCTAAAGATGTGAATTTTATAGTCCTCTATGTAGACTCATCCAGACAACAGAAATTTATTTTATCACCACAGTTCTGGAGGCTGGAAGTCCAAGATCAAAGTGCCTATAGGGGTGGTGTCTGATAAGACCTCCCTCCTTGGCTTGCAGATGATACCTTCTCACTGTGTCCTTACATGGCCTTTTCTCTGTGTGTGAGCTCTCCTGGCGTCTTTTCCCTTTCTTACAAGGACACCAGCACGTTGGATTATGGTCCTGCCTTTGTGGCCTCATCTGACCTTAATGACCTTAAGGCCCTATCTCCAAATACAGTCAGTTTGGGGGTTAAAGCTTCAACCTGTGTGTTTTGTATGGACAAAGTTTAGTCCATAACACTGTTTTTAAAAATGTATGGCAATTGATAGGTATATGAGTAAAAAGTAGCAAAATCCTGTAGTGGATGCTAATTAGGTGAGACATTACTACAGAATTGATGTTTTTGTTCTAGAAGTTTTAAAGGACTAGCATACCTAGAAGTAACAAATGAATTTAAAATAAATAATCTGCCATGGGAAAACTTTTTATGGGGGTATGTTTCCTTTATATGGATAATTTCTTGTGTGTTTTCTGTCCCTGTTTTAATATTCTTTTTAAGAATTTATGTCTTGGGGCGCCTGGGTGGCGCAGTCGGTTAAGCGTCCGACTTCAGCCAGGTCACGATCTCGCGGTCCGTGAGTTCGAGCCCCATGTCGGGCTCTGGGCTGATGGCTCAGAGCCTGGAGCCTGTTTCCGATTCTGTGTCTCCCTCTCTCTCTGCCCCTCCCCGTTCATGCTCTGTCTCTCTCTGTCCCAAAAATAAATAAACGTTGGAAAAAAAAATTATAAAAAAAAAAAAAGAATTTATGTCTTTTAGTGGTAATAACAGATGCTGAGTACCTACTCACTATTCAGTTTAATAGCTGCAGATGTTTTATTTATATAGTATCTTTTGATTCCAGCACCAGCTCTAATAAGATATAGGCAGGATAATCTTCATTTTGAAGAAAGAAATTCGAGCACATGGCTTAGAGCAGAAGATCTGGATCCTTTCTGACTAGTTTCAAATCTCCATTTGCCTTTTGTTAGCTGCATGAATATGATCAAATGAACCTTGTGCCTTAGTGATTAGCTATCTATTGCTATATAACAATTGTTCTAAAACTTAGTGGTTTAAAACTACAGTAAACACTTATTTTCCTTCACTGTTTCTGTGGGTTGGGAATTTAGGTGTGATTTAGCTGGACAGTGCTGGTTCAGAGTCTGCCAGGAAGTTATGGTCCAGAACCGTCAAGGGCTGCAATTATCGGAAAGCTTAACTGGGGCTGGAAGATGTGCTTCCAAGGTGATTCACGTACGTGGCTGGCAGTTTAGTGCTGGCTCTTGGTGAGAGGCCACAGCTCCATTTTCTATCAATCTCTCCCGTTGGCTGCTGGCTGGCTTCCCCTGGTATGACCAACTCGAAAGAGATGAAAGCCATCCTTTCAGTGACTGAGCCTCAGAAGACAAGCAGCACCATTCGTACCTTGTTCTATTCATGAAGATCAAGTCATGAATTTGGCTTGTATTCAAGGGGAGGGGGATTTGGTGCCCTCTTTTAAAGGGGTAAGTGTCAGGCTTTGTGGACATTTTAAAACCACCACTCCTAGTTTCCCTAGCCTTTCCTTAACCTTTAAAGTAGTATTTACTTCCTGAGCTTATTGGGGAAACTGAGATTATCCATGCAAAATTGAGAACAAAAATAAATAAATATTTAATAAATGTTAAGCCATTTAATAAATGTTAAGCTGTGGCAGCCCATAAGAATTATCTGGGAAGCTTTGAAAATTCCCAGAGATCAAGTCCTGTCATATGCCAATTAAATCATCCTCTATAGAGAATGGGATGTAGGAATCCACATTTTCATAGTAGTCTTCCTTCCCCCATGATTATGTCCCAGTTCATCCTCAGCCTGTGCCTCTGCCCTTTGTTTTCTTGATTATAAGAAGGCAAGCCATTTAGTGCAGTTCCCCCCACTTGTTTACTTTCAAGCTTAACCCTGATCTCTTTACCTTTTCTGTATCCTACCTTTTCCATCTCTTAAAAAAAAAAAATCACAAAAGTGTTATAGAAGAATAAGTACACTTCCTGCCTAATAATTAGGAAAGAGTAGAAAAGAGTAACAAAAGGCCACAGTTTGGGGTTCAAATAAGGATTTCAAAATTCTTACCCAAATTAATTGAAACTACTTGTATTTTTGATTATTGGTTGAGTTGGCAAATCACACAAGATGGACTTGGGAATGTTTTTGTATTGACTGCCAGTTAATTTTTATTTTGTTTGTTATATGATTTTAATGGAAATTGAAGCCTGCAAATAAACATTGCCTGTTATGTATATGAAATTGGCAATTAAAAAATTCCTTCTAGGACTGCCTGGGTGGCTCAGTTGGTTAAGTATCTGACTTCTGATGTCAGCTCAGGTCATGATCTCACAGTTCATTGAGTTCAAGCCCCACTTCAGGCTCTGCACTCACAGTGCAGATCTTGCTTAGGATTCTCTCTCCCTCTCTCTGCTCCCTCCCCTTCTCATGATCTCTCTCTCTCTCTCTCTCTCACTCACTCAAAAATAAAAATTTCTTCTCAATTTTTGAGGTGAAGGCATTAGCTTTACTATTGCTCCCATAAAAAATTAGGGTACTGTCCTGCCAGCAATGAGCTTCCAGTTTTGTTTGGGAATAGAAGAAGTAATAGTGAGCCAGGATACACGGAATAGAAGTAGGGTTGAGAAGGGGAGGGATCCCTTCTAAAACAGATGATCAGAGGAAGGTAGTACTTCACTTGGGCTTTGGATGACTGGTAGAATTCCCATAGGTAGTGTGTAATCTAGGAAGAGAGGATTACATGAACAGAGGTGTTTGGAAAACAGGCACATGATTCCAACAGTAAGCGTAGTGAATGTGTTGGGTGGGATGTAAATCTAGTTGGATTTGGTAATCTTGCAATAAAATTAATCAAATACTGAAATGCCAATTCCTAAGTAACTTTATTACTTTCATTAAAATACATCTTCATTCTCTTGGACATATTTTTCCTTTATTAAAAGAAATTGTTTTATATAATAGATGCATATAGTTCTTTAACAAAAATCAAATGAAATTCAGAGACTAGTAAGGAAAACCAGCTAACCCCTACACACCCTTTGGAAGTCCTCAATTCTTTCCTAGAGGAAATCAGATTTCATTTATTTAGCTGTTCCTTGGTATTTGCTTCCGTTTGATAATATTCTTATAATGTTATATCTTAATTTCTTGCAGACATTATCTCATCACTTCTGCTTATGAAATATGTAGAATTAGCTGTTACGTTGTCTCTTCCAACGAGCAATTTCTCCCAGTAGTGTTGTATCACAAGTTTAGTTGATGTCCTGATTAATATTTGACTTGTTATGACTACATAAGGGTATGTGTGTGTGTATGTGTGAGATGTTATGTGTCTTACATTTTCACTCACATAATTTTCTATAAACCTATCTGCAGATTTTTTCAAACTGCAAAAATTTTCCAATAAATCCACTAACCTTTCAAAGCTTTTCAAATAATTTATCAATTCTTTATTTCTGGGGAGATTCCTCTTTGGCTCCTTTTCTTCTGTTCCCATCTAATTTGGTTGCAGGGCTGATTCTGAGAATCTCTTACCTGTCTTCCTTCTTGGACCTGCTATTTCCCGGAGTCTTTTTTTCAGTGTATTGTTCTCGGCACTCTAAGTCCATCCTATGTGGAAAATACCCTCTTTGGGTCTTTGAAATTATCCTATATTATCTTTCTTTTTCTTTTTTTGAGGCAAAATTAGTAGATAACATTATATTAGCTTTTCCCCAAGTCCCTCCCCTCTGAAAACCACCAGTCTGTTCTCTGTATCTATGAGTTTGGTTCGTCTTATTTTTTATATTCCACATATAAGTGATATCATATATATTTGTCTTTGTGTTACATATTTCATTTAGCATAATACCTTCAAGGTACATCCACATTGTTGTAGATCACAAGATTTCCTTTTTTTCATGGATGAGTAGTATTCCTTTGTATAGTGTCAGTGTGTGTGTGTTTGTGTGTGTGTGTGTGTGTGTGTGTGTGTCTTTATCCATGCATCTGTTAACCTTTAGATTGTTTCCATGCTTTTCAACCATTATTTCTTCAAATAATTTTTTTCTGCCCCCTTTCTTTTTCTTCTCTTTCTGGGTCCTCTATAAGGGAGATGTTATTCTCCTTATGTACTGTAGGACCCTTAAGCTATCTTCCTTTTTTTTTTTTTTAATTCTTTTTCCTTTTTGCTGCTCTGTTTGGGTGATTTTTGGTGCCTTGTCATCTAGGTCAGTGATCCACTCTTGTATTTAGTCTAGTCTGCTTTTGAACAGTTCTAGTGTATTCTTCAGCTCAGCTGTCATATTCTGCTCTGTGACTTCAGTTTGGTATTTTGCTATGTTTTCTGTCTTTGTTGAAGTTCTGTATTCTTCCATGCTTAAGTTTTATAAGTATCTTTATGACTATTGCTCTGATTTATGAAGTAGTGTTTTTTTTTTTTATCTCCATTTCATTGAGGTCTTTTTCTGAGGGTTTGCCTTGTTCTTTTAGAACATATTCCTCTGCTTCCTCATTTTGTTTGACTTTTCTCTGTTAATTTCTACATATTAGGCAAAATAGCTACCTCTCCTAGTCTTGAAGGACTGGCCATGTGTGGAAGTTGGCCCAGAGGGCCCAGATGTGTGATTCCCCCCTGGCTTCTAGAGCCAGGTGCTCAAGGGGCATCCCATGTGTGGGCTGCATGCACCTGCAGCTGTGGCACAAGGGGCAGGGAATTCACCTACTTGGCCTGATGGTTCTGTGGCAGCAGTATACCTACCAGTGCTAGCAGGTTAGAGAGTACCAACATAGCACCGACCACCACTTGTACTACCAAGGTAGAATAACACAAAAATTGCACCTGCCAATGGCTCCATCCCCAGAGAGTCTCAATAGGTTCCTGTCTCTCCAGCAGAGGCTTTAAAACTAGCAAATGGATCTTCTTCACATAAGGTCTAGGTACTATTCATACTACTTGTGCGCTGGATTTTGGGGCAAATGAATCTGCATACATACCCTTTGAGAGTGGGTTCTCCATTCTCTACAGCTCTATGGTTCTTCTGGATGTAAGCCCTCTTGGTTTTCAAGGCCAGATGCTTTGGCAGCCTATCTCTCCATTGTAGGTCCCAAGGGTTGGGGTGCCTGATGTGGGACACAAATCCCTTGCTTCTCAGGAAAAAGTCACATATTTTTGAAATCCCTCTGTATTGTGGGTTCCTGTACCTGAAGTGGGTTTTTCTGTGGGGGGGGAGGGAGGAAGAATGTCTCTGTCTCTCCTACCCATCTCAGTGTGCTTCTTTCATACTTGTGCAGTTGCTGTTACACTGTTTCTCAGGTCTTTTTCAGAGGAAATTGTTCCATATGTAGCTTTAGATTGGTTGTGTCTGTGGGAGGAGATAGTTTCAGGATCTTTTTATATCACCGTCTTGAATGCTTATTGTCTTACCACTGTCTTTTAATTCTATTTCCTATGCAATTTTCTCAACTTTATTTTCCAAGCTTGTTTTTTAAATTTTAGTTTTTATATTGTTAATATCCAAAATATTAGCGCTATTTCTTTTTCAAAGCACTCTATTCTTTTTATAGAATCCTATTCTTAATCTTATCTTTCTGAGGATAACAGCAAGTTTGTTGTTGTTGTTGTTTATAGTTTCTTTTCCTTATATTTGTGTTGTGGGATTTCTTGCATTTCTTCATGTAAACATGGGTGATCTTGGATGATAGGATTTAAGAGAAACATTTGTATATGGGGACAGTGGGCTTGTCTACTGATATACTTTGCTTTAGGAGGATTAGATAGTGGGTATAGATGGAGGGAAATGTAGCCTATTTGATTTGGGGACCCACAAATGTCTATACGTGGACATAGTTTTCTCTTCATCCATCTTGTTCCTCAAGAGCACGGAAGAGGAAGTGTGCTAATGCGCCCATTCTTTCTAAGCAGGTTTTCACTGGTCCTCAGATTTTCAATTATGCTCCTTGCTCTAGCCCTTCACTATCTCCAGAGTGTAAGAATCCATTGACATTATCCATGGACTAAGCCTCAGCCCTCCTGCCTAACCGCATGCTTGCCTGGATGTACAGGGTGGTGGAGGCTCCTGTGAGCCTTGACAGGCCTTAGAACAGACTGGGGTTTTCCGTCCCTTGCATTCACTTCCAAATGTCTTTGAAATCTCATCTCCCTCTCTCTCCTCTGCTGTTCTTTTTTTGCCCTTTTTTTGTGCGTATACTTTTTAAACATCTTTTACTGTCATTTTAGTGGGTTCTTGGGAAGCAGATTTAATTAGATAAATACAAGTGATCAATCCTTTTCTTAAAATGGACATTCTCCCTTTCCTTTTTCTCCCCCGTACTTGATTTTAAATGGAACAGAATTTTATAGTAGCAGCTGTGCAAACAATATGTGAGAGTTACAAGCCTGTGAATTTTAGTTTATGAGAATTTGATAATTTAGTCAGCAACTGTTTTTTAAAGAAAAGCACCCTAATAACAGGACCATTTCAATCAGTACAATGCCTAATTGTAAAGAAACCTAATTTAATAAGCTGAGTTGTGCCTAAGATTGAGTTATGTTTTTCTTCATTACGTGAGGAATTCACCAGGGTGAGTTTGAGTTAAGCCTGTCTTTTATACATACTATGTATCATAATGCCATTTTTATTGTTGGAGGTTAGCTGAGTGGTTTTGCCTTGCAAATTTTTTTAAGTTTATTTTGAGGGAGACCGTGCAAGTGGGAGAGGAGCAGAGAGAAAGGGGGGACAGAGGATCCAAAGCAGGCTATGTGCTGACAGCAGAGAGCCTGATGGCAGAGCTCAAGTTCATGAACCGTGAGATCGTGACCTGAACCGAAGTCAGATGCTTAACATACTGAGCCACTCAGGTGCCCTGCCTTGAAAATATTACAGTACCATGCAAATGTTGGTTAGTTACAATTCTACTTATTAAGTAATCTCTTCTTGGATAGTATGAGCTCCATAGCAAGCATATGACATATTTCCTTCCCTGGGTTTAATTCCTTCTTACTGAGAAGTTCCTCTTCTTTTGAAATTATTCAACCTTCAAATTTGTTTCTATGAAAAACAGAATCATTATACTAAAACTCCATATTTAAGCCCTTTCCATTTTCATTATGTGCTTTTTAGGTTTCCTAGAAGCAATGCTAAATATATAAACTATTCTGTGTTTCTGGGCAGACCTAAACCCAAAGAGTTAAAGGTTGCCACTTGCATATTTGCCCAAGGAACCAGTCAATCAGGTTTCTGCAAGACCTCCACTGGAATAAATTGGAGGTTTCCAAACCTGACTACACATTTCGATGACATTCCAGTTGGTTCTACTTCCCTCCTAGATCCATGTGACAGGAAAACCTTATTTGTGTTTATAACCCCCCATGATGTCTAAGACTGTAGATCTTGACAACTAGATGATATTTTGTTTGCTAAGTATGCATACAAATCTTTATTTTCCTTTTTGACTGTACCAGATAACATTAAGTAGTGAGTGGGGTTATGCAAACTTGAATAGAGAGCCCATGGCTGAGCAGTTAATCTGCATTAGAACAACTGGTCTTGAATGTGTGTGTGCGTGTGTATATGTATACTCACATGTATGTAACTTTGTAAAGATCTTTACTATTGTCAGCTGTTCTTTTTATCTTGACGGCCTATATTTCTTAATTCTTTCATTGTCATTTTAGTAAGGTATTAGGAAAAGTAGATAAGCTTATCTTTAAAAGGTCTCCACTGACTTATACTTGATTTTATTTAGGTTTTTTTTTAATGTTTATTTTTGGGAGAGAGAGAGGAGCAGAGTGTGAACAGGGGAGGAGCAGAGAGAGATGGAGACTCAAAATCTCAAGCAGGCTCCAGGCTCTGAGCTGTCAGCACAGAGCCCGATGAGGGGCTCCAACTCACCAACTGGGGGATCATGACCTGAGCCGAAGTCAAACACTTCACTGACTGAGCCACCCAGGAGACCTTTTTTATATTTTTTAAATGTTTGTTTATTTTTGAGAAAGAGAGAGACACAGAACATGAGAGGAGAGGGGCAATGAGAGGAGGAGACACAGAATCTGAAGCAGGCTCCAGGCTCTGAGCTCTCAGCACAGAGCCTAACACGGGGCTCAAACTCATGAACTGCGAGATCATGACCTGAGCCAAAGTTGGATGCTTAACTGAATGAGTCACCCAGGAGCCCCATCTTATACTTGATTTTAAAGCCAACATAGTTTCCTTAGAACAAATTTATTGAGATGCAATTTACACACCATAAAATTGCCTCTGTTAAAGTATACAGTGAATACATAGAACAAACTGAGGGTTGATGGGCAGTGGTTGGGGAGGGGCAGGGAAAATGGGTGATGGGCATTGAGGAGGGCACTTGTTGGGATGAGCACTGTGTGTTGTATATAAGTAATGAATTATGCAAATCTACACCTGAAGCCAAGGCTATACTGCATACACTATATGTTAGCTAACTTGACAATAAATTATAATAAATAATAAATAAATGAAGTATACAGTGGCTTTTAGTATATTCAGAATACAACAATCACTACTATCTAGTTTTGAAACATTTTTATCACTCCAAAAAAAAAAAAGAAAGAAAGAAAGAAACTCTAAACCCATTAGTGGGCACTCTCCTCCCTTCCTCTCCACCTCTCCCACTTCTCTCAGCCCTAGGCATGTGCTAATCTTTCTAGCTACGTAAATTTGCCTAGATTTATGGGCATTTCATGTAAATGGAGTCAGTATGTGGTCTTCTGTGACAGGTTTTTTTCACTTAGTGTATATTTCAGGTTTCATCCATGTTGTAACATCAGTACTTTATTCCTTTTTATGGCTGGTTAGTATTCTGTTGTATGAATATATCACATTTATCCATTGATGGATATTTGGGTTATTTACACCTTTTAGCTGAATAATACTGTTACAAACATTTATGTACAAGTTTTTGTAGGGACATGTGTTTTCATTTCTCTTGGTATCTACCAAGGAGTGAAAGTTCTGGGTCACAGGGTGACATTGTTTAACATTTTAAGGAATGATTTTCCAAAATACTTGTACTATTTTACATTCTCATCATCAATAAATGAAGGTTTGATTTTTCATCATCTTTGCCAACACCTATTATTATCTGTTTTTAATTTTAGTTATCCTTGTAGTCGAGGCAGTAGAATTGTAATAGCAGATGAATTATAAACTTGAAGAGGACAAACAGAGAGAAGACCGGTTGCTTAAAGGCCAACAAGATAATGTCTGTTGGAGATTTTTAGAATGAATTGTGAGTTGATGAAATCTCCAGTAAATTCTGCATTTTTCACTAATGTTTTTATGTGAAGAGCATCTTATTTGAGCTGGAAGAGAAAAAGAACAGCCAGTAAATTAATATATATATAAATGTATATTATATACATTATGTGATATATACAATATATATATTATTTGTTTTTTTTTGTTTTTTTTTTAATTTTTTTTTTCAACGTTTATTTATTTTTGGGACAGAGAGAGACAGAGCATGAACGGGGGAGGGGCAGAGAGAGAGGGAGACACAGAATCGGAAACAGGCTCCAGGCTCTGAGCCATCAGCCCAGAGCCCGACGCGGGGCTCGAACTCACGGACCGCGAGATCGTGACCTGGCTGAAGTCGGACGCTTAACCGACTGCGCCACCCAGGCGCCCCAATATATATATTATTTGTATTAGAAATCAACTCATGTAAAAAATGTAATGAAGTTAAAAGAATATCAATTTGAAGGGATGACAAATGACTGGCCTGCTAGTCGCCTCTAGCTCAGCCCTAACTCTGTCAAGCTGTATTCTGAATACCAGTATTTTGCTAAACCCGTGGAAATTATCAACCTTTACACTGATTCCATAAATAATTTGAGGACTTAAGGGAGAAGGAAGCAACGTCCAAAATAGACTTAAAAACTGGGTTTGTTGGTGTACCTCCTATGACACCAAATAAGTCCAGTTACAGCTGAGCATTGGATCACTAGGGTTTTAGAGGGTGGGAACTGGTGGTAAAATGATTTCCACTGAAATTACACACTTACTGTACTTTGCCTCTTTAATATAGAACTAGATTTATGGAAAGAGCCAAGCTTTGTTAGCTGGGATATTGCCAGTATTGTTAAAAATTCACATATTATATTGTAGGAGGCTCCCTTTCCTAAGTGCTGCGATTGCTTTTTTTCACTCTCCTGTGTACTGACATTCCCACATAAACAGGTTCTTTAGCTGTTAAATGCTTGTGTCTAACATCTAGCCTAGATGTGAACTCGCAGTTTTGACTTTAGATGGACTGTTTCATGTGTTTCTTATCTTTTTATCTATGTCAGCTTGTCCCCATTAACAAGCACTCAGCACTCAGTAAGTGCCCACGGAATAGACTTGCTGATATACTATTTAGGCATCATTAGGAGTATTTTGTCATGGGACTGAAAAGTAAAGTATCATCAAATTCTTTTTTTATCCTACAGGCCTTTGCCTTTCCATGCAGGTTCATTCTGGGAGCCAGGAGTATCAGTGTAGATATTGGCTAATTTGTAGTAAACACACCTGTGAGTCTTGTAGAATCTAATCAGAATAAGATTTGTAGTTTCATTAATATCTAAGAATAGACTGCACTTGATTAAATTTTATTAGTCACTTTATCATCACACCCTTTGAGAAATTTGTGTGAGGCCTTGAGAACTTTGTCATTGGCAAGGATTCTAAGAGAGCTGTAAAAATAGAACCTTTACTTTTACATAGAAATCTACCAATTCCAGTAACCAGAAAATACAATTATGTTGTTTAGATAAGCTTCTCGCCACACTAAAGAAGTGATTCCATTCCTGGGGTATGAAATGCAAGGGTAAAACCCAGTGTATTCCAATGTAGCTGGCGTTTTATGATTCTTTTTCCTATTGTTTACAAATGCATATTTAGAAAGAAATATAACTTATGTTTTGTTCTCACGTATTCTACAAAGCATTTTGTGCCTAGACATTCGTGTAGGCTTTTATTAAAATGCTCCTCCCATACGCCTCAGGACCTAAGAAGCTATAATATATCATAAATGAATTAAGACTACCCCCCGCCCCCCAATACTCAGCAATTTTGCTTGTTCATTTGCTGATTCAGGAAACTTTTGTTAAACATTTACATGTATGAGACAGTGTGGTAGTTGCTCTGTAACAATGATAACTATATCTCAGTTTGTTAGTGCACACTGATCAGATCATATGCTCTGAGGTCCTACTGCCATACCTGATTTATAGCTTGGCTACTTGGTACTGTGTGAACATGGACAAGTTAATCTCTGTTTCAGTCTCGTTCTAACTGGAGATATATTAGGCTCCTATTTCTGCTGTGACAGATTTCTGCAAATTGAGTGGCTTAAAACCACACAAATTACCTCACTGTTGTGTGGGTAAGAAGTCTGTGAGCCCAGCTGGAGTCTCTGCTCCAGGTTCACAAGGCCAAACCCAGATGTCACTCAGCCTGGGTTCTTATCTGAAGGTTCCAGGGGAGAAGCTGCTTCCAGGCTCATTTGGAACCTTGGCACTTTTCCATTTCATGCAGTCGTAAGGCCAAGATCCCTGTTTTCTTGCTGGTTTCTTCTTGGCTTCCACATGCTCAGGCTTGTGACCTTTCCCTCATCTTCAAAATCAGCAACAGCTTATTATTGTTCTAACAGATTAGCAAGTTTTCATGAATCCTTTGTGAGGCTTAATGAGGAAATAAAAAGCTACTTCGATAAATCTGGCGCCATGAGGCTAAATATTTTGGTTCTTTTAATAATGGCTGACCTTCTCGTGGCTCTGAGATATATCGTGGTAGAGATTAGCAGTTTGCTCTTTTTATTGTTGTTGTTGTTTTTTCTCCTTGAGCCTAAGGCTGTAAGTAGAGTATAACTTCATGGTCATTGAAAAGTCAAAGCACGTGACAAACACCAGGATGAATGTCCAGATTAGAGTTAAGTGCCATCCCGTGGTATAGGTTCAGCATTACTGATTATGATCATAATCTTTTTTTAATGAGAATACTGGCCACATGGTTCAATGTTTGCTGCTTAATCTAGAACAAAAGTTTTTATGGTATAGTCTTTAAGTGCTGAGTAGTTTCCTCTGTATACTATATATACTGTGCTCATTGTGCAGTTGTTTTTTAGCTTGAGAAATGGTTCAAATTTAGCCAACAGCAAATGCAAACTTTCAGGAAAACTTGTATAATTTGAAGTGACTCTTTAATACAGAGAGTTCTTGTCCTACGAAAAGATTAATGTCAAGGAAAATGATGACTATTTCAATTATTAACCACTATTCCATCTGCAAAGTTTTCTTAAACCTTTTGCCTCATGAATTATAACATACTCTAATTCTTATTCCAGTTTAATTCTAGAGATAACTACAAGTTTAAACAGTTAAAATATTTCAGTACAACTGCAGAGGTGCGTTTCACTTCTTCTTGTGTGGAATTTCATTGCTGAGTGTCCTTACCCTTTGACCATCAAATGACACTTTTGTTATCATTTGGATCCTCTGTGATCCCCTTCCTACTCAACACTTCAATCCAGCTGGTTGTATAAATGGACTAAATTATTCCACATTTCTTCAAAATTTGGAATATATATGTCTTTTTATTTCTATACTAGTTTGTCTTACTCTCTATGTATCTTAAAAGCATCATTCTATTTAAACTATTTCTTTATCATTTTTTATATGCAAGGCATTGAGGGAATTTAAAAGATGTTTACACCTCAGCCTCCAACTCTGAATGAGCTTACATCTGCTGGTTTGCGAATTTTTTACATTAACCGACAATAAACATCAAATACTTCCTCAATGAGGCCTTGCTGACAAAGCGTGTATATAATTGTAATTACCACCATAACCCCGGGGCCAGGACTCCGAATTCCCTCTATCCCTATTACTGTAGTTACTGTTCAGTGTCACACCTACTAGAACATAAGTTCCCTGAGGGCAGGGGTTTCTGCTGTGTTTGCTGATATATCCTAAACGCTTAGAATTGTGCCAGACACAGAATAGCCATCCAGTAAATATTTGTTGAATGATTGAATGTGTATTCCATTCATGTATTTTTCACATAGAAAACAAAGAACTTGCATATATAAAACAAACAAGATACAAACTATATCCAGAATTGGCCATGTCTTGCCATCCCACTGCTATCAACCTGCTCCAGGCCAACCAGCCTCTCTCTCAGGGACTGTGGAGTCTCCCAGCTCAGCTGCCCGCTTTCCATTGCCTCTACTGACCCCCACCCCCCACAGTCCAGACTCAGCACAGGAACCAGGGTGGCCCTCTTAAATGCAGCCTCCTCACAGCTCAAAACTCTCACTCAGGGTTGCAGGGGAGCATGGTTTATAATAAGACTGTAATGATCTTCCCTGGCTCTTTCTCCCTCCCCCTCCAGCCCCCACCACACTGTCTCCTGATTTCATTTCCTGCCACCCTCCCAAACTTGGCCTTTGCCGTTGCCGTTACTACTGCTTAACATACAATTCTCTGTTTCCTTCAGCTCTCTGCTCAGTCACCATATCAGAGTGGCCTTCCCTGATCATGCTGAATGAAATAACATTCCCTCCCTGTGTCACTCCACTTTATTCTCCCTTATTCTGCTTTATATTTCTTCAGAGCACTGATGTTACCACTCACATATATACAGTTAGACTGTCTGTCTCTCCCATTAGAATATAACTTTCATAAAAGCATGAAGTTTGTTTTCTGTACTGTATGCCTAGCATTAGAGAATGTCAGATGCACAAAGCATGTGCTAAGTATCACAAATAATATATGAATAAATGTGCATGAAAATAGAAACATTGCTCACTTTTTTTTATGTGAGACCTTGAGGAAGCCATTGTAATTACCAATATCAATGCAAGAGTATGAATGACAAGGCAATGTTTATTATATTTACGTATCAGCACATCAAAAAATAATGCAAGCAGTAGTAATTACTATGAACTTTTTCTCTCAGGCATCAAAAGGCACATTTGCACCAATACTGCCAACTGCCCAGTGAAGCTATGCTGGGCATACTTCTACAAGGCTCCCCTAAAGGTGTTGAACAATTATTCTCACGTGCAAGAAATCTTGTCTGTAAGATTACTTCAGGCTGGCTATAGCAGTGATACTTACCATGTTTCTAGAAACAGTGCTAATTACAGAGTCCTAGTATGTTAGCACGTGCTTAGTAGGAAAAGAGGTGACAAATGTTATGCTAATAAATTAAGATCTTTACAGCAGTGTCAGTATGTCTGAACAGAGGAAGTAAATTATGAATATTCAGGGTTCAAATTCAGTGTGTTGCCATTCAAGCCTGTGAAGGAGAGGACACTCACATACTCGCCCAGTGAGTGAATCACTGAGTCATAGGAAACAAATGCTTTGGGGTAGGAAACACGTACAAGATACTTTCTCCTCAACTGCTTTTTCTCTTTGAGAACACATTTAGTGATTCTTCCATTCATGCCATAAAGGAATTAGGTTGTGTGTGTTTGTCTCCCTTCCCGTTACTTGTCAGTTTTACTTCTGGGAAAATTATCTATTGTATTTCAAAACTTGGAAGTAAATGATGGAAGTGCTCCTTCTCTTTGAAAGATGTTATTGTCATAAACTCATAACTGTTTTCAATATTTGTTTTATTTAATCTGGTGTCTTCACACATCGTCAAACTTGGGATCTGAAGTTTCATCTCAGAGCCAGAAGGCTAATGGCCCATTATCAAGGCTGTTAGAATGTTGTTGCTTGTATTCCTAAATACTGGAATTAAACTACAATTTTAGGCAGACAGTACACACCCATGCAAACATCCAGATTCACTCTGGATTAGTCACTGTAAGAAAATAAAAAGGGCAAAATCGAATTCATTTTCTTGTAGTTCATATTTATTTTTATAACACAAAGGGCTGAGAAATGTGTAGTTTTCAGTTAGTTTTTAATCACTCCAAACTTAATTATTTCCATTTCTTACCTAGTCAAGATCCTAATACAGTGGAAAACAATGCCATCATAAGCAACATACCACATGGTTTTATGGATTATCAAAGTATTTAAATATGATTTCTTTCTTTTTTTAAAGTAAATAAAATTTTCTAATATCAAGAAAACTAGTTATACATTGTATACATTATTGAATCACATCATTTGTGGTCAGTGAGAAATCATTATTCCAGTCATAAAGGGAATGTTCTCCAAAGCGATTTTAACAAAGATTGAAGTCTGCACATTTTTGGCATTGCTATTTTTTGGCAGCATCCCATATTCTAACATTCATAAAGGTGAAATGGGCTCATTATATTAAAAGACATGTCATTAAAACCTCAGTTCTCATAAAACCAAATTTGTGACGGTGAAGTAAAAGAAGTTGCTCTGTTTAACAAGTAGTTACATAGCACTTACTGTGTGTCAGCCTCTCTGTTTTAAGTACTTTGCAACTGTTAACTAGAATTTAAATAAAAACTTGAAAAATATTAAGTACTTTGCAACTTCAAACTCATCCAGTCCTCATCACAACCCAATGAGGTAGTTAATATTCCCATTTATAAATGAGTTTAGTATATTTATAAATGAGTCTAGTATCGAGTCTAAGTTCACACAGGTAGCAAGTGCCAGAAGGAGGATTCTAATCCAGGAAGTGACTCCTGACCTTCCTAATCCTAGCACTGCAGCCACTCAGCAGCACTTTCTGTGACTTTCTGCGTGTTCTCTAGGTTTTCACTTCCTTCAGTGGCATCATGTTATGCATGCATTTTGTAACACTGACTAATCCTCTTCCACTGCAACACATTTGCCTCACTTTGCTGTTTCTTAACACTTGACTGGCTAAAAGTAGCTGACCTATCTAAATTAAGGAATCCAGTGTATGTTAGTTATAACCGGATTAAGTTTTCATTGTCTTAGACATGTGCCTAAAAGGATGGATTATGATTATTCCCCTAAAGTATTTGCTATAAAAGATTTATATTTGCCTCTGAAAGAAAATAGTATACAAAAATTTGTAAGATAACTTTTCTGTATTTAATATTGACAAATTACATAAATCTTTGAGAATTGAGGGAAACTTTTCATATATGTGTCTGAATTTTGGCTCACTGTAAGATATTTTTAGCTTTATATAGGTTAGTAGGCTTTGTATAAAAAGCACATATCAAATTCTAAACTCTGTGACATGGGAGAGAGAAAAAGCTATGTAGAAATTGATAGTTTCCTTCAGTTTTCTCTGGGGCGCCTGATGGCCCACTCAGTTGAGCTTCTGTCTCTTGATTTTGGCTCAGGTCATAAATTCCAGGATCGTGGGATAGAGCCCTGTATCAGGTTCCATGCTGAGTGTGAAGCCTGTTTGAGATTCTCTCTCTCCCTCTTCTTCTGCCCCTTCGCCATGCTTGCTTTCTCACTCTCTCAAAAATTAATTAAATACATACGTATGTACGTACATACATACATACATACATACATACAGTACATGCCTAAATAGGATTATAGATCATTAAAAAAAAATAGCTTCCTTCAGTTTTCTCTATCTAGATTCCTGATCACTAGTTTAGTTTTGTTCATGGTGACCTAGAAATGTCTCCTGTATTAAATCTTATTCAACCAAGAGATTCTTTTTTTTATTTAAAAAAAAATTTTTTTTTCAACGTTTATTTATTTTTGGGACAGAGAGAGACAGAGCATGAACGGGGGAGGGGCAGAGAGAGAGGGAGACACAGAATCGGAAACAGGCTCCAGGCTCTGAGCCATCAGCCCAGAGCCCGACGCGGGGCTCGAACTCACGGACCGCGAGATCGTGACCTGGCTGAAGTCGGACGCTTAACCGACTGCGCCACCCAGGCGCCCCAAGAGATTCTTGTTTTTAACAAACTTGAAGACCTTAATCAAATGAATAAAAAGTCAGTCTTAATTTTGGGTAAGGAACACACAGAAGTGAAATAAGAACCCATTTAATGCACTAAGTAAAGCTCATGATTTTCAGAGTGTCTTGAATAAGTTAGTAAATCTTTAACATCAAGGAAACTCAACAATCAAAGAAAAAGCAAAACTGCCCCCCCCCCCACCTTTTGATGGCCTTAATATTTAAGTCTTCAGGATTTTTTTCCTGAATAAAATGTTAGACTTTATTATGCCTCTGTGCTTTTGTTCTTGTTACTATGAAATATGCCTGAGAGCATTTTTTTTTTTATTCTTTTTCTTTCCAGATGACAGAAATGATGCTCAGGACAGTGGCTTAAGAGCATTAATAAAAGAGCTGCCAGATGTCCACTACTGCCTCCTCAAGTACCTATGCCAGTTCTTGACAGAAGTGGCCAAGTACCATGTGCAGAATCGCATGAATGTTCACAATCTCGCCACTGTATTTGGGCCAAATTGCTTTCAGTAAGTTAATGGAGCTTTGCTGTTAATATTATCACATACTACTTTTTCCCTTTGTTACTGCCTGAAATTATTTGGGATGTAAAGTCATATTTCAGACTGAAAAGTCAACCAGTTTATGTTGGGGAAGTTCTATCTTGCTAGTGGGCATTTTAGCCTTGTTTTTCATCCCAATTTTGAAGAAGGCAAATATGCCTTTCATGAAACCATAGCTTGTAATATTTCAAACAACTGCCTTTAAAATTCTGGAAATACATTTTACTTTTGCTAAAAAAGGGCATTTAAAAATTCTAATCTGAAACATTGATTAGCAGAAAGGGAAGGAGTATAATATAGTGCATAATTTTTTAATGTGATAGTTAAAATCATTGCTAATAAATGAAAAAATTCAAGCTCAATATGTCAGTGACAGAAAAATGTAACCTCAACTACATTTGTTTTCTAAGGATAAACTAGACTAGAAATAAAGTAGTCTCCTTGGTGGCTGCTATAGTACTGGCCATAAAAATTTTTGTAAAACTTCATGTTTTCTTTTCCCTGTTATTCCTTAAAGGTATTTCATTGTTGATGTGTAAAATACGATGTTGCAATCTAGGGACTTTGCTTTTAACTCTTTTATTAATTAACCTATTAATCCCCACTGATATCAAACACATTTCTTCTAGTAATAAGAACAAAGAACGCTCCTGCTTTTAAAGCCGTCAGAAATTCTCAGCAATTTTTTTAATAGTGTATTTGTTTATATACTCAGCTAAGCTCATTCAGCAGCCCAGAACTAGGAATAGTACAATCCTCAGAATGACTGTCCAAATATAAACTCTGACTTAGATCATAGTGACTCCAGGGTTCCAGGACATTCACAGCCTACTCTGGTGAGATGTTCTACCTTAATAACTATCCCCTTTGTAACCTTAGAGATTTAAGTTTTAAATAATAGCATTTCATAGGATATGTTAGGGTTTTATGAATAAATATCTCACACATAGCCTCTACTAATTTCTTACTCAAGAGCTTTGTATTAGGCTGTATTTATTTTTACTCCTATCTTCAAAATAAACCTTTGTTTAGTGACCTACATGTAAGAAATAGAGATAACTAGAAAAGTGTTCAATAATTTTGAAACCCTAAATTCTAGAAGAGGTGAAAATGATTTTGTAAGTAGAGTGATCATTTTATAACTCACAGATCCATACCTCATTGCTGACTTACTGGATTGGGCTTGATCTGGAAGTTCTGGTAACTTGCTTCAATTAGTCAATCAAAAATATCAAGTAATGAGTTTTTGTAGGCTCTACTGATTAGTATAGCTTTTATCCTTTTTGATGGTAAAATACACTAACAAAATTTACCATTTTACTATTTTTAAGTGTATAGTTCAACAGCATTAAGTATATGTACTTTGTTGTGATCTACTTGGTATGTGTGTCTAAACTTACAGTTCTGGAAGTCACTACTAGGTCCTTTTCACACTGAAATAGAGTATAATTCTTACAACAGATAACTGTTTATTGAACTTCTTACCAAGTACTGTACTGTCTCCTATATCTAATTGATTCTAAAGAGGCAGAAGTGGCTTATGTTGTCTTTGAAGTTCCTCTGTCCAAGTTAAGGAAAAGTAGACATTTCAACTTTTGACCACACTTAGTCCATTCATGTTACAAAGATGATCAGTGGAATGCTGAGATTCAAGGATAATTCTTACCAAGACCCACTAAAAGACAAAGGAAATGCTTTTCTTAATACCTAAGGTGAATACCTTGTCTAGTTGATAGATGAGGAAGATTTTTTTTAAATAAAGAAACATCTTCATGAAATAATATTAACTTTTGAAAGAACATAAAATTTTAGATATAAAAAGATAACTGGCTATGAAATATATAATTATAAAATGGAAGAAAATGCACTAACAGCAGATGAATGTTTGGTGCTCTGTATTCTGGATTTCTGGGTGACTCTTAAATTATAGGTTTTCAATATGTAATCCTAGTTACAGGTTTATTAAATTTAGATGATCATGTAATATTATCATTATAAATACTCAAACAACATAGAAAGTATATAGGATACAAATAAAGTCTCTATCATAAGTCTCCGCCATTAGTACCTCCCATGCCAACCTCTCCTTCCTAGAGATAAAAATCCATAGCCAGTAGGTATATATCCTTCCATCCTTATGTCTGAACACAGCCATAAAACTTTAATTTTTAAATATAAGTCTTATAATGATACATATGATTGCTCTTACTAGTATCACTGGAACTTTTAATATCACTCTACTTACATACGTTATTCTTTAACTATTGAATACTAGGAATTTCCCCTAGCCTGATTAATTTTCCCTCTACTGATAAGCACTTAGTGTCAAATCTTTTACATGAAAATAGTGTTGCAGTGAATATATTAAGTGTTTTAATTCCTTATGTACATCTGCAACTATTTCTATAGAAAAGGTAACCTAGAAGTGGAACTGCTTGGCTGAGTATACACATTTTAAAGTTAATGTGTGGTGCCCTTAATGAAGCTGTAACAATTTATGATTCTACCATTGGTGTTTAAGAATACTTGTTTCCCTCTAACCTTGCTATGCTGAATGTTAACACATAATTCAGTACTTGTTCATCTAATGGGAAAAAAGGATATCCTAATTATTTGTGAAATTGAGTATATTTTAGATTTAGGTGGTAGGTGGCATTAGTATTTGTGTTTCACTGTAGTTTGTGTCTGTCTTGTGCTTTTAATTTTTTTAGTTGTGGCTCTTGTTGCTTTGTAGGAGTCCCTTAGGTTTTCTAAAAACTAATCCTTATTTAGAAAAAAAAATTACAAAAATTCTTTTTGATTGTTTGCCTTTTAGCTTTATGGCGATTTATATATTAAATTAAAAAAAATTTTAATTAACTTTTCAACTCTTCCTCTTTTTGTTGACATTTGTATCTTTTTTTTTTTAATTTTTTTTTTCAACGTTTATTTATTTTTGGGACAGAGAGAGACAGAGCATGAACGGGGGAGGGGCAGAGAGAGAGGGAGACACAGAATCGGAAACAGGCTCCAGGCTCTGAGCCATCAGCCCAGAGCCTGATGCGGGGCTCGAACTCACGGACCGCGAGATCGTGACCTGGCTGAAGTCGGACGCTTAACCGACTGCGCCACCCAGGCGCCCCGACATTTGTATCTTGCTTAATAAATCTGAATACTGTTTCTTGCTTAATATTACATTAATAACAAAGGTATTACATTACATATTTTTCTTTTGTTATATTTATAGCTTTTTTATGATTACCTTTTCACTTTTATCTAGAATTTCTTTTTTATATGGCATGTATCATGTATAGATCCAGTTTGATTTTTCTTCAAATAGTTGGTGCCAAATTATACACTGAGTAGCATATCTCTTTCCTAATTTACAGTGCCAACTCTATCACATATTAACTTCCCACATGAGTGGGAATACATGAGTACTGTATACATGTTTGTTTCTCGTTTTTGTATGGCTCCTTCTTGTCCTCTATTTTTCTATTATATTTGCTCTTTCAGAGGAATTTTGGAATCTCCCTGGTAAGTGGTATCTCATTGTTTTGATTTGCATTTCCCTGATGTTGAATATCTTTTAATGTGTTTATTGGCTATTTTTATTTATTTGGAGGAATGTCTGTTCAGATGCTCTACACATATTTTAATCAGATTGTCTTTATTATTAAGAGTCTTACATGTATTAAGAGTCTTATATGTATTTTGGATATAAACCCCTTAGTAAATACAGGATATGCAAATATTTTCTCTCCTTCTGTGAGTTACTTTTCATTTGCTTTTAAAAAATTTTTAATTCCAGTATAGTTAACATACAGTGTTATATTAGTTTCAGGTGTACAATATAGTGACTCAGTAATTCTGTATGTTACTCAGTGCTCATCAAGGAAAGTGTATTTTTAATCCTCCTCACTTATTTCACCCATTCCGACCACCTACTTCCCCACTGGTAACCATCTGTCCTCTACAATTAAGAGTTTGTTTGTCTGTCTTTTTTTCCTTTGTTCTTTTACTTTCTCAAATTCCACATATGAGTGAAATAATATGTTATTTGTATATATATATGTATATGTATTTTTATGGCTGAATAATATTCCTTCATTCATCTATCAGTGGACGCAGGCTTCTTCCTTATTTTGGCTATTGTAAATAATGCTGCAATAAACGTAGGGGTGCATATATCCCTTTGAATTAGTATTTCATATTCTTCAGGTAAATACCCAGTAGTGCAATTACTGGATCATAGGGTAGTTTTATTTTTAATTTTTTGAGGAACTTCCATACTGTACCAGTTTGCATTCCCACCAACGGTGCACAAGTGTTCCTTTTTCTTCACATCCTCAGGAAAAACCTGAGGTTTTTCCCTGATGATGAGTGATGTTGAACATCATGTCTTCTTTGGAGAAATGTCTGTTCATGTCTTCTCCCCATTTTTAATTGGGTTATTTGGTTTTGGGGTGTTGAGTTGTTTGTATCAGTTCTCTCTATATTTTGGATACTAACCCTTTATCAGATATGTCATTTGTAAACATCTCCTATGCCGTAGGTTTCCTTTTAGTTTCATTCGTTGTCTTCTTTGCTATGCAGAATATTTTTATTTTGATGTAGTCCCAATGGTTTATTTTTGCTTTTGTTTCCCTTGCTTCAGGAGACCTATCTAGAAAGATGTTCCGAGGATCAATGTCAGAGAAATTGTTGCCTGTGCTTTTTTCTAGAATTTTTGTTTTCAGGTCTCATATTTTGGTTCTTAATGCATTTTAAGTTTATTTGTGTATATCTTTAAGAAAGGGGTCTAGTTTCATTCCTTTGCATGTAGCTGTCCAGTTTTCCTAACACCATTTGTTGAAGAAACTGTCTTCTTGCCATTGGATATTCTTTACAGCTTTGTCGAAGATTAATTGACCATATAAATGTGGGTTTACTTCTGGGCTTTCTATTTTGGTTCCACTGATCTGTGTATCTATTTTTGTGCCAGTATCATACTGTTTTGATTACTACGGCTTCGTGGTATAACTCAAACTCTCGAATTGTGACTTTGTTATTCTTTTTCAAGATTTCTTTGGCTATCTGGTGTCTTTTTTGGTTCCGTACAAATTTTAGGATTGTTGGTTTTACTTCTGTGAAAAATGCTGTTGGTATTTCAATTGGGATTGCATTGAATCTGTTGATTGCTTTGGGTAGTATGGACAGTTAGCAATATTTGTTCTTCCAATCCATGAGCATGGAATGTCTTTCTATTTGTGTCATCTTCACGTTCTTTTCATCAGTGTTTTACAGTTTTCAGAGCATACAGTTTTACAGGTCTTTCACTTCATTAAGTTTATTCCTAGATATTTTATTATTTTTGGTTCAATTATAAATAGGATTTTTTTCTCAGTTTCTCTTTCTGCTATTTCATTATTAGCGTATAGAAATGGAACATATTTTTGTACATTGATTCTTGTATCCTATGACCTTACTGAATTCATTTATCAGTTCTAGCAGTTTTTTGGCAGAGTCTTTAGAGTTTCCTCTATATAGTGTCATGTCATCTGCAAATAGTGAAAGTTTAACTTCTGCTTACCAACTTGGATGCCTTTTATTTCTTTTTCTTGTTTGATTGTTCTGTCTGGGAATTCCAGTATTTGAATAGAAATGATGAGAGTGGACATCCTTGTCTTATTCCTGACCTTAGGAGAAAGGCTCTCAGTTTTTCCCCATTGACTACGTTGTTAGCTGTGGGTTTTTCATATACAACCTTTATTATGTGGAGGTATGTTCCCTCCAAACATACTTTGTTGAGGTTTTTTTTCCTGAGTGGTTGTTGTACTTTATCCAGTGCTTTTTCTGTATCTATTGAAATGATCCTATGGTTTTTATCCTTTCTCTTATTGCTGTGATGTGTCTCATTGGTTGATTTGTGAATACTGAACCACCTTTGCATCCTGGAAATAAATCCCACTTGATCATGGTGAATGATTTTTTTTCAATGTATTGTTGGATTTGGTTTGCTAAAGTGTGGAGGATTTTTGCGTCTATGTTCATGAGAGATACTGGCCTCTAGTTTTCTTTTTTTTTTTTTTTTTTTTGTGCAGTGTCTTTGTTTGGTTTTGACATCAGTCTAATGCTGGCCTCATAGAATGAATTTGGATGTTTTCCTTCCTTTTCCAGTTCTTGGAATAGTTTGGGAAAAATAAGTATTAACTCTTTTTTAAATATTTGGTAGAATTTGCCTGTGAAGCCATGTGGTCCTGGACTTTTGTTTGTTGGGAGTTTTTTGATTACTGATTCAATTTCATTGCTAGTAATCCATTTATTCACATTTTCTATGTCTCCTGATTCAGTTTTGGGAGGTTATTCTAGGAATTTATCCATTTCTTCTAGTTGTCCAATTTGTTGGCATATAATTCTTCATAGTATTCTCTTAAAATCCTTTGCAATTCTGTGGTATCTGTTGTTTCTACTCTTTCATTTGTGATTTTATTTTTTTGAGTCCTTTTTTTTTTTTTTTTTTTTTGTCTTTTGATGAGTCTGGCTAACGGTTTATCAATTTTGTTTTTTTCAAAGAATCAGCTCCTGTTTCATTGATCCCTTCTATTGTTTTTTGTTTGTTTTTTTCAATGTTTACTTGTTTTCAGAGAGAGAGAGAGAGAGGAGACAGAGCATGAGTGGGGGAGGGACAGAAAGAGAGGGGAGACACAGATTCTGAAGCAGGCTCCAGGGTCTGAGCTGTTAGCACAGAGCCTGACACAGGGCTTGAACTCATGGACTGCTAGATCATGACCAGAGCCAAAGTTGGACATTGAACCAACTGGAGCCACCCAAACGCCCCTAGTTGGTTGGTCTTTAGTTTCTATTTCATGTATTTCTGCTATAATCTTCATTATTCCCTTCCCTCTCCTGATTTGGGGTTTTGTTTATTGTTTTTATTCTGGCTTCTTTAGGTGTAAGGTTAGGTTGTTTGAGATTTTTCTTGCTTCTGGAAGTAGACCTGTATTGCTATAAACTTCCTTCTTAGAATTTTTGCTATATCCCAGCGATTTTGGACTGTTTTCATTTTCATTTATCTCCATATGTTTTTTATTTCTTTTTTGATTTCTTGGTTTCATTGCTTAATAGTGTGTTATACCTCCATGTATTGGTGCCCTTTCCAGATTTTTTCTTGTGGTGATTTCTAATTTCATAGCATTGTGGTCAGAAAAGATGCATAGTATGTCTTCGATCTTTTTGAATTTGTTCAGACTTGTTTTGTGGCCTAATATGTGATCTATTCTGGAGAATGTTCCATGTGCACTTGAAAAGAATGTGTATTCTGGTGTTTTAGAAGGGATTTTTTTTTTTTTTTTTTTTTTTTAAGGAGGGAATGTTTTGAATATATGTTACATTCATCTGGTCCAGTGTGTCATTCAAAGCCAGTGCTTCCTGTTGATTTTCTATTTGGACATTCTGTCCATTGACATTAGTGGGGTGTTAAAGTCCCCTGTTCTTATTGTATCACTATCAATTAATCCCTTTATGTTTGTTATTAAGTGCTTTATATGTTATTAAGTGCTCCCATGTTCAGTGCATAAATATTTGCAGTAGTTATGTCTTCTACTTGGATTGTTCCCTTTGTGGTTATGAAGTGTTCTTCCTCATTTCTTGTTACAGTCCTTCTTTTAAAGTCCATTTTGTCTGATGTAAGTATTGCTACTCTGGCTTTATTTTGACGTCCTTTGGCATGATATATGTTTCTCCATACCCTTACTTTCAATGTGAATTTTTTTTTTAGGTCTGAAATCAGTTCCTTGTAGGCATGTAGCATGTATACATGTCTTTTTTTTTTTATTCATTTCATCACCCTATGTCTTTTGATTGGAGCATTTAGTCCATTTACATTCAAAGTAATTACTGGTAGTATGTTTTAATTGACATTTTGTTAGGTGTTTTATGGTTGATTGTGTGGTTTTTCTCTGTTCCTGTCTTTGCTCTCTTGACTCAAGATTATTTACCTTTTAATGACATACTTTGATTCCTTTCTCTTTATTCCTTGCCTGTCCATTACTGGTTTTTGATTAGCAGTTACCATTGGTTTGTCTATAACATCTTCTGCATATGGCAGAAGTTGATGGTCATTTAAGTTTGAACCTGTTCTTTGCTCCTGTCCGCCTCCCACCATGTTTTAGATATACAGTGCTACATTACCTCCTTTTATTTTGTGAGTCCCTTGACTGATTTTTATATATATAATTATTTTTACTGCTTTTGTGCTTTGTACTTTTTTTTTTTTTTACTGTTACTTATGTTCTTTCTTATCCACCCAAAGCCTCCCCTTTAACATTTCTTATAGGGCTGGTTTAGTGGTGATGGATGTCTTAAAGTTATGTCTGAGAAACTCTTTGTCTTTCCTTTTATTCTGAATGATAACCTTGCTGGATAGAGTATTTTTGCCTGCAAGTTTTTTCCTTTCAGCATTTTAAATATATCATGCCATCCCTTCTGACCTGCAAAATTTCTGTTCAAAAGTCAACTGATAGCCTTATGGAGTTTCCCTGGTATGTAGCTGCTTTTTCTCTTGCCACTTTTAAAATTCTCTCTTTATCATTACTTTTTTTCCATTTTAATTACTATGTTTTTTGGTATGGACCTCCTTGGGTTGTTTTTGTTGAGGGATGTCTGTGCCTCCTAGATCTGGATTGTTTCCTTCCTCAGATTCAAGAAGTTTTTAACTTTTATTTCTTCAAATAAATTTTTTGCCTCATGTTCTTTCTCTTCTTCTTCTGGAACCCCTGTAATGCAAATGTTATTACACTTTATGATCCTTAGTTCCTAAGTCTATTCTCATTTTAAATAATTTTTTTTCCTCTCACCTGTGCAGCTTACCTACTTTCCATTCCTCTGTCCTCCAGGTCATTGATTCATTCTTCTGCTTCCTCTAACCTACTGTTTATTCTATCTGGTATATTTTTCATTTCAGTTATTGTGTTCTTCATCTCTGATTGACTCTTTTTTATCTCTTTGTTAGGGGTCTCACTGATGTCCTCCAGTCTTTTCTCAAGTCCAGTGAGTATCTTTATGAGCATTACTTTGAATTCTCTATCAGGCATGTTACTGCATTTTATATCCAATTTGTTTGGCTGTCTTGCTGTGATTTTGTCCTGTTCTTTCACTTGGAACATATTTCTCTGTCTCCTCATTTTGTCTCACTCTCTGGGTCTGTTTCTGTGTGTTAGGAAAGTCAGCTACATCTCCTGATCTTGAAAGTAGTAGACTTAAGATGAGGTCCTGTAGTACCCTGCAGTACAGTATCCCCGCCACCCCCACCCCCCCCCATTCATCAGAATCTGGCACTTGAGGGCAGTCCCCTGTGTGTGTTGATTGTGCCCTGCTGTTGTGGCTCAGCTCCTTTTTCTGTCAGTCCAGTCACCTGCAGTGGCTCTCTTTGCCTGTTGTGGGCAGTGTTTGGTTCCTGTGTTATTGGTGGGCCAGTCTATGGCCGCAATGGGCTTGAGTTGAATCAGACCAGTCATTTGTCAGAGATGCAGTAACACCAAACTGGAGGGCACTTTCCCTGTGTTTTCCCCTGGGAAGCATTCATTGGTGGGCAGGGCTGCAGTCAGACCAGATGTCTGCCTTCAGCCCATTGCCGGGACAGTAGTCACTTGGTGTGGTGCTGGCCCCTGTCAGGGCTGCTTGCACACTGCCTGGCTTGTGGCACCACTTTGGATGCACCCAGGCCAAAAGCATATTGGAGGGGGCAGATCCACAACTTAAGTGGGGGCAAGTCTCGCAGTGTTAGCAAAATTTGCAGCTGGTCCTCTTCAAGAGGAGACCTGCAACTGCTGAAACCAAGGCCAGCCAGGTTAGCCCAGGCAGATCAACAGAGTAAGGGTGGTGGGAGGCGGCATGGTGTTAGCAAGGTTTGTACTGGTGTTCTGGAGGAGAGACCTGCTGTGCAAGGACTGAGAGAAGCCTGGATGGAGGGGGCAGGAGGTATGGTGTTAGCAAGACAAGTAGCTAGTATAGGCATCATGCTGATTTCTGCAGGTGGCTGTGTGTTTGTGCTGGGGATAGGGGAGGGAAATGGCACCTACCAACTCCTTTGTTCCAGGAGGAGTCTCCCAATGAGACTGTCTCTTCAGGACTTGCTCTGTAAACAACTCTCCTTCCCATATGCCCCAGGCGGTTTTCAAACTACTGCTTCTATGCTGTGTCTCTGCAGGGTATTTTTTGTGCTATCTCCTCAAGTTTTCTCTTGCCTTCCTGGCTCTCCCAGAGTGGAGCCTGATGATTTTTAAAATTCCAGGTTTAAGTCCCACTGGCTGTAAGAATTCATGACATTTAGCCCCATGTGTGCTCCCTGATGTGAGGATCTGTTTCTCTCCCCTCTTCATGTTTGTGGCGTCCCTCCCTCCAATGGACAGTCCCATGAGTCCATTTAGATGTGGACCCTGTCTCTGCCTTTCCTACCCTCTTTAATATGGACTCTTCTCTACATTTAGTTGTGGAGTTTGTTCTGCCAGTCTTCAGGTCATTTTCTAGGTTATTTACACTGATGTGAGTGTTACCTAGTTGTGACTGTGGTGTGAGATGAGGTGATGGTCCTCCTCCGTCATCCTCCCAGCAGTCCCTTCCATTTCATTTTCTTGATTGTGTGCTTTCAAGCACAGTTTTAAAATGTTGATTAAGTTTAGTATACCAATTTTTTTCTTTTGTTGCTTATGCTTTTGTTTGCATCTAAGAAGGTTTTGCCTAACTTACGAAGATATTTTCTCAAGAGATTCATAGTTTTAACTCTTATATTAAGAAGTTCATTTTAAGTTTATGTTTGTGCCATGTAAAGAAGGAGTCCGGTTTCATTCCTTTCATGTGGATGTGCAGTTATCCTGGTACCAGTTGTTGGAAAGACTGTTTTTCCCCTTTGAATTACCTTGGCACTCTTGTTGAAAATTAATTGACCATAATTGCTAGAGTTTATTTCTAGACTCAGTTGTATTCCATTGATCCCTATACATCTATCCTTAGGCCAGTACTACTTGATTCCTGGTCTTGATTACTTGATTACTGTAGCCTTTTAGTAAGTTTTAAAATTGGGAAATGTCAATCTTCCAGCTGTGTTGTTCTCTTCAAGGTTGTCTTAGCTATTCTTGGTCCCTTGCTTTTCCGTATGAGTATGGGTCATCTCATAAATTTCTTCAAAAAAGCCAGGGGGTATTTTGATAAGAATTTTTTTGAATCTGTGGATCAAATTAGGGAGTACTGCCATCTTAACAATATTAAGTTATCCAATCCATGAATATGGGATATCTTTCCATTTACTTTTGTTGTCTTTATTTCAACAATGTCTTATTTTCAGAGTACAAATTTTACACTTCCTTTGTTGAATCTTAATAAGTATTTTTTAAGTTATTCTAAATATAATTAATATTATTTTTAGTTTGTTCATTGGTAGTGCTAACATAGCTTTAATTTGCATTTATTTTATTATGAATGAAGTTAGACATCTTTACAGGATATCTGTTTAAGGGTCGTTTGCCTTTCTCATGATGTGTTTGTGCCTATCTTTTGCCCATTTTCCTATTAGGTCTTCAGGGGTTTTTTTTGCTTGTTTGTTTAATACTTATTTATTTTTAGACTTTGTTTCCTCTAATAAACACATTTAAAACTAATGCTCCCTCAGTATCATTTTGGAACATTACATTGAATATTACTGTATCACTTTTTGCTATGGGTTGAATTGTCCAAGATACAAACCCTGAGACAGAGGATTCAAATAGTAGTTGTATAGGGTAACGCTCTTTGGAGCTGCACCTGTAAACCATAGACAGATGTAGGATTAGGCAGAAGAAGTTGAATATTTCATGCAGTTATAACAAAGTCCTCCAGCAGTCTCAAATGTACTTAGGAGCTTGGATGGCCTTTCAGAGATCTCTCAAATTGAGTCAAGGGCATTGGTACATTTAACCTTTTCCATCAGTCACTGGAGATGAGATGTGCCTAGGGAGGTGGTATAATCTTGGGAGAGGGCTCAGCTATGAACCATAAATAGACATTACTCTCAGCAGCTAGGGTAATGAATGAAACAAAAGAAGGAATCTGAATATCACTCCATAGAATCCACTATATATTTATAATGTTACAATAATCATATTTTTCTATGAAAAAATTTAGCAAACATTGGACTGTAAACTTTGTGTGTTATATATGACTTTTCTAAGGAAATTTCTAATATCCTCTTTTCTAGAACCAGTAAAAATCTTCCAAAGAATATTATTCTTAGAGATTAGCAGGAATTGCTTTCCCTAAGTTTTGATAGTTATTAAAATGGATGCTAGATTTTCCATGGTTTGGATAGTATGACCTAATAAAAGAAAGTTATTCTAGTCTTCTGGCATTTGGTAGGTTTGATATTCTGCATTATTTATTTTTCTGTTACATTTTCTGTACAATGGGACTTACAGGATTTATTTTGAGACTTAAGACCATAAGAGGAAATCTTTGTACGTGGTACACAATTAGTAGAGTAGTGTTGGAAAACATGTGCATTTAACTGAACACATTTAAAATTATTTTAAGGGAAAGATCAGGTTTTATAGATTCTGTACATCATACTAGTTAGTGACTAGGCTCCTTAGAAACAAGAGATGGGAGACATGACTTTTTTCTTACCTCAGCTATCTTAGTTTTCACTTTATTTTTACATTTGGTACAAGCTTCTTAGAATATTGAGATACTTTTTAATATTTAAAGAAAATTTTTCTTATCCAATAAAACTTGTAAATATACAGACCAATTTCTTCAACTTTTGTGTTCATATCAGACACAAATCTTCTGATGTGCTCAGACTGCCTTGGCATTACCCACCTCCCAGACCAGTCTGCCACCAGTGTTTCATTTTTCACCTGCCTTGGGAATGCTGGATCCTTCTCCTTGGCCACAGTCGTATGGCTGGGTCAACCAGCTTCCCCACCGCTTTTGGACCCTGAATTCCTGATGGGCTGCCAGAGGGGCTGGATAAGGCAACATGAAAGTCTAGAACAGTTAAATCCTTCTGAGTGAACCTTGGCAATGGAAAATAGAAGTCAGGAGGGAACTAGGTAGATCCCCTTTTTCTTCCTCCCATGGAATACTTTATCCGAGGCTTCTTCTTGCAGCCAATCTGTTTGAATTCCAGACTGCCAAACAAAGCATCTGCCAAGCCAACTGATGTGTGGTTTGGGATTTCTTTGTGAAATAGCTATTTACACTTGACTTTGTTGCACTACTTACCTTCTTTCCTTACCCTACTTACCTTCTTTCCTTACCCATGCTGCCCTGTACCCCATCCCAAAATAATGCACCAGCATCCTCATCCTTGGCTTAGTCTCAGTTTTTTTGAGAATCTGCTCTAAGGCACTGTGTACCTACAGAGAGCAGACTGTTCCAATACAGAAGGAAAGCTGGTTTTCTCAAGATACGATGAGAGATGTTGTACTTTAAGTATATTAAAGGATAATGTTAGCCATGCAGGATCTTTTCACATGCTGACTTTGGAAACTAAATTCCTCATAAACACCAACTCCACTGTAAATGTTCTACTTCCCCAATATTATTAATATGACTCCTTGGAATTTAAAGTTTCCTTTGACCAAAAAAAGTGTTCAAAGCTGAGAATAATGTTGGAAAAAACTAAATATTTGTGTTTACTGTTATTTCAACAATTTAAAAATGTATTTGTTAAAAAACATTAACAAGACACCGAATTGCCTTAATGACCTTTAGCTGAGATTTATTTTTGTTACTATTCTTGATCCTTTGCATTAAATCTACTGTGCACACTTAGTTTCAATCATTTAATAACGTCAATTACATCAAAATTTAATCTCTAGTAAGTAAGCTAACACCTACTGATGATTCAGCCATTTTGATCAAATTCTGCTTCATTTTCTTTGCTTTCTATGTCTTTTGTCTATAGATCTGTAAATTAATCCTACCCCTTGAAATAAGTGTATCGATATAATCAGTAAGGCACTCGATAATATTATAGCTATTTCTTTTTCTGTTTTTAAGTTTATTCATTTTGAGAGAGAGAGACAGTGTGAGTGGGGGAGGCGCAGTGAGAGAGAGAGGGAGAATGAGAATCCCAAGCAGGCTCCATACTGCCAGTGCAGAGCCCAACATTGGGCTTGGACTCACGAAACCATGAGATCATGACCATAACTGAAATGAAGAGTCCAATACTTAACTGACTGAGCCATCCAGGTGCTCCCATTCTAGCTATTTCTGATGTTTAAAGAGATGGGCGACTGGGTGGCTCAGTCAGTCAAGCATCGGACTCTTGATTTTGGCTCAGGTCATGATCTCACAGTTCATGGGTTGGAACCCCTCATCCGGCTTTGCTGTGACAGTGTGGAGCCTGCTTGGGATTCTCTCTCTTGCTCTCTCTCTGCCCCTCCTTTGCTCCCTTACTCTGTCTCAAAAATAAAACATAAAAAAGAGAAAGGAATTTTAGATTTTGAATAAACCCTTCCATGTGTGCATTAATCCAAGATAGTACATTTTTGCTTAGTGGCAGTATAAAAACCATTTTAAAGTTGTTTGGGGCTCCTTCAAATCTTGCAGAAAAAAGACACAATAAGTTAATGGTACCAAATCACTAACTTGTAACTCGTGGTTCATGATATTTATGTTTATGTGTGTGTAATAAAGTATTTGAGCAACATCAGTAAATATTAGATGAGATCAGCTAAATTTGTAGACAAACAGGATGTGTAACTAGATAAGCCTACAGTGTTGCCATCATGTTATCTGCTAATAGCTAGTAAGCAGCTTTGTTTGGTTTTCAACCCAAATGTTACTTTTGGAAAATTGGTAATTTGGATTGAAAAATGTAGATAGTTGAGATTTTTAAAAATTAAACCCAAGCCCTGGTCTCACATTGTCCTATATTTATAACCTCTGGTCTCACATTGTCCTATATTTATAACCTCATTAGTATAAATACATAAAATGCACATTGCTCATTTAATTTTTAGCACAATTATACTTATTACTGTTATCCTTCATAAACATGTTTTTGGCATATTAAGGAGTGGGTGATTGGAAAGTTCCTCCCGTCTCTGCTGAAACCTATACCTGTGCTTTGCGGCAGTTACCTCATTGCCTATAATTCTGTCTTATCCCACTGTCCCTTGTAAGGGTGATAATTGACTTTGCAGTTGCCTTTTTTTCCAAAATGGGTATAAGTTTATTTTTTTGTTACAAAAGTAACATATGTTCATTAAAAAAAAAAAATTTTTTTTTTAACCAAGAAAGCCCAGGTGTAAATATGAAAATTAAAATCCTCCATAATTCTACTACCTGGACCCAGTCACTGTTCACACTTAGGTTTCTGTGCTTTCATATTCATTGCCTGCTTACATATGCATTTATATTTACGTCTGATTAAAGGTGGGGGTGATAATGTAATACTGATTTATAACCTTTATTTTAAAACTTCATGCCCTCTAATCATGGCATTTTTCCATACTTAAAATTTTACATCATCATTAATAATGACAGCATTGCGTTCTCATCCTTTGATCAATATCCTTTATTTAAGCTGTCCCTATAAAGGGCATTTCACATTTTTTTTCTCAACAATAATAGGTGGTATTTATTGAGTGCTTACTAGCCTCCTGGCAATGTTCTAGGTGCTTTTCATTTATTTGCATACTTATTCTCAGAGCCTTATGAGGCAGGTACTATTCTTATCTTTCCTTTTCACATGAAGAAGCTGAAATTGTAATTTGCTCAAGGTCACATGGCTAAGAAGTGTGCGTCAGGGTTTTAAATCCAGACAGCCTGGCTCCTGAGCTCCAAGCCCTAATCACTGCTCTGTAAGTGTTTCCCCTATAAACAGCATCGCAGTGACTACTCTTGAACATACATCTTTTCACACTTCATTAATTATTTTCTTTGGATGTACTTTTGAAAGTAGACTTGCCTAGTCAAAGAATATTCATATTATCAAATTTTTTCTTCATTGAAAGGTTGTACCAGTTCACGCTGTGAGCAGCAGTCTGTGGCTGTGGCTCCTTTCCCACACCTTCTCCAACACTGGTGTTATCATTTCTTAACACATTTGCCAGTATAATAAATGAACGTTATTTCTTATACAAGTTTTGATTTTTGTATTTTGATTATTGTGGTTTAATGTATTTGTGAGCCTATTTTCCCAGTTTTACTTTTGTCAATTGCCTTTATGCTCTTTGTCAGTTTTTTTTACGCTGTTTTTGTTGTTGATTTGCGGGAGTTCCTTTTGATTATCACTATTAATCTATTGTTATACATAGAAAATATTTCTCATAGCTTGTAATTCACATAATTGTAATTCCTATTACATGAATTCTTATAATTCACATTGTGTGAATTCCTATAATTCATGTTAGAACCTCATAATTCTTTTGCCACAGAGAAGTTTAGAGATATTTCAATTTGTGTTGTTTGGGTTTGATGTGACCCTTAAAAGGCCTTCAACCTCAAGGTTATGAGAATATTTACTAATACCCTCTCAATGTTTTTGAGGTTTTAAATTTTAATATTTAAACCTCGAATATATGTGGACATTGTCTTACAACAGATATGGTAAGGGAATCTAAAAGTCATTTAATATTCTCTTACATTTTTTCTTAGGATATATGCCATTTTTTAATATTTAGGTACTGAATTCTACTGAAATTTATTTTTGAGTAAGGTATGATTTAAGGATCTAGTTTTTCACTGAATAGTTAACCTGTTAACCAAACAATATCTAGAGAATAATTCATACTTTGCCAAGTAATTCAAATGTCATTTTTATCATTATATCAAGTTCTTAAATATATTTTGGTTTTCTCTGGGTTATGTTTTGCTACCCTGATCAGTCTGCTTCTCTGGTGCTAGTATCGTATACTATATTTTAATGACATGTGTGGTATTCCACTTAATTCTTCTTTTTCAGGATTGTCCTGGATAATTATGTGCATATTCCCTAAAGAACTTCAGCACATTTTTCTAGATTTAAAAATTCCCAGTGAGCTTTTAGATTTTACCAGGTATTGTTGAATATATTTAATGTTGAGTCATTCATTTATTAAAAGGATGTATCCCCTCATGTGGTCCAGTTTCTACTTATGTATTTTTTGTTTTATAAAACTGTAGAAGCTTGAAAAAAATATGTGCAGTTATAAGGAATACAGTGAAAAATCATCCACTAATCACAGTACTTAAATGTAATAACTTTAAATTTTTTATCTATTTTCTTCCAGCTTTTTTCCCATGCATATATACTTTATTTTTAAAAGGATTTTTTAAATGTTTTATTTATTTTTGAGAGAGAGAGAGAGACAGCGCACAAGCAGGGGAGGGGCAGAGAGAGAGGGAGACACAGAATCCAAAGCAGGCTCCAGACTTTGAGCTGTCAGCACAGAGCCCAGCATAGGGCTCGAACTCATGGACCACGAGATCATGACCTGAGCTGAAGTTAGACACTTAACTGACTGAGCCACCTAGGTGCCCCAAGTTTATGTGATTTTTTAATTACTCATAGCTAGGACTTTTTATATAGAAGATGACAGACTTACATTTATTAAATTCTGTGTGTAGAAAAAATATATCCTTCAGTCATCCATTTCTCATGGTGAATTCAAAAGCGTAGTTGGTAGTCTCATGTTTTTATGGTTAAAGAACTGAATTGCATGAAATATCAGTTTTTAGGATTATTGAGCTAAAATGAAACTGCGTATTGATTTTGATCCATTACAAATGAAACCTGGAAGTAAGCAAGAGAATAATCAATTGCTTTTTAAGGACAGTAAAAAACAGACTGGGCAGAAAGATTTCTACATAATCATTGTTCTTTGGATTTGTCATCAGATGGATAGAAGTATTGACCATATAAAACTGCTATTTTTCTACTTCAAAATGACCAAATACAGAAACTCATATAATTCAGTCTAATAGTAAGCTCAAGTCTATTACTAAACTATTACTATCAGCTAAGAACATGAATTTGAATCATAAGAAATTGAATATGCATACTGAAAACAATACTACAAATTTTCCATCAGATGGCCATTTTTTTCAGAAATCATGATATTTTTTATAACTTTATATAAGCCATACATACTGTTCCTCCTGGTATTATGTGTGAAGAGTAAACTTTATTATTTTAATGATAATGATACTTCAAACCTTGGTTTTCTCAAACAAAAATAATCAAAGGATGCTTCTTGATCTTGGTCTCATTTAAGAGATGACAGTAGGTCTGTAAGTGGTTGTCCAGCATACTGATTGCTTGTTTGTTATATATGAAACAAGCAACCAATAATATTAAAAATTATGCAGTGTAATTTGTATGTTTTCTTATATGAAATAATTTCTTATATTACAAGGAGCACTGATGTTTTTTCATAGTAATCTTAGATTAGTGCATTATAGATTAGTGCTGATACGAGAAAATATGAAATAGATGGTTTGCCAGTCTTTTACAACACCACTGTGATGCAATGTTTTTAAAATGTGTGAACTCTTCTCTGGAATATACCTCTCTAGAGAAATAACCAGGCTTAGTGGTTGAACATTGCTGATTTGGTCCAGAGTCAAAGATGTCTTATCCTTTTTAAAAATAATCTCTGGAGCTCTTCAATGTCTGTGGGAATGCAGTGATTAAGCAATAACATCTGTCTGGCAGTTAATGATCATCTGGAGAACTATATGGCCCTGCGTAAATTCAAGGTCCTTTAAGTCAGTTGGTTATTTATTAAAGAGAAATGTCCAGCCTGAAGACATCAACACTACTCTGCTAAATACTACTTTAAAAAATAAAATTGCATGTTTCTTTTCAAATAGACTTTCAAAGGACTTCTACATTCATGATCTTGTTTATTTCTTATATCAATCTTAAGAGAGCAAGCCAGATGATTTCATTTTATAAAGGCTGACATGGGACTCCAAGGGGTGGCTGGTACGTGGGTGGGTATCAATGATTGGCCACAAGTTATATCATTAGTAAGCAGGAAGACTAAGAATAGGGTGCCTTCTGACTCCTGATCTGCTATGTTTTCTACTAGATCACATATTTTCTCAAGATAATACTATAGATGCTGCTTATTGCACCATACTTTGTCTCACTAGTCATGGGTTATTTGTGAGATTAATAACGTTTATTGTAGCACTTGACTTGATATGGCCCATGTATGTATAGTCAGTTGTTAAATACAAGCTTGAAAAAGTGAAAGAATTTAAAACAAATTCTCTTTTCTTTGGGAGAAAAAAGCAAATGCAGGTTCTGATCATTCTGCTTTTCTCATTTTATTTTTTTTAAGTTTATTTTGAGAGAGTGAGTGTAATCAGGGGAGAAGCAGAGAGAAAGGAGACAGAGAATACCAAGCACGCTCTGTGCTGTCAGTGCAGAGCCCAACATGGGGCTCCATCTCACAAACTGAGATCATTACCTGAGCCAAAATCAAGAGTTGGATATTTGACCAATGGAGCCACCCAGGACCCCAGATTTTCTCATTTTAAATGTCTCTAAAAGAAAAAGTGAACACAAAATCATTTTAATAATGGAGTATGGTTGCTGTCTGTAAGCCTTCAAAATTAAAACTAGTGCCATATGTCTTGTTAAAGCGTAATCTTGAAAATAGCAGTGACCTTTTAAACTCCTTGAATCATCATCCAGTGATGACAAGTGGTAAATTTAGGCATACACACAAAAATATGTAAATACATAAAAATATAAGTGTGTGTGTGTGTGTATATATATATACATATATATACAATACATACATATATATATATATATATATATATATAGAGAGAGAGAGAGAGAGAGAGAGAGAGAGAGAAAGGGAAGGGGGAGGGAGGGAGAAGGAGGGAGAGGAAGAGACATTCTTCTTAGCTGTTGACAAAATCCAGTGGCAAATTTATATTCTCTACATTTTATTTGGGAGTGTGTATGCACACTTATAGTCTCCAGAAATTATTACCTAATACCTCACATCTGCCTGCTACATATATATACAGTTGTCTTTTATTTTCTCCTATGAGGTTTACTATAGAGCCTCAGTCTTGGAGGAACAGATTCTACTCCCTTCTATGTTATTAACTAGCTTTATGACTTTAAGCAAGTCAATTTTTCTAGCTCTCTGTTTGCTACCAGATACGTGACTTTCTTTTTCAGCAGTAAGATTTTGTTACATGATTTTAGTTGTCTATAATTGTTATTTACTAATTTGCCAAATATTTTTTAAGGCATATACTATGTGTCAGAAGGCAGTGTATCAAATATTGGCCGAACATCATGGTTCATGCCCTCAGGGACCTCATACGATATGGGGGGAAAGAGGAGATTCCTTAAATAATTACTGAATTACAGTTGCGATCTGTGTTGCAATGGAAAGACGGAGATTCTGATCATGTGAATACATGAGTGTGTATGCCAGAGAAGTGGCTTGTGCTTCATTCAAGCTTGGCTGACTTAGATGTCTCCTTTTTAATGCACTTGACACCCCCGGCCAGATCTCTTCAACCTCCTCTTAGGCTGGTTTTGGTAACTTCTGGTTTTCCTTTTTACTTTCACCCACTTCAGTCCCAATCCATGCTGTTACTAGAAAAATCAGATCATACCCTTCTCTTGTTTCCAAGACCTCCATTCAAGGGTATTTCTTTTCTCTACTGTGGCATTCAAAGCCTTTAATGATTTGGTTCATAATTTCTTATGTAGCCTCACCTCGTCTCTATTACTTCCCAAGAGTTCTCCATCAGGGATTTGGAGATAAGCAACTGTGATTATGTTAGAGGAGAATCTGGAGTCTGAGCTAGAGTTTGGAAGTCATTCTAATGTATTTCTTGAAAACAAAATGGACAAACCCTCCAAGAACAGGGACATCCTGGAGAATGTGCATAGTTAGGGGATTGGAAAAGACAGTTGGAGAGATCATAGGAATGATCTCTAGTGTAGCAGCACCAAAGCCAAAGAAAATAGAATTTCAAAGAAAGGGTGAACTATACAGAGAGAGAGAGATCAAGGAGAAATAGAACTGAGGAACATATCCTGGATTTGTAGATGTAGAGGTCATTCAAACTAATAATTGCAGACACATAATGACACTTTATACGGCTTCCAAAAGAACAATCTTCTGAAGAACACTCACTGAGAAAATATTATAAGAAGCATAATGTTACATGGGGAAAAAAATGGACTCTTCCTCTGGAATCAGAATAGAAGCCTGTTTCTGGAATTAGTACTCTTTTAAGATATATTAATATAAATTGTGGCTGACTTGATTTTTAAACTTAAAGTTCTCAACTTTTTACCATTTCAGTCTTTGTTAAATATGTCATGCTGCCTCTAAGTTTTCCATGAGAGAGCAAAAGGGGGAAATATGAAGGTAGGTTTGTTTTCTGGTCTAGATTACTAAAGCAGAATGTGAATGAATGATGACCTAATTTTTCATGGGTTCTATGGAACCTGATTGAATAACATGTTACCTATGTGTATACATAGTTGATTGGAATATTTTTGTGTTAGATTGGGCTCAGGTAGAAGGTTAAATCACTTTGGATTTTAAATATTTAACTGTTAGCAGTTAGAAATAACAGAGACCTAGTCATGATTAAAGATTAATAGAATATTTAAAGACAAACTGGTCACATGGTATCTTGTTCTCTTTAATGTTACTAATAAGCAAAGTTTATTTCTCCTAGTGAGCCTAGAGAATTACTTTGTTGGATTGTGGGAACAATTTTGTGATGAATGAAGATGTAATAAAACTTACAGTTCAGGTTTTATATAATTTTATAAAGCAAGACAATATGGCCAGACTGTGTTGGTTTAAACTTTGCTCCATTGCTTTCTTTTTTTTTTTTTTTTTTTTAATTTTTTTTAATGTATTTATTTTTGAGACAGAGACAGAGCATGAACGGGGGAGGGTCAGAGAGAGAGGGAGACACAGAATCTGAAACAGGCTCCAGGCTCTGAGCTGTCAGCACAGAGCCCGACGCAGGGCTTGAACTCACAGACCGCGAGATCATGACCTGAGCTGAAGTCAAACGCTTAACCAACTGAGCCACCCAGGTGCCCCATGCTCCACTGCTTTCTAAGAATGTGACTTGGGGCAAGTTATTTAAACCTTTCATTTATCTATAAAATAGGAGTAAAAATACTAGCTACCTTACATAGTGGTTGTTGACAAATTTGAACATAGCTGTGTGTAAGTGTGTATATGACTTTTTATATATTTACATAACATATATGAAACTTGGAATACTTCCTGGAACCTACTAATATTATTGTCCAATATTTTTCTTAGAAAGCAAATTCTCTTTAGTTTGTAAATCTACCCATCATGGGGCCTCAGATCAGTGATAGTATTACAATGGCAAATTTGTCTTTAAAATAGGTTTTCCTAGTTTTTTAGAAGAGAGAGAGAGAAGCCCAGGGACGTATATAAATTTAGGCACTATTGTTTCCTAAATGTAATTACAATATTTGTTTCTAATATAAAGTGTAATTTCTATGAGCATGGATTAATCTTTCTCGTGGAAATGTTTTTAAACATGTATGGGAAATATTCCTTTCATTTATTTCAGCGTATTGCTTTTCTAGATGTCTTGTGTTTCCATCTTGTCTTCCATCAAGACTCTCTCAGGTCTTGAATTCTTGCTTTTGGCAGCTCCACACCACATCGTATCAAACATGTTCAAATGCACCCACGACCCATATTAATCATAATGTACTTTTAAATTGATTTCTATTGATCTGTTACTAAAAACCTAATGCAGTATTTTAAATATTTAAGTATTTAGCAATTTTAATTTTGTAGTGTTTGGGGATTTTTTTTGGTTTCTTGTTTGACCTTTTGTTATATTTTGGAATCCTGGGATCTCAAACATTTTCATTGTCTCATAAAAACTCTTAAACCCTGGGCTCTCTAGCTAATGGATGAAATGGTCCTGTTCCAAATATAATTATCTTAAAGAAACCAAGGTGACTCAGAGAAATAGTTTATCTTCAGGTGTGCCCTGGATTCACCCCTTCCTGATTCTGTGTGCTCAATCAGGTACACATCCTAATTCTCTCTATGTAGAAACAGGCTTGCCTTATTGAAAGAAAAGTGCTTGCCTTACTGGAGAGTTCATGCTTACCCTGAGAAATGGCAAAGTTGGATTAAGTTAGATCAGTGCGCTAAAATTCCAGGATGTATGAAGCCTGGCATACAACTTTCAGCTTGGGTTTTGTTTACCTATACCATACTGGATGAAGAGAAAATGGGGCAGTCTGGGAATTTGAAGACTGGCATATTTTAAGCTTAATTAACGTTAAAGTAGAGCAACATGGGGTTACTAGTTTTACAACTTAGCAGCTTTTCTTTTTTGAAAATGACTTCAAAGATGAGCAAAATACTAGTCAATCTCTTAGCCATTCTCCTTGTTAGTCAGTTATGCTATCAGTTCCACTCTTTCAAAAACATAAACTTGTATATAAACTAAAAGATCATGCTGGAAAACTGGCATTTTTATTCGTGGAGAAAAAATGAAATGGGATACCTAACTAGCATCATGTCCAAAGGTGGACTCTGGGTAGATTAAAGGTCTAACTGCAAAAGGAAAAATTATACAATGAATAGAAATAAAGGAGAATATGGTTGTGATAGGGGAAAGGAAAAGCTCTTAAATAAAATCCCAAAGCACAAAACATATGGAGAAAACAAAAAAAGATGAATTTTATTATATCAGAATTAAAGATTTTTGTTAGTGAAAGACAACAAATGACAGGCTCAGAGAAGATATTTGCAATGTTTAAAACTACCAAAGAATTTCTACTGAGAATATACGAAAAAAAAAAACAAAACAAAAAACCTTCTCAATTGTACAGAAAACAAAAGATAATGGATAGATAGCTTATAGAAGAGTAGTAAGTATATGAAGAGATGTTAAAATTTGTAAGTAACCAGAGGATTTTTTTTAAGAGCCATCATTTCTCATCCTTAGGACTAAGAAAATTAGAAAAAAAGTATAATGCGGAGCATTGGTAGTGATGTAGGAATATTAAAAACAAAACAGAGCAGGGGCGCCTGGGTGGCTCAGTCGGTTAAGCGTCCGACTTCGGCTCAGGTCACGATCTCGCGGTCCGGGAGTTTGAGCCCCGCGTCGGGCTCTGTGCTGACTGCTCAGAGCCTGGAGCCTGTTTCAGATTCTGTGTCTCCCTCTCTCTCTGACCGCCCCCCCCCCCCCCCCCGTTCATGCTCTGTCTCTCCCTATCTCAAAAATAAACGTTAAAAAAAAATTAAAAAAAACAGAGCATAAACCTACACATAAAATGAGCTGGCTGGCTGGCTGGCTGGATGGATAGATATACATGGGCTTTTAGTTTCTTAACGTTCTTTTTCTTAATTAAGCATATTATATGGCTTCAGTCATCAAAAGTTGATTAAAAATATACTATCAAAGGCCCCTCAAAGTTGGAAGCAATGGAGTAAGTTTAACAAATGAAGATGGCTATTAGGAGCATTGTATTCAAGTACTTGCATTATTGCTACATGGCTAATTATTTTAGGGAATTCACTATATCTCTTCAACTCTCCTCAGATACAAAAGGGAAGGTTGGAATATATTATTTCAAAAGCTGTCTTACAGCTCTAAAATTCTAGGAATTGTAGCAAACTTTTTTTTTAAGTTTGTGTGTGTGGGGGGGGGGGGGTCTGGTGCTTTACTTTGTTAATCCTCATTCAGTCCACAAGTATTTGAGGGCCTGCTCTGTGACAAGCACTGTTTTATGACTGAGGATGGGATGATACAATAGCACAGGCTTCGGTGACCACTTTTCATTAGGAAGTCAGAGATGGCCTTTCTGTAGAGGTGACATTTATGTTTAGATATGAAGCATAAGAAGTCAGCCAAGCAAGGAACAGGAGTATGAGAATTTCAGGTTAGAAAATACTTGAGAATATAGTCTCTGGTGCCACGCTGACTGGATTCACTTCCAACCTCTGCCTTTTACTAACTATATATTCTAGGGGTAGTTTCCTTAATCTTTCGGAGACTCCTTTTCCTCCATAAAGGGACATATTATTAGCATTTACGTTAAAGATAAGGTAAGTGGGTTAAGACATGTACAGTGTTTATATATAGTAAGCACTCAGTGAATGTTACCTTTTGTTATTTTTCCCCCCAGGTAGAGGAAACACTTAGCACAAAGGCTGAAAGATGAGGCTAAGCTTGAGGTTTAGGTAAGCCTCAGGCCTTGTCTGAGGCTAAGATAAGACCTAGGCTCTGTTTCTGGAACATAGTAGGAATTGACAATGTAAAAGAAGGCCAGGATAGATGTGTACAGCTTCCTCAGCTAGAGTGAAGAGCTTAGACTTAGCTCTCCGTGGAGGGAGAAGCAGTTGGAAGGTTTTAAGCAGGGGAGTGACATTGCCTGACTCACCTTTTTTAAAGATCACAATTGGCTGCAGTGGGAGATGTGTAGAGGGCAGCGGACTGGCTTTTGGGATGGTCCTGGTGAAGGGGGATGACAGTGTGGCTGAATGTGATGAGGTGGAGGTGGAATCCTGAGCAGATTTGGAAGGGTTTTAAGCTCTTGAAATTATGTGGAAGAGGCACCTGAGGGAGAGTGAAATGAGATAGAGAAGAAGATCCAGGCCCCAAATCTCTATCCAGATTGGCCTGTCTCTCTTGTTCCACTGTGTGCTTGGTGGTCATTTTTACTTGTCCCCTTTACCTTCCCTCACAACTTCTGATAAACTTTCCTACTTCTTCTGTTCAGGCAGAACTGGCATCCTCCTCTCTCTCACTGATCCTCCTGATAAACATCAGTGCCTGGTTCTGCCTACTATTTCCTTATAATGTCTTTCAGACCCTGAATCTACTATCACCCTATTCTATATTCTCATCCTCTGAATTATTACAGTAATTTACCAATTGAAGTCTCTGCCTTAAGAATCTCCCTCTCGCGGCGGGGCAGGGGGGGGTCGGTTCGCCTGGGTGGCTCAGTCATTTAAGCATCCAACTCATGATTTTGTCTCAGGTCAGGATCTCATGGTTTGTATGATTAAGCCCATGGGTCCAGGCTCTGCGCTGACATTGTAGAGCCTGGTTGGGATTCATTCATTCATTCATTCATTCATTCTCTCTCTCTCTCTCTCTCTCTCTCTCTCTCTCTCTCAAAAAAGAAAAAAAAAAACCTCTCTCTTTGGTTCAAATTAATATGTGAAATAGTATTTTGCATTTGTGTAGCATGTTCTGATTTTAAAAGTGCTTTCATATCTGCTATTTAATTTGATTCTCATTAAAACACACACACACACACACACACATACACACACACAACTCTCTTGAAAAGGAAACCCACAGTAAAGGACTATGGCATGCCCAGCTCCTATAATCACTGATTGAGCATGGGTCTGGCCCAGGACCTTTGATTTCATATCCTTCCATTGTAATGCAACCATTTCTATCTTTTCCAACACCAATATTAATCCACCTAAAATGCAGTCTTTGCCCTGTCACTTCTCTACCTAAAGCCCGGTATTACTTAGGAAAAACATTCAACTCTGGCAGGTGAGGCTCTCCCCAGACAGGCTTGGCTTCCACCCAACTCTTTGTCCCTCTGCTCCTACCTTGAATCCTTGGCTCAATGTCCCATTACGTTCCTACTTATGCATTCTTCACAACTTTCTTCCAATCCGATGCCTTTATTTTTCCACTCCTAACTTGTTCCAGAACCTTCCTACGAGTCTACCCACTAGGCAGATTGTTTCCCAGCATTCTCCAGGTGGTCTCTCCCAGCCCCTCCTACCCGTGAGCTTTCTATCCTGTTTGCGACTACAATCTAGGGCCTGGAATTAAGGCCTGGGTAGACTCCCATCTTTGCCACTTAAAAACTGTGCCATCTGTATAAGTCATTTAAATTTTCTGATCTATAATTTCCTGTATTTAACATAGAAATTATGAAAATTACTAGAGACTGGTCTTAAGGATAAAATCTAATGAGCTAATATAGAAATGATGTATGTTTAAGTATTATTTCTGTCATTGTTAATTTCGACATTAAGTTTTATGACCTCCTTGGAACATCTTTTATACTGATGACATTATTATTTAATTTTCTCACAAATATTTTATAACCCTTAGTTAAAATGTACATTCCTTTGATGGAAGAGACTGCTTGTACTTTGTGATGTGACCCAGAAGTCTCTAACAGTGTTACAGGGATTGCTCTTGGTTAAATAAGTAATAGTTTGAGAATACAGAGGGAAAATACATGCCGCTTGATTCTTTGGGGGAAAAAAAAGGCAATTATTTAGGTCTTCCATCCCGGATTTAAATACTTATTGGGCTAGATAAGGTGAGAAGGGCAGGAATATGAAGTAAGAAATGGGGGAGGGGACAGTGAAGGGAGAGAAAGGGGGTGACAGGGTAAAACCCTCCAAAACACTTTTGAAAATTAAGTTAGCAATTCCCTTGCCATTAAGAAAGAACAGTGTAGAGGCTCCTTTGTGACTAAGTTGGTTAAGCGTCCAACTTTGGCACAGGTCATGATCTCACGGTTTGGGGTTTTGATCCCCGTACCAGGCTCTGTGCTGACAGCTCAGAGCCTGGAGCCTGCTTCAGATTCTGTGTCTCCCTCGCTTTCTCTCTGCCCCTCCTCTGCTCATACTCTGTCTCTCTTTTCTCAAAAAAAAGAAAAATAAATAAACGTTAAAAAAAATTTTTTTAAATACATAAAAAAAGAACAGTGTATATCTGCTCATGCATGTGAGGCAGAAAAAAGATTGAGAGCAACTGCCAAGTGTTCTAAACTCTAAACAGAAAGTTTAATTGTGGACTCAGTATTGTATCCCTACTTCATCAAAGCTTGATTCTAGGTCAAGGCCAACAGAAAATTAGGCGGCTTTTAAAAAAAAGCAATTTACCTTGCCACTGATCCTCATATTATTATACTTGCTATGTTGGGAAACTATGATTGTCTGGCCCACACCCCCCTTAATTGTTCAGAACATAAGTGCAAAGTTGACACTTTAGAAAGGTGTGTTCTATATGTGCATTATATCAGAAATAATGTAAATAGTTCTTATTACCTGTCTGTCTTGGCCATTGGACCCAGACAGCCTCCCAACTTGAGTCAACAAACCTTTAGTCAATGAGCATTGACATTATGGTAGGTCCTTTGTGGAAAGGAGAAAACAGGAAAAGTAAGTAGCAGTGGAAAGTAATTGTAGAGGAAAGTAATTGGAGAGGAAACACACTCAAGCCACTGTGGCTTCTGTCACTCAGCTAGTCCCCTCCATGTGGCAGCACTAGGCACTGTTGAGGGACATAATAGCCAGAAAAACAACATACATAAAACTCCTGCTAAGAGCTGGGTATTAACTGAGTTACAGTCTCCAAAAGAACTTTGCCTTCTTCTCCCATTACCCACCCCTGCCCACAGTGGGAGCCTCTGTTGATCAAAGTTTGGGTTTTTCCCCCCTAAAATTGTGATGGTACAATGCTTGTCCCGCTGACTTCCTTACCACCATTCTTTGTTATGTTGTAAGTTGGATGGAAATGTCTCTCATTACTGTGTGTAATGCTCTAGAAAAAAAGGATGTAACCCTCAAGAATCTAATGTTTATTTTAGAAAAAGCAATTACCTAGAATTAACCTGTACTATACTAATAATCTATGTAATTAGAATTTAATAGGTAAGAATCCAGTTTGGAAACCACATTAGTAATCAAAAAGCACACAAAAGGTCTTCAAAGTGTTGCTCAAAAATTAAAAGTAGAGGGGCACCTGGTTGGCTTAGTTGGTTAAGCATCTCACTTCGGCTCAGGTCATGATCTCACAGTTCATGGGTTCGAGCCTCATGTCGGGCTCTGTGCTGACAGCCTGGAGCCTGCCTCAGATTCTGTGTCTCCCTCTGTCTCTCTTCCCCTTCCCTGCTCCAGCTCTGAGTCTCTCTCTCTCTCAAAAATAAGCAAATGTTAAAAATAATAATAATAAAAGTAGAACTAATATATGATCCAGCAATCCCAGTTCTGGATATTGATCCAAAAGAATTGAAAGCCAGAGTCTCAAAAAGATATTTCCACACTCATTTTCATAACATTATCCTCAATAGGCAAGAGGTAGCAACAATCCATGTGTCCATCTATGGATGAATGGATAAACCAAATGTAGTATACACACACGAGAGAATATTATTCAGCCTTAAAAAAGAAAGAAATTCATGGGCGCCTGGGTGGCTCAGTTGGTTAAGCATCCAACTCTTGATTTCGGCTCAGATCATGATCTCATGGTTCCTGAGATCAAGCCCCATGTCTCTCTGTCCCTGCCCCTCCCCCACTTGGGAGCGCGTCCTTTCTCTCTCAATTAAAAAAAAAAAACTTTATAAACAAAATAGGGAATCCTGTCACAAGATACAGTATGAATGAACCTGGAGGACATTATGCTAAGTGAAATAAGCTAGTCACAAAAAGATAAATACTTTATGATTCTACTTAAATGATGTATCTATTCAAATGTATAGAAACTAAAGGTAAGGTGGTGATTGCCAGGGATTGGGTAGTGAGGAAAAAGGAGATCTCTTTAATGGCTAAAGAATTCAAGTTTTTTACGATGAAAACTTTCTGGAGAGCTGCTTCACAACAATGTGAATATACCTCACGCCACTGAAGAATGCATGGTGTTTGCGCTCCTGTATACTACTGAATGTAAGATAGTTTTGCCTGTGTTCAGCTTCCTTTTCGGTGTTTTAGGTAGCTACAAAATTTGAACATTTTTCCTTCCTTTATAATGTTCTGAAAAGATTACAATTTACTTTATGTTGTGCCTCAATATCTCACCTTTATATTGTAGAAGGGATATTTTGTTTGAAAGAGAAATTTACTGTATATTTTTGATAGAGGAACATTCTTAGGTTAGAAGCTCTCTATGCACAAGGAGCAAACTAAGTCTCCTTTGGATCACCTTGTAATTCGTGAATAATCCATAGATGTCCATGTTTTTTATGTTTCTCCCTGTGTGGAAGGCACTGTTTCTTCCACTAAAGGTGAGGGTACTCATCACACACAAGAAGAGACATGTCAGAACTGCTCAAATTGTAGCATTTATTATGTATGGCTAAGTCTAAAGTATGCTTAGTATTGCCAGTTCAATTTTATTCATTTTATTCAATTTTAAAAGAAGATTAAAGATGTAAAGTATGATTATGTGACTGTTTTCCCATTATGTCAGAAGAGGCAGTAAGAAAACATATACCCAAGCAAATACATCCTTGTGGATGTTCCATTAAATATTTTGTTGAAAGAACAGAATGTGAGTTTCCTGATTGACCATGCCTTCTAGTTGGTGCTCTCTATAAAAGATGTAACAGAGCAAATGTAGTTGAATTAACTATGTTACCCAGTCTTTAAGTCTTCTATCAAATACTACCCCCTGGAAACCTTCCCTAATAATAATACTTTTAATACCTAAACAGACAACCCCCCGCCCCCAAAAAATACACAATTGTTAACTCTTGTGACCTATCTTATACTAGTTTGTACCTTTGTTATGGAAATAGTCTATTATGATATTTTTATAATTTTCTTCCCCACCACTGTGGAAACTTCTTTTTTTTTTTTTTTTTTAACATTTATTTATTTTTGAGAGAGCAAGAGCAGGAGAGGGGTGGAGAGAGAGAGAAAGACAGAACAGAGCCCGACGCGGGGCTCAAACCCACAAACTGTGAGATCATGACCTGAGCGGAAGTCAGACAGTTAACTGACTGAGCCACCCAGGCGCCCCTATAGAAGCTTCTTTACAGCAGGGGCTATCCTTTAAAGAAGCTTGGCATTGTCTGAAATACTTCCCACCAGCAAAGCAAGCACTAAGTGTTTAGTAAATATTGGTTGGATCAAAATGAGTCGAGTGTTTACATATTCATTAAATTAACCGTTATGGTTGTTCTCAGGCATATGAATGGTATGCAAATCCACCTTATCACTGTACTCTGTTGCCTAACCTAGGTAGGCAGATTGCAGTTCCTTTAATTTCTTGTTGACTGTTCAGGAAGCTTTTGTTTGTATTGAATAGAAGTCAAGCGCATTGAGTTTTTTGGCACATGGGAAGTTGTTTACAGCTTCTCTTTTTCATTCGTGCTATTGTTTAATGAGACCTGCCTGAGGAGTGTACCATACACCACAGTTTACACGAAGTATCCATTTATTCATGGGCTCGCCCATCAGATGACTCATTTATTGCTGGTGCCTTTTAAAGAAATGTGGATGGGAATGCAAGCTGGTGCAGCCACTCTGGAAAACAGTATGGAGGTTCCTCACAAAAGTAAAAATAGAACTACCCTACAACCCAGCAATTGCACTACTAGGTATTTATCCAAGGGATACAGGTGTGCTGTTTCGAAGGGACACATGCATCCCAATGTTTATAGCAGCACTATCAACAATAGCCAAAGTATGGAAAGATCCCAAATGTCCATCAATGGATGGATGAAGAAAATGTGTGTGTGTGTGTGTGTGTGTGTGTGTGTGTATATATATACATATATATGTGTGTGTATGTATATATATGTAAAATGGAGTATTACTTGGCAATCAAAAAGAATGAAATCTTGCCATTTGCAACTACGTGGATGGAATTAGAGGGTATCATGCTAAGTGAAATTAGAGAAAGACAAAAATCATATGATTTCACTCATATGAGGACTTTAAGAGACAAAACAGATGAACATAAGGGAAGGGAAACAAAAATAATATAAAAACAGGGAGGGGAACAAAACAGAAGAGACTCATAAATATGGAGAACAAACTGAGGCTTATGGGAGGGGTCGTGGGAGGGGGGTTGGGCTAAATGGGTAAGGGACACTAAGGAATCTACTCCTGAAATCATTGTTGCACTACATGCTAACTAATTTGGATGTAAATTTAAAAAAATAAAAAATAAAACAAGTTAAAAAAATGTAGATATGTGCAAGTTTGAAATACCCTAATATCAGTCTAATAGGTTTCAAATAATACAAGTATTCTACCATATTATTTACAAGTTTTAGCACCAACTAGCAGACTGCCTGATCACTCAAACATATAAACAAGGAACTATGAATCGTAATTAAAAAAAAAAAAAAACTTTTGAAAGGAGACTCTGATCTTATTATTCTAGAGGAATTTGCAACCATTATACAGAGGTACTCACCCATCAGCAATGCTTATTCAGTAGAGACCTGTTTGGTTGTTGTGGTTGTTGTTTTTTTAAGGTTAAACCTATGCAACAAAATTAGGGCATAAAATTAATTTTTAGTACTATCAGGGAACTGATTTTAATTTAGTTGATCTAAGAGTATAGTCACATACAGGAATGCCACTTACTACTCACAGTTTGAAGAGGCTTTCTTTTACATGTTTTTATTGAATTTTTCATCAAAACTATGTAAAATATAGTTTGATGTTTAATACTGCCTTTTTACTAATAGTTTTGCTAGAGGTCACACTGAGGTGAAATTATCTCATTCTTACTAACAAGGTTTCAAATGAAATTGTTAAGAGTATTAGTAATTTCTCTCTGGGTGGCCAACCTTTTGCTGTAGAACAAGGGAGCGTCTTATTAAAAGTAGGTGTTTGGTCTGGGTGAGGTAATGATACTGTTACCAGATTGGTTTGCTTCACAGAAGCACATACTCTCATTACTTTAATTTTTTTAAGTGACATTGTTAGTTTCATTAAGATGGCACTGCTTCTTGTAAGGAATTAAAATCATACCAAAAAATCATACCAGAGGAATTAAAATCATACCAAAGAAACCAAAATTACCCACTGGCCCATTGCTATTCACGGTTTTCTGAAGATTCTTTTAGAAATATCTATACAGAAATTTAAATGCATTTTACAGAAAAGAAATCATACTTGCTGTTGTTACTGATGAAGTTTTGGGGTGATGGTGGGGGTTCTGGAGCCAATGACCAGGAAGGAATTTTTTTGAAGATGTCTTTGGTGCAAAAAGGTGATTGTATTAGAGCACGGGTACAGGACACAGGGCAGGAAGAGCTGCATAGGGTCATGACAGGTAACTTATTATATACCCTCAGGTTGGGAGGGGGTCAGGGATAGAGTAAGTCTCTAAGGAATTTTGGAAGCAAGGTTTCCAGGACCTTGAGGGGCTAGCTGTTGCTGGGGAAACACCATTTATTACCACTTAATGAAACCTCAGTCATGAGACCCTTCGGATGTGGGGGGGGAGGGGAGGCAGAGATTGCCAACATATAACTTGGGGCAGTTGAGATAAAGGAAGTAGACTTACAGTATTCTCGAGGTTGGGATAATGTTAAGCTAAGAGAATCTTTGCTCTCTTTTACCCCTAGCAAAGTGTCATTGAGGCAGCTGGGCTTCTAGAGGGAGGTCACTTTGCTGATTTCAAGGACCTGTCAGTGGGCTATAGGCAGTAAGGAAACTTTTTTTTTTTTCCTCAATATATGAAGTTTATTGTCAAATTGGTTTCCATACAACACCCAGTGCTCATCCCAAGGAAACTTACCTTTTAATTTGCCTTAGTTTCCTACATCGCCATGGCAAATGCTTAAATTCCTTTCCCTTGTTCTTGGGTAGCTGGGAGTGTCCGAGGAATATCACACACAGTCCATGTGGGGTGTGGGTGCTGTTAGCCTGTATTTTGTCCTCAGTTTCCCCCATGCTCCTTCACCAGTTACTATGCCATGAATATCTGTATCAGCAAACATTAATCTATATACACTGTTGTAATAATTTTAGCATTCCTTTGTTTTATAATTAGTACCTTCTTGAAGACTTAGCCTGTTTTCAATATTAGAATATTATCTACTCACATTCCAGTGGCCAGAAAGGTTGATGGTTACTCTGACTGAATGATGATGCACATCCCATAAACATTTCACTGACTTCTAGTTATATCATGAAATTAAAATCTACGCAGTTTACTAGATGACTGCCTCATGATTGAGAGGGCGCGCGCACACACACAAATGGCAGCAACTCCTCGGCAATACTCCGAGTACCCCTTTCCCTGCTCCTACCCTGGAGCCTCCTTGCCACAATCCACTTGGAACTCTTCTTCCCAGTGTTGCTCCCACCTCCTTTCTCTCTCCTCTGGAAAAGTATGTAAGTGCTTCATCCTTGCTCTTATCCTTTCATTTTCACAGCAGTGGATTAGTTTGTTCTCTTGTAGAAAATCCTTTGTCATACAAATGCTTGTTCAGAATCTTCCTTCATCTCGTTCATTCTTTCTTCTTCTCTTCTGACTCTTACCCAGTTACCTCCTTTACCTGCCTCTTTTACTTTCTCTCTCCTCCTTTTCCCCTCTCTTTCCCTAACCTGTTCTTTTCTCCCTTCACTTCCCAAGGCTTGATAAAACATCCATGTATAAGAGAAGATTCCGTAAATTCTGAACTGGAATTGCACAGCATGAAGATAAAAAGCTGTGCTTAGAACCCTTCAAATGGAATGAATCCAAAATGTTTCCATTGAATGATTCTTCAAGTCCCCTTACTTGAGATATATGCAATATTTGATATATTCTGTATTTATTCCCGCATTCCTGTCTGCCTCCTCCCCACACCACTAAGGCAAGTTCTACAAAGGCAGGAATATGTTCCGACGTATCCCTGTTCTTGGCAAATGTAGGTGGTATTTGTTAAGTGAATAAGTGAATTGTAGGTAAAACAAACTTTGCTTTCTTTTATTTTTCAAATGGATATTTTATTTTATTTATTTATTTTATTTTTTTTTATTAATTTTTTTTTCAACGTTTATTTATTTTTGGGACGGAGAGAGACAGAGCATGAACGGGGGAGGGGCAGAGAGAGAGGGAGACACAGAATCGGAAACAGGCTCCAGGCTCTGAGCCATCAGCCCAGAGCCTGACGCAGGGCTCGAACTCACGGACTGCGAGATCGTGACCTGGCTGAAGTCGGACGCTTAACCGACTGCGCCACCCAGGCGCCCCTGGATATTTTATTTTAAAGCTTTCATTGCACCTGTAGTTTCTGGGTTTTTTGTTTAGTTTTTTTTTTTTTTTTTTTTCTCATTTCAATGTAAGGTATTTCAAATTTTTATGGATTTTATTGGCTGCTCTAGGCTAACTTGGAATTAAATCACCATTTGATTATTGTGTTTACAGAGAGTATATTCTGAAGCTGATTTAACATGAACTTTGAAATACAAGCTGCAAGAGGAAGGCCTTCTTAAAATGTTGAGGATTAGTGCAGCTGGATATTTGTGCTTCTTAAGAAGGCAGTTTGTTGATGTCCATAAGGCATAATTTTGTTAGTTTCCTCATGAATTTTTATCTCACTGGCAATTCAGTTTTGTTACAGTTTGCACAAAACTTCTTTACAAATGTAAATCACTGCATAAGTATTCAACAATAATCCCGTTAATTTTTTCAAGAAGTGGTTTTGCAAAAGGCAATGCCTACAGTGACAAAGAAATGCTACATTTGGGTTGTAATTTAAAGAGGGTATTGGGAAAGTCACATGGGGGGCGGAAATGCAGAAAATAAACTGACAGTATTAGAGGGAAGTCTGGCGAGGCAACTGATCAAAGGATGTGATAATATATCAAGATGAGGATCCTACTATGTTAAAAAATTAATGTTCTAATTATCATGATAAAGAAGTTATTGTTAAAAAGATGTTTTTTTAATGAAAAGCATATTGGGGATACCTCTATACATTTCTTCCTACCTGCTGTCTCCATTCTTTTCCATCCCTGAGAGTGTCCAAGTACTCATCTTAATATTTAAACGGAGGGTTGTTTGTTTTAAAGTTCATTCATTTTATTTTGAGAGAGACAGAGCGTGCAAGTGGGAGGGAGAGAGAGAGTCCCAAGCAGGCTCCATACTGTCAGCGCAGAGCCCAATGTAGGTCTCAGTCCCATGAACCATGAGAACACGATCTGAGCCAAAATCAAGAAAGGGATACTTAACCAACTGAGCCATCCAGGCACCCCTAAACTGAGGTTTTGATGATTTCTGGAAAAAATGCTTTTTAACTCTTTCATGTATTTTTTCTTTCTTTAATGCAGATGATATTGAGGGAGTAGAACCCAAGAGATTGTTCCTGATTATTTGGGCAGGCTGTTTTTTTTATCCCTGTTTTTCTTTCTATTGCTTTATAGTTGAACTTATAATTTTTTCTTATATCTTCAGTTATACTTCCACTCAGAATTAGGATATCAATGATTTGTTTTAAGTTTATTTATTTGGGGGGTGGGGGGAGGGGCACAGAGAGAGAGAATCCCAAGCAGGCCCTTCACTGCCAGTGCAAAGCCTGATGCGGGGCTCCAGCCCACGACCTGCAAGACCATGACCAAAGCCAAAATCAAGTCAGATGCCCAACTGAGCCACCCAGGTGCCCCAGAATTAGCATAACAATTATTACCTTGCCTGGGTGGCTCAGTGGGTTAAGGGGCTGACTTTGGCTTAGGATGATTTCATGGTTTGTGCTTTCAAGACCCACGTCAGGCTTTATGCTGACACTTCAGAGCCTGGAGCTGCTTCAGATTCTGTGTCTCCCTCTCTCTCTGCCACTCTCCTGCTCACGCACATGCTCTCTCACTCTCTTGCTCTCTCTCACTCTTTCTCGCTCTCTCTTGCTGTCTCTCTCTGTCAAAAATAAACATTAAAAAAATTCTTAAACTGCCTTTCTCAGAAATAAGCCTCAGGATGTTAAAATTGTGCTGTTTATTTTTAAAAGAAGGAAAAGAAAGCAAACAAGAATGAGGCAGAAAGACAATAACTGACAGTTTATTTTCCTAGAGGATTCCCTATAGCATTGTCGTTTATGTCTTGCAGAGAGATGGGAGATTGCTCTTGACTTAGTACAGGTGTTTCCATACATGTGAATTGCCAACCACTTTAGATTTGAGATGGCTGCCCCTAGAACTCTGGAGAATGAGAGTTGCTTTTAAGACCCTAGACTCCTTTCTTTCTGAGTATCCAGTTTATTTTGAGAAGACATTTTCAGAACTGTCTCAGTGTCTTCTTGCTGTCAGCCAGGAGCACACAGTAATGCAGTGCTGAAGCAAGAGGGTGCTTGGGCTATGAGGCCCTGGATTTGGTTTTCAACCTGCCTAGAGAGGAGACTGCAGTGGGGACAGAATTAACCCCCAAAAATGGCTGCATCCTAATCCCTGAATCCTGGGAATATATTCCTTTCTATGGTGGAAAAGACTTTGCAGGCATGACTAAGAGAAAGATTTTGAGATGAGACTATCCAGGTAGACCCAGTGTCATCACAGGGGCCCTCAGGGTGGCAGGAGGGTCAGAGAGGGAGATGTGATGATGGGAGGAGAGGTGAAGAATTGTTCTACCCCAGGAAGGAATGCAACCTTGCTCACACCTTGACTTTAGCCAAGCAAGACCTGTTTTGGACTTCTAGCCTCCAAAACCATGAGATAATAAATCTGTGTTGCTTTAAACCACTAATTTTGGTAATTTGTTATACAACAATAGGAAAGTAACATAGTGACAGTGGGTATTTTCCTTAAACTCCAGGCCTGTGTTTCTCTATGTTTTTTCTTTGTAACAGCTTTAGTGGGGTATATTTTTGCATGTCATAAAATTCTCGCACTTCAAGTATACAATTTAGTGATTTTTTAGTAAATTTGCTGAATGATATAACCACTACCAAATCAGTTTGGGTACATTTTTACTCCTCCAACGAGACCCTTCAAGCCCACTTTACCGTTGACTCATTCTCCAGGCAGCCTCTAATCTATCTACTGTCTGTTTCTCTAAATTTTCCTTTTCTTGGCATTTCATGCAAATGGAATCACACAGTATGTGGTCCCTCATGTTTGTTTTTTTCACTTTGCGTAATGTTGCTTTATCTCTAACAGTGGTAATAGCAGCATCTTCCTAGGATTGTTGAGAGGGTAAATAAGATCATGAATTCAAAATGTTTAGCATACTGATCAATACACAGTAAGTACTCAATGCAAATTCCTCTTGTACTTCTTCCACATATCATGCTCTTTGTTACGTTTTTCAGGTTCCTGAATAAACTCACAAAAAATATTTTTTAACACCATATAATATGCTCCTCTCGCTCTTCTAGTTTCATTTATGTTGTGAGGAATATAAATCTTCGAATTTATATGTTAAACTGATTTTTTGGAGTGTGACATAAGAACCTAAACACCATGCTTTTTTTTAATGAGAGAATATGTTCTATATTCTAGATGACCTACAATGTGAATTTTTAAAAATTTCTTCAGTATAGTTGACACACAATATTACATAAGTTTCAGGTGTACAACATAGTAATTCAACAGGTTTATAGGTTATGCTACCATCTGGCACCGTACAATGCTGTTACTAATATCATTGACTGTATTCCCCACACTGAAACTTTTATTCCCATAACTTATGTATTCTGTAACTGGAACCCTGTATCCCCCACTTCCCTTCACCCATTTTGCTCATACCCCCTATTTCGTCTTGCAACCAGTAGTTCTCTGTGTTTATGTGTCTGATTCTGGTTTTTGTTTGTTTATTCATTTGTTTTGCTTTTTAGACTCCACATATGAGTGGGACCATAGGTATTTGTCTTTCTCAGTCTGGTTTATTTCACTTAGCATAATACCCTCTAGGACCATCCATGTTGTCACATATGGCAAGATCTCATCCTTTTGTGGCTGCATAATATTTCATTTATATATATGTATATATGTGTGTATATATACATACACACGCACACACCACATTTTCTTTATCCATTCATCTGTTGATGGACACTTAGTATGTTTCCATATCTTGGCTATTGTAAATAATGCAGTAAACAAAGAGGTGCATGTATCTTTACACATTAGTGTTGTTGTTTTCTTTGGGTAAATACACAGTCGTGGGATTACTGGATCATATGGTATTTCTATTTTTAATTTTTTTTTTTAAACGTTTATTTATTTTTGGGACAGAGAGAGACAGAGCATGAACGGGGGAGGGGCAGAGAGAGAGGGAGACACAGAATCGGAAACAGGCTCCAGGCTCTGAGCCATCAGCCCAGAGCCCGACGCGGGGCTCGAACTCACGGACTGCGAGATCGTGACCTGGCTGAAGTCGGACGCTTAACCGACTGCGCCACCCAGGCGCCCCTCTATTTTTAATTTTTTAAGGAACCTCCATACTGTTCCACAGTGGCTACACTGTTCGCATTCCCACCAAAAGTGCACAAGGATTCCTTTTTCTCCGCATCCTTGCCAACACCTGTCGTTTCTTGTGTTGTTTATTTCAGCCATTCTCACCAGTGTGAGGTCATATCTCATTGCAGTTTTGATTTGCATATCCTTGATGAGAAATAATGATAAGCATATTTCATGTGTCTGTTGGCTATCTGTGTGTCGTCTTTGGAAAAATGGCTCTTCATGTCTGCCGTCCATTTTAATCGGATTATTTGTTGCTTTGGTGTAATACAAATTCTTCATATATTTTGGATGTTAGCCCCTCAACAGATACATACATCATTTGCAAATGTCTTCTCCTATTCAATAGGTTGCCTTTCTGTTTTGTTGGTGATTTCCTTTGCTGTGCAAATACTTTTTATTTTGATGTTGTCCCAATAGTTTATTTTTTGCTTTTGTTTCTTTGCCTCAGGAGACATATCTAGAAAAATGTTGCTGTGGCCATTGTCAGAGAAATTACTGCTTGTGTTCCCTTCTGCGATTTTTATGGTTTCAAGTCTCACATTTAGGTCTTTAATCCATTTTGAGCTTGTTTTTGTGTGTGGCGGTAGAAAGTAGTTCAGTTTCATTCTTGGGCATATTGCTGTCCAGTTTTCTCAACACCATTTGTTGAAGAGACCATCTTTTCCCCTATTATATATTCTTGCCTCCTTTGTCATAGATTAATTGACCATATAAACATGAGTTTCTTTCTGGGCTCCCTAGTCTGTTCCATTTATCTTTGTGTCTGTTTTTGTGTTACTATTTTGATTACGACTGCTTTATAGTATATCTTGAAATCTGGGATTGTGATACGTCCAGCTTTGTTCTTTCTCAGGATTGCTTTGGCTATTTCAGGTCTTTTGTGGTTTATTGTTTATTGCAATTCTGTGAAAAAAAATGTTGTTGCTATTTTGATAGGGAATGCATTGAATCTGTAGATTGCTTTGGGTAGTAATGGACATTTTAACAATGCTAATTCTTCCAATTCGTGAGCGTAGAATATCTTTCCGTTTGCTAGTATCACCTCTGATTTATTTCATCAGTTTTTACAATGTCAGAGTTACAATGTAAATTTTTCAGGCACAATTGTTTATCACTTGGGGATTGCCTGTTTTCAGATAGATTATATTAATGTTCTGAATTTAAGATTAAGAAAGGTCTTTTATCTGGGGCTCTCCTGCAGCTGAAACTGAGAGGAAAGATAAAACTATGTAGCATCCAATCTTAAAATCTTTGTGAAAGTTACAAATTTATGAGTGGTGTTAAAGAAGCACAAGTGGTAAAGTTAACTTGTACTGATTTGACCTGACAGAGTGATATTTCACTGGGATTATAATCAAGAAATTAAGGGCTAGGAAAGAGAAAATGGTGTTGGTCGGAATAACAAGTAATAATTACTTTTCTTGGAGTTATTGTAACATTTTGAACAGCCTTATATTTTGTATCACTGTCATCTTTTGTATAGTTGTTTAAGCCTGTTAACATTTGTCTTCTTTCTGACCACTCGCCCTGATGCCACTTATAAACTTCTTTTGGGAAAGAAGGTGGATTTATCCATGTAGAAGTGTCAGTGTTTGCCTAGCCTCTGATACTTTGATTAATTGGTGGATGGATGGATGGTTGGATTTATGGATAGACAGCTGACAGTTTAGTGCTTATAAAAGTATTCTAACTCTTCTTGGATAGTAGGATTCTCCTGTGTGTACCTGGGCTGCCCTAAAGAAACAGATAAAAGGAATAAGTTCACGGTCATGAATCCATTTTCATTTTTTCTGATAAAATTATTATTTAATACTGATAAAGTATTTACTTTTTTGGAAAGTTGACAAAAATGTCCTTAGACTAAAGAAACAAATAGATAATACTCTATAAGGTATTATGTGTTGTCCAAATTGTCTTATTTTGGATTTTCTCAAGACCCACTTTGTCTTCACTTTTGGCAGACCAACTAAATTCAGGAAGTCTAACATTTTCTTTTATTTTTCTGGAGTAAACAGAAAGTGTTTGTTATTTCCAAATATTTTGGCTCACTTCTGTTGGGTAAAGGCTGACTTTAGAATTTGTTCACTGTTCTTATTCCATACTTTCTTGGCCTACTATTTAAACACTTTGTTCCTATTTAACACTTCCATATAAAAAGAGACAATGCACATTAGCCATGGCGGAAGCAACAAAACATCAATTGATTGGATGAATGGATGGATGGATGGATGGATGGATGGATGGATGGATGGATGGATAAGCAAAATGTGGTAGATACATACAGGGGGGAATATTATTCAGCCTTAAAGAGGAAGGAAGGCCTGTCATTTGCATCAACATGCATGGACCTGGAGGACATTATCCTAACTGGGAAAGTCCACAATAAGACAAATGCTATATGATGATACTTCTATGAAGTATCGAAAGTAGTCAAATTCATAGAAACCACAGAATGTTGGTTTCCAGGACCTCAGGGAGCAGGAAAACGGAGGTTGTAATTTAAAGGCTATTGAGTTTCAGTTTTGCAAGATGAAAACTTTTGGCGATCTCTTTCACAATGTGAATGTACTTAACACTACTGAACTATACACTTAAAAATGGTTACGATGGTAAATTTTATGTTACGTGTTTTTGGTTTTTTATTTTTAACCACAGTTTAAAAAAGAAGAGAAGACAAGGAGCTGAAATTTGAGTTAGTCAAGTTTGTTACTTGAAGAAACCTTTCTGTAGTGTTTGCTGAGCTAAGGTTTAGAATAAAGCACATGTATCTGTAAAGAGTACAGGGGACAAAACAAGAGTTATATGGTATTTTTTTTTTTTTTACATTTTCACCATGTTTTAACTACGATTCATGAGACTCTTGACAGTTTATAGCTAGACTGCTGTCAGATACCATGAAGCTAGGTATCAAAACATTTCTTTCTATGTATTATAATTTTGAGACTCTGAACTTTTGTTGTTGTTTTACTGTTTTGATAACTGCTGTTATCCATCTCAACTGAGACCTGAAAATGTATTGATACTGTAACAATAAATGATCCAAGTTTTCTTTTATCTTCAGGAATTACAAGATGCACTCTGGGTGAAGACCGTATGTTTTTGGTACTTTGTCAAAAGTCTTGCCCAATGTTTTTTTGTCTCATTTGGAAACATTCCAGTTGTTTCTTCTCAAAGGTTATTTAGATCCAAGATGGGTGGTTTTGCCTTTAATTTGCTAATTTGGGGACTATTTCTTCCCATTGGAGATGAAATGTGTTGTATATATTATTTATTCTGATATAAACAAGAACATTCAGTATATCCTTTACACTATATTTTATATTGTGCAGTTCAAGCATATGGTCCACTTATGTGCAAAGAGAAAATTAACATTTTTTGGCGACATTAAGAATTTATTTTTTCCCAGCTTCGCTGAGATTTAATTAGCATGTAACATTGTAAATTTAAGATGTACAGTGTGTTGATTTGATGTACTTATATATTACAAAGAGGTTACACCATAACATTAGCTAATACCTCTATCACATCACATAATTACCATTTCTTTTTTGTGTTGAGAACATTTAAGATCTACTCTCTTAGCAACTTTCAAATATATAATGTAGTGTTTTTATCTGTAATCATCATGCTATTCATCATATCCCTAGACCTTATTCATCTTATACCTGAAAGTGGCAAGTAACTTTTTAGATAAATTGAAAAGAAACTAGAAAGATAAGTTCTGTTTCTAAGACTATGCATTTTTTTTTTAGTTTTTTGTAAGTTATGTTGGAGATTTAAATGAGTTAGACTCCCTGCCCTTAAGATAACTCACAGTGTAATGGAGAGAAATACCTTCACAGCAAATTATGACACAAAACAGAGTCTAATAAATGCTATACTAGAAGATGAAACGGATTCTGTCAGAATAAGGAAGCAGCAGATAATTCTAATGGAGTGGGGGACATAACTTAGTTGAACCTTGGAAGATAAATAGACTTAACTAAATGAAGAAGAGGAAGGACTTTACAGGAAAAAAAATATCATGAGTAGAAGCTGTAAGATTGAAAATGTATTGTTATATCATCAGATGAAAAAGCCAGGAGAAAATGATAAAAATAATGCTGGAAGTTACTTGAGGCATTCAGACTGCTAACAGTCTAATCTTAATCACTTTTGTTGGGCATAAGATTCATAAGCAAGACCAGGACTAAAACTGATATTCTCTGTTATCAATGACTTTGAAATTGTTCATATAGCTATGGCCCTGAAATTCATTCTTTAAATGGAAAGTGAGATTTTTTCACCTCATGCTTTGAAATGAGAGGTTGTCCTAAAGTTGAGTTTCTGCAAACTCAATGGAGGAGATCCAAGATGTCACTCAGAACTAAATACTGATGTTGCAAATGAGCTGCCCAGGTGGCAAGAGTGATATCCAGCAGAAGCACCATAGCAGCACAGCCACCCGGCCCTTAGCCCTTCGCTCTTCCGGGTCCGCAGCAGAGCAACCAGTGAAGGGCTCATACCTCTGTACATGAACCCCATTTCCCTCTATGTGTCATTTCTTGTCATGTTGTAACTTTTCTGTCTGATTCAGGTTATCTGAAACTCCACAGATATCCTGACTGTGGATCTTACAATTTAACAAGATCATAATTGAGTTATTAACCCATCATAGTTAATCTGCCTTAACATCAGCCACATGCTTGCATAAAAGTAGGAGTAATGGAAATTTTGAGGCAAATTTTAAATTGGGGCACTCATCTTCACCAGCGTCTGATACGCCCTTTCTGATTGTGATCCTTTCAGATAAACAGTTATGTACCTTTGAGACGCTGACACTGTTACTCTTTTAATTCTGGTAGTGGTTCAGAAAAACCCCTTTCACCCCTCTACCTTTATCTCAGTAGTCTCCTTGCTTCTATACTATTGATAGTTTTTCTATAAGACACTTAAAGAGATGCTTAGTTATAGTATATAACATGGCAAATCTTTTGAGAACTACTGAAAATGACGGTAACAATACCTCAGTCTTCATTGCTTAAGTATATCGACTTCTAATTTTTCTTATTGTAGGTTTAATATCAATATCCTTAAGAATAATAGTTATTATTTTTGCATGAAACCTTGTATCTATATATCTAAGAGATTGAAACATACCTAGTTATCTAGTATAAAGTTCTCAAAAATTACTTATCCAGCCAAATGATTGGTAACTTGTTGTCAGACATCTGGATATTTGAAAATAATCCAGACATCTGGATATTTGAAAATAATCCAGACATCTGGATATTTGAAAATAATCCAGACATCTGGATTATTTGAATAATTCATGTGAGATTTTCCATTGTATCCAAAATACTGATTTTTATAAAAACATGGTTGGCTAATTGTTGATTTAGTAGTCTAGAACTTTCATTTAGGAAATTTTATGTTCTATTAGTGCTTTTGAGTAGAAATGACTAACTCAGTGACTGTATTATAAGTGGCACTCAATCTGCAATGAGAAGGGAAAGAAATGGGAGCTGACACACGTAATATAAATTGAATACCTGGAAGCACCAACATCAATAGTTCTTAAGAAGGAAACATTGCCAAGGGCGGGGCCAGGTACAAAAACAATTCTGGAAATTTTTGTTTCCACTGCTTCACCTCAGTTCCAAGAAACATTAGGAGCTTTATTATGGAATGTTATCTTTAAAAAACATCTTCCAGCTTTTCATTTCTATTAAGTTTTCATTCTTATCATATGTATAAGTCAATTGCAATTGATTATAGATAAGACAGTATGTATTGGGAAACTTTCACACCTTTTAAAATCGTTAATAAATTTGGCCTCCAGTGATTGCTTTCAAAAAATTTTTTTTTCTTTTTCCAAGAACCACATTAGGGGGAATGTCCCAGCATGTCAGCATTTTTGAACTGCAAAATAATACGTTAAGGACATAATGTTTGTGTAGAATGTGTATAGACAAGATTGGGCAATGTGATCTAGACATAATGCAATTAGGTACGTTCGGGCTTGGGTGAGCAGTCATATTCTAAGGATGTTGATGAATCAAAATGATGACAACCCAAAGAGAGGTTACAAATAAAGCATCTTGGGGCACCTGGGTGGGTCAGTCAGTTCAGCATCCAACTTCGGCTGAGGTTGTGATCTCACGGTTTGTGGGTTCAAGCCCTGCATTGGGCTCAGAGCCTGGATCCTGCTTCAGATTCTGTGTCTCCCCCTCTCCCTGCCCCTCCCCTGCTCACATTCTCTCTGTCTCTCTCTTTCAAAAATAATAAGCATTAAAATAAAAGGCATCTGTAAAAAAAAAAAATGAAGCATCTCATGACTCTTTACCTACTTAAGACTTTTATTGACTCAGATTAAGACAGAAGACTTTATGCATACAAAATTAGTCAACAAAAAACTGAGAAAAATAACTCATGTTGAATAGCAAGGTTAGAAAAAAATGTATTGAAGAAGACCACACAAGTGTTAGTTTTTATTGTATCATAAGTGGAAAAAATAGATGGAGAATTAGCAGATATTTACAGTGAATAAATGTTTAGTCTTGAACTTTGATTCTCAAGAGGGATTGGGACTAGAAAGACCTATTTGAATACCAATTCCTATGAAAAAGATGAGAATTTTAGCCAATGGCAAGTTCAGTGTAAACCAACAGTGTTACTGTGAAAGGTAGAAATTATTCTTCATAATAGAAAACATTGGTATGATTATTTATGGTTTGCAAGGTACTTTTTAAAATTTTTTTTAATGTTTATTTATTTTTGACAGAGAGAGAGAGAGAGACAGAGCATGAGCGGGGGAGGGGCAGAGAGAGAGGGAGACACAGAATCTGAAGCAGTCTCCAGGCTCTGAGCTGTCAGCACAGAGCCGGATGTGGGGCTTGAACTCACAGACCATGAGATCATGACCTGAGCCAAAGTCGGACTCTCAACCGACTGAGCCACACAGGTTCCCCTGCAAGGTACTTTTTTTAAATGTTGGATTTCTTGAGGCACAATTATTACAGAATGCATCCGTTTGAGGGGAGTGTTAATGGGTTTTGACAAAATTCATCATCATCACCACCACAGTTAAGATACAGACTATTTCCATCATTCCAAAAGTTACTCATGTCCCTTTTAGTCAACCTCTACCTTCACCCCAATCCTTGGTAACCACTGACTGTTTTAAGATCCCATAACTTTGCAAAGTATTTTTCACATAACTTTAAAAAATTTAATTCTCATGAGATCCCTACAACATTAATATTACCAACATGTCTATTTTATAAAGCCAGAAACAAGGGCTCATTTATATAAGTGGTAGAACCAGGTACTGAAACTTTTTTTCTTTTTCTTTTTTTTTTTTTTTTTTATGTTTACTTATTTTGAGAAGGAGTAAGAAAGCATGAGCAGAGGAGGGACAGAGAGAAAGGGATAAACAGAATCCCAAGCAGGCTCTTATCCTTCCCTATCCTTCCTTCCTTATCCTATCTTATCCTATCCTATCCTATCCTTTCTTATCCTTTTGCTAATAGCACATAACCCATCATAGGGCTTGATCCAATGAACTGTGAGATCATGACCTGAGCTGAAATTAAGTGTAGGACACTTAACTGACTGAGCCACCCAGGCACCCCTGAACCCTTATTTTCTAGCTCAGGATCCTAAATGCTTTCCTTGACCCTTCCATCTTGCTCTTTTCTCCAAGAGCTCCACTCTCCTCTGCACTGTTCATTCAACTCCAAAGTAAATCCTATATTCAAAGCCAGTATTAATTGTCACAGTAACTTCCTGGAGGAGAGATTAGAGGAGGGTTTCTCCATTTTTTTTTTTATTATCATTCCCCTAAGGAGGCTTTTTAGACTTTTTCATGCCCCCATCCCCTAATTAAATTTTAGTATCATGAATATGCTTTCTATCTCTGTGTGTACTTTATATATCAAAAACAGTAAGTTTTTTTCACCTACCCTAAAAACGATTTTGTCCCCACTGGGGGCAGTACACTCCCATTGCTTAGACTGAGCAGTAGTCTTCAACCACTGTCCCACCTGGTGTGCATAACACAGAAGTCTGGAGTATGAGACACACATTCACAACGCTGAAAATTTTATAGTAAATACCACAGCAGACTTTTAGCATGATGTTCATGAAAGTGTCTTCAGAACATGTAGGTAAGTAAAATAAGCTGTTTAGGGTAAACTTCAAATTTATTTAACAGGAGAAGTTAAAATATGGCTTATTTTTAAATGTTTGTTTATTTCAAGGGGGTGGGGGTGGGAGAGAGATTCTCAAGCAGGTTCCACACTGTCAGCACAGAGCCCAATATGGGACTTAATCTCATGAACTGTGAGATCATGACCTTAGCCGAAATCAAGAGGCAGATGTTGAACTGAGCCCCACAGTTGCCCCAAAATATGGCTTTTTAAATAATTCTTTTAGAGTTTGCTTTTAATCTAGATCTAGACTTCATATGAAGTGATCAAGGTAATTCTATTGAAGAATAAAACATTAATCTTATTTTTGCTAAATGCTGTGATGCATGTAATGCATATAGCTTTAACATGTTGTTAATGTGAATATGATTATTCCAAATCTGTCCTGCCTCATCACTTTATCTGCCTTTCATCAAGCAGTCATAACTGAGGAGTCATAATAACCAGATGTCAGTGTTCTCAGTTGTCTTATGTGCAACGTAGAGAGAAATGCAATTCCTTTTTTGTTTTAATGTTTTTGTGGTAAAATACATGTAACATAAAACTTAACCATCATAACCATTTTTAAGTGGACATTTCAGTGATTTTAAACACATTAACACTATTGGACAGCCATCACCAACATCCATCGTCAAAACTTGATCTTGTAAAACTGAAACTATACTCATTAAATAGTAACTCCTCACTCCTGACCCTAGCCCCTGCCAACCACCATTATACTTTTTTTCCACCATTATACTTTTTATCTTTGTGATTTTGACTATTCTAAGTACCTAAAGTAAGTGGAATCATACAGTATATGTCTTTTTTGGCTGTTTTATTTTATATAAAATAATGCTGTCAATGTTTATTCATGTTGTAGCATACTGCAGATTTTTTTTCCATTTTTAAGGCTGAATAATTTTCTATTGTATGTAAAATACAATACATTTTGCTTATCTTTTTATTCACTGATAGATACTTCGGTTCCTTCCACATTTGAGCTGTTGTGAATAATGCTATTATGAACATGAGTGTGCAAATATCTCTTCCAGACCTTGCTTTCAGATATTTTGGGAATATGTCCAGAAGTGGAATTTGTGGATAATATGGTAGTTTTATTTTTAATTTCTTAAGGAACTGCCATACTTTTTCCCATAGTGGCTACACCATTTTATATTCCCACCAGCAGTACCCAAAGGTTCCAATGTATTTACATTTTCACCAACACTTGTTGTTTTCTGGGGTTTTTTTATAGCAGCCATCTTAATGGGTATGAGGTGATATTATAATTTTTATTTGCCTTTCTCTGATGATTAGTGATGTTGAGCATATTTTCATGTGCTTATTGGCTATTCATGAATCTTTAGAGAAATTACTGTTCAAGTCTTCTGCCAGTTTTTAAATCAGATTTTTGTTATTGTTGACATTTAGATGTTCTTTCTATATTCTAAATATTAGTTCCTCATCAAATATGTGATTTATAGATATTTTCTCCCATTGTGTGGGTTACCTTTTTACTCTGTAGATAGTCTCTTTTGATGCACAAAATTTTTAAATTTTCGTGATCTACTTTGTTTATTTTGTTGTTGTTGCCTGAGCATTAGGTGTCATATCCAAGAAATCATTGCCAAATTTAATGTCATGAAGTTTTTTTTTTTTTTTATGTGTTTTTGTAAGTTTTATTGTTTTAGATTCTTGGTCCATTTTGAATTAATTTTTGTATATAGTGCTAGGTTTGGGGCCAACTTCATTCTTTTGGACACAAGTATCCAGTTTTTGCAGTGCCATTTATTGAAAGATAGTCCACTTTGAATTCAGTGGTGTTAGCACCCTTGTCAAACTCATTTGACCATATAAGCAAAGGTTCATTTCTAGGGTCTCTATTCCATTAGTCTATATGTCTACCTTTATGCCAGTACCTTGCTGTTTTGATTATCATAGCTTTGTAGTAAATTTTGAAATCAATAAATGTGAGTCTTCTGCTTTTGTTCTTCTTTATTGCATTTGTTTTGGCTATTAGGATCATTTGAGATCCCATATGAGTTTTAAGATGGGCTTTCTATTTCTAAAAAAATACTGTTGGAATTTTGAAAGGGATTGCATAGAATCTGTAGGTTGCTTTAGGTAATATTCACATTTAAGTGATATTAAGTCTTCCAATTCATGAACGTGAGAAATATTTATATATATTTATTTTTTATTTCTTTCACCAGCATTTTATAGTTTTCATTGTATAAGCATTTCACCTCCATTGTCAAATATAGTCCTAAGTATCTTATTCCTTTTAATGATACTGCAAATGGAATAGTTTTGTTAATTCCTTTTCAGATTGTTCATTGTTTATTTATAGAAATGCAATTGATTTTTGTCTGCTGACTTTGTATTCTGCTACCTTGCTTAATTTGTTTTTTAGTTCTAACAGATTTTTATGCAATCTTTAGAGATCTTAAGATCATATTATCAGGAAGCAGAGATGATTTTACTTCTTCCTTTCCTTTTTCTTTTTTCTTTTTTTTTTTTTTTACATTTTTTTAATGTTTATTTATTTTTGAGAGAGACAGAATGTGAGCAGGGGAGGGACAGAGAGAGATGAAGACACAAAATCTGAATCAGGCTCCAGGCTCTGAGCTGTCAGCACAAAGCCCGATGTGGAGCTCAAACTCATGAACCATGAGGTCATGACCTAAGTCGAAGTCAGACGCTTAACTGACTGAGCCACCTAGGAGCCCCTACTTCTTCCTTTCCAAGTTGGATGCCTTTAACTTATTCTTGCCCAATTGCTCTGGCTAGAATGTAGAGTACTATGTTTGAAAAAGTGGTGAAAGCAGGTGTCCTTGCCTTGTTCCTGCTTTTAAAGGAAAAGCTTTCATTCTTTCACCATTGAATGTGATGTTTGCTGTTAGGGTTTTTCATATGTGGTTTTTGTTGTGTTGAAATAGATTTCCATTTTTCCTAGTTTGTTGAGTGTTTGTTTATTTTTGATGATGATGATGATGAAAGGGTGTTGAATTTTGTCAAATGCTTTTTCTGCATCAATCAAGATGACCATGTCGGGTTTTTCCTTCTTTCTGTTGATGTGGCATATTATATTGATGGATTTTTGTATGTTGAACCATCCTTGCATTCCATGAATAAATACTATGTGGTCATGCTATATAGCCCTTTGAATATGCTTCCAAATTATGTATGATGATATCTTGTTGAGAATTTTTGCATCAGTGTTCATAAGGAGTTTTGGTCTGTAGTTTTCTTGTAGTGTCTCTGTCTTGATTTGACATAAGGTAGTGTTGGTCTCACAGAATGAGATAAGAAATGTTTTCTCCTCCTCAATTTTTTGGAAATGTTAGAAAAATTGGTATTAGTTTAAATATTTGGTAGAATTCACCAATGAAGCTATCAGGTCTAAGGCATTTCTTGTTGGGAAATTTTTGAGTACTGACTCAATCTTCTTATTAGCCATAGGTCTATTCAGATTTTCTATATCTTCATGATTGAGTCTTGGTAGGTTTTGTGTTTCTAGGAATTTGTGTTTCATTTGGGTTATCCAGTTCATTGGTGTACAAATATCATAGTATAATCTTATAATTATTTTTATTTCTATAGAATCCATAGTAATGTCTTCACTTTCATTTCAGATTTTAACAATTTGAACCCCCTCCTCTTTTTTAAAAAATTCATCTAGTTAAAGGTTTGCCTATTTTATTGATATTTTCAAAGAACCAACTTTTGGTTTCATTGATTCTTCTCTATTTCTCTATTTCACTTATTTCTTTTTTTTTTTTTTTTTTTTTTTTTTTTTTTTAAATTTTTTTTTTTCAACGTTTATTTATTTTTGGGACAGAGAGAGACAGAGCATGAACGGGGGAGGGGCAGAGAGAGAGGGAGACACAGAATCGGAAACAGGCTCCAGGCTCCGAGCCATCAGCCCAGAGCCCGACGCGGGGCTCGAACTCACGGACCGCGAGATCGTGACCTGGCTGAAGTCGGTCGCTTAACCGACTGCGCCACCCAGGCGCCCCTATTTCACTTATTTCTAATGTAATCTATAATTTTTCAATTTCTGCTAGCTTTGTATTTATTTATTTTTATTTTCCGAGTTGTTTAAGCTGTAAAGTTAGGTTTTTATTTGATGCATCCCATAAGTTTTGGTTTGTTGTGTTTTCATTTCCATTCATCTCTAAATATTTTTTATTTTCCTTGAAATTTATTTTTTGTTCCATCAATTGCTTAAACATGTGTTAATTCCACAATTTTGATGATTTTCCAATTTTCTTTATGTTACTAATTTCTAACTTTACCTCATTGTAGTCCAAGAGGTTACTTTGTAAAATGATTATCTTTTAAAATGTATTGAGATTTATCTCTACCCTACAATGGTGGCATAGGAGGATGCCCGGCTCACCGCACGTCCTGCTGATCACTTGGATTCCACCTACACCTGCCTAAATAACCCAGAAAACCGCCAGAAGACTAGCAGAATGGAGTCTCCGGAGCCAAGCACAGACAAGAGGCCCACGGAAGAGGGTAGGAAGGGCGGAGAGGCAGTGCGCGCTCCACGGACTGGCAGGAGGGAGCTGGGGCGGAGGGGCAGCCCGACTGCCAAGCAGAGTTCCGGAGTCTGGCTTGCAAAAGCAGAGGGGCCTGACGGAGTGTGTTCCGATAGCAAGCGGGACTTGACATCTGGAAGGTAATAAGCTAACAGCTCTGCTTGGAGAACGGGAGGGCTGGAGGACAACTGGAGGGAGAGTTGTTGAGCCCCGACGACAGAGCTCAGCTTAGCGGGGAACAAAGGCGCTTGCCAGCGCCAGCGCCCTCGCCGATTACCCAGCCAAAATCCCAAAGGGAACCAGTTCCTGCCAGGGAACTTGCTTGCACCGCGCAAACACCCACCACTGTGCTTCTGTGGATCCATACCTCTGGCGGGTCTGACTCCTTCCTGGTGCCGCAGGGCCCCTCCCGAAGCAGATCTCCCAAGGAAAAGCAAGCTGAGCCTGCCCCTTCCGCCCCTGTGCACCTTGCCTATCCACCTGAGCTAATACGCCAGATCCCCAGCACCACAAGCCTGGCAGTGTGCAAGTAGCCCAGACGGGCCACACCACCCCACCCCACAGTGAATCCCGCCCCTAGGAGAGGGGAAGAGAAGGCACACACCAGTCTGACTGTGGCCCCAGCGGTGGGCTTGGGGGGCAGACATCAGGTCTGACTGCGGCCTGCCCACCAACGCAAGTTATTCAAGACAGCACAGGGGAAGTGCCCGCAGTCCCGCACCACTCCAGGGACTATCCAAAATGACCAAATGGAAGAATTCCCCTCAGAAAAACGTCCAGGAAATAACAACAGCTAATGAACTGATCAAAAATGATTTAAACAATAAAACAGAAAGTGAATTTAGAATAATAGTCATAAAATTAATCGCTGGGCTTGAAAACAGTATAAAGGACAGCAGAGAATCTCTTGCTACAGAGATCAAGGGACTAAGGGACAGCCAGGAGGAGCTAAAAAATGCTATCGAGTTGCAAAAAAGAATGGAGACAACTACAGCTCAGACTGAAGAGGCAGAGGAGAGACTGGGTGAACTAGAAGATAAAATTATGGAGGGGCGCCTGGGTGGCGCAGTCGGTTAAGCGTCCGACTTCAGCCAGGTCACGATCTCGCGGTCCGTGAGTTCGAGCCCCGCATCAGGCTCTGGGCTGATGGCTCAGAGCCTGGAGCCTGTTTCCGATTCTGTGTCTCCCTCTCTCTCTGCCCCTCCCCCGTTCATGCTCTGTCTCTCTCTGTCCCAAAAATAAATAAACGTTGAAAAAAAAAAAAAATTTAAAAAAAAAAAAATTTAAAATTATGGAAAAAGAAGAAGCTGAGAAAAAGATAAATCCAGGAGTATGAGGGGAAAATGGGAGAACTAAGTGATGCGCTAAAGAGAAATAATCTACGCATAATTGGTATTCCATAGGAGGAAGAGAGAGGGAAAGGTGCTGAAGGTGTACTTGAAGAAATAATAGCTGGGAACTTCCCTGAACTGGGGAAGGAAAAAGGCATTGAAATCCAAGAGGCACAGAGAACTCCCTTCAGACGTAACTTGAATCGATCTTCTGCATGACATATCATAGTGAAACTGGCAAAATACAAGGATAAGGAGAAAATTCTGAAAGCAGCTAGAGATAAACGTGCTCTAACATATAAAGGGAGACCTATAAGACTCGTGACCGATCTCTCTACTGAAACTTGGCAGGCCAGAAACGAATGGCAGGAGATCTTCAATGTGATGAACAGAAAAAATATGTAGCCAAGAATCCTTTATCCAGCAAGTCTGTCATTTAGAATAGAAGGAGAGATAAAGGTCTTCCCAAACAAACAAAAACTGAAGGAATTCGTCACCACTAAACCAGCCCTACAAGAGATCCTAAGGGGGATCCTGTGAGACAAAGTACCAGAGACATCGCTACAAGCATGAAACCTACGGACATCACAATGACTCAAAACCCATATCTTTCTATAATAACAATGTAAATGGACTAAATGTGCCAACCAAAAGACATAGGGTATCAGAATGGATAAAAAAAAAACAAGACCCATCTATTTGCTGTCTACAAGAGACTCATTTTAGACCTAAGGATACCTTCAGATTGAGAGTGAGGGGATGGAGAACTATTTATCATGCCACTGGAAGTCAAAAGAAAGCTGGAGTAGACATACTTATATCAGACAAACTAGACTTTAAATTAAAGGCTGTAACAAGAGATGAAGAAGGGCATTATATAATAATCGCAGGGTCTATCCATCAGGAAGAGCTAACAATTATAAATGTCTATGCACCAAAACAGGAGCCCCCAAATATATAAAACAATTACAAACATAAGGAACCTTATGGATAAGAATGTGGTAATTGCAGGGGACTTTAACACTCCACTTATAGAAACAGATAGATCATCTAGACACACGAGTCAATAAAGAAACAAGGGCCCTGAATGATACATTGGATCAGATGGACTTGACAGATATATTTAGAACTCTGCATCCCAAAACAATGGAGTATACTTTCTTCTCGAGTGCACATGGAACATTCTCCAAGATAGATCACATACTGGGTCACAAAACAGCCCTTCATAAGTATACAAGAATTGAAATCATACCATGCATACTTTCAGACCACAATGCTATGAAGCTTGAAATCAACCACAGGAAAAAGTCTGGAAAACCTCCAAAAGCATGGAGGTTAAAGAACACCCTACTAAAGAATGAATGGGTCAACCAGGCAATTAGAGAAGAAATTAAAAAATAGATGGAAACAGGGGCGCCTGGGTGGCGCAGTCGGTTAAGCGTCCGACTTCAGCCAGGTCACGATCTCGCGGTCCGTGAGTTCGAGCCCCGCGTCAGGCTCTGGGCTGATGGCTCAGAGCCTGGAGCCTGTTTCCGATTCTGTGTCTCCCTCTCTCTCTGCCCCTCCCCCGTTCTTGCTCTGTCTCTCTCTGTCCCAAAAATAAAATAAACGTTGAAAAAAAAATATATGGAAACAAATGAAAATGAAAATACAACAATCCAAATGCTTTGGGATGCAGCGAAGGCAGTCCTGAGAGGAAAATACATTGCAATCCAGGCCCTATCTCAAGAAACAAGAAAAATCCCAAATACAAAATCTAACAGCACACCTAAAGGAAATAGAAGCAGAACAGCAAAGACACCCCAAGCCCAGCAGAAGAAGAGAAATAATAAATATCAGAGCAGAAATAAACAGTATAGAATCTAAAAAAACTGTAGAGCAGATCAACAAAACTAAGAGTTGGTTTTTTGAAAAAATAAACAAGATTGATAAACCTCTAGCCAGGCTTCTCAAAAAGAAAAGGGAGATGACCCAAATAGATAAAATCATGAATGAAAATGGAATTATTACAACCAATCCCTCAGAAATACAAGCAATTATCAGGGAGTACTATGAAAAATTATATGCCAACAAAGTGGACAACCTGGAAGAAATGGACAAATTCCTAAACACCCACACGCTTCCAAACTCAATCAGGAGGAAATAGAAGCTTGAACAGACCCATAACCAGCGAAGAAATTGAATCAGTCATCAAAAATCTCCCAACAAATAAGAGTCCAGGACCAGATGGCTTCCCAGGGGAGTTCTACCAGACATTTAAAGCAGAGATAATACCTATCCTTCTCAAGCTATTCCAAAAAATAGAAAGGGAAGGAAAACTTCCAGACTCATTCCATGAAGCCAGTATTACTTTGATTCCTAAACCAGACAGAGACCCAGTAAAAAAAGAGAACAACAGGCCAATATCCCTGATGAATATGGATGCAAAAATTCTCAATAAGATACTAGCAAATTGAATTCAACAGCATATAAAAAGAATTATTCACCATGATCAAGGGGGATTCATTCCTGGGATGCAGGGCTGGTTCAACATTCGCAAATCAATCAACATGATACATCACATTAATAAAAGAAAAGTATCATATGATCCTGTCAATCGATGCAGAAAAGGCCTTTGACAAAATTCAGCAATGTTTACTTAATAAAAACCCTCGAGAAAGTCGGGATAGAAGGAACATACTTAAAGATCATAAAAGCCATTTATGAAAAGCCCACAGCTAACATCATCCTCAATGGGGAAAAACTGAGAGCTTTCCCCCTGAGATCAGGAACACGACAGGGGTGTCCACTCTCACCGCTGTTGTTTAACATAGTGTTGGAAATTCTAGCATCAGCAATCAGACAACAAAAGGAAATCAAAGGCATCAAAATTGGCAAAGATGAAGTTAAGCTTTCACTTTTTGCAGATGACATGATATTATACATGGAAAACCCGATAGACTCCACCAAAAGTCTGCTAGAACTGATACATGAATTTAGCAAAGTTGCAGGATACAAAATCAATGTACAGAAATCAGTTGCATTCTTATACACTAATAATGAAGCAACAGAAAGACAAATAAAGAAACTGATCCCATTCACAATTGCACCAAGAAGCATAAAATACCTAGGAATAAATCTAACCAAAGATGTAAAGGATCTGTATGCTGAAAACCATAGAAAGCTTATGAAGGAAATTGAAGAAGATATAAAGAAATGGAAAAACATTCCGTGTTCATGGATTGGAAGAATAAATATTGTCAAAATGTCAATACTACCCAAAGCTATCTACACATTCAATGCAATCCCAATCAAAATTGCACCGGCATTCTTCTCGAAACTAGAACAAGCAATCCTAAAATTCATATGGAACCACAAAAGGCCCCGAATAGCCAAAGTAATTTTGAAGAAGACCAAAGCAGGAGGCATCACAATCCCAGACTTTAGCCTCTACTACAAAGCTGTCATCATCAAGACAGCATGGTATTGGCACAAAAACAGACACATAGACCAATGGAATAGAATAGAAACCCCAGAACTAGACCCACAAAAGTATGGCCAACTAATCTTTGACAAAGCAGGAAAGAATATCCAATAGAAAAAAGACAGTCTCTTTAACAGATGGTGCTTGGAGAACTGGACAGCAACATGCAGAAGATTGAAACTAGACCACTTTCTCACACCATTCACAAAAATAAACTCAAAATGGATAAAGGACCTGAATGTGAGACAGGACACCATCAAAACCCTAGAGGAGAAAGCAGGAAAAGACCTCTCTGACCTCAGCCGTAGCAATTTCTTACTTGACACATCCCCAAAGGCAAGGGAATTAAAAGCAAAAATGAACTACTGGGACCTTATGAAGATAAAAAGCTTCTGCACAGCAAAGGAAACAACCAGCAAAACTAAAGGGCAACCAACGGAATGGGAAAAGATATTTGCAAATGACATATCAGAAAGGGCTAGTATCCAAAATCTATAAAGAGCTCACCAAACTCCACACCCGAAAAACAAATAACCCAGTGAAGAAATGGGCAGAAAACATGAATAGACACTTCTCTAAAGAAGACATCCAGATGGCCAACAGGCACATGAAAAGATGCTCAATGTCGCTCCTCATCAGGGAAATACAAATCAAAACCACACTCAGATATCACCTCACGCCAGTCAGAGTGGCCGAAATGAACAAATCAAGAGACTATAGATGCTGGAGATGATGTGGAGAAACGGGAACCCTCTTGCACTGTTGGTGGGAATGCAAATTGGTGCAGCCACTCTGGAAAACAGTGTGGAGGTTCCTCAAAAAATTAAAAATAGACCTACCCTATGACCCAGCAATAGCACTGCTAGGAATTTACCCAAGGGATACAGGAGTACTGATGCATAGGGGCATTTGTACACCAATGTTTATAGCAGCACTCTCAACAATAGCCAAATTATGGAAAGAGCCTAAATGTCCATCAACTGATGAATGGATAAAGAAATTGTGGTTTATATACACAATGGAGTACTACGTGGCAATGAGAAAGAATGAAATATGGCCCTTTGTAGCAACATGGATCGAAGTGGAGAGTGTTATGCTCAGTGAAATAAGCCATACAGAGAAAGACAGATACCATATGGTTTCACTCTTATGTGGATCCTGAGAAACTTAACAGAAACCCATGGGGGAGGGGAAGGAAAAAAAAAAAAAAGAGGTTAGAGTGGAAGAGAGCCAAAGCATAAGAGACTCTTAAAAATTGAGAACAAACTGAGGGTTGATGGGGGGTGGGAGGGCGGGGAGGGTGGGTGATGGGTATTGAGGTGGGCACCTTTTGGGATGAGCACTGGGTGTTGAATGGAAACCAATTAGACAATAAACTTCATATATTGAAAAAATAAATAAAAATAAAAAATGGAAAAAAAAATAAATGTATTGAGATTTAATTTATGGCCTAATATATGGTATATCCGGGAAAATGTCCTATATACACTTGAGAAAAGTGATTATTCTGGTTGTCAGGTAAAATATTCTGTATACATCTGCTAGATGTAGCTGGTTTGTTTTTTAAGTCCTCTGTTTCTTATCTTCTATCTGTCTCTTCTACCCATTGTTGTGACTGGGGTGTTGAACTAGTGAACTATTGTAGAACTGTGTATTTCTCCCTTATATTCTGTTCATTTTTTCTTCGTATATTTTGATGGTCTGTGATTGCTGGATTGTGGATACTTCTATTTTTCACTTTATATGGAACCTCTGTACTGTTTTCTAGAGTGTACCAATTTGCATTCCCACTAACAGCGCAAGAGGGTTCCTTTTTCTCCACATCCTCACCAACACTTGTTGTTTCTTGTGTTTTTGATTTTAGCCATTTTCACAGGTGTGAAGTGATATCTCACTGTAGGTCTGATTTGCATTTCCTTGATGAAAAGGGATGATTAGCATCTTTCCATGTGTCTTTGGCCATCTGTATGTCTTTTTTAGAGAAATATCTGTTCATGTCGTCTGCCCATTTTTTAACTGGATATTTGGTTTTGGGGTGTTGAGTTATATAAGTTCTTTAAATATTTTGAATACTAATCCCTTATCAAATGATATGTCATTTGCAAGTATCTTATCCCATTCCATAGGTTGCCTTTTAGTTTTCTTAGTTATTTCCTTTGCTGTGCAGAAGCTTTTAATTTGATGAGTCCCAATAGTTTATTTTTGCTTTTGTTTCCCTTGTCTTGGGAGACCTATCTAGAAAAAAAATTCCTGTAGCCAGTGTCAGAGAAATTACCCTGTGCTCTCTTCTAGGATTTTTATGGTTTCAGGTCTCACATTTAGGTCTTCAATCCACTTTGAGGATTTTTTGGTGCATGATTTAAGAAAGTGGTCCAGTTTCATTTCTTGTGCATGTTCTTATCCAGTTCTCCCAACACCATTTGTTGAAGAGTCCATCTTTTTCCCATTGGATATTCTTTATTGCTTTGTTGAAGATTAACCATTTAGTCATGGGTTCATTTCTGGGTTTTCTGTTCTGGTGCATTGATCTATGTGTGTATTTTTTGTGCTAGTACCATACTATTTTGATTACTATAGCTTTGTAATAGAACTTGCAATGTACCTTGAAGTCTGGAATTGTGATGCCTCCAGCTTTGCTTTTCTTTTTCAAGATTGCTTTGGCTATTTGGGGTCTTTTGTGGTTCCATACAAATTTTTGGATCCTTTGTTGTAGTTCTGTGAAAAATGCTATTGATATTTTGATAGAGATTGTATTAAAAATGTAGATTGCTTTGGGTATTATAGGCATTTTAACAATATTTGTTCTTCCAATCCATGAGCATGGAACATCTTTCCATTTCTTGGTGTCATCTTCAATTTCTTTCATCAGTGTTTTATCAGTTTCTGGAGTACAGTTCTTTCACCTTTCTGGTTAGGTTTATTCCTAGGTATCTTATTATTTCGGGTGCAATTGTAATTGGGATTGTTTTCCTAATTTCTCTTTCTGCTGCTTCATTATAGGTGGTGTATAGAAATGGGGCAGATTTCTGTGCATTGATATTGTATCCTGAGAATGTACAGTTTGTGTTTCAGTTCTAGCAGTTTTTCAGCTGGAGTCTTTCAGGTTTTCTCTATATAGTATCATGTCATCTCCAAATAGTGAAAGTTTTACTTCTTTTTCACCAGTTTGGATGTCTTTTATTTCTTTTTGTTGTCTGATTGCTGTGACTAGGACTTCTAGTATTATGTAAAATAAAAGTAGTGAAATTGGACATCCTGATCTTGTTCCTGACCTTAGGGGAAAGTCTCTCACTTTTTCCACATTGAAGATGATATTTGCTCTGGGTTTTTCAGAAGTCTGTCTGTCTGTCTCTCTCTCTCTTTCTCTCTTTCTCTCTTTCTCTCTCAACCTAAGACCCTGAAATCAAGAGTCATACTCTCTACTGACTGAGCCAGGCTGATACCCCACTCAGAAGTGTCATGGGTTTTTCATATATGGCCTTTATCATTTTGAGGTATGTTCCCTCTAAATCTACATTGTTGGGTTTTTTTTTTTTTTATCATGAGTGAATACTGCACTTTGTCAAGTGCTTTTACATTGCATCTACTGAAATGATCATATGGTTCTTATCCTCTTATTGATGTGATGTATCACATTGATAGATTTGAGAATATTGAATAACCCTTGCAACCCAGAAATAATCCTACTATATTGTGGTGAATGATTTTTTTAAATTGTTGTTGGGTTCTTTTTGCTAGTATTTTGTTGAGGATTTTTGCTTTTATGTTCATGAGGGATATTGGCCTGTACTCTTTTTGTGTGTGTGTGTGTGGTATATTCGTCTGGCCTGAGTATCAGGGTTATACTGGCCTCATAGAATGAATTTGGAAGTTTACCTTCCTTTTCTATTCTTTGTAATAGTTTAAGAAGAATAGGTATTAACTCTACAAATATTTGGTAGATTTTGCCTGTAAGGCCATCTGGTCCTGGACTTTTGTTTGTTGGGAGTTTTTTGATTACTGATTTAATTTCTTTTCTGGTAATAATAGGTCTGTTCAAATTTTCTTTTCTTCTTCATTTTTGGGAGATTATATGTTTCTAGGAATTTACCCATTTCTTTTAGGTTGTCCGATTTGTTGACATATAGGTTTTCATAATATTCTCTTATAATCCTTTGCCTTTCTGGAGTGTTGGTTGTTTAGCCTCTCTCATTTGTGCTTTTATTTATTTGGGTCCTTTCTCTTTTATTCTTGATAAGTCTGGCTAGAGGTTTATCAATTTTAATGTTTTTTTTTTTTTTCAAAGAACCAACTCCTGGTTTTATTGATCTATTCTTTTTTTAGTTTCTATATCACTTATTTCTCCTGTAATCTTTATTATTTTTTTCCTTCTGCTGGTTTTAGGTTTTGTTTGTTCTTTTTCTAGCATGTATAGGTATGTTAGGCTGTTTGAGATTTTTTTTGCTTGTTGAAGTAGGCCTGTATTTCTATAAACTTCCCTCTTAGAACCACTTTTGCTGTATCCCAAAGGTTTTGAACAATTGTGTTTTTATTTTCATTTGTTTTTATGTAGTTTAATTTTTTTTTTCTTTTACTTTCTGTTTGACTCAATGGCAGTTCTAATATCAGGATCTAATCTAACGCTGGGAATCTCTTGACTAGGTTTCAAGTCCTGGAAATATTTCTCCATGGTTTTCAACCTCACCCTATTTTTTAGTTTTGTTTTGGTTTTGGTTTTGGTTCTGCTCTCTGAATCATCCATCATTTTTAATGAAAATCAGCACATGTTTACAGTTTACAAAATATAAATTATAAGAGTTTTATGATTTCAAGTCTTACATTCAGATCTTTAATCCATTTTAAGTTGATTTTGTGCATGGTATGAGGTAGTGGTCAAGTTTCATTGTTTTGCATATGGCTGTTCAGTTTTCCCAATATCATTTATTAAAGGAAACTATCCTTTCCCCATTTATATTCTTGGCTCCTTTATCATAGATTAATTGACCATAAAAGTGTGGGTTTGTTTCTGGACTCAACACACAGAGAAGGCCATATGAAGATGAAACAGAGAGAATTTTAAGATGCTGACCTTGATTGAAGATTGAAATCACAGGCAAGGAATGCTACCAGCTAGTGTGTCACTGCTGGTAGTTTACTTTCTGCCCAATGATACTGATTGCAGTCTGCTGGCCTCCAGAACTATGAAAGAATAAATTTCTGTCATTTTAAACAACATTGTATGATAATTTGTAACAGAAGACACTGAAAACTAATATAAATGGGTATTGATGTCTCAGTGTTGCTTTTTAAATGCATTTCACTGGTTATTAAATGAGATTAAGTATCTTTGCATAAGATTATTGATGTCCGGTTTTCTTCTATCAGTTTTTCAACTCCTGTCCTTTGTCTTTTCTTTTTTTCAGTTTACTTTCTTATCGATTCTACCTACTAACCCTGTCATTTGTCCCTGTTACTAAAGAGATATTCATAATCTGTACCTTGTCTTGCTACCTTATTCTGTCTTCTGCATTCAGATCTTTTTCACATTTTTTTAATTATGGAAATTTTTAAACATACCCAAAAGAAGAGGGAATAGTATGTAGTATAACACATTTTCCATATACCCATCACTCAGCTTCAATAGTATCAGTATTTTTTCCAGAAAATATGTACTTTTTATGTACTTTCGTGCATTATCTAAGCAATCTTTTTGTGTTGCTATTATTTCTGTAGCAATTTCTGTCATGATAAAATATTTTTTCTGATAATATTTCTTTATCATTTTATAAATGATATATTTATACAAATATTATATCATTATATACAAATGTTATATAAATGTTATATGTGAATATTATATATTTGTTATATATAAATGTTATCTTATGTGTAGCAATTTCTAATATATACAAAGAATTATGGCACCTATGTTAACCTGTACCTTCTTCCTAAACAACATGTACTTTTCTTATTCAGCCAGCACAAGCTACTGATGCAGATCTTGGGAATTTGCCAGTTGTCCCATCAACATCATACATGTCACCATATAGCTTGTTGAAAATCCCATGTGTCCTTCTAAGAAGGCTGATCAATCATACAGGAGATGTTAAAGTATATGCCTGAGTCAACTGTACTGGCATTTTTGTTTTTACAAAGTAAGTCCTCTCATTTTTTCTCCTTATTTCTAGTGTGCCACCTGGGCTTGAAGGCATGAAAGAACAAGACATCTGCAACAAGATAATGGCTAAATTACTAGAAAATTATGATACCTTGTTTGAAGTAGAGTATACAGGAAATGATAACCAGAGATGTGAAAACATGGCTAGGATTATCATAGTAAAAGTAAGTAACTTTGGTATATAATCTTCAGTATTGCTTATATTTTGAATGGAAGACATTTCATATAGATCATTCTTTGTCATAAAAATGTCATGGGTATAACTTAGATTATTATTCCTGTGTTTATTGAATTTTGTTTATGAAATATAATCTGTGTCAAGTATTTAACTGATCTATATTCTTCTAAGATTGGAGAATAATTGTGAATTCATGTTTCCCTGCCGCTGTAAAATCATCTCAAAATCACTTATGTAGGCCCAGTGCTCTGGTTGATTTTTATGGAAGCCTGGTGTTACAGCAGAGATATGTGCTTATAGCTGTGTTAGGAGTGCTAGCTTACTGAGTAGATGGCAAATTCCTGAAGATAATGTTACTGTCTTTTTATTTCCCTTGTGTCTGGCACACTTTCAAGTTCACCTTCAGATTTTAAGTCCCACATATGTATCCCCTGGCAACTATCATCAGTAAAGGAAAGTATTTTTATAAGCTGTAAAGGAATCCTTAACAATACTATCTCCATCTTTTTATACATTGGCCGATAATTTATAACCTATCCTTTACACATTAGGGAAATGTAGTAGGTCTCTAAAGAAAGTCCGACAATAAACCAAGCCAAATCCCCCAGGGGAGGGATCATATTTCTTTATCACTTATATTGAGGCAAATCATGATGGAATGGATATGGGAGGTTCCCTTAGGAGATTTCCTGAGACTTATCACCTTTACAGACTGCATTATACTTGTTGATTTACATGGCAATGACTGATAAAACCCAAGACACTTGTTTTGGTCATTGAAGAGGTATTTTCATCCCTTCTTCCAGTTGAGAACATGACTTTGAAGAAGAAATAAAAGGTAATGAGTATCAAGTAGCACTCTACCAAAAAAGCAAAAGAAAACCAAAAACTAGGTTTTCTTATCCAGACTCCTTGTAAGGACTATAGTACATCTGAGAGGAAATGCCTCTATCTGGAATCTTGCCAAACTGATAAAGAGAACTTTAAACTTTTAAAGAAGGGAAGAATAATACATAGATAAAATGATGAGATACAATAATAATGTAAGTTGGAGGCAACACAGTAGCTGAGAAAATATGTCCCTGATTCACCAGAGAAAATACGGAAAGAAGATACACTGTCTTGCTACCAAAAAATTAAAATAAATTCTCTTTTAAATAGGAAAAAAAATACATCCTAAATTTCTTCCTCTGTCTCCTAGAGTACTTTGCAAAGGTCTCTTTTTAAAGTATTAAAAAGTGATTGACTTTGCTACAGCTGTATCTCTGATTAACACTTTTTAGCACTTGTACTTTTTAACTAGAGCTTGTAAGATAATCAGATAAGCCTAAAATATAATAGAAAAATATGATCTCCTAGGCAAGACAAACTTGCTGACATATATATATATTTCCCCCCCCCCACTGGAATATGCCAAGAAGAGGTTATATGCTGTGTAAGTAAAACAACACCTGTTTAAATATATAGAAGGAGTCCCTGCCTAGAACTCATTGAGCTACTAGATTTAAGTCTAGTGGAGAACTTAGTATGAGAGTACAAGATAATAAGACACACAAACTGGTAGTACTGTGGGAGTCAAATACAGGTATCTTAGGTAGATAAAGAATATGACTGCTACTCCCCTAATGCAAGTTTCAGATCTGGCCTAGAAGCAGATAAAGACCATGTTTGAAAACTGCATTTCTATACCGTGGAAGCATCATTCTGCTAAAGCAAAATAGTTGGTGCATTCTTTACTGATCTTGCTGATAGTTCATCTCAGATGGTACCTTATGCTACAAGGGAATATGATGTTCTGAATCTAGTTACAGCCAATAAGGACGAAATGTAAGTTGCAGAAATGATTTTAATGGAATATGCCAGTGCCATTTTAGGGTCCATAAAAATAAAGAACATGCTAGCTATAATCAGTTATCTAAACTTGGACATTGTTTAGAAAGCAGTTTTTTTTTTAATTCCTAAAATCAGGGACATATTAGATACAAACCAAAAGAATACTGGATTAGAAAGGAAATGGGAGGCTGACAATGAAATCATTAACATACTAAACAATTGGAAAACTGGAAGGTAACTAAAAGAAACAAGTTCTTATTCTGGTCATTCTCATGAGCTCAGCTTTTAGAAGGATAGGTAGAAGAAGATACCAGCACAAAAGAAGTAATAATGACAGACACATAAAGTGAATGTGAATGACAGACACATAAAGTGAGCTGAGAATAAGCTTAGGCTCATGGAAACTACTAAGGTATAGAAATGGGCTTTTAAGGGGAAGAAGTACTAAATGTATCCACCAACATACCTCTGTGTACCCCATTGTGGGGAACAGAGTCATAAAAGATTGAATGAAGTTCACAATATCCTGTGTGCTTTAGGGAGATTTGGGGCCAAGACAAATGTAAGTTTGGTTGCAATGGAACCAGGATGAAGGACTTTGAATTTGGACTGGTGTTAACTTAGGGCAGGTCTCTACATTTGTTTGTGTTATTTTCAGTATTTTAATCATTGACTTAAATGAGTACATACTTAGCACATTTGCAAGTAAAATAAAGCTGGAAAAATCGTTCAGATATTGGATGGCTGGGTATGTAGACTAACAGAATGATGTGTGAGTGCATGTGTGTGCATGCATGTGTGTGCGTGCGTGTGTGCGTGCGTGTGTGTGTGTGTGTAGTACCATTTCCCTCTTCTTTCTTGCTTCAAACAAATGAGCATTTTATTTGGGCCTGCAGCAATGTGCTGAGGTCACATGGGCCTCTCCCACAGTTCCAAGGGATCCGTGAATGAGTCACAATGGTTTTTACTACCATCCTCTTTAGCTTTAAGATTTAAGTTAGTTATGACTTAAAGGAAGATTGAGACAGTTCTGGCCAGGGAGATGTAAGGCAAAGTGTGTTGGAGGCAGAAGACCTCTGGGAAAGATTGTCATCCTTGATTAAAAAGAATGATTGAAGGAGCACCTGGATGGCTCAGTTGGGTAAGGGTCCAACTTTAGGTCAGGGTTGACTTCAGCTCAGGTCATGATCTCCTGGTTCATGAGTAGATCCCCTCATCAGGCTCTACGCTGACAGTGTGAAAGCCTGCTTGATATTCTCTCTCTTTCCCTCTCTCTCTGCTTCTTCCTCACTTGTACTTTCTCTCTCTCAAAAATAAATAAACTAAAGAAAAAAAGAATGGAGAGACCAGAGCTGTGGTTTTCCTCTGGGTATAGTAGCCCTGGTGGTTGTGATTGACTAGGAAAATGCCCAAGGGTACTCTCCAGGGGTGATGAAAATTTTCTGTATCTCATTAGGGATGTGGGTTATATGGATGTAAGCATTTGTCAAAACTCATTCAACTGTACACTTAACGTTTATCCATTTTAATTAATGTAAATTATTTTTTTAATTTTTAATTACAAAGAACAGAAGGTAGCAGGCCTTTGAGTAAGATGCTCATCTCTTTCATCCTGCTTTCAGATGTTATCATCTGAAGGTATGATGCTTGGAGCTGTTGCTATCATCTTTGCCCTTGATGAATGTATCACTGGCACACTGAAGTGAGCAGCCCAAGGAGGAAAGAGGCTAGATTCCTCATCCTTGCTGATGTGCTGAACCAGCCCCAAACATGCCTACCTCTGGACTTTGAGTTACATGAGGGAAGTAAAGGTCCTTAAAATATAAACTACTTTTAGCAGAGCATTCTGTTTCTTGCACCAAAAGCATCATACCTGATACAATCGCTATAATTGGAAAGTGCTGTACTTAGGTTTGTAAAATGATTTGTACAAATATAGCCCAAAGGAGACCAAAATTAATAATCGTTAAATTTGAAAATCATCCACAGATGTTAATTTTTCAGCACAGTACAAAATATCAGTGTGATGTAATTGTTCCAAAATACCAAAGATTCATTCACTGAATGGACCAATAGTATGCAGAACAAAGAATGTAGGTCTCACTGCTCTTGGTGTAGGTCTGGCAGTATCTGCAGTATTCTATCTGATTCTGAGTACTACATTCTGACCCTCCTGACAATCACCACTGTGACCCATTTACACTCATTAAGTACATATTCTTCTGAATAACTGTCTTTTACTCTAGGTACCACACTGCTGATGACCTTGAAACCATCACTGAAGCCTGTCCTGTCAGAACAGCAGTAAAGCTGTATTTCCCACTATCTAGAAAATGCCACGCTGGTGCCTCACACCCAAAACTTTGTGTTCTATCCCCTCCAACCCTAGTTTCCCAGCCTCCAGCCTGCCAGACTAGAATCCTTACTTTATCCTTAACTCCTCTAGTCTTTACCAGTCCCTAGGGACTCAGATACTATCTTCTGTCTCTTGGAATGGGTGTCTCTTGTCTACCCATTACAATTGCTTTAGATAGGACCTTATCACAGGCACCCAGTTTCAAACTGTTATCCTGCTTCCAGGCTCACTCCCCTCCCATCTCCTTCCTACCAGTGATAGAGTTGTGTGGCTAAAAAGCAAGCCTGATCAGGGGCACGTGGGTGGCTCCACTGATTGAGCTTCCGACTCTTGATTTCAGCTCCCATTGTGATCCCAGGGTTGTGAGGTTAGGCTCTTCACTGAGCATGGAGCCTACTTACAATTCTCTTTCTCTCTTCCTCTGCCCCCTCCCCTGCTCATGTGCTCTCTCCCTAAAATAAAAATTAAAATTTATAAAAGCCTGATCATAATATATTCCTGCCTTAAGTAAATAAACCTTTTGCTGTCATTGATCTGTCTCCCACTCTTTTGCTCACAATATGTCATTAAGATGCCTTTACTTGGAAGTTCAAGCTGTCACACTGTCCCCAAATCAAATTTTCTCTTTTAAATATTTGAGTGAATATTAAATGGTTCTTGTCTGCTTCTTCTTTCCCTGACCTTTCTTCAGTCTCCTTTGAGGACTCTTCATTCTCAGTCAGAATTAAACATTATTATTTCCTAAGGTCATCCTTCAGTCTTTAATACACAGCTGTGCTTGGCAAACCATACATAAATATCTAACTGCCTAGTGGTCACTAGGGCCTAGTGGTCACTTGCATGTCCCGTGGATTGTCTGATCATCTTTTCTTGTCCTTGAAGATCTAATGCTCCACTTGTCTTAATGATTGGTTTCGTCCACCCACACAACTGCTCCAGGTTGATGTCCAGCAATCACTAAAACCTGTTAATTCTTCAGCATCTCCCTGCCCACTACTACTTCCTCATAGCCTCTCATCCAGGCAAGGGTATTCTACACTTGGCTCATTATCACAATCACCTGGCTACCCAAACCTAGAGTCAGAAACTCATACTGGGGCCTCAAAACCTGCATTCTAAAAGGCTTCGTTGGCAATTTTAATAATCAGCCAGAGTTGCAGTCTGAGTGATCCTTGGGAGACTGTTACAACAGTCTTCTTGTTTTCCCTGAGTCTAGTCTGTCCTGTGACCCCATCGTCCCTCTTCTGCCTGAACTACTTTTTTATCATGCAGATACAAACATGGTCAATCCCATATCAGAATTCTTCAGTGGGTTTTCTTTACCCATCCCTATAGTATAAAATCTAAGTCTTAGCAAAACAAACAGGAGTTTTCATGATTTGAGCCCACCCTGCTTATTCACACTTCCTTCCCACCACTCCTTCCCATACATTTGATATACTAAGAAGTCTTTGACGTGATTGTAGAAACAATGTCATTTCAGGTCTCATGTTTTCAAGCTATTGAGCTTAATGCCTGGCATTGAAAATTCCTTGAATTCAGTAGATGGACTCTATTCATTTTACTGAAAATAATGTCTCTGGTCACAATTTGTACATAATATGAAAGTAATATTAAGTTATTTTCAAAATAATTGAATAAAATTGAAAACATGATAGTTCACTGAGTACTTCATGACTGTCATATTTTGAGAAAAGGTACTCTAGATACTTTTAAAAGTTTTTAACAGTTCTGGAAAGAGCACTCTGATATTAGAATAAGAGGGTGTGTATTTATAACCTGGCTACTCAGCAATATGGGTAATTTATAGTATCTCTGCCATCTTAAATGGCAAAAAAAAAAATCTATAGATTCTATTGTGAGATTAAAACCATTAATGCTTAGGAAAGTATTTTCAAAACCAGTTAAATAGGATAGAAATGCAAAGTATTAAGTTGAAGGGGAGGGGTCAAGTGATACTATAGTTTAAAGAGTGTAATTGCTGAAGACCTTGGCTTACTTTCAAATGATCCAGTCAAGGATACTTCAGTAGATAGATTTATCAATAAGTTTAGGGCACAGAGTTAAAAACTCCAGTCTAGAATAAGACAGAATGGGTTAGAATTTCCAGTTTGTGTGACTTTGGGCAAATTATTCAGTCTTTCCTTCAACCTTAGTTTCCTTATCTATAAAATAGGACAACAGTCACTAATTTTGACTGGTTTTTCTTAGGATTAAATGAAATAAAAATAGCACGTTTTCAATAACCTTTAGCTTGAAAATAAATTGTTAGGTTTACATCACCTTTATATTTCCTTACTTCTCTTTACCCTAAAGAGAATAAAGCTTGATAATGGAAGGAAAAGAGAGTCAAAAGCAAAAAAAAAATAAAGTTGACAATCAGATGTGTTACTCATGACAAAAGAATTACTGCCTCTAGACATTTCTTGCTATTCACTATTTTAGGCTTTTTTTGTTTAATTATGGTAATATTAAGTATCCTCTTGAATCTGGAAAAGCAAGAATTGAATATGATTGTCCCTTCAATGGACAGAAAAGTGATTTTGGTATTTAATATGTGTAGTCAGGCATGTTTTTTGAAAATGAATTTTTTTAATGTTTATTTTTGAGAGAGAGAGAGAGAGAGAATCCCAAGCAGGCTCTGCACCATCAGCATAGAACCCAGTGTGGGGCTTGCATTCATAAACCATGAGATCAAGACTTGAGCCAAAACCCAGAGTCAGATGCTCCACTGTCTGAGCCACCCAGGTGCCCTGAAAATGAATTATTTTTTAAAAGTAGTAGTTTATGGAAGAGTAGAGTTTTGAAGTGGCTCTGTGAAAAATGGGATTTCCATTAGTTGCTGGGAAGAGGACGTGAACAGGGAAGCAAGCAGAGAATCTTCCAGGCAGAAGGATATGCTTTAAGTCATGTATTCTTTGTGTAATGGTGAGCAGACGTTTCTCGCCAGGCCATAGGAAGTAGCACAAGAGCTACATAGTCGAGTGAACTAGTATGCAGTTTAACTGTGGAGTTAACACTCACAGGAATGGGAGAATAATGAGAGGTTTTAAGAACAAGATGGACTTATTTTAAGTTGCACTTTAGATTTTTCCTTTATCTCTTTGGTGCAAGCAGGAAGTTGGTGTCATTCTTCAGTGCAGCCTGTTTGTAATAAGCTCTCAGGGAAGTAGCTTAATATCTATTTCTACTCAACTGACTCTGGTCAGTGCCACAAAATTGATCATGGCTTGTACAACACATCCATCAACCACACTTGTACACAAGCCTCTCCAGAGCCAAGGCAAAATGAGGAAAAAGGTTTATCTGTAGGACAGTTCTTCAACTCCTCCCTCCCTCCCTCCCTCCCTCCCTCTCTCTCATTCTGGGAGTGAACTAAGGTCCCTATAAGGTTTTTCCAGATTCTGCAATGGTATAGGCATGTCCAATCTAGCTACTTCAATCAAAGGAATTTTGGATAGACCTCTTAGGACTGTGACATTTGGAGAAAACTGTTGTCTGTTGGAGGTCTCAGAATATACATGTTGGCTCTTGGCATTTTCATCCACATTTTGCTGAATTTGGCAAGTCATGTTCACAGTTGGTTCTTTATAGTTATGGCCATTTCTTTCTTAAGGTGCAGCTTTCTTTTCTCTTTTTCACTGTTTTTGGTTTTGGTAGGTTTCAAGGAAGGAGCATAATAGAAATGCCTTTATTTTGCCAAACTGGAAGATCAAATCTGCATTTCTAAATAACTAGGTTAGGAGAAACTTATCTTTCAAGTAGACCTCTAACAGCTGTAGTTTAATATCTTTAGCTTCAGAGTAATTCTGTAGTCTGTCTTCATAGGAGGATCTAAATCCAAGACTTAAGAGTTTTTCCCTCATATTCAAGACTTGTCTTAATCACCCACATATTTACATACACAAAATTTGGTGGCTTAAATATGGTTTAGGTAATGCACCATGTAATCTAAGCTGAATTTATTAAATCTAAATAATTACTGAGTGCCTGCTATGTGCAAAGCATTATTCTAGACAATAGTAAGCAATAGACAAATCTCTGCCTTTATGAAGCTCATATTCTAATGAAAATACAATAAATAAGGAAATAAATAAGAAATTAGTATGTCAGATGGTAATAGATTCTGTGGAACAAAAGCAAGGAGAGGGAGAACTAATACTGGTAAAGTAGAGGAATGGCATTTGCTCATTTAAATAGGGAGGTCAAAATGCTTCATTGACATTGGGACATTTGAACAGAAACTTGCAGGAAGGAGCAAGCCATGAAGACATTTGAGAGAACAGCTTTCCATACAGGAAGAAGAGGAGTAGAGCCTTGAGGTGGGAGTGTACCTATTTTGTCTGTTAAAGCAGAATTGAGAAGGCTAGTATGGTTGAATGACACTGAGCTAGGGAGAAAGTTAAAGAAATGAGGTCAAAGAGGCATCAGGAGACCAGATCATGGATGCTCTTAAAGGTCATGGTAAGGACTTTGACTTTTACCCTGACAGTATTTTATTAGACAGTGGTGAACAAAAGAGTGCCCTGACATGACTTATATATTAAAAGGATTACTGGAACTACTAGGCAGAGAACAGACTATTGAAAGGAATAAACAGAAGAAGAGAGACCCATTGGGAGTTTATCACAATAGCCTGATTAAGAAATGCTGGTGGCTTGGGCCAGGGTAATGATAGTGAAAGTGGTGAGAAGAGCTGACAGGTGAGTTAGGATATGAAAGGACAACACAACAGGAGGTACTTGAGACCTTAGTTAGGCCAGAGAATATTTGAGATGGGAGCAAGCAGGCTAGAAGAGTGGTAAGCTGTGAACAGAGAATAGATGTTTATATCAGTAATTTTAGAGGTGGAGCAGTCTGGAGTGGCAACGAGATTTAGGTTGTATTCATGATAATGAGTGACTGAAGTGGAGAAGAGAAAGTCATTGGAAAGGAGATGGTTAAAGATGATGAATAAACACACTGATAGTTTGTTCTTATTGGCCCTGAATTTACCCAAGAGGATGGCAGATACTGATGTAGTTGGGAAGGAGGTGAGCCTGGTCTGCCTAGTATATACATATTATATGCATGCTTTGTGAATAAATTACATTTGTATGTGTTTAATAGGGCTAATGGGCCTCATGTATAATACACAAAATAATGTGATTAATATGTTGTTAAATATCCATCTAGAGGTTCTGGATGAGTATCACTGTATTCCACATAAACATCTTCTGAGACTGTCTTTATTAGGCAGTGTCACTATTGCTCATTATACCTTGGGGAATTTCTTTTGAAATTGACTTCAGAACATATGTCATTCATGTGTTGTATTGGGCATTGTCATCATTGGACTGGGAAATCTTTGTACTTTAATGCTTCATTTGATAACGGGAAATAATCAGTAGTCCTTTTGAACCACAGCAGGTCACTAAGTTGGGGAGTTATGATTAAATATTAATTTTTGTGTTTAAAATTGAAATCTGGCTATCAAGTAATTATGCTGATTTTCCTGTGTGACTCATAAGCAAACTCTCAAAATAGCTAAAAACATGTTTTTAAGCAAAAGAAAAATATTAGAATAACCTTTCATAGTGATTAGTTTGAGGGAAGTACTCACTTATCAATAATGTGGTATGACAAGTTTGATTACAAAGTTCAGTCTTGTTCCTGTAGAGTAAAAGTCACATAAATTGATAGATTACATAAACTTCTGAAATTATTTCCCACGTCTTTTTCATGCTTAAAAAATTGCATGTGTCTTTATTTTTCATTTAGGGCTACAGTTTAAGCAAATTAACTTCAAATGTTCACTTCTTTTCTTAGTAAATGCCTACCTACTCTGTGCAAAACTCTAGACTAAGTGTTAGCCTGCTCAGAAAATAAGCAAGATCTGCCCCTGTCCCTAAAGGAACTTCTAGTCTATAACAAACTCATAGAATCAGTGCAGGAACAGAGGGACAAAAGGGAGATATTTATGTCAGATATTATACAAAATTTTCTATACATATTATCTCATGTACTTCTCACGGTAGCCCCATGAAGTAAATGAACTTAATTCTGCTTTGAATGTGAGGAAGTCTAAAGAGTAGATGATTCAGGATCAAGAGTAGTAAATGACAGAGTTGAGTTTTAAACTCAAAGTACTCATTACAGGCCAAATATGGAAATAACCAAAATCTTAGTTTAAGTTGGAATATCAATGCCATGAATATTTACACATTTATTCATTCAGTATGTGTTGTAGTAATTTGGTGTCAGGAAAGATTTCTGTTCTGATTCTAGTCCTTTATGCATTCACTACTCCTAACCTCTTCTATAGCCCCTCAAGAATACTCCAAACTGGGAAGCAGTGGAGTCATAATAGGAAATAAATGTTTTGGTGTTTATGCTGTCTAATGCTTTGTAATTTGGCTGTTACCTTTATGTGTGGGTGAACTTACATAGTGAAAGTGACTAGTACTCAGCAAAATGTTATCATTTTGAGCACCTAGGAACTCAGAGGTAGCAATAAGTTAATTTGCTGGTTTATTCAGATAAGACCTTTCTTTGGACAGTGAGCTGTACCTTTTATATTGGTTCTGAATTTGAAGGCTAAAAAATATAGTAAATGATGTTTAAGAAACAAAGATAAAATTGCATAATAGAATGTTGTTTGCATGATTCAAATTGTCACTTTCCAGTAGCTGCAACTGATTAGATTATCAATGAATGTAAAGCATTAAGTAATAAAAGTAGTATTAAAAGTTATTAAGTAATAAAAGTAGAATTACAAGTTACTGTTTAGTTTGGGGTAGTTCTGCGACTCTTTTAGATGATAGTCACGTGTTTATAATTCATATTGCTGTTAATTTCTTTTCCCCAGACATTTTGTAGAGTGTTCACATATAAACACTAGAAAGTTATATCTGCTCAGGAATCGTTGGAATAGATGAGATATATCTGCCAGGTGTTAAATTCCTTCTTTCCTATTATGAAAAATATTTAACAGAAGACAGACTAAAGTGCTTTGCTTATGAAAACATTGTGCCCTAGAACCTTTAAATGACTTACGGTGAGATGACAATATTTTGGATCTGACATCTCAGAAGTTGCCTATTTTAAATCATGATATTGTGTGTATTTGGCAAGTAGAGACCCTCAGTAAATGGAAATTCACTTGCATATTTGCAGATTTTCAAAAGATTACTTGAATTTGCTTTAGTGCTAAATTTCTGCTCTTTTCTTCAGTTGAAGATAGAAATTATATTTCTGTGACTCACAAGTGCCTAGAAAGGAATATACCTCCAGGAGCAGCCCTTAACTAATGACTGAGGAACAGGAGGTTTATATTCCCAGCTCCTTTTACTCCTTGGTTGGAATCATTCTGTTGTGTGTGTTTTAAAGTGTTTCCCAGAGCTTTCCAAGTTGGAGTCTCAGAACTACTGCAGAAGCTCTACTAGCTTGGTAATGACACCTTTATTAGCTCTTTTCTTCCATCTGTTGTCACCCATTTCCCTGCTGAACCACTCAAATGAACTACTTGCCCTCAATCCTTGTTGTAGTGCCTACTCTCAATTGGGTAGGTGGGAGTCCAACCTAAGACGTCTCAAATTCTACTCACTCAATGAAGCCCTCTCTCATCTCCAGGTGCAGTTAATCTCCATCTCCTCTACTGTCTAAGGGCACTTTCTTTCTCCTTCTTTTAGGACAAGTCTTGCATTTTGCATTGGGTGAGTTGCTTTCCTCCTCTCGTATTGCATTATATGTTTTTCAAGGGTTAGAACAAGATCTCCTATTTACTTATCCTTCATTTTTTTCTCTAAAAAATTGTAGAATAACTCATACATTCTTGTGTCTCCCAAAGCACTTACTCTAGTTTCTTATATTTACTCAAAAACATCTATTGAATTGCACCATGTACACCTAAATAAAAGCTAACTCAAATTTATACTAGGAAAGTCATGTAACTATTCTTGGAATTAGTACTGGTTCACATTTCTAGAGTACACAATAACAGTTTGCTTAACAGAACTCTATCCAACTGATTTGCCAATTTAATCAATTCTCTGCATTTGCTTTTAAAGCCTACTGACTGCTGTCCATGGCAACGCTGAAGGCTGGTGGCTAATAAGCTATTCTCTCATATACTTGTTCATTACTGGTTTTACTTTATGCTAATCAAAAGTTTTGTCTTTTCCCAAAACTATTCATGCCAGTTTATTGTTTATAGTACCTGTATAATTTAATTAAACAAATGCAATGTTAACGCCATTATAACTATTTGTAGGAAAATGGTTTCAGAGTAATTAATACAAGCTTCTGTAAGAGATTCTGAAATCTTAGTGGATTAATACAATTCAAGGTTATTTCTCAGTCACTTCATAGTGCAGTGAGTTGAGCAGCCTTCCTCCATTTTTTCTAAACCCTCCTCCAAAATTGCTTCAGCAGGAAAAGAAGAGGTTTAGAATATGGGATAGGTTTCTGACTACACCTGGAAGTGGTTTAAAACACTTCTTAAATTCGATTGAGCAGATTCAGTCATATTGCTCCCAACCTGTAAAAGAGACTGGAAATGTAGTCTTCCTGGTGCCTAAGGAGAGGACACAGAGGAAATGAGGAGATGGTATGGTGTACACAAAGAATTATTTCTGTTACAAAAGGAAAGTTGAATACATTGGAAAGACTTGATAAAGATTAAGAGGTTTACATTTTTACTTTGTATAGGTGATACATGATGATTGTGGTTTATACAAGGAAAAAGGTGTGGAATTCCAAGCTCTTGGACTATTCCCAAAAATATGCCCACATCAAAAGACTGGAAAATAAATGAACATTTCAGTGTTTTAAAGTAAAAAAAAGTATTATTTATATGTATCATTTTTAAAAATTTAATTTTTCTTTTCTTTTTTTTTTTTTTTTTTTTTTTTTTGAGAGAAAGTGGACATACATCCAGATGGTGGGGAGGGGCAGAGAAAGAAAGAGAAGCAGGCTTGACATGGGGCTTGATCCCATGACCCTGGGATCATGACCTGGCTGAAATCAAGAGTCAGATGCTCATGGGGTGCCTGGGTGGCTCAGTAGGTTGAGTGGCCAACTTTGGCTCAGGTCATGATCTCACGGTTCGTGGGTTTGGGCCCCGCATCAGGCTTTGTGCTGACAGCTCAGAGCCTGGAGCCTGCTTCGGATTCTGTGTCTCCCTCTCTCTCTGCCCCTTTCCTGCTCCCATGCTCTCTTTCTCTCAAAAATAAATAAACATTAAAAAAAAAAAAAGTCAGATGCTCAGCCAACTGAGCTACCCAGGGGTCTCTATGTATCATTTTTAAATCATCCTGTTGTAATTTACTTTCAGGATTACCTAACTTTCAACATTTCCTTATCCAATCAATAGGAAGGATTCTTCCAGAATTCTTTTATACAGTTAATAGCAGGCCTTTGGAGACAGACTGCTTAGTTTCAAATTCCAGCTCTGCCACTTATTAGGTGTGTGACTATGGACAAGCTACTTTTATATTCAATACATCAAATTCTATATTATAAGGAATTTAGATAGGGGCACTGAGGTGGATCAGTTGGTTAGGCATCTGACTCGATTTTGGCCCAGGTCATGATCTCAAGGTTTGTGAGATCAAACCCCACATCAGACTCTGTGCTGACAGCACGGAGTCTGCTTGGGATTCTCTCTCTGCTCCTCCCCAACTCATGCATGTGCTCTTTCTCTCTGTAAAAATAAATATATATTTTTTAATTTAGATAGCAAAAGTATATATCTCATAGGGTTATGAGAGGTTATTGTGAAGATAACATAAATAAATATATAATCACTTAGAAAAATGCCATGCCTATAGTAAGTACTATGTAAGTGATAACCAGTATTCTATTTTGATTATCATCATCATTATTGCAAGATTTTGTTACACATTTTTCTACTGAGTGACGACACTATAAGTGACACTGTAGTAAATATTTGCATAACTTAAAGTACTTTGGTTGAAAACAATAAAAAAGGAAATGTGGCTAAAATAAGACTAAAAAACAAAGGAAAAGTAAAGTACTTGTTTGGAAGTACATGGGGTATTTCACAGAACAGAAAGAAAAGCTGAGCGCATAAGCAAGAAGGCAGTATAGGAGGCCCAGCCCTGGTTCACCCACAAAAACAATGACCTGACAACCACTAATGGATGAAAGTAGCTCTGGGAAAGCTTCAGAGTACAATGAAGAAGACCTAGCAACTAAATGGAGCTCAAAAACCAAGAATGGCCACATAGATAGGTGTAGACAAAAGCATTTTACCTGCATTAGATTATTCTACAGGCCAAAGCACATTTTTTACCAACAAGGATCCTCTTGGCTTTGATTTCCCTCTGTGGATGTAAAAAAGAACAAAAGGACCCCAGCAGCCCTCGCTGTCACTATGAACAACCACAGTCTTGAGGACCCCTATAGTCTCTGCTGTTGCTTACAACAGCTGAGTGCAGACACCAACATATGATAATAAATAACATGGAAAATCAAGGAAACATGACAGCAGCAAAGGAACACAGAAAATTCCCAGGAGCTGACCCCCAAAGAAATGGAGATCTGTGAAATGCCTGACAATTCAAAATAATTGTTTTAAAGAAGCTCAGCAAACTACAAGAGAATGCAGATAAATAACTCAATGAAATCGAGAAAACAATACATGAACAAGTTAAGTTCAACAAAGAGAAATCATAAAAATTACCACTCAAATTCTGGAGCAAAAGAATACAATGAGTGAAATGAAAAAAATGCAGTAGGGAGCTTCAGCAGCAGACTCAGTCCAGCAGAAGAAAGAATCAGCACACTCAAATATAGGTCATCTGAAATTAGCCAGTCATAAGATTAAAAAGAATGAAAAAGAATGAAGAGAGCCTACAGGATTCATGAGACATTAAGTAAATCAATATGTGTATTACAGAAGTCCCAGAGAAGAGTGAAAAAAAAAAGGAGGTAGAAAGCCTATTGTTAAAAAAAAGGCTGGAAAGTTTCCAAATTTGAGAGAAATGGGCATTCAGATTAATGAAGTTCAAAGGGCTTCAAATGGGATCAACCCAAAGAAACCTATACTGAGACACATTGTAATCAAACTGTCAAAAAAAAAGGACAAAGAATTTGAAAGTAGAGAAAAATGACTCATCACATATAGCCCTCCACCCCCATATAAGGTTACTAGTGGATTTCTCAGAATAAACCTTACAGGCAAGGAAAGGGTAGACTGACATATTCGAAGCACTAAAAGAAAAAAAAACAAAAACAAAAAAATACTATAGCTGGAAAAATTATCCCTTAAGAATAAATAACAAACCAAGGGAACAAAACAAAAACTGAGCCAGATAAAAACTGAGGAAGTTTGTCACCACCAGACCTACATTGAAAGAAATGCTAAAAAGAGATCTTCAAACTGAAATAAAAGTATGGTGTACAACAGGCAGAAGCATAAATCTCACTGTAAAAGTAAAAATATGAAACATTTTTTAATGTTTATTTTTGAGAGAAGGAGAAGGAGAGAGAGCACGAGCAGGGGAGGGGGAGAGAGAGAGAGAGAGAGAGAGAGAGAGAGAAAGAAACAGAATCTGAAGCAGGCTCCAGGCTCCCAGCTGTCAGCACAGAGCCCGACACAGGGCTCGAACTCACAAACCTTAAGATCATGACTTGAGCTGAAGTTGATGCTTAACTGACTGAGCCACCCAGGTGCCCCTAAAAGTAAAAATATAGACAAATGCAGAATAATGTTACATTATAATAGTGATGTGTAAATTACTTTTAATCCTAAAAATTAAAAAACAAAAATTTATTAATGGACACACAATTTAAAAAGAAGCAAATTCTGACCACAAGAAAGCGAAGTATATCAGGATGGAGTGGAATTATGTGACTAAAGTTAAATGGTTATCAATATATAATAGATTATTATAGCTGCAAAAATATTTTAGGCAACCTCAAGATAACCACAATGAAAAAATGTAACCCTATAATAGTTACACAGAAGATGAGAAAAGAACCAAAGCAAACCATTTCAAAAAAATTAAATAACAAATGAAAGAGTGGAAAAACAGAACAAAACAAATGCAAAACAAAACAATGAGCAAAATCACAATAAGTCCTCACCTGTCAATAATTACTTTAAATATAAATGGGTTAAACTCTCCAGAAGGAATAGCGTGGCTGAATGGATTTTTAAAAACCAACATCCATTTATCAGTCAATAAAGAAGATGTGGTGTATATATATGCAATGGAATATTATTCAGCCATAAAAAAGAATGGAATCTTGTCATTTGCAATGACATGAATGGAACTAGAGAGTATTATGCTAGGTGAAATAAGTCAGTAAACGACAAATACCATACAATTTCACTCGTGTGGAATTTATGCAACAAAACATGAACATAGTGGGGGAAAAAGGAGAGGCAAATCATAAACAGACTCTTAACTATAGAGAACATACAGGGTTGCTGAAGGGGAGGTGGGTGAGGGGATGGGCTAAATGGATGATGGGTATTAAAGAGGGCACTTGTTGTGATGAGCACTGGATATTGTATGTAAGTGATGAATCACTAAATTCTATACCTGAAACTAATATTACACTATATGTTAACTAACTGGAATTCAAATAAAAACTTGAAAAAAAAATAAACCAATATCCAGCAATATGCTCTCCATAAGAGTCTCACTTTATTTTTTTTTAAGTTTATTTATTTTTAGAGAGCAAGCATGCATGTGAACAAGTGAAGGAGGGGGAGAGAAAGGAGAGAGAGAATCCCAAGCAGGCTCTGCACTGTCAGCACAGAGCCCATTGCTGGGATTGAACTCATGAACGGTGAGAGATCATGACCTGAGCTGAAGTCAGGAGTCAGATGCTCAACCAACTGAGCCACCCAGGTGCCCCAAGTCTCACTTTAGATTTAAGGGCACACAGAGGTTGAAAATGTAAGACTGGAAAAAAAGTATTCCCTGAAAATGGTATCCAAAAGAAACCAGGTGGCTATATTTATATCAGGAAAAAAATAAACTTTAAGTCAAAAAATCTCTATGGCAAAGAAGGTCATATCATAATGATAAAATGGTCAGTTTGGTGGGAAGATTTAACAATTATAAATATAAGTGTACCCAACATTTGAGGACCTAAATACATCAAGCAAATACTTACAGATCTGGAGAGAAATTGACAGCAATACAATAATACTGGGAAGACTTCAACCCCATGTTCAATAACAGAATACTAGACAAGAATTAATTAACAGTTGACTTGAAGAATGCTATAGACCAAATAGACCTTACAGACATGTTCAGGAGTTTCTACCCAACAACAGAAGAATATACATTCTTCTCAAGTGCATACAGAACATTCTCCTGGGTAGATAACATCTTAGATGACAATACAAAAGTTAACAAATTTAAGAAGATTGAAATCATCCTGGGTATCTTTTTCAACTTCAGTTGAATGAAATTAGAAATCAATAACAGTAGGAAAATGGGAGTATTCACAAATAGTTGAAAACAAAACAGTACACTATTAAACAACACTGGGTCACAAAGGATATCAGAAGGGAATTTAAAAAGCATCTTAAGACAAATTAAAACAAAAACACAACACACCAAAACTTATATGATGCTACAAAAAGGAAGGAGGAACATTTAAGATGCTAGGAGGGAAGTTTATTGTGATAAATGCTGATATAAAAAACAAATTTCTCAAACATCCTAACTTTATAACTCAAGGAACTGGGAAAAGAACACAGTAAACCCAAAATTAGCAGAAGAAAAGAAATAATAAAGATTAGAGCAGAAATAACAGAAAATGGTAGAAAAATCAATAAAACTAAGTTTTGTGGGACACCTGGGTGGCTCAGTCGGTTAAGCGTCCAACTTCGGCTCAGGTTATGATCTTGCAGTCGTGGGTTCAAGCCCCACATCAGGCTCTGTGCTGACAGCTCAGAGCCTGGAGCCTGCTTCGGATTTGTGTATCCCTTTCTCTCTCTGCCCCTCCCCAACACATGCTGTATCTCTGTCTCTCAAAAATAAATGAACGTTAAAATATTTTTTTTAAACTGAATTTTGTGTGAAGAGATTTAAAAAATTAATAAGCCCTTAACTAGACTTACTAAGAAAGAAGAAAGAAGACTCAAAATTAGAAGGAAAGAGGAGACATTACAATAGCTACCTCAAAAATGAAAAGGATCCTAAGGGACTACTATGCCCAACTATATGCGAACAAATTGGATACCCTAGAAGAAATGAATAAATTCCTAGGAACATGCAGCCTATCAAAACTGAATTAAGAAATAGAAAACCTGAACAAACAAAAATGGAGATTGGATCAGTAATCAAATAACTTCCAACAACAACGAAAACCTCAATACCAGATTTCTTTCAAAGAAGAATTAATACTAATCTGCCTTCTTTTTTAAAAAATACACAACTTTTATTGCATCTTTAAAACATCACAAATAAGGGGCGCCTGGGTGGCGCAGTCGGTTAAGCGTCCGACTTCAGCCAGGTCACAATCTCGCGGTCCGTGAGTTCGAGCCCCGCGTCAGGCTATGGGCTGATGGCTCAGAGCCTGGAGCCTGTTTCCGATTCTGTGTCTCCCTCTCTCTCTGCCCCTCCCCCGTTCATGCTCTGTCTCTCTCTGTCCCAAAAATAAATAAACGTTGAAAAAAAAAATTAAAAAAAAAAAAAAAAACATCACAAATAAGTCAGAGGTATCATCTGACATCTTGCTGTTTCTATAGCTGGACAGCTTAGATCTGGTCAGCTTGCTGAACTGTTCCTTTTTCAGAAACAGATCCCATCCAAAAATTTTATGATATCCTTGTTTTTAGCTGTTGTGGCTTACTGAAAAAATTTGATACAAGTTCAGTGTTGTTTCCTTTAGGAATTAACTCATCATTCTGGGCTTCAGATACTAAACAAGCCATGGCAGGCCTCATCCAAACCTTGTGAATGTATTTTTTGACCATAAAACTTTGGAATTCAGCAAGAGAACCATTGTCCTGAATAATGACATTGATGGGAAAGTGAGCATACACAGACCTCATATTAGAATTGAAGTCCAGTGTACCACCCTGATCATGTTCTGTACATTGCTACAGGTAGTACAAATAGTGGCTAGTTCCTTTCTATTTTCCCACCATTTGTCAAACTGGAACCCCTTCTTTTTCTTTTCAAAAAGACTGAGTCCTACACTGATGTGGTTGAAGTCCACCTGCATGGTTCCTCTGGGGATCTTCACAAAAACAATGCTTCAGGTAACACTTCAGAGTGATGTCAGCATTTTCTGAAATGTTGGTAGTTTGATTGCTGAGAATGGTCTTCATTGGCAAAGTAGATGCAGAAAAAAACAAAACAAAACAAAAAACTAATCCTTCTTAAACTCTTCAATAAGCAGAAGAGGGTATGCTTTCAAACTCATGTGATGAGGCCAGCATTACCCTGCTACTACACCAGACAACATCACTGCAAGAAAAGAAAACTACAGCTCAGTATCAATGAGGAACATAGTTGCAAAAGTCCTCAGCAGAATACTAGCAAACCAAATTCAACAGCACATCAAAGGATCATTCAACATGAACAAGTGAGATTTATTCCTGGAATACGGGAATATTTCAATGTAAACAAATCAATGCGATATATCACATTAACAAAATTAAAGGAAAAACATGTGATTAAACACTTAAAAAACTTAAAACAGAAACAAACACTTAAAACACTCATAATGAAATCCCTTTTAAAAATAGGTATAGAGGAAACTTATTTCAACATAATGAAGGCCATATCTAACAAACCCATAGGTAGTGTCATAATGGGGAAATACTTAAAGATTTCCCTCCAAAATCAGGTGCAAGAATGGACATTCTTCCCACTTCAATTCAACATAGTACCAGAAGTCCTATCCAGAACAATTAAACCAGATAGATAGATAGATAAATTGAATCAAATCTGAAAAGAAGTGAAATGGTCTCTGTTTGCATATGGCATGGTCTTACATATAGAAAGCCCGAAAAACCATGCCCCTCAAAACCTGTTAGAACTAATAAATGAATTCAGGAAAGTTGCAAGAAACAAAATCAACATAAAAAAGTCATGTTTCTGTACACAAACAACAAGGTATCTGAAAAGGAAATCAGGAAAACATTCCATTCACGTTAGCAACAAAAACAATAAAATACTGAGGAATAAATTTAACCAAAGTGGTGAAAGACTCATACACTAAGAATTGTGAAACAATGATGAAGTAAATTAAAGACAACATAAATAGGGGCACCTGGGTGGCTCTGTCAGTTAAGCATCCGACTTGACCTGATCTCACAGTTCACGAGTTCAAACCCCACATCAGTCCCTGGGCGGACAGCTCAGAGCCTGGAACCTGCTTCGGATTCTGTGTCTCCCTCTCTCTCTGCCCCTCCCCTGCTCACGCTGTGTCTCTGTCTCTCTCTCTCTCTCTCTCTGTCTCTCTCTCAAAAATAAATAAACATAAAAAAATTTTTTTAAATAAAGACAACATAAATAAATGCAAACACATTCCACGTTCATGGATTAGAAAAATTAATATTGTTAAAATGTCTGTACTGCCCAAAGTGATCCACAGATTCATTACAGTCCCTGTCAAAATCCTAATGATATTTATAGAAATAGAAGGAAAAAAATACAGTCCTAAATTTTATACAGAACCATGAAAATCCCCAAATGACCAAAGCAATCTTGAATGAGAAGAGCAAAGCTAGTAACATCACACTATAGTAATCAAACTGTATGATACTGACATAAGAGTAAACATATAGACCATGGAACAAAATCCAGAGTCTAAATAGAAATCCATGCCTCTACAGTCAACTGATCTTCTCCAACGGTACCAAGAACACCTGATGGAGAATGGATAGTCTCCTCAATAAATGATGCTAGGAAAACTGGATATCTACATGCCTAAGAACGAAATTGGACCTTTATCTTACATCATACATAAAAAAAAAAATAACTCAAAATGGATTAAGGGCTTAAACATAAGACCTGAAACTATAAAACTTGTTGAAGAAGACATAAGGGAAAATCTTCTTGACATTGGACTTGGCAATGATTTTTTTTTAATCTGACACCAAAAGCACAGATAACCAAAGCAAAAATGAGTGAGACTACATCAAACTAAAACACAAACTTTGTAGTATTCTGCACAACAAAGGTAACCATCAACAAAATGAACAGGCAGCCTACAAAGTGGGAGAGAATATTTGCAAACCATATACTCAATAAGAGGTTAATACAAAAAAACTCATGTAACTCAATAGCAAAAAAAAAAAAAAAAAAAAAAAGGCAAAGGACCCAAATAGACATTTTTCCAAAGAAAACCTACAAATAGCTAATAGATACATGAAAAGCTGCTCAACATCAGTAATCATCAAGGAAATGTAAAACCACGGCAAGATATTATTTCACATCTGTTAGAATGGCTATTATCAAAAAGATAAGATAAAAAGTATAGGTGAGAATGTGAAAAAAGGGAACCCTTGTACTACATTGATGGAAATGTAAATTCGTTTAGCCATTTTGGAAAACAATGTGCAGGTTCTTCAAAAAATAAAAATAGAACTACCATATGACCCAGCAATCCCACTTTTGGGTACATATCCAGGGAAATGAAATTAGTGTCTCAAAGGGATACCTGCACTCCAATGTTCATTGTAGTGTTATTTACAATAGCCAAGGTGTGGAAATAATTTAAAAGTCCATTGATAGATGAATGGATAAATAAAATATGTTGCATGTATCTACAATGGAATATTCTTCAGTCATTAAAAAAGAACGAAATCCTCACATTTGTGGTAACATGGATGAACCCAGAGCACATTATGCTACATGAAATAAGCTAGTCATAAAAAGGTAGATACTGTATGACCTCATATATATGTGGAAATCTTAAAAAGTTGAACTCCTGGAAGCTGAGAGTAGATTGGTGGTTGACAGGGGCTGGTACAGAGGCTGAAGCATAAGAATGCCGCAGCCATGCTTTAAAAAAATGGTGGAAAGGCATTCCAGAAATAGAAAACATAAAGGGTGAATACTTGAAGGTAGGGAGGGATCTGGAGTATATGAAGAAGAGAAGAGAAGGCCAATGTGGCTGAAGCATAGTCAGGGAGAGGGCAGATGATAGGAGATGAGGTTAGAGAAATAGGGAAAAGTTGGATCATGCAGGCCTGTGTAGGTTATGGCAAAAAAAGTCCAGGAATAATGATGAGACCTTGACAGAGGAGTGACATCATCCCATTTACATATACAAACCTTGTAGAAGGCAAGATGACTGAAATAATTTAGGTGAACAATGATGGTTATGACTTGGGGGTAGCTGTGTACATAGAAGGGAACGAATCCCAGTTTATTTTGGAGGTAGCACTGACTGCACTTGATGGTGAGTTTGATGTGGGAGATATAGGAAAGGGAAGAAATAAAGTAGATTAAGACATTAGTTTGAGCAAGTGGGTGCCATCTGCTAATCTGGGGAAGACTCAAGGACTGACAGATGCTTTTTTGCTGATAAAGTATACACTCAGGTTTGGATGTACTAAGTTTAGAAGCTTATTAGCAGCCATGTAGAGTTGCCAAGGGAGCAGTTAATTAAAAGTAATGTTAACTTAGGAGAAACATCAAAGACAAATGGAATTTGGGAGTCCTTAGTGTATTGGTTGATTTAAAAGCCCTGAAAGGGGTGCCTGCCTGCGTGACTCAGTTGGTTAAGTGTCCGACTTCGACTCAGGTCATGATCTCATGGCTGGTGGGTTCCGGCCTGCGTTGAGCTCTGTGCTGACAGCTTGGAGCCTGAAGCCTGCTTAAGATTCTGTGTCTCGGTCTTTCTCTGCCCCTCCCTGACTCACGCTCCCTCTCTCTCCCTCCATCCCTCTCTCTCTCACTCTCACTCTCAAAAATAAACATTAAAAAATAATAAAAGCCATAAAAGTGGTTGAGATCATTGTATCATTTAGGAAAGGAAGATTTTTTTAATCAACTCTTGAGTCACCCCAACTTCATTCGTTTATTCAACACGCATTTTTTTTAAGTAGGTTTCATGCCCAGCAGGGAGCCCAGTGTGAGGCTTGAACTCATGACCCTGAGATGACCTGAGCTGAGATTGAGATTTGAACACTGAGCCACCCAGGTGCCCCATATCCAACACGTATTTGTTGAGCTCCTACTATTCTAGGCACTTTTCTATGGCATTGTAGTTACAGTAGTGAGTAAAGGAAACCAATTATTCGCTTCCATAGGACTTCTATATAGTTAATGATCCAGAAAATAAAGCAATAAGCAATAAATATGTAACTTAATTGTTTAGAGGAGAAGCAGCAGCAAAGGAAGGAGACTATGTGGAGTTGGTCAGTGGGAGGAATTTATTCTTTTTCCTACTGGTGATGTCCTGGCAGCTAATGGAGAAGAGTAGTTCAAGAATAAGGAGTTTCCTGAATCAGATGTTGCTAAAAACCCCAGTAAGATGGAGACTAAGCTGTGACTATTTCACCCCTTGTGATGACAAAAAACAACAAAACAGTTTTGGGGGCTTTGAAAATGAAGAAGTAGAGGGGCGCCTGGGTGGTGCAGTCGGTTAAGCGTCCGACTTCAGCCAGGTCACAATCTCGCGGTCCGTGAGTTCGAGCCCCGCGTCAGGCTCTGGGCTGATGGCTCAGAGCCTGGAGCCTGTTTCCGATTCTGTGTCTCCCTCTCTCTCTGCCCCTCCCCCGTTCATGCTCTGTCTCTCTCTGTCCCAAAAATAAATAAACGTTGAAAAAAAAAAAAATTAAAAAAAAAAAAAATGAAGAAGTAGAGATAGGAATGAAGACCCGCTGTTTCAAAGGAGTTTGCTATAAAAGAAAGCCAAAAAATGGACCATAACAGTGGGAGAAATGAGATTAAGGAAGTGTTTTAAAAACCAAAAAGATAAAATTCCAGAACATGCTTGTGATTAATGGGAATGACCTAGTAGAGGGAATGAGGGGATAATTGATGGAGTGAAATCCTTCAGAAAATAAGAGGAGACAAGACCACCCCAGGGTGGGTGGAGGGAATCGCTGATAGGATCAGCATCTTATCTTTCATTGTAACTGGAGGGAAGACAGAAAGGATGGAATGTTTGCAGACAGGTTTGTAAATTTGATGGTGGGGCAGCAAGTAGCATCTGCCCCAATGCTTCTGTTTTTCCAATGAGCCATGAAGCAAGAATGAAATGAAAGGAGTTTGAGAAAAGAGAAGATATGCAATGTCATGTTGCAGGATGGGAAATCAAGTTGCTAAAGAATTATAGCAGAATTGCTGTGCATTAGAGATCACTCAACATTTATGGCAATAAAATTAACATGAAAGCATCAACCAATTCTATACTTTTTCCCCAACCACTTTCATTTGCTCAATTTCCAGCACAGAGAAGGCATAGAGCTGGATTCATCCAAGGTTGTGCTTTTTCCAGATGAATGCAGCGATTGAAAACAGGATGGAGAAAACTAAGTGTATTAGCAAAGGAATGAAGAGTCCTGAAATGTAAGCTGATGGAGGGAGTTGAAAACAGGAAGAATGCCCAGGGGATTGTGAAAGGTTAGAAAAGGGGTATTACTCATTCATCTGGTTTACCCATTCACTTCAACAATTGAGCTTCTATTCTGGGCCCTGTGGATCTATTCAATAGCAAGACTAACCAGCCCTTTCACAGAATAGGGTGAGATGGACAAAGAATTAGAACTTGTATTTTTTTTTTTTAATTTTCTTAGTTGACACACAACATTACATTAGTTTCAGGTGTACGGCATAGAGATTCAACAAGTTTATGCACTATGCTATGCTTACTACAAGTTTAACTACCATGTGTCCCAATACAACACTAGGACAGTATCATTGAGTATATTCCTTATGCTGAGCCTTTTATTCCCAAGATTTACTCTTTCCATAACTGGAAGCCTGTAGCTGCCATGCCTCTTCCCCTATTTTGCCCAACCACATACCCCCTCTCCTCTGGCAACCACCAGTTTTAAAGTATTAAATTCAGATTTTGCTAATGGCTATGAAGAGAGTAGAGAGGGGCCGCCTGGGTGGCTCAGTCAGTTCAATGTCCAGCTCTTGATTTCAGCTCAGATCCTGATCTTGGAGTCGTGAGATGGGGCGTTCTTTCTCCCTCTACCCCTCCCTTGTTCACAATTTTGCATTCTCTCTCTTAAAAATTAATGAATCAATCAATAAAGTAGATGAAAGAGAGTGGGGAGAGAGGGAGCATTAAGTGGGAGGGGAGAGCAGTGTCAATTTAGATAAGGTGTTCCAGCAAGGGAATCCTCTTTACTGAAATTGAACAAAGATCTGAATGAAATGAGGAAACAAACCTGTGAATTACTGTGTGAGTAGTGTGCTAGGCTGAGGGAACAGTGAGTGCTTTTTCTGCTTTTTTTTTAATGTCCAATAGTAAGGCCAACAAAACTGTGATGAAGTATTTTTCCATCCCTATTATATTTTTAAATGGTGTTTTCAGGATACCAAAGTGACACAGCTGGTTTAAGCAGTTGGTTATTGCACAAATGTCATTAGAGTGAGCAATCAGTTAAGTCTCATTTCAGCAGATGAAATGTTCAAATATAAATATACCCTGTAATCATGTCTAATTTGTTTATCATTACCTTCTCCTTCTCTGGTGACTAGCATTAGAATGCCACACATGATATGGTTCAGTTAAAATTTTTAGAGTGAATTTTTATGCCCACATATACTTTAATACTTAAAAACACAAATCATTCCCCCTTCAAACCTTTTCAAGAAGTTCTGAGGAGTTCAAACAAACCCAAGGTCTCTTCCCTTCGCCCTGGGTGTGTGGGGACTTGCTTTAAATGACTTTTCAAAAAATTTAGGTATTACTCACATGCTGTAAGACTGACCCATTTAAAATATACAATTTGTTACATTAACAACTCAGGTAACAACAGATGCTGGCAAGGATGTGGAGAAACGGGAACCCTCTTGCACTGCTGGTGGGAATGCAAACTGGTGCAGCCACTCTGGAAAACAGTGTGGAGGTTCCTCAAAAAATTAAAAATAGAACTACCCTACTACCAAGCAATTGCACTACTAGGTGTTTATCCAAGGGATACAGGTGTGCTGTTTCGAAGGGACACATGCACCCCAATGTTTATAGCAGCACTATTGACAATAGCCCAAGTATGGAAAGAGCCCAAATGTCCATCAATGGATGAATGGATAAAGAAGATGTGGTATATATATACAATGGAGTATTTCTTGGCCATCAAAAAGAATGAAATCTTGGGGCGCCTGGGTGGCGCAGTCGGTTAAGCGTCCGACTTCAGCCAGGTCACGATCTCGCGGTCCGTGAGTTCGAGCCCCGCGTCGGGCTCTGGGCTGATGGCTCAGAGCCTGGAGCCTGTTTCCGATTCTGTGTCTCCCTCTCTCTCTGACCCTCCCCCGTTCATGCTCTGTCTCTCTCTGTCCCAAAAATAAATAAACGTTGAAAAAAAAAAAAAAAAAAAAGAATGAAATCTTGCCATTTGCAACTACATGGATGGAAGTAGAGGGTATTATGCTAAGCAAAATTAGTCAGAGAAAGACAAATATCATAAGACTTTAAGATACAAAACATGAACATAGGGGAAGGGAAGCAAAAATAATAACAGGGAGGGGAGCAAAACATAAGAGACTCTTAAATATGGAGAACAAACAGAGGGTTGCTGGAGGGCTTGTGGGAGGGGGGAGATGGGCTAAATGGGTAAGGGGCATTAAGGAATCTACTCCTGAAATCATTGTTGCACTATATGCTAACTAACTTGGATGTAAATTAAAAAATTAATTAAAATATACAATTTATTGGTTTTTAGGATGTTCACAGTGTTGGGCAACCATTACCTACTTCTAGAACATTTTTTTAATATTTATTTATTTTTGAGAGACAGAGAGCATGAGCAGGGGAGGGGCAGGGAGAGAGAGGGAGACACAGAATCCAAAGCAGGCTCCAGGCTCCAAGCTGTCAGCACAGAGCCTGACGTGGGGCTCGAACTCATGAACCATGAGATCATGACCTGAGCCGAAGTTGGACACTCAACCGACTGAGCCACTCAGGCACCCCTAGAACATTTTTAACACCCTAAAAAGAAACTCATATAGACTGGTCCCATTAGGAATCACTTCCCTCCTTCTAGCCCCCAGCAACCATAATCTACATTCTGTCACTATTTGCCTATTCCAGATGTTTAAAATATATGTAATCACACAATATGTGTCCTTTTATGCTTGGCTTTTTAGCATGATGTTTTCAAGGTTAATCTGTGTCTAGCCAGTATCCATACTTCAGTCCTCTTTATAGCTGAATGATATTCCATTGTGTGGATATACCATATTTTCTTTATCCATTTATCGTGTGATTTGGGTTGTTTCCACTTTTTGGTTTTTATAAATAATTCTGGCTATGAGTGTTGGTCTACAAGTTTTTGTGTGGACATTTGTTTTTAATTCTCTTAGGTATATGCCTGCCAGTGTAAATGGCTTTTTTAAAGGCATAACTGTAAAAAAGTTTTATCTTGAAAATATTTCTCACTTCATTCCATAATATATCTGTCTTAAAAGAATACACAGGAAAAACAAACAAAAAAAGAATACATGGAGTTCTTTCCAGTTACTTATTTAAGCTACTAGTGGAATTCATGAATTTTTCTCCAGAAATCCAACATTAGCCCTGTGGGAGGTGTTCCCTCTGTGGCTCTGCAGCCCCCTGGCTCACTGCCCCCTGCATGGGGGGGGAGGGGGGACCAGCGCTTCAGCAGCAATCTCATGGGACATTGGGAATGCAACTCCAGACAGGTGGTGGGTTACCTTTTTGTCAGTAAATATTGCTTCTTCTTGAAAGAATCATAGAATCTTGATAAACTAGAAAAGTTTCTCAGAATTCACCTAATCCAATTGTTTTATAAATCTTCGAACCAAGGGATGTCCAAAAGGTTAAAATGCTTGCCTGAGTTCCTATAGCCAGTTGGTTAGGAAACCAGGATGAGAAGCCAGATCTCTTGACTGCAAGTTCAGTTCTCTGGCTACTAAATTTTACTTTGTCTCTGTTTTTTGAATTTAAAGTCCTAAAACAAAAAAATAAACATAATTCATTAAGCGGCACTTTCAGGTAAAAGTTTACAGAAAATATTTTCAGAGTTTTATAGGGAAAAGCTGACCATCAGCCTTGTACTCATTAATTCACAGGGACAGGGTGGGGGAGATAAGAGGAATAAAGAAACACTATCACTTTTAGCCTGTGCATAAGGAAGAAAGAATTGTAGGCATTTGTAAACATTCAGACAGTCATAAACAAAGGTCAGCTATTCCTATTAGCTTCCCTTAAGAGTCAGCCTTTTTTTCTTGCATGACATTCTAGCATTTATATACAAGTAGTTTTAAAAGGGGTATAAAGATTAAGCATAATTATATTATCCAAGTGTAGTCAAATTACGCAATAGACTATGCAGTTAATCACTTGGATCTCCTAAATGTCATGCTGGATATAGTTTATCCCTCTCACAGTGAGTCAGAAGTGGGAATGGGTTCATTCACTATTTCCAGTAAGCAGCTTACTGCCAGCAGGTGTTGTGACTTGTGGGAAAGGGTAGGACTAGAATGCGTGCTTGTTTGGAGAGTTCAGAAACGTATCCTTGGGCCCTTCCATCGGGCTGTACGTGAGGCCACAGGCAGCTGAGAGTGTTGGCAGGACCACAGCTACCCCCAGCTTAGAGGAGGCTCTTGATCTCCTCTGAGTCTGGTAATATTGCTCCCTAGCACAAAGCTGGAACAGGTGCCACATACAACTCTGTGGTCCAGGCATGGGTCTCAGCTCTGCCACTCTCTGTGTGATCTTGGGCACATCACCTCAGTTGTCCTCAAATCCCCCATCTGTAAAATAAGATGAGCAGGCAGAATAGCTAATTTTTAAAAACTCTTTGGCTTTAAAATGTTATGGTTGTACAACCTAGTGGTTTAAGATGTCAAGTATATTGGATATTGGAGGTAATAAAGAGTTCATAAAGTTATAGAGCCATCTTTGAGTCCCATGTGACATTGGGCAAGTACTTAACTTCTGTAAGATTTTACATTACCCTTAAAGGGGGAGTAATGATAATAGTACATAATCCTAATAGGGCTACTGGGGGCAAAAATGGCATTAATGCAAAGACATTAGCACAGTGCCTTCCAAATCCTAAGATTCAATAAGTATTCATTAGTAGTAAGTAGTAGTAGCATTTTCATTAGAGACATTTTATCTTAATGTACTGTTCCCTTTAGAAATGAATAAAACTCCAGCAAATTTTAGTAATATTATAAAGCATGTAGACAAAAACATTGTTTAAAAGGTTATAATTAACTGATCCTTAAGTAAACTGGAGAGAAAAACCTATAATTTAAATAATGGAGTGGTGGATGGTGAGCATGATGAGGGAAGGAATGGGATACAGAGGTTGATGTTATAGTGCAAGTGAAAGAAATTGAACTTATTTTCTCCTTAGTTTTATTGTTGTCTATGACCTTATATATTTTTTCTACCTTAATTTGGAAATGAAATCATTTATGAAAAATGTATCCAAATTAGTGGCTACTGAGAAGTGAGGCCCTTTTTTATTTTTTAATGAGATTATTACTGTTGTTGTTTGTCACATAGAAATAAATAGTAAATCCAATTCTATGTGAGCTGCCTCCTTGTAATTTCTGCTAGTTTTGCAAGTACTATTTTGGTGTGAACCGAGGACTTAGAAGCTTAGTAATTTTGGAAACAAATACTCAGATATTTTTCCTCAGGATGTTGGTGTGAAACTGTCCCTGTTCAATAGTGGTTTGCTAAACTAATTGAAGGAATTCATTTAAGATTCTTATTTACAGAATAAGAACGCATTTGTAAAATGTTGTAGGGAAAGTTGGCAACCCTAAGTTTGTGGTTGATATCTTGGAGAATTAACCCCCTGTTTCTCCAAAGAAGAGAGGAGCTGACTGTGGATGTGTAAATTACATGATAGCATAGATGAGACTTTTTTAATGGTCATCTCTGAATATGTGTTCTGTGTGTCCCATACCTACTCCATCACCATCTTATCTTACTTGCTTCACTGTTGTAGATGAACAATAGGAAATGTTTTGGTTCCTCAAGACAGTCTCTGTGGCTTCTGCTATAAGCAGCTCAAGCCAAAAATGCCTTGTCTCCCATCAAAATTGCTTTTTACAACCTTGTAATTTCCAGTTAGGGTAATGTTCTTTGGTTCCTAATACTTCTTTTATACTTTTTTATAGGAGGCCAGTTGTAAGAACCCCTTACCCATCCTTCTGACAAAAGACTTAGACATGCAAAAACCATCTCTAAAAACCAGGGTAAGTTATGTCTGCTCCTTTGGGCTACCATGTGAAACATTTAGCAGGGTTATTCATGTCCTCATGATTCCATGCTCTGTGTCTTGCATTTCCTTCAGCCTTTTTCTTTATTTGTATTTTTGGTCCTGATTGCGTAAAGAGCACTTTTCATTTAGTGCTTTAATCCAAGGTGATATTCATCCCCCAATTTTTAAGATACTCCTATTATTTAACAGTGATATATTTTAGTACATGGTTTTACTTATATTAAATCAGGATTGTTTTAAGCCTAAATCATAGGATATAGTCAAATGTAGTAATCTTTCCTTGGTTGTTTGAGGGGTAAAGTGAAATGTTTAGCTGTAATTTCTCTTTTTTTAAAATAGAAGTCACTTTATTGACTTTTCGTAATTATAAAAACAACACACGATCAATTAAGTAAATTTTAACCAGGAAGAAATAAGAACTGTCATACCTATGACAGAATAGTCTAATGTGTAAAATTTTGTTTTCCTTATTGTAAGAAAAATCCAAAATTCACATGTTTTGCCAGTGAAAAGAAAAACCCCTTTAACCCAAAATATGTCATGGAAAGTTATTTGATTATTTGTCCAACCAGAAAAGTGATTGCATTAATTTTAGAGTATCTTTCCTAATCTTTAATCTTTTAAGTAGAACTTCTCCTATTAGGTATATAGAATATTCATAATTGGCCACCAGGAGATTTATAGAGCTACTATTTTTCCTAGTTCTGAGAAAAAAAAAAATGTTCACCAAACTTTGAGTTCACTGTAAGCAAAATTTAAAAGAATTCTTATCTCTGATTTTTAACTGCAAGTTACCGTAAAAATAATGGTGGCTTTATTTTTAAAGGCAAATTAAGTATTGAGTCATTGCTTAGTGACTTAATTACGGTAAGTCTGTGGTTTATTTTTAAAAGAAATAAAAACACCTTTTTTAATAAAACCTATTCCACCTTGATTTTTTTCTGGAAAATTATCGAAACTATCCAGCATGCTTTCCTTTTCAGCTACCAACTATTTTTGGGTTTTTTTTTTCACTGAAATATCTGTGTCTACACACTTATGTATAATTAATTCCAATGTATTATAGAAATTTTATTTATTGTGAATTAATAAAAATTCAGTGTAAAAAATAAACTCATAAACAAATGCCTTGAAAAAATGCATGATTTTAGGAAAATCATTAGGTACCATTTGCTTATTAACTCCTATATTGGTATAACTACCTTTATGTGAAAAGACCCTAAATGAATCACCTCCTAAATGAAGATCATCTCAAAACTTGTCATAAAAGTTGAAGGGATTGTATCATTCTTATGAAAGTAATCCTATTTGGAATGTTTCAGCTGTATACAAAATCGGTAATTAATGTACATTTATTATCTCCTACCAGTCTTGCTGTACAGTTCATGAACAAACTAATTCAATAGAGAAATTACTTCATTAGTTAAGCCTTGGTTTTTAACTTAAGCTTCTCTGTGGCCTTTCATGAGCAAGTTTACGTTTACATGAGCAAACTAAGCTCTGCTTAGTTTATGGGTGATTAAAATCCTTGTAATTTCAAATCCCAGAAATGAGGCAGAGCATGTTAGCTATAAGAGATTACAAGGAACTAACTCTTTCACCAGGATTTTATCTTAAGATCTTTTTTCCTCCAGTTGATATTTGAAAGCTAAAGCTGAGAACACCTTCAAAATATGGTTGGTGTGTCCTTTCTAGAGTGACATAGTGAGCTAAGAGAATGATGTGTATCCTTGGTATTAATGTTACTCCATTTGGCCTCCATAGCTGTATTTCTCAGATATCTCCAGTTACAGCTGTATTTGCCTTGGACAGCTAAGTATTTCTGCTCCCTATATGGCTAGAGATATAACATGGTAATCCAGAAATGGCATATGTCCATCGACTCTGGAGATGTCTCTCTAGTCTAAGCCATCTGTCCCCATCTGTGTTCCCTCTAACAGTTGCTGTCTCTGTTCCTAGGCAATAGGAAGGATTATATTTCTCTTTCTTAGGTAGGAAAGCCACTTCTTGATTTGAGTCCAAGCTGAAAAAAGTGTCTCCATTACACAGTGCCATGACACTTCCTGAATGAGCAACAATCACCAGCCCTGGTAACTCAAGGACATATTCATATAACCATTTCATGCCCAATACTGTGCAGAGTACATATGTAAACAAATAATCAGAAAAGATGATAAAGAAGAGAATATCAAATAGATCTATAAAGAGGTATTGAACATAGAGAAAATTCCTTGTCACCTAATAGGATTAGAGAAGATGGTCTTTTTCTACCAAACACAGGTACTCGGTCTCTAAATAAGCCTCACACTTATATTCATTGACCACAGTATAAACCCTGAATAGTATCCAGTGAATTGAGTGTAGAAAATTATTTTTCTTCTCCTTTCCTTTGGGTTATGCTCTGGACTTCCCACTATCATTGCTGTGTTCTTGGCTTCAGCAAAAAATTCAAGGTCATCAGGTCATGGTATAAGAATGAATACCAGATCCACTCAATGCTAGGATAAAGGTATAAAATAAAAGATAATGTATTTCCTTCCTTTTATCACCAGATAAAACTGTGCTGATGAAATTTAAATTATAAGCACATAATAGTTTTAGTTAGTTATTGGATTCTCTTAATGCTTTTATAGAGGTTTCCTTTAGTATACAAAGTCATATTAACTATAAAATGTGTAATAAAGATAATGCAGTTATCAAATACACTGCTTCTATTTTTGTAATAGAAGCAACTGTTAAATTATTTTTCTTTCAAATGTTAATGGTTTCAAGCACCATGAATTATTTATGAAGGAGATTTTCTTCAATGATGACAATAGTTGTCACAACCCTGTTTTCTTAAATGTTTTTAAAAATTCCTGTGCCTATTAGTAAACTAGAAATTTTAAAAATGGAGGGTTTTGATAAATTTAGTGGCAATATAATTTAATTTTCAGTAAGCAAATTAATAGAGTAATTTAATAAGCATTAAATTTTACCAAGCTTCTAGAGTATCTTAGAAATATTAATGGACATGCATACATTTTATATTGCTTTAATTAATGTGTACATTCTAATTAGCATTCTACTTTTTCCAGTTGACTTTATACTATGCATTTCCATGTTTAAGGCTAGTTTGCATGCTGCTGCTTTTAATAAAAGTAGTGGTGGTGGTGGTGGTAATTAGAGCTAACGTTGATCAAGTGCCAGATACTATATTAACTACTTAATACAGTTCTTTTTTTTTTTCTGTTCAGTATGCTCTATCAGTACTCACTTTGGGTAAGAATATATGACAGTTTATTTAGGTATCATTCTGGGTTTTTTCCAATAGTTAGGTTATCTCCAATATTTAGATTATTTCCACTATTTTGCTATTAAAACATTTTTGAGTAAATTATTTTCACAACACCTTTTGTGCACATGTGGGAAGTAGAGTCGTAAGTATGTACATCTATAATTTGTCCCAAATTTACAAATATTTTCTTAAGATGTTGTACCAATTTATATCCTCAACAGCTGCAGATGATTGTTTCCATTTTTTACATCCTCACCAGTCCTTGGTAATATCAGAGTTGTTGTTTCCCCAGTCTAATGAGTGTGAGATGTGTCTTGCTATTGCCTTAATTTGGATTTTTCTAATTTCTAGTTGTTGCAGAGACATTTATTATTCACTGAATACCCATGCGTTTCCCCGATGTTTCCCAGCCCAGTTGCAGTTAGCTGGGGCCAGCCAGCTGCTTCTGGCCAGTAGGCTGTGAGCAGAAGTGACAAGTGTGGCTTTAAGGGCAGAGAATTGAAAAATTGTGCATGACTCTCTAGCCCTTTCTTACAGTGTAGCAACTAGACAGTGGAGCATGGGTCCCTTAGTGGCTTTTTTTGGAGCAGAGGCCCCCTGTGACACCACACTGGATTTGTGTCATTACTGAGAAGTAAACCTGTTTTGTTAAGCCACTGAGACTTCTGGGTTAATTTGTAACTTCGCTATAATGTAGTCTATCCTGATTAATTTATATGGGCAGCTTTTCATGTGCTTATTAAGCTTGGACATATCTCTGATAATTAATCTGAGTACTACTTTTTCCTGTCATTGCCATTTTTATTATTGGGTTGTTTGCTTTATTTTTTTTTTAATGCTTATTTATTTTTGAGAGAGAGAAAAACAGAGTGTGAGCGGGAGAGGTGCAGAGAGAGGGGGGAGACACAGAATCTGAAGCAGGCTCCAGGCTCTGAGCTGTCAGCACAGAGCACCACGCAGGGCTCAAACCTACAAACTGTGAGATCATTACCTGAGTGAAAGTCAGATACTTAACCAACTGAGCCACCCAAGTGCCCCTGTTTGCTTTTTTCTTAATTATCTCTATGAATTTGTTAGTTCAGTTATATATGTCTCAAATACTTTTTCCCAATTTTTTAGTTTTCTTTTTATATTGAATGTAGTGCCTTTTAATGTATAAGAGCTTTTTATTTTAATGTAGTCAAATTTATTAGTTTTTAGTTTTTGTGTTCTTTATATCTTGTTTGAGAAATCCTCACATACCTTGAGGTCATTAAGAAAACCAACTTTATAGTTTTCAACAAATTTTAAATTTTGCTTTGCATATATGTTAGTCTTAATCCATCTGAAGTTGAATTCTTTGTAAGCATAAAGTAGGAATCTAATTTTATATATAAAAATCAATCAGTGTAGCATGTCTGTTCAATAGTTCATCTTTTCCCCACTGTTTGAAATGTCCTTTCTATTATATGTCACATGTTTTGTATGTTTTGGGCTTTGTTATTGGTTGCTTTATCCATTTGTTTATCTCATGTTTCTATTGCAATGTCCTAATTAGTGATATCTGGTAAAACCAGTTTCTTCAGTTTTTCTTCCCTTCTTGAAAATTATTTTGGCCATTCTTGGTCCATTGCTTTTGCAATTGAATATTGCCAAATTTCATGAGAAACTTGAGTTAGAATTTAAACTGAATTGATAGATTCATTTCATGAAAATTGGTATTCCATTCATGACCATCATAGAACTCTCTATTTGCTCATGACCTCTTTTAATGTCTTTTGATTTAAGAAATATAATTTTCTTTTTAACTGTCCTAGGTAGCCCACATTTTGTAGATACTATAAATGAAATATTCATGATGCATGATGTCTTCCAACTTTGTTGCTGATAATTAGTGTTAAAACTAATTTTTATTGTTGACTTTTACATCTAGAGGCCTTGCCAAATTCTCATTAGTTCTAATATTTTGTTGATCACTTATGTTTGATTTCCTTTGTAGACAGTCATATCATCTGAAAATGATGAGTTCTGTTGACTTTTTTTCATGCCTTTCATCATTTAATCTTTTTTTAATATACTGTAAAGGCTAAATAGAAATGGTGATAGCGTACCTTTTTGAGTTCCTTCCTGATTTTATGGACAGTTTCTACATTTGACTTTTTGGTATCATCATGGCATATTTCATTTTCTTACTTTTTTGTGTGTGTGTAATTTTTTCACAATGCCAGACACATAGCTTTCCTTCAGTAAAGACTTCAAAATGAACTCATTATTTCATTGCTTTCATTCCATATGATAGTAGTTAGTGTTAGTATGTTTCCATATATGTTTTTCTTCACACATACACTTATTAGGTTTACAATATTTGCTGTAGGCATAACCTTACAAATAGGTATACCTATTTGCTGTAGGTATAACCCTATAACCTTAAGGAGGTTCCCTTGTATTTATGATTTGTTTCGAATATTTATCTTGTGTGAAAGTTAAATTTTAGCAAATGTTTCCTTTTGTGTCTGTGAAGATAATTACATGGTTTTTCTCACTTACTCTTTTCTGGTGGGAAGTTATACTGATAATTTATCTAAGCTTAAACTAATGCATCACTGGAGCATAGTAGTTCTGAAGCTGATCTTGATACATATTTTTAAATACCTTGCAAGTTTTGAATAGCTGATATTTTGTTTAGTATTTTTGCATCTATGTTTATAAATGTTTTACATGAGGTGCCTGGGTGGTTCAGTCAGTTAAGCATCCGACTTCGGCTCAGGTCATGATCTCATGGTTTATGAGTTCAAGCCCTGGGTCAGGCTCTGTGCTGACAGCTGAGAGCCTGGAGCCTGCTTTGGATTCTGTGTCTCCCTCTCTCTCTGCCCCTTGCCCCGCTTGTGCTCTCTCTTTCTCTCAAGAATAAATAAACACTAAAAAAAAAAAAAAAAAAAAAAAATTAAATGTTTCACTTTACCTGCTTTTGGTGTAAAAGTTATACTGTCCTAACAAAATGAGATAAGGAGAGTCTTTTCTAATCTCCGAGATAGTTTAAGATCACGATGATCAAATTCCTTCAATCTTGTACATATAAAACTGTCTGGGCCCAGTGAGGTTTATTTATTGGTTTATTTGTTTTTTATTTTGTTTGTTTTTAAAATTTGTTTTGGTGAGTTGATTTTTAACTACTGATTCAATATCTTTAATGCTTATAGTCCTATTCATGTTTTCTCTTATTTTTTATGCTTATTTTTGAGAGAAAGAGAGCATGCGCACGCTAGTGGGGGAGGGGCAGAGAGAGAGGGAGACAGAGGATGCAAAACCAGCTCTACACTGACAGCAGAGAGCCCCATATGTGGCTCCAACTCACTAGCCCTGAGACCATGACCTGAGCTAAAATTGGACGATTAACCAACTGAGCCAGGTGCCCCTCTATCTTTTCTGAATTAGTTTTAATGTTACATTTTCTAGAATATAAACTATTTTAACTAAATTTATCAGCATCAAATATTTCAGTGTTTCCTCTTCTTTTTAAATCTTTATTAAATCCTTAAACTTTTTTTTCATTTCTAATATTATCTTTTGGGAACTTTTTTCTTGTTTGCTTTTGATTAGGCTTGCCAGAGACTTTATTAGTCTTTGCAAAGAACCAGATTTTAGTTTTGTTGATTCTCTGTTGTATCTTCATTTTCCATTTCATTGATCTCATTATTCCTCCCTTTCTTCTTTGTATCTATTATTTGTATGGTAGATTTTTTTTTCCTAATGTCAGACAGCTTTTCCCCCAATAGGCATGTATTATAAATATGTTTTCTGTATGGTTTGATACTGAAGCTTGATGATCAATTCTTTTGAGTGTATTTGCTCTGTTTACTAAAAGCTTTTTTTGATGTCTTGAGTGTCCATTATTATATTAGAGAACTCTTTCTGGGATCATGTCATTTCATTCCTTCCTTCCTTATTTTTTGTGTGTTTTGTTTTGGTTTGATTTTTGGTAATATTTTCCTAATGTCAGACACATAGTGATCCATTGATAAATACTTGAGAATGAACAAATGAATTAATCAATTTTTTTATCTTATTCTGTATGAAAGCAGTGTGTGTGTGTGTGTGTGTGTGTGTGTGCTTATGGGAAATTTGCTTTTGTGAGAATTTAGCCAAATTTAGTACATTTTCATTTGGAAGGGGTTCAATAACCGTTAAACACATAATTATATCTGGAATTTAAGACTTTTGGCTTTTAACTGTATTTTTTCCTGATTTATCTCTCTTGAACTTTTCTTAAAATAATTTTCCATCTGCTTTTTCTGCCCCCATATGTTTTTATATATGAATATATGTTTATTTTACTAGATAGAAAATGCTTTATATCTTGCCATCTCCTCTATGGGTGCTGGATGATAACATTTTCTGTTTCTTTTTTGCCTCTTTCATTATCTTAGGAAATCACTTTGCAAAGCTATCTCTTCAGTGCTTAGTAGCATGAGATATTTATTTATTTATTTATTTATTTATTTATTTATTTATTTATTTATTTATTTATTTATTTTTAGTAATCTCTACACCCAACATGGGGCTACAGCTCGAAACCGGGTGATCAAGAGTTGTATGCTCTACCAACTGAGCCAGCCAGGCGACCCAGTAGCATAAGATTTTTATAAATCATTTTGTTAATTTATCATTAGAGTTATATCTATGATTAAATCTGTTATTTATTATAAGCATATTCTTTATTTGGTTTCCTAAGTTACCACTGAACCATTTGAAGAATTCTTGGAATCTCTTTAGAATTAATGACCGGTAGATTCAATTATTTCGATAGTATTTTCTTGTGTTTTATACACAAATTTCTTGTGTTTTATAATATACACAAACTATCAAGTAAAAATATAATACAGGGTTGAGTATTTACCTTAAATAAAAATTCAAATTTTGATGGATCTGGATGTACCTACCTTATCTCTCAGTCTAGTAATTTGGCTCACTTAACCCCTGTCTTTCTTTCCAGTTGCTGTAAGCAATTGTAACCATAGGCCAAGGAATAGAAGAACCTTATGAGAGTATCTCTGGACTAGGCACTCTCATGGAATCCAGTACATAGCCAGTCTGGTCTCATAGTCCTGAGTACCCAATTTACTAAGACTGGGTTTCCACACCTGATCCCTGACCATCCCAAGCCTGAAACATCTCCTCTTACAAATCTGCCCTGCTTTGATAAACACCTTGAAGTGTTGGATATTTCATCAATATATCCTGTGCCAGGTGTTAGGGATGTAAATTTGAAAAGCCATTGTCTTCTTCCTCAAGGAACTAGGTTGGAGACCAGACATGCATACAAAACATTACATGTGCTAGACTGATTTTTGGATCTCAGGTCAACCTTTGGATTCACCATCCTATTTTGCAAACTATCAAATCTTAGCCTGGTTTCTTTGATTTTTCACTAATCCTAAAGATCTCACTGGCCTTTTTGTTCCCATTTTCCCTGGTTTGCCCTGTTCTACAAATATGACCAAAGTCTAATCAAAGTTATTAATGCTGACTGCTATAACAAAAATCCCTATAATACAATTGTATTTGTTTTAAAAAGTTTATTTCCCACTCTAGTCATTTTCTGATGGAAGGAGGGAGAGATTCATAAGCAGTGAGCCTCAAAGCAGTGATTCAGATCACAGGCTGCTTCCATCCTTCAACTATGTCATCTAAAAAGTGTTTGCTTCTAATATCAGCACTGAACAAAGGAGTACGTGCAAAGTTCACAGGCACTTAACTGCCTCAGCACAGAAACAACACCTGTCCCTTCTACTCACATTTCAGAACTCAGTAACATCCATGGGAATCTGGGAAATGTAATTTTCTGGTGTGCCTAGGAAAAGGAAAGTGAAGTAGGAGTTGGGGAAAACTTGTTGCCCCAGCCTACCCTTCTGTTTGCCAAATATATTTTTCCATTTCTCTTACTGTGCAGAAAACACACTCAATCCTTCTGCGACAATGAAAATCCAAAAAACCAACCAGTCATTACAATCAGCTCAAGCTCCAGAATTTCTTGGTGATGTGTTAGTACTCTGTCGGGGCTTGACATGCTTCCTCTTGATTGGAGAATCTATGCAGTAATAAGACAGGGTGTCCCTCCCTGCACGCACACACACACACCCATATACAAATGGGACTAAACAATCCCATTCACACGCGAATGCACACACTTACAGACAGGTGCACAGGAAGAAGTGGAGATGATTTGATTAGGCCTAGATTCTGTTTTCTGCAAGGATTCCATTGTCTGTTTTCTCTCTGGCTGCTGCCTTTACCTTTTAGAATCCCCTCTTGGTCATTATTGCTCTTATAGTGAGTGTGTCTTTATTAAACTACAGCTTGCTGCCTGTTGGAAGAAGTTTGGTGACTCAGGGATTGTTTTAACTCTTTAACAGCAGAGGCTTTTTTTTAAGTCTGGGCTAATGGTTTTTCATGGCAGTGGTGATGGTTTCTCGGTTTGTTAGATGTGGTTTGAAGGGATCGACAGTAAATTCCCTCAAAAATGTGACAGTGTAAGTGATTCTAATTTACTTGCTTTCAGGCAGTTCTGTGAGCCAGTTATTATACCCAAAGTAGGTCATCCTTTCCTCTGCCTTCTAGTACTCAGGAGAATTCCCCACTGGAAGAAATTAACCAGAACCCTCCTGACAAGGGATTCTGAGAATATGCCCCTGCAATACAGAGCTATCTTATAAAACCCTATGAAATTATGTTTTAAATAAGTAAAATAGACCGTATGTGCTATGAAATTGATTAGAGCTGACTTTGTGGAAGAAAGAGAACTTAAATTTTTAAAAAGAAGAATTGGAAAACTGGACAAAGGAAGGATTTCAGTTGCAGTGGCATAAACAAAGACTCGAAGGACAAAATGAGCATTGTATGTTCTGTACGATTTATAGGCCAAACTAGCATGGACAGAAGGTTTATAAAGGGAAGCAATAAAAGATAAATTCTGAAAGATGGGTTGTAGCCAAACCATAGAGATGTTTGATGATTAAATCTTACGTAACAGTTGCCATGCTATTTGATAAAATTTATTAAATGAAATAAACAGCAAATAACAGAAAACAAACTTAGAGAGTAAAAGAAAATCTGTTTTTCTGCAAGAGAGATAAGGTTTTGAAACAACAACAAAAACACGTATATGAACAAAGAGATAGTTACTAGAGGACTTTTAGTTTTTTGCTACATCAGATACAAGAAGAGGGTGACTTTAATGAAAAGATTTCCGGCTTTATAGTCTTACGGAAGCAACTCTGTCATTTAATAGTAGTGTATCCTGAGGTACATTGTAGGATACTTTATGATCTCAGTACTCTAATTTATAAGAATAGTAACATCTAATAATGATGACACTGAGTACTTACTCTATTCTAGACACTGTGGAAATACTTCTAATATTACTTCATGAAATCATCACAGTACTGTAGGATAGAAATGACCTTTATCCATCCATGTAGCCTTGGTTATACTTCAGTAATAAGCGATCCCAGTATGTTAGTGACCTAAAACATTTATTTCCTACTTATGCTGCCTGCCCAATTTAGATTGACAAGGGGGCTCTGCTTCAGCTGGTCGCCGAGAGACGTGTACCGACAGAGCAGCCCATCTCAAATGTGGCCAGTTACTGTGCTAGAGGAAAAAGAAAGAGTCCTGTAGAATCTTGCGTTGACAATCAAAAGCTCTGGCCCAGAAGTAATTCTGTCACTTTTATTCATAACTCATTGCTCAGAACTAATCACGTTACCCAACCCAGTCATAGTGGGGACAGGAAATACAACCCTAGCATGCATCTGGAGGGAACTTTACTAATACTGGGTAAATAGCAGTAAGTCTACTGCATTTCCCTTCCTCCTAACTTTTTTTTAAATTTTATTTACTTATTTTGAGAGAGAGAGAGAAAGAGAGAGAGAGCACGAGCAGGGGAGGAGCAGAGAGAGAGGGAGTGAGAGAATCCCAAGCGGGCTCCACATTGTCAGTGCAGAGCCCATCACAGGGCTTGATCTCACAAACCATGAGATTATCACCTGAACAGAAATCAAGAGTCAGACATTTAACCGACTGTGCCATCCAGGTACCCCTTCCTTCCTTCTTTATAGATGAGAAGATAGAGGCTTATAGAGGCTAGTTAACTTTCCCTAGATAGATAAGTGCCAGGGTGGTATTTGCTTCTGAAGCTCAAATTCTTTACCCTTTTATTGCCTCCTGTTGTTTAGTTCTATATGCTACGTTATGTTATACTACCTCCTTTGCAGAGTAGTTGTGAGAATTAATGATAATATATGTTAGTAAGTGATATATATAGCCTGGGTCATGGAGTAAGCATGTAGGGCTTAGTGAAAGTTTTCTTTTCTTATTTTACTTTTAACTGATAACTCAGAGTCTTTCTTAAATGCAAAATCTTTGAATTAATTTTAAAGTGACTGTATTTTTCTCCATGAAGTCAGCTGTTATTCCATTACCAACATTAGACATGTTTTGTATGTAAAGGAATCCAATTGCAAACAACTTACTCTCATCAGCCATCCTGAAAATCATGTGTCAACTAAGCATTTGAAATACAGGCTGATAAGGCTGGCCTACCAAACTTTCAATGTTATAAGCTAAATAGGCTTTAGTGGAGTATTCTAGGAATCTAATGCCTTACCTACAATGTGGATATTGCTATGGAAAATTACACGTAAGTTTCATATCGTCAGTCTTGGATAGTCAGACTTTTTACTCGTTGTGGTGACATTTATTCATTGCCCCACGCTGTTGCTATCACATGCAGCTGTAAAATCTGCTTGTTTGTTAGGGACTCTTGTACCTCGACTTTATAGGCATAAATAGCTCTATATATGTTACAGATGATTCTTAAAGCACTCTCTTCCTACATGTATGTGATATATTTGAGAAAGATATTTTCCCTTAATTTATTGGTGTAAGCATTTTCTATATTAGCAAGGGCTCATAGTAACAGTGATGACCATTGTCGTATTTTGTATTTCAGATGTTTTCCGTGTTATAATATATTCAGTACTGTAACTGTTTGGTTAAATATTTTTAGGCATGAGCTTTATTTCTTAGTTAGAATTTCATCCACAGGATAGATTGCTAAAAGTGGATTCACTAGTTCAAAGGTATAAATATTTTATGGCCCTTGAAATCTATTGCTAAGTTAAATTTTTACTAAAGAGTTATAAAAAAAGTACACAGCCACTGGAAAATATGAGAGTGTCTATTGCACATATCCTTACCACCATTAGGTGTTATCTTTGTCTATGAGCAAGTACAGAAAAATAAGAGCCAGTTCTAAATTGCATGTTATTTATTTCTAATGGAATTCTATATTACTTACATTTTCTCCTTTATAAATTATCTTTCAGTTTAATGTACTTTTCCATTTGGCTCGCAATTGCAACCTTAGTGTTTTTCATAAGTAGCTGTGTGAATTAATTCTATGTTAAAAATATTGGCAGTGAAGGTTTGTGAGTAGAAGAAGTGACATGACTAAAGCGTTATGGTATATTAAGATTCAATCTGCCTATGATCTATTGAATAGATTTTATTTATTTAATTTTTTTAATGTTTGCTTATTTTTGAGAGAGAGAAAGAGACAGAATGTGAGCAGGGGAGGGGCAGAGAGAGAGGGAGACACAGAATCTGAAGCAGGCTCCAGGCTCTGAGCCATCAGCCCAGAGCCCGACGTGGGGCTCGGACTCGCGGACCGTGAGGGCATGACCTGAGGAGAAGTCTGACGCTTAACCGACTGAGCCACCAGGCACCCTTCCATTGAATAGATTTTAGAACAGAATAACCAATGAGAAAAATTCTGTATCAGATTATTTTTTATTATGATGTTGGTCTGTCATTGGGCAAAGGTATTTTTTTATTCCCCGTTTCAATGATACTACTGATACTGTATGATACTGAATGATACTGTACTTTTCAAGCTGTTTACTCCTTAAGTTTATTTGGTTGTTTTTTCATTCTAAGTCTTTATTTTTTTGTATATTTTTAAAGTTATTTCTTAAGTTCCAATTAGTTAACATACAATGTTATATTAGTTTCAAGTATGCAATATAGTGATTCAGCACTTCCATACAGCACCCAGTGCTCATCACAAGTGCACTCCTTAATCCCCATCACCTAGTTCCCCCATCCTGCCACCCATCTCCCCTCTGGTAACCATCAGTTCTCTATAATTAACAATTTGTTTCTTGATTTGCCTCTCTCTCTTTTTTCCCTTTGCTCATTTGTTTTGTTTCTTAATTTACACATATGAGTAAAATCATATGGTATTTGTCTTTCTCTGAGTAACTTATTTCACTAAGCATTATACTCTAGTTCCATCCATGTTGTTCCAAATGGCAAGATTTCCTTCTTTTTATGGCTGAATAATAATATTTCCTTCTTTTATGGGAAATATTATGTATATATACACATACATACATACATACATACATACATACATACATACATACCACCTCTTCTTTATCCATGCATCAATTGATGGACACTTGGGCTGCTTCCATACCGTGGCTATTGTAAATAGTGCTGCTATAAATATTGGGGTTCATGTATCCCTTTTAACTAGTGTTCTTGTATCTTTTGGGTAAATACCCAGTAGGGCGATTGCTGGATAGTAAGCTAGTTCTATCTTTAATTTTTTGAGGAGACTCCATACTGTTTTCCAGAGTGGCTGCACCAGTTTGCATTCCCACCAACAGGGCACAAGGGTTCTTTTTTTTCTGCATGCTTGCCAACACCTGTTGTTTCTTGTGTTGTTGATTTTACCCATTCTCACAGGTTTGAGGTGATATCTCCCTGTGGTTTTGATTTGCATTTTCCTGATGGTAAGTGATGATAAACATCTTTTCATGTGTCTGTTGGTCATCTGTATGTCTTCATATATATATACATATATATATATATATATGTATATATATATATATATATATATACACACACATATATATATATACATACATACATATGTATATATATACATACACACACACACACACACACACACATATATATAACTTATTGTCAAACTGGCTTCCATACAACACTCATTGCTCATCCCAACAAGTGCCCTCCTCAATGCCCGTCACCACTTTCCCCTCTCCCCCACCCCCCCATCAACTGTCAGTTTGTTGTCTGTATTTAAGTGTCTCTCATGGTTTGCCTCCCTCCCTCTCTGTTTGTAACTTTTTTCCCACTTCCCTTCCCCCATGGTCTTCTGTTAAGTTTCTCAAGATCCACATATGAGTGAAAACATGATATCTGTCTTTCTCTGACTGACTTATTTCACTTAGCATAATACCTTCCTGTTCCACCCACGTTGCTGCAAATGGCAGGATTTCATTCTTTCTCATTGCCAAGTAGTATTTCATTGTATATATAAACCACATCTTCTTTATCCATTCATCAGCTGATGTCTTCTTTGCAAAATGTCTGTTCTTGTCTCCTCATTTTTTAATTTGTTTTTTGGGTATTGAGTTGTATAAGTTCTTTATATATTTTGGATACTAACCCTTTGTTGGATATGCAAATACCTTCTCCCATTCCATAGGTTGCAGAATTAGAATTTGGTGATACATTTTGTGTGAGAGATGAAGGGAAAGGAAAGTGTCGACGATGACTCTCATGTTCCTGGCCTGGGGAATGAGCTGGTTGGAGACCATGTACCTAATCATTTGAGCCCTGGCCCTACTGTGTGCTCCCTAAGCTCTTTGCTTTAGTTTCACTGTCTTCCAAATGGAGATGTCAATTCAAGATCATGGTTGGAAATAGGTTTGGGGTTTAGAAGAGAAGACTGGACAAAGATACAAATTTAAAAATCATTAGCATATAGGTCACTTTGGCACATGAAATGAGGGGACATAATCTTCTCTGTATTGTAATATGCAAACTAAGAAGAAGGCAGATGACTATTACTTCACCTATGTTGAAGTCGTGGAGAAATTACATTTGTACTGAGTAGCCAAGACAGAACTTAAGGGTTCTAAGAAAGTGTGTTGCAAAGAGAGAAGAGTGTACAAAGGAAATGAGGTATAAGACAGAATGTGCATTTTTATAGACTTGAAAAATCTTGGTCTTACTGTGTATAGTGTGTCTCAGGAAGCAGCAGGAAATGAACCTGCAGAAATAGTCTGGTGTAATTATGCAGTGCTGTAGAGTTTGGATTGTAGAAAGTCATGGAACAGTTTTAATCAGGGAATAAGCTCAGATCACTCCTGTCAACAGACATAGTGGATTAAAAAGTAGGAAGCTATAGTCCAAATGAGACTTAAGAAGTGCCTAAACTAAAGGGATAAGAAGGGAAAGATGGTAAATAGATAAAAACCTCAGAGGAATGACTTCCAGATCAGGGTAGATGTTTCTTACCCTCATCAAGGCAAGCCCTAAAGGAAGGAAAGCTTATTTGAGGGCTAGGAAAAGAATGAGTTTAACTTGGGATATTTAGAGAAAAAGCAGGGAACTTCTCTCATAAAGTGCTAAGACTAACATAAAAATATTTTGATTAAACATTCATTATAGACTTTGACAGGGCAGATACAAGCATAGTATCATGTTTGTTGATTAGACCTTAGCAAAAATTAAGGCCACCTGTGAATCATTCTTTTTTCAAGATTTAAAAATGGAGATAAGTTTGGTGTTGGTATTTTAACATCCTTGGCAAAATAGATCTTATATTTTTGGAAACTTTAGAAGTAGTTTTTGGTAAAATAAAATGTAATTATATTCCTTGAAGTTCCAAAAAGTAGTTACAGTTTTCAAGAAAATTTCTGTTACATGTTGCCCTTTGAGCTATTCATTTTCTTTTCAGTGAACTGTTGTGGTTTGTTTTTCTCCTACATACCCATTGTATTGAACACAGAATAGTAGATGGCCTATTTTGTTTTTAACATATTGCTATATCTGCTTTATCTTTCCTTTTTGAAAATAATTTCCAGACATGTTTTCAGCATATATCTTGTAAAAACAAGGACATTATCTCAATCCTATTACTACACTGAAGGAATTTAACATTGACACAATAAACAAAAGTAATTTTTAAATGTTTATTCTAATGTCTTCATGTGTCCCCAGAATATCCTTAAAGTCCAGTATCAGATCAAGGATCTAACACTGAGTTTTATTGCCCTGCAGCCTTTTTTTTTTTTTTTAGTTTATTTATTTATTTTGAGAGAGAAAATGAGTGGGATAGGGGCAGAGAGAGAGGGAGAGAGAATCCCAAGCAGGCTCTGCACTGACACACCAAGAGCCTGATGTGGGGCTAGAACCCCCAAACCAGGACACCATTACCTGAGTCAAAATCAAGAGTCAGTTGCCCAACTGACTGAGCCACCCAAGTGCCCCTGCCTTGTAGCTTTAATCTAGAACATTCTGCCTTTTTTCTTCTTTGATGATATTGACTTTTTTTTAGACACATGGACAAGTATCATGGAACAGAACAGAGATGGGCAAACTAGAGCCCGTTGGTCAAGACCTACCATTTTTTTTTTTTTTTTTGTAGATAAAGTTGTATTGGAACATAGCCATACCCGTTCACACCACAACACAAAGTTGAATAGTTGCAACAGAGACCTTCTAGCTTACGAAGCCTAAAATGTTTACTTTCTGGGCCTGTACAGAAACAATTTGCCAACTCCTGTTGTGAAATGTGCCACAGTCTAGATTTATCTGTTACTTCATTAGTAGATTGAGGTTAATCTTTTTGTTTTGTGTTTCTAATTACATTACATTAGGAAGTATATAGTGTCTACATACTTCTTTATTTGATGATGTCAAGTTTGATCACCTGGTTGAGGTAGTGTCTGCCAGATCTCTCTTGTAAAATGACTTTTCTCCATGTGTAATTGATAAGTAATCTTTGACACCAACTGAATAGTCTGTTGCCCAGCATTCACACAACAATGTCATAAGCATATACTGAGGACGTTTGCTTAAATAATTTATTTTGCTGGGGGTGCAAATTTTCTAATTCTAGTATTTCTTCTATATTTATTAATAGGCATTTTTCTGTAAAGAAGAGCACCCCCCCCATCTTATCCCTTTTGTCTTTTTACTATTATCATGGACTCATGGATTCTTTTATAATTCAATGAATTGTAAGCCTTTTGCTTATTGTTTGTATAAAATGTGCCACATTAGCCAGTGGGAGACTTTTCAAACTGGCCTCTATGTACTTTTAATAGTACTTTTCCTGTCATGGACCTGGAATTAGCCATTTCTCCAAGGAGTCTTGGTTCCTTAAGCAGTTTTTAGAAAACTACATTTGATGTATTAGAAAGATTTCAATATGAATGAAACTGCATTGATTTCTTACATATTTCTCCCAATATTTTATTATGAAATTTTTAAGATAGAAAGTAGAATTTTACAATGAACACACATATAATAATTCACATAGATGGTGTGATTAACATTTTACTCCGTGTACTTTATTACATGTGGATCTATCCATACTTTATCCATCTCTCAACACATCTTATATTTTATGTATTTCATTTTAAGTTACACGTATCCATACACTTTGCCTCTAAATACTTAAGCATGAAGTTCATTAGAGTTCAATATTTGTTTACTTTTTGATGTAAAATTTCATATAGTGAAATATACAATCTTAAATATGTCGTTTGACAAATATTACAAATTTATACACCTGTATTAATTTAGATAATTAAATATCCAAACAATTATGAAGATGTAGAACATTGACAACACCTCAGAAAGTTCCTGGTGCCCCTCCTCAGTTGATCCTTGTCCTTGTTACCTAGAAGGAACAACTGTTTGGATTTTTTTTTTTTTTTGCTTTAATTATGTTTTTCTATTCCAGTACTTCCATCTTTTTAATTTTAGCCATTCCAGAGAAGGTATAGTGGTAGCTTACTTGGTTTTAATGTGTATTTCCCTGATGACTAATGATTTGGGGTACTTTGTCATGTGCTTATTGGCCACTCGCATATGTTTCTTTTTGAAGGTCTATTCAAATCATTTGCCTGATGTGAGTTGTAGGAGTGCTTTATATACTAGATACCAATCACTTGTCAGATAAATGTTGTGTGTGAATTTTTCTACCCTGGAACTTTAACAATTCATGTTCTTAATGGCATCTTCTTATAATCAAAAGATTTTAAGGAGAAGATTTTATTTTAATTTTTTAAATTTATATTCAAGTTAGTTAACATATGGTGTAATGTTGGTTTTAGGAGTAGAATTTAGTGATTCTTCACTTACATACAACACCCAGTGTTCATCCCAACAAGTGCTGTCCTTAATGCCCATCACCCATTTAGCCCATCCCCCCACCCATCTCCCCTCCAGCAACCTTCAGTTTGTTCTCTGTATTTAAGAGTCTCTTATGGTTTACCTCCCTCTCTGTACCTTATTTAATTTTTCCTTCCCTTCCCCTACATTCATCTGTCTTGTTTGCTAAATTCTACATATGAGGGAAATCATGATATTTGTCTTTCTCTGACTCACTTATTTTGCTTAGCATAAATATACTCCAGTTCCATCCACATTGCTGCAGATGGCAAGATTTCATTCTTTTTGATCATGGAGAAATATTCCATTGTGTATATATACCACATTTACCAGTTGATGGACTTTTGAGCTCTTTCCATAATTTGGCTATTGTTGATAGAGCTTCTATAAACATTGAGGTGCATCTGCCCATTCGAATCAGCATTTTTGTATCCTTTGAATAAATACCTAGTAGTGCAATTGCCAGGTCTCAGAGTAGTTCTATTTTTAATTTTTTGAGGAACCTCCATACTGTTTTCCAGAGTGGCTGCACCAGTTTGCATTCCTACCAACAGTGCAAATGTGTTCCTTTTTCTCTGCGTCTGTGCTAACATCTGTTGTTTCCTGAGTTGTTAATTTTAGCCATTCTGACAGGTGTGTGGTGGTATCTCATCATGCTTTTGATTTGTATTTCCCTGATGATGAGTGATGTTGAGCACCTCTACACGTGTGTGTTAGCCATCTGGATGTCTTCTTTGGAAAAGTGTCTGTTAGCTATCTGGATGTCTTCTTTGGAAAAGTGTCTGTTCATGTCTCTGCCCATTTCTTCACCAGATTATTTGGTTTTGGGGTGTTGAGTTTGATAAGTTCTTTATAGATTTTAAATACTAACCCTTTATCCAATATGTCATTTGCAAATATCTTCTCCCATTCCATTGGTTGCCTTTTAGTTGTTGATTGTTTCCTTTGCTGTGCAGTAGCATTTTATCTTGATGAGGTCTAAAAAGTTCATTTTTGCTTTTGTTTCCCTTTCCTCCAGAGACATGTCTAGTAAGAAGTTGCTGCAGCCAAGGTCAGAGAGGTTGCTGCCTATATTCTCCTCTAGGATTTTAATTTTGATTGTCTAATTTATTGATTATTTTCTTTTATGGTTATTTCTTAGTCCTAAGAAATCTTTGCCTATTTTCAATTCACAAAGATATTCTCCTCTTTTCTTCTGGAAGCTTTGTTCCTTTTATGATAGGTTTACTTAGCTCCTCTTTTTGTAGTTTCTTAAGGTAGAACACAAGGACGTAATTTTTTTCTTCTTGTATACTTCCTTAGCTGCATCACAAAAATTTTAGCATATTTTCATTATTATTCCGTTTTGAATGACATATGGATTATTTAGAAGTGTGATGTTTAATTTTCAAATATGTGAACATTTCCTATATATCTCATTGTTATTAATTTTTAATTCCATTGTGATCAGAGAACATACTCTTTATGGTTTAATCTTTTTACTGATACTTATTTTTATGACTTGACATTAGATCCATCTTGGTGAATATTACATGCAGACTTGAAAAAAGTATGTATCTTACAATTTTTTTATTATACTGTTCTACAAATATCTGTGAAGTCAAGGTGGCTGGTTATGTTTTAAAGGTTATTTTAGCAATTGTGTATATCTTTGGAGATATTTTTCGTCTTTTTTTTATGACATGCTTAGTGAGTATTAAAATCTCTGCCTAGGGGCACCTGAGTGGGTCAGTCCGTTAAGCATCCACTCTTGATTTTGGCTCAGGTCATCATTTCACACTCATGAGATGGAGCCTGCATTGGGCTCCACACTGGGCATAGATCCTGCTTAAGATTCTCTCTCTCTCTCCTTTTCCTTCTGTCCCTCCCCAGCTGGCACGTGGTCTCTCTCAAAAAATAAAAAAATCTCTGACCAAAAACATGAATGAATGAATGAATGAATGAATGAGTGAAATCTCTGACTAGAGAATTATCTATTTCTTCTGTTAATTCTGTCAATTTTTTGCTTTCATTATTCTGAAATTCTGTTTTAAGGCATATACATGTATGCAATTGTTATATGTTCCTGATGAATTAGCTTTTTATCATAAAGATATTTTACCTTTATCTCTGGTAATTCTCTTTGTCTTCAAGTCTACCTCATCTTTTATTAATAAAACAATTCTATCTTTCTCATGCTTACTTTTAAATGATACATCTTTTTCTATCATGTATTTTCAAACTCTTTGTCTTTATATTTCAAGAGCATATCTTATAGACAATATATAAGTATTTTTTATCCATTCTGACTGAGCTCTGCCATTTATTTATTTATTTATTTATTTATCTATTTATTTATTTTAAAAAAAATTTTTTAAGCTTATTTTGAGAGAGAGAGAGAGACAGAGTGTGAGTAGGGTAGGGGCAGAGAGTGAGACACAGAATCTGAAGCAGGCTCCAGGCTCCAAGCTGTCAGCACAGAGCCCGACGCGGGGCTTGAACCCATGAACTGTGAGATCATGACCTGAGCCAAAGTTGGACACTCAGCCGACTGAGCCACCCAGGCGCCCCGAGCTCTGCCTTTTAGTAGTGCAGTTATTAATCTGGTTAGATAAAGGTCTATCATTTTACTTTCTGTAGGTTCATTCTGTTGTTATTTCACTGCTTCTTTTATGTCATCTTTGGGGTTACTTCACCTTTTTAAAAAATTCCATTTTAGTTTATCTATTGACTTTTTAGCTATGGGTCTTTATGTTATTATTTTAAAGACTGCTCTAGGGATTACAATATACATCCTTAACATTTCACCATCTATTCAGAATTAATGTTGTACTACTTCACATAAAATGTAAGAACCTTGTAATCATAGATTAATTTATCTCCTTTCACTTCTTAATGCTATAATTGGCATATGTATGATATCTTTATAACTCCACAGCACAGTGTTATAATTCTTGCTTTAAAGAGTTATATGTACTTCAAATAAGTTAAAAGAAACACAGTCTTTCCTATTTACACATACATAGGTAGATGTCGTTTTTGGCACTTTTCATTCCAGAAATCATCCGTTTCTGTTACATTTTCTGTTCAACAGAATCTCTTTTAGCATTTTTTATAGTATATATCTTCTGATGATGAAGTCTTAGAGGTGTGTGTGTTTGTGTTTGTGTGGTTTTGTTGTAATTGTTTTGAGGAATAATTCACACATTAGTTTCACGTGTACTATGAAATCTTAGTTTTATTTATCTACATATGACTTTGAGTCTTGAAGGATATTTTGACCAGTAAAGAGTTCTATATTTATGATTACTTTTTTTTCTTTTGCCTTTAAACTCATTGTCTTCTGGTCTCTTTTGTTTCATTTTTCTGAAGGTAAGTTCTGAATCATTGTATTAGTGTTCCCATATATGTAATATTTATTTGTCTCCAGTGTCTTTCAGTATTGCACCTGTATCATTGGTTTTCAGCAGTTTGACTATAATATGTTTAAATTGGTTTTCTTTTATCCTGTTTGAGGCTTACTGTGGGGGGGGGGTTAACTATAAATTTATGTTTTTATAACTATAAATTATGTTTATGTATTTTAACTAAAATACGTTTTCAACAAATTTAGAGAAGTTTTAAACTATTATTTCTCTTAAAGTATTATTTTCTGCCTCAGCCTATCTTGTCTTTTTAGGGGTTCCAAGTAGCTGTATGTTAGACCTTTTAATATTATCTCACAGGGGCTATTAAATCTTTATTATTTTTCTGTTCTTCTTGTGGGATAATAATGTTTTGTCTTAAACATTAATGACTCTCCTGTCATCTCAAATCTGTTGTTAACCCATGTTGTGAATTTTTCTCTCAAATACTGTGGGGTTTTGTATAGAAATTCATTTTATTTTATTTTATTTTATTTTATTTTATTTTATTTTATTTTATTTTATTTTATTTTATAGATTCTGTTTTCCTGCTGATATTTCCTACTTGAGCATATTTATTACCATATTTTCCTTTAAGTTCTTGAGTACAGTAATAATAACTGCTGAAAAATCCTTGTCCACAAAATCCTACATCTGGATCTCAGATCAGACTTTCTCAGTTACCTTTCATTCTTATATGAGGTACATTTTCCTATTTCTTCATATGTCTACAAATTATTATTACATTCTGGATACCATGAATACTATCTTGTAGAGCTTCTTGATTTTGTTATATTGGTTGGACAGAAAATCTAAGCTCTATCTCCCTGTGGAAAACAACAGATCAAAATCTATCTTTATTTCTTTGTTCCTTAGCTCTGCTGCTTATAGTCTGACCTGTGTACACGTAGCTTCGAGAACAGCCAAGGGCGGGCAAAATTTATACACACAGTGTAAGGCTTTCCTTATCTGGCTGTTTCCTTTCCAGGATTTTCTCCCTCACTCTGAAGTTGCTTTGCTCACCTCAAACTCAGTCCTCTACTTTATGGCAAATAAGACAGGAGTTTTCTGTTTTAGCCATACCATATGGTGCTATTTGTAGCCAACCCTAAAGCTAAAATTTGTGATGAACAATAAATTCACCCAGTAACTCACCCTTTCCTAATGACAGTTCCCTTCCAATTTGTATCATTTACGTAAAAAATTGAGTCAAATAATTTAAAATAATTTAATATAAAATTTTATGCACAAAGTTGTGATGATTGAACACTCACACAAATAGACACAAAAGAAGCTGAAAGAAATGAATGAATGATGTAGAACACAGGTCAGCAAATTATGGCCCACAGACCAAATCCACTCATCACCTGTTTTGTAAATAAAGTTCTGTTAAAAAAAATAATAACGATAAAGCTTTGTTAGAACACAGTCATGTGCATTTCTTTACAGAATGTCTATGATTGCTTTCACACTGTAATGGCAGAGTTGAGTATTTGCAACAAAGCCCATATATTTCATAGAGTGAAAAATACTTACTGTATGGCCTTTGCAAAAACAGTTTTCCAACTCCTAATGTAAAATCACAATTGTGATAGGTCAGTGTAAACACCTGAATTATTGTTGTTACTGATCACTTTCATCAATTGCTATTACCATTACCAGATACTAAAGCTCAGAATTTATGTGTTTGATTTGTTGTTGTTGTTATTCTGTTTGGCCTATTTTACAACTATATTGTCATTTTAAAACATGTAATTATTAGAGGCACCTGAATAGCTCAATCAGTTAAGTGTCAGACTCTGTATTTCAGCTCAGATTATGATCTCCCAGTCTGTGAGTTCCAGACCTGCATGGGACTCCGCTCTGAAAGTGCAAACCGCCTTGGGATTCTCTCTCTACCCCTGTCCCACTCATTCTCTTTCTCTCTCTCTCAAAATAAATAAATAAACTAAAAAAAAAACTTACGTAATGATTATAAGGCACATATTATTCATTAGCTATAGGCAGGTGAATTTATCATTTTACTTGAAAATTACATTCCCCTTTGTTTAACACTTTTCTTTTCTTCAAATTATGCTTACTAGAATAGCACTCCTCTTACAGTTCCTATAATTAAGAAATCATACTGCTTTCTCAGCCTTACCTTTTCATCTGATGAGTCGGTTTTCAAGTGAATAATTTCTCTGACCTCTACTTAGATGCAGGCTAACGCAAACATAATAATAGACAATGTGGATAATCCCATAATCATTATTTTAGAGAGAGACAGACAGCAAGTATGACAGTGCAGAGCCTGATGTGGGGCTCAACCTAAGGAATTGTGAGATCGTGACCTGAGCCAAAACCAAGAGTCAGATGCTTAACCAATGGAGCCACCCAGGCACCCCTATTTTCCATCTTAATTTAACTGACTAAGCCACCAAGGTGCCCCAAAGATTTACCATAATTTTGATCAGTGTTTCTTCTGCTTTTACTTTGTTTCTGACTTATATTTGCTAAAGTCGGAGTGAGCATCCAATTTAAAAGTTTTATTTTTTTATGTTTGTTTATTTGCAAGAGAGAGAGACACACAGAGAGACAGAGAGCACAAGCAGGAGAGGGGCAGAGGAAGAAGGAGACAGAGGATCCAAAGTAGGGGTTTGAACCCACTTCCGTGAGATCATGACCTGAGCCAAAGTCGGACGCTTAACCTACTCAGCCACCCAGGCACACCTAAAAAGTTTTAATATGAAGCAGAAAAGAAGTTCAAGTGTAGATTTTCAGATCAATTGAAAAAGATGAAAAGAAATTAGGGCCTTGATAGATAGAAACCTTTGTCAGAAGCTCACAGTATTTCTAGGGATTTTAATATGTGAGCCAATAATTTCCCTATGTTGCTTAAATAAATTAGAATGGTTTTGTTTGCTGTATTTGAATCCAAAGGTATTCTTACATATTCCGTATGAACTGTATTTTTAATCTGAAAATATGTCTGATTTAAACATAAACCAAATTAACTCTGAAATCATCAGGTGGCACATAAACCAAATTAACTCTGAAATCATCAGGTTGCTGAAAGCTACAGTTTATCAATTTAAGGTCATTCATTAATCAGTGTTTGGCAGAACTGGTATTGATTGACAAGAGAGCACCTTTGTCTCAACATTCCCAGGAGAATTCCAGAGCTTCACCTTCCTGATGACATTACCATAGCTAGGAGATAGGATTGCTAATTGGCTTGGTCTAGATCACATGATTCACTCTTAGAGCCATGAGAGAGGTCACTTTGTTAGGAAATTAGGAATACAATTGGAATACCAGTGGAAATTGGGGACATTGGCATAGGAGAAGAAGGGATATGAGCTCTGAGAAGGCAACCAATAATTTTCCATTCAACATGCTTTATTTCGTGAATATCAAACTTAAAAGATGAAAAAAGTATGAATATTATCTGGGGTATTATATTTTATCGATAAAGGTTAGTGCTTGTGGGAGTTTCAGTCAAAAAATATATCAGTATCACCCTAGTTTTCCCTTCCTTCCACACCATGGCCAAAATAGCTATTATAAAATGCCTTTTTCCCCACTGAATAATGAGTAAAGATCAAACCCATTAGCACAGTACACATGCCTTCAGCAGTTTTACCACAGCCCCACCCTTCAGCCTCAACTCATGCCATCTATTCTCTTCATCTCCATGCTCAGTCATTTCAGGCTTCTTATATATATTTTCTCCTGTTCTCATTTCCTGAAAGGCCTTCCTTCCTCACCCACTTCAGGCAGAATTGTGTACCTTGTTCTCTAATAACATTGCATACATTATGCATTCCTTAACACCCATGATTTTTCCTAACACTTATCGTAGCATATATGTATATATTCATGCAGTTCTGTGAGTAATATTTGTCTTCTCTGCTAGACTACAAGCTCCAGAGTACAGAATTCAGGTCTGATTTATGCTCTCTTGTATCCTTAATGCCCCCACTGGTGACAAGTGCTCAATAAATATCTGTTGCTATTGAATGTTTTTGAAAATATAAGAGGTAGGGAGACATGATAGTTAAGATTGCTGGCTGTTATGTCAGATTGCCATGAACTCAAGTCTCAGATTCATCACTTACTACCTGGGTGACCTTACACAAGTTTTTAAAATTCTCTGTATCTCTGCTCTCTCATCTATAAAATGGAAATAATAGTACTTGTTTTGTAGGGGGGGGGGGTTTTAAATAAATTTTTTAATGTTTATTTATGTTTGAGAGAGTGCAACTGTGTGAAGGACAGAGAGAGAGGGAGACAGAGAATCTGAACAGGCTCCAGGCTCTGAGCTGTAAACACAGAGCTTGATGCAGGGCTCAAACTCACAAGCCGTGAGTGAGATCATGACCTGAGCTGTAATTGGATGCTTAACTAACTGAGCCATCCAGGTGCCCCTGTACGGTTGTTTTTAATTGGAAATCAGAAAATATATATACAGTGCTAAAATATTATCCCTACCTTTTGGTAAACACCCAACAGTTAGCTGTTATTTTAATTGTGCTTATTGCTGGAGGTTAGAGTCTATGTGTCTGTCTCCTTGCTAGACCATCCACTTCTTTAAGACTACAGCCAACATCACTAATGATGCCAGGGCCTGGCCCGAGGCCCAGCATGTCATAATTGTTCAATAAATGCTTATTGAATTCCATTGTTGTCAAATTTGAGGAATGCTATTTAAAATTAAACCATTTGGTAATAGTGACATGTCTTCCCAAGTTCTGATGTTTTTTATTTTTATAATTATTTACATTATAATTTATTTTATAATTGTTAAAATTAATAGATCTCAGTTCTATCATTTATTTCATGCTTACTCTATTCCAGGTGCTAATGGAACATGAATTATCTCATTTAATTTCCATAACATCATAAAAGGTGTAGGTTTTTAATTATATAGATGAGCCTCAGAGAAGTTAAAGGATTTGCACCAAATTATGTAGCTGGTAACAGGGAAAAATAGAATTCAAAGCCAGTCTTTCCCCTGTAAACGAATATGTGGTAAAACAAAGTACAGTAAAACCTTGGTTTGCAAGCATAATTTGTTCCAGAAACGTGCTTGTAATCCAAAGCAGCTTGTATATCAAAGCAAACTTCATACATATTTCTCCATAAGAAATAATGGAAACTCAGATGATTTGTTCCACAACCCAAAGATATTCATATAAGAATGATTATAATACTGTGATATAATACAAAATAATAAAGAAAATACAAAATATGAAGAAAAATAAATTAACCTGAACTTACCTTTGAAAACTTTTGTGGCTGGTGTGAGGGAGTAAAGAGAGAGGAGGGTTATTGGGTAGGACAACTTTCACTATCACTAACGGAATCACTGCTATCTATTGGCTCAATGGAATCTTTTTCTTTTCATGCAGGTTTAACAAGGAACCTATCCAATTACACTTGCTTTTGCCTCCTTTTGAAGATTTTGTGGAAATGTGACATTGCATTGCCGTTAAACAGATTCATTGCTCGCACTGCTATGGCCTTATTTGGGTGGTGCTTTTCTACAAAATTGTCCACTGTTTCCCACATTTTACACATCTCCCTAATCTCATTTGAAGTGAGGGATTCCTCCATCTTCTTTTCCTCCTCCTCTGCAGACAAGATGCAGACGTAGACTTCTTATTAAATTTTGCAATTTCAGTCACTCGCATACCTCATTCGTACTACTCAATGATTTCCTTCTTAACTTCCACAGTAATCATCTCCTTCTTACCACTTTCCTTTTCAACCTTTTTCTGCATGGGGGCCAGTATATACACTCGCATGGATGTCAGCTACAGTACAATATTAATAAACTCTTGTCATATACTGTATTTAATGTAACTGGCAATAAGGCAGCAGAAGAAAGGGTCTATGTAGGCAGCCTGACCTAGAATGAAGCAAAGCATTCCTGAGCTTACTCTTGTATGGAAAAGCAAAGAACTGTCCATAGGTGCTTTGAAGTGACAAAAAATACACTAGCGCCAGTTGTGGGCAACTTCCAACGTTCTGAAAAATCACTGATTTCTGCCAAACACCATAGCCTGAGACCAACCATCCCAGCATGGGAGATGATCACCCACAGTCCTGCAGTGAGAGAGAGAAGAACCATTGGCTCAGTTGTGATCATATGACATTTGGTATCACATAATACTCATATTGCAAGACATCGCTCATTTATCAAGTTAAAATTTATTAGAAGTGTTTACTCATCTTGCAGAACACTTGCAGAACAAGTTACAGTCCAAGGTTTTATTGTATTCACTTACAATAATAGAAAAGTTTTTTAACCTGTTGAGGATATGCATTTTACTAACCCCAAATAGTTAGTTATGAGTCATAGCTTTGTCACATTGAGCAGTGCTCTAACAAAGGACACTTCCTGCAAAATGAAAGAGACCTCATTGACTCCAGGGCAAATAGTTTCCAAGTGGCTTAGTGGATGAGGCTTCATTAGTTTCAGAGTTTGGCAAAGAGTGCAAAACATTCCATCAGCTTTCCTTGTTTATAGTAAGGACAACATTTAAAAAAAAAGGATTATAAATAGCATTTTTTTATCCCTTTAAATCATTTTTTGGCAGTCATGCACACAACACAGAATGATAAATACATGCAAATGCAAATGTACTGTTCTGCTTACCATAACAGCACCTTCAGAAAGACTTTTTTTTTATTATTTTTTTTTTATTTTATTTATTTTGAGAGAGAGAGAATGCACTCACAAGCACTGGAGGGTCAAAGAGAAAGGTGGGGAGAGAATCCCAAGTAGCACAGAGCCCAACTCAGGGCTCTATCTCACAAACCATGAGATCATGACCTGAGCCAATATCAAGAGTCAGATGTTTAACCAACCGAGCCACTCAGGCACCCCTAGAAAGAGCTTTAAATGCAGTATTCCTTCACTGGTGTTGATGTGTGAGTTGATTTTACCCCTTATAGAAAATGTTTCTTCACTTATGGATTTATCACAGCTATGAACCAGATATCACTAGATAATAATGGTAGTTACTATTCACAATCATAGGAGAAAGAAAGATTTCTAGTTTTCCAAAGGAAGCAACCCAACTCTTGTAGAATAGTATGAGGAGTTCTTAGAGCATAGAATTCTGCACATACTTATCTTTCCCAGGGGGGGTTAACTTTTATTTTTTGGAGAAACATAGACTTCATCCCCTCTCCCATATTTATGCTTAGAAGAAGATAGTATTTTCAAGAACCCATGAATGACATTACTTTTTTTTTAACTTGTTTTATTTTTTATTTTTTTTAAATTTACATCCAAATTAGTTAGCATATAGTGCAATAATGATTTCAGGGGTAGATTCCGTAGCGCCTCTAACCCTATCAGCCCATCCTTCCTCCCACAACCCCTCCAGTAACCCTCAGTTTGTTCTCCATATTTATGAGTCTCTTCTGTTTTGTCCCCCTCCCTGCTTCTATATTATTTTTGCTTCCCTTCCCTTATGTTAATCTGTTTTGTCTCTTAAAGTCCTCATATGAGTGAAGTCATATGATTTTTGTCTTTCTCTGACTAATTTCACTTAGCATAATACCCTCCAGTTCCATCCACGTAGTTGCAAATGGCAAGATTTCATGAATGACATTATTATAAAAGATGCTTTGATGAACTCATTTGATGAGTGCTCAGTAAACAGAGTGTAATTACTTTTTGAAAATACTATTTTGTTCCATTTAAATGTAAAGAACTTGCATAGAAAACCTGATTATAGTTTTGTAATATATAATTTATAAGTAAATCTGTCTGAGGTATCAGCTATATGTTTGGGGTGAAGGGGAGAAGAAAAACCAATGAAGTAATTTATAAATTTGTTTTCATAAGGAAAATATATTGAACATCCACTAATCAGCTCTTATATGTCAAAGACTTAAGCAGGGGAAACAACAATGAGAAAGACATAAACTTGGGGATCACTCAATCTAATGAGGCCAATAGCATGTAAACAAGCAATTACAACACAAGAATAAAGAGATCTACTATCTTAAAACCTCAGCCTTCTCCCAAACCAACACTCTGCTTACTCCTTATCTACCCTACCTGCTGAACAGAGCTGGAGAAGCTAGAATATCAAGCTAACATCTTACTATATATATATGTATATATATACATATTGTATATATATTGTATATATATATACAAAAAAATACAAATAATATATATATACAAATTATATAAATACAAATAATATATATATAATTTATGAACTATATATATACTTATAAGTATATATATTTTATATATATATATATACATATATATATATATATATTCTGAAATCACTGTCTCAAAAAGATCTCTGCACCTAGTACAGATAATCAGTGAAATGATTACCATAAGTTTAGTTAATATCCATCATTATACAAAGTTACTAATTTTTTTAAAATTTCTTATAAGAATTCTTAAGATCTGCTATCTTAGCAATTTTTTAATGTATACCAATGTTGTTGACTATAGTCACCATGCTGTACATTACATCCCCAGGACTTATTTATCATATACCGGGAAGTTTGTGTCTTTTGATCACCTTTATCCATTTTGCCCACCCCCCAACCCACCATCTCTGGCAACTACCAATCTAGCCTTTGTATCCGTGACTTTATTTATTTATTTATTTATTTTAGATTCTGCATTTTAGTGAGATGATATAGTACTTCGTCTGACTTATTTCACTTAGCATAATGCCCTAAACGTCCATCTGCTTTGGTTCAAATGGAAGGATTTCCCTTTTCTTATGGCTGAGTAATATTCCATTATGTATGTATACTACGTTACCCATTTATCTTTTGGTAGACACTTAGGTTCCATGTCTTGACTGATGTAAATAATACTGAAGTAAGTATGGGGGTACTGATATCTTTTCAGGTTAGTGATTTTGTTTCCTTCATATAAATACCCAGAAATTCCATTTCTGGGTTACATGGTAGTTTTGTTTTTAAGTTTTGAAGGAAACTCTACTATTTTTCATACTTCCTTTGCCATTTTAAATAGCCACCAATAGTGCACAAGTGTCCCCTTCTCTCCACATACTCGTCAATCCATGTTATTTCTTGTGTTTTTATGCTAGCCATTCTGATAGATGTAAAGCAATATCTCATTGTGATTTTAATTGGCATTTCCATGATGTTTAGAGTTGCTGAACATCTTTTCATGTACCTCCTGGCCACCTATGTCTTTGGGAAAATGTCTATATGGATTCTTTGCCCATTTTATAATAAAATATTTTTTGCTGTTGAATTTTTTATATATTTTGCATATTAACCCCTTAACAGATACATGATTTGCAAATATTTCCTCCCATTTAGCATATTGCTCTTTGTTTTGTTCTTTTTATTTGCTGTGTAGGAGCTTCTCAGTTTGATATAGTCCTACTTGTTCATTTTTGGTTTTGCTGCCTTTGCTGTTGGTATCAAATCCAGTAAATCATTGTCAAGACTGATATCAAGGAGCTTACCACCATTGTTTTTTTCTAGGAGTTCAATGGCTTTAGGTATTACATTTAAGTCTTTAATCTGTCTTAAGTTCATTTTGGGGTATAGTATAATAGTTTAGTTTTGTTCTTTTGCATGTAGCTGTCCAGTTTTCCCAACACCATTTACTGAGATTGCCCTTTCCCTGTTGTATATTTTGGCTCCTCTGTCGTAAATTAGTTGGCCGTATATGTGTGTGTTTATTTCTGGGCTCTCTATTCTGCCCCATCCATCTCTGTGTCTATTTTTATAGCATTATCATACTATTTTGTTTACTATAGCTTTGTGATATAGTTTGAGATTAGGAAATGTGATGCCTCCAGATTTTTTCTTTCTCCAGATTGCTTTGGTTATTTTGGGGATTTTATACTTCTATACATATTTTAGGATTACTTGTCCTATTTCTGTGAAAAATGCCATTGAAATTTTGACTAGGATTGTACAGAATCTGTAGATTGCTTTGGGGGGTAGCATGGACATATTAACAGTGTTGATTCTTCCAATCCATGAGGATGGAATATCTTTCCATTTATTCGTGTCATCTTCGGTTTCTTTCATCAGTGTCTTACAGTGTTCAGTGTACAAATCTTTCAACTGCTTAGTTAAGTTTATTCTAGGTATTTAAATCTTTTTGATGCAACTGTTAAGATGATTAGTTTCTCTTTCTGGTGGTTCATTATTAGTATATAGAAATGCAACTGATTTTTGTATATTGATTTTATATTCTACAACTTAACTGAGTTTATTAATTATAACACTTTTTTGGTCTAGTCTTAGAGCTTTCTGTATACAAGATTATGTCCTCTGCAAAGAGACAGTTTTACTACTTCTTGTCTGATTTGGATGCTTTTTATTTCTTTTTCTTGCTTAATTGCTCTAGATAGGACTTCCAGCACTATGCTGAGTAAAAGTGGCAAGAGTGGGCATCCTTGTTTTGTTACTGATCTTAAAGGAAAAGCTTTTAGCTTTTCATGTTGACTATGATGTTAAGTTGTGGGCCTGTCATATATAGCTTTTATTATGTTCAGGTATGTTCTCTCAATACCCATTTTTTTAGAGTTTTTGTCATGAATCTATGTTGTATTTCCTCAAATGCTTTTTTTCTTCACCTATTGAGATGATCATATGATTTTTATCTTTCATTTTGTTAATATGATGTATCACATTGATTTGCTGATGTTGGACCATTAAGCATACCTGGAATAAATCCCAGTTAATCATGGTGTGTGATCCTTTTAATTAGTATTGAATTCAGGCTGCTAATATTTTGTTAAGAATTTTTTGCATCTGGAATATTGTCTTAGAATTTTCTTGTAGTATCTGGTTTTGATATCAGGACTTTTTGGACTTGTAAAATGAGTTTGGAAGTGTTCCCTAGTCATCTTTTTATGGGGGCAGGATTGGTATTAATTACTCTTTAAACATTGTTAGAATTTCCCTGTGAGGCTGTCTGCTCCTAGACTTTTGTTTATTGGAGGATTTTGATTATTGAGTTAATCATTACTCCTTATTAATAATTGGTATGTTCAGATTTTCTATTTCTTTTTTTTTTCATGTTTAATTTTGAGACAGAGACAGACAGAACACAAGTAAGAGAGGGGCTGAGAGAGAGAGAGAGAGGGAGACACAGAATCTGAAGCAGACGCCAAGCTCTGAGCTGTCAGCACAGAGCCTGATGCGGGGCTCGAACTCACAAGCCGTGAGTGAGATCATGACCTGAGCTAAAGTTGGACATTCAACTGGCACCCCCAGATTTTCTATGTCTTCATGATTCAGTTTTAGTGGATTGAATATTTTTAGGTTGTCTAATTTGTTTGGCAGGTAATTATTCTTTGTAGTCTCTTACAATCCTTTGTATTTCAGTTGTCTCCTTTCATTTCTAATTTTGTTTGAGTCCTCTTTTTTTCTTTGAGTCTAGCTAAGAGCTGTCTATTTTGTTTATCTTTTCAAAATGCTAGCTCTTAGTTTCAGTGATCTTTTCTATTACCTTTTTAGTCTCTGTTTCATTTATTTCTTCCCTGATCTTTGTCATTTTCTTCCTTCTACTACAGGTTTGAGGTCTCACTTTAAGTATATGACTGCCAACTTCAACTCAGCCCTCATGTTGCTTGCCTGCCATTCTCCCCTATCCTTCCACTCTTCCTCTCTTTCAAACTGCTTTATACTTATTCCTTGGTCTTCATATTCCAGCTTTTGCCTCTTCGCCCGTCTGTCTCAGATGATGACCTTACTTTCTATTTCCCTGAGAACATGAAGAGAGAATATTCACCTGTTCCCACCCTCACATGCACCCTGTACCTGCCCCCCACGCCATGGTCTCTCCTTTCTTCTAGACACAGGAGGTGTGCTGCACTTGCTGTGCCCAACATCAGCCCCTCCACTGTGAACCTAGTCCCATACTGCACCCACCCCAGCACTCTGCTCCCTGAATCCTCTCCCCCCTCCTATCCCCTGTAGGTCATCAGGTTTTTGTCTACTGAATCATTCCCATTAGCATAGAAATATGCTATAGTGTTTCCTGCCTTATTAAAAAAAAAATGAAACAACAAAACAAAAAACCTCTCCCTTGACTCCACAGCCCCTTTTAGCAATCACTCATTTCCTTACAACAAAACTCCTCAAAAGAACCATATGAGCTTGCTGTTTTCACTTCCTCTTCTGCATTCTCCCTGGACCCGCTCTAATCAATCCCACTACGTGAATGAAGCAGCTCTTGTCAAGTGACGACACACTGCCAGATTCAGGGGTCAATTCTCAGTTTTCATCCTCTTCACCCTGTCAGGAGCATTTGACACACTTGATCACACCGTCTTTCTTTTATAAATAACAGTGTTACTGAGATATAATTTATGTACATAAAATTCACTTTTAAAATTAGAATTCAGTGATTTTTTAGTATATTTACAAAATTGTGCAACTGTCTACACTGTTTAATTCCAGAACACCTTCATCCAAAGCAAACCCCATACCCATTTGCAGTCACTCCCCATTGCTCAGTCCCTGGAAGTCACTGAGCCACTCTCAGTCTCTGTAGATCTGTGTGTTCTAAACATTTCATATAAATGGAATAATACACTATGTGTCTTTTTATGTTTTCCTTCTTTCACTTAGGGTAATATTTTTGAGATTCATCTATGTTATAGTATGCATCAGTACTCCATTCCTTTTTATGGTTGAATAGCATTCCATTGTACAGATAGACACATTTTGCTTACCCAGACATCAGTAGATGGACATATGAGTTGTTTCCACTTTTTGGCTATAACAGTTAATGCTGCTATAAACATTCATGTACAAGTCTTTATGTAGATACATGTTTTGGAATTGCTTTATAACATGGTAACTGTATTTATTCCTTCCCTGTTGAATCCCTTTACCCTTGCCTTTCAGGATATTCTCTTAGTTTTCCTTCTACCTCACTGTTCACTCCTCAGTCTCTCTGGGTCTTCTTTCTCCAACCTTGGCATGCTCTGGATATCAGTTCTTGGTCTGATCTCTTCCCTTCTCTATTTAGATTCACTCCCTAGACGATCATTTCTAATTACTTAGTTTTTAAATATCATCCATATATATAGATGGCTCCTAAACTTGTATTTTCAGTCCAAGTTTCTCAATTCCAACTACTATATCCAGCTGTCTCCAACTCTCTGTTAGGTGCATGCATGTCCAAAGTTATTAAAGTTTTTAGCACATCCAAGGCTATAAACTCCTGATTTACCCACCAAAATCTATACTCCCTGCTATCTTTCCTAACTCCCTGATGGCAGTTTCATCATCCTTGACTCTTGCCTGCCTCACATCCAGTGCTTCAGCAAATCCTGTTGATTCCACATTCAGGTTATATCCAGAATCTAATAATGCCTTCTAACCAGCTCCTGGATTCAAGCCATAAGCATCTCGGCTACTTCCTAGTTGGTATCCTTGTATTACTCTGCCCCTTCTACAAGTCTCTTCTCAATGCAATACTAATGACCCTGTTAAAATGGAAGTCAGACACGTTACTTTTCTGTTCAACATCTTCCAAAAAGTTTCTGTTTGCACAAGGTAAAAACCAAAGTCTTTAAAATACCTATGGGTATACATGATCTGGGCCCTCTGCTACATCACTGGCCTCATCTCTTGCCACTCTTCTGATTCATTCAGCTCCAGCCACAGTGACCTCCTTACTGTCCCTCAGACTTGGGAATCATGCTTCCTTCTCAGGACCTTTGCCCTGCTCTTTTCTCTATCTGGAGTGTTCCTCCCCAAACATCCCTTTCAGACATGTCTTTATTTATTTATTTATTTATTTATTTATTTATTATTTATTTATTTATTTATTTTTAGGTCTGTGTTCAAGACTGCCAGTGGCCTCCCCAAAACCTATTCTCCCTCCCTCCCTCCCTTGGCTTTATACACTGAATTACATCTATAAGACTACTTTCTCTAACTTCCCAGGCAGCTGTGTGTCACCATGTGACTAAATTTTGACCCAATAAAAGTAAGCAGTTATATTTCCCTTTAAGGTGAGCCATGCCCTTCCTTAACCCTCCCTCCATCCCACCAGGTTTGTAACACAAACCCATGAGGGTTTTTACCCTCATAGAATTTATATCTGGGTAGGAGGAAAAGACAACAAATAAATAAGCAAAAGTAAATATACAGTGTGTCAGATGGTATTATGTGCAGTGGAGATAAATAAAGCAAGGCCAAGGAAGTGGGGAGTAGTGCATAAGGGAGAATTCTGCTATTTATTAAATTGTGTCAAAGAAGGCGTTACTGATAAAGTAGTATTTGACCAAAATCTTGTATCAGTTTGGATTAGGTTCGCTTGCATATAAATAAACCCCGAACAACATTGACTTAAACAAGATAGAAGTGCGTTTTTCTCAAATAAACAAAACCTGTATGTCAGGCTGGCACCGATAATGAGACTGTACCAGGTAGCTTACAACTTCACACAATGGCAGCACGCTCCTGGCCCAAGGTGTTGCCATCTGGGCCACAGAAGGTATGTTGCCTCCTTGGATTACCACTAATCAGCTAGTTCGCCCCGAATTTTACACTTTATCACTTTATTTCTCACTGTCACTTTGGTCAGGAGAAAGGGCTTTTAATAGCCAGTTTTCCTTCATCTATACAACCTTGGGCAGCTCATTTCAGTTCTCTGGACCCCTGGACTTCATTTTTTTTTTAATGTTTATCTATTTTTGAGAGAGAGTGAATGAGCAGGGGAGGGGCAGAGAGAGAGGGAGAGAGAGAGAATCCCAAGGAAGCCCTGTGCTTTCAGCACAGAGCCCGATAAGGGGCTGAAACTCACGAACTGTGAGATCATGATCTGAGTCAGACACTTAACCAACTGAGACACCCAGGCACCCCTAGACTTTATTTTTGAAATAAAGGAGTTGGAGTAGACCTCTCTTCAATTCAAAACCTGAGTGGTTCTAAAATAAACATCTGATTTGTTAATTTTCCACCTAATTTTTCTGGTATAAATGTGGAACTTATATGACCAGCTATAATCAAACAATTCAGTTATATAATGTTTTTTTTTTTTTTACCTCAACACTTATTTTCAAAACCTCAAAGAGAAATTATTTGCTTCTTGGCAAATTTTAAAACTTTGAATCAGCAGCAGCACATATTATTCTAAGGTGTTTGTTTCTAATTCACCTGCCCAGGATCTGTCTCAGAGATATTCCTTCAGACTGAGAAATGGGGTGGTAGGATAAATTAAGGCAGGTGTACTTTTTAAATCTCCAAAGGATATTGTGATGTGCCCCACTGGGTCAGAACCACTTTTTCACAGCATTCCTTCCAGTGTTGGTAGCATCCTTTTGGAATAAGCTTCCAGAGAACATCCTATTTTAAGACTCCTTCACCCTGTATAATCCTGTCCTCTACATTAGCAAGAACTTGAGGTCAAAAGATTGTATTTGGGATGAGATGATAAACATTCTCATTGATTGATCATTGATTTTGATAATTAGAAATAAGTGATCAAAAATTTTAAAGCAAATTTTTATTTTACTAATAGAAGGAAAATTTTTGAAAGTCTTCTATGTAAATTCCTAAACTGCTCACTTTACAATTACTTTCTGCGTGAATTTTTTCCCTGGTAAAAGACCTGAAGTCAGGGACATGAATGAATAACTTTGTAAAATAGCAGTTGGAACTGTGTTGATGTGAATAAGCCTCAGCTTACTGCCATGTACAGATTGATCTGTGAGCAGATTCTAAAAGGTGAGACTTCTTGAGCCTATGTCCCAGGTCAGACGGCTCTACTGTGGGATCGCTTATGCTGAGTAAATGTAGCTTCCTGCCCCTTCTTCCCATTTCTGTACCATAGCCATTTTAAAAATTAACTTATAAGATTTGAAACAATATAAATGAAATTTCTAAAATAAGAGCAATGCTTACACAGGAGAATGAATTTACTTTATCGTATCAACGGATAATCTGTTAACATTTCAGTGTTTCTGAGAGGAAGGTAGATGATGTTTAGTTTGGTCATTCATTTGTTCTTTTATTACTCAAATATATAGTGGTTGCCTACTATTTGCCAGGTGCTGTTCTAGGAGCCAAGGCTACAGCAGTTAGCAAAACAAACAAAAATCTCTGCTGTGATGCACCTACCTTTGCAGAGGGGAAAGGAGATGAAAAGAGAACAGTTAAGGAACACCAAGTGCTGAGGGTTCCTTACTTGATTGGTACACACTCTGAACCTGTAATTGATCTATCTGATCTCTTTCAAGATAAACTATTTTTTTAATTGTGAAATTTTTGTCTTTGTACACAATTTTTCTAACAAAGTTAAAGTGATTTTATTCTAAAGTACAGACTAAAACTTAGATCAAGATGAGATTTTAATTAGTTATAACTTTAACACTGACCCACTTTTACAAAAAAAGGGAGGGAAGGAGGGAGGGAGGGAGGAAGGAAGGAAGGAAGGAAGGGAGGGAGGGAGGGAGGAAGGAAGGAAGGAAGGAAAAGTATGTACAAGAAACTCCCCAAAATTCCCTAAAGCATGTTAATAGCTTTCTCAGAAAAAAGCCTGGGCCATCAATTAGCACTGTCACTGGCACATAATAGATTGATCAGATTATCAGAAAAACTGCAGCTGTTTAGTAAAAAAAACAAAAAAACAAAAAACAAAAAAAAAAGACCTCACTTTTGAAAAGCAAACTTAGATATTTTTAATTAAAAACAAAGGCTTTTTTCAGATTTAGAGGACTTTTTTAACCTTTTTTACCCTAGAAATGTCTTTTTAAAAAAAATCGGAGTTTAACATCTCTTTTCTAGTGCTCTGTTATTTCACCATTTCTTCTTATGAAGATTATGACTTGAATGAGCATGAAGTTTGGCAAGAGGCTATGCCCTCTTCCATACAAATGATAAGCGGAGAGAAAAAAACGGTCAAGGAGATGAGACAGTCTAATAGTCTTTATTTAGAACGTCTAAATGTTAAAAATTAACTTTTCAGACTCCTTCTGTCACAACTTCCTTCATTATTTGAGCCTTGATTGTGATTTTCTGCCCTATTCTAAACAGAGCTCAAAGTATCTGAGGATGAAAAGAATAGACTTAACAGTTTTTCTAATTTCAAATTGCAAGCCCAGCAACTGACCAGGACTTAGGGTGACTCCTAAGACCAAAATATTATTTTTTTATGCTTGAGCTTCAAAAAACTTAAAACTACTTTGATAGCATTCTAAATTGTTGTTATAAATTGTCCTGCACTTGAGGAGGGGAGCTGAGATGGAGGCATAGTAGGAGGACCGTAGGCTCATCTTGTCTCTCAAACACAGCTAGATAACTATCAAATCATTCTGAAGACCCATAAATTTTCCTGCACTTGATTCATATGCACATTACTTTGCTGGGAAGAAACCCATAATAAGCAATGAACTCACTCCACCTACACAAAGAAAAGGGAGATTTGGATTTTAGAGACTGGTCCCTGTCTAGTCAACTGAGCCTTTCCTCCTGACTCACCTGCCATCCCTTTGTTTCAGTCCTGTAGGACACACAACTCTTACCCTGCAGTTGCCTGGGGGATGGAAGGCCTGTACTTATGACTTACAATTGTGGCCTCACAGTGATAGATTCATATGGATAAATATTAAATTGAGGTACATGATTTTTTAATGTTGTTAGTCACATCAATGTATAAAGGTAAATCAGAGCCTAGTTTCACAGATGTTTTTCTGGTTCTGGATTTCCTGTTCGATTTTTAAAGATGAGACCATGTTAAAATATTGGCAGTGTTGACTGTGACAAAATTTGTTTTTTGGCCTTTGAAATTTATTTGTGTATGTTTTAAGTATGGTGATGATCTGAGTTTTATTGGAGGTATATACCTATATGCATTTTTATTTGCTCAATGGGCTCACACTGTATTATATATCATAACACAATTTCACAGTCTCATTAAAAACTTTAGAGATATTTTAATGGCTGAGATATCCTTCAAAATATAGATGTGCTATAATTGCCTATGATAGTAATTTGACTTTGTAAAATGCTTACATTTTTGGCCCATTATAAATAAAAAAATATGAATACATTTTCTGTATAGTTTTGTCCTCATAACTGACTTTTTCTCCTAAGATTATACTGCTAGAACAGTTCAGTAGATGCCAGAGAGATAAATTTAAAGAGAGTTTTAACTACTAATGCCAAAAAAAGGGAAGAAAATGGTTTGCGTTATGGACTGTAATGTGACTTTCATCCAAAAGTGTCTTTTCTTCTTGCAATTCTAATGTTTAACATGTAACCAGATATAGAAAGTAATGGTAAGCACGAGTACTGAGGCCTGATTCCCTGGGTTGTAACTGTAGTTCTGCCACTTACTCAATAGAACAAATAATTCAAACTCTTAATGCCTCAGTTTCCTCATTTGTGAGATGGTAATAATAGTCGCTGCCTCTTTGGGTTGTCATGACAATTAAATAGATTAATTGATATAAATCTCATGGAACCATGCCTAACACAGAGTAACACTACATCTTTACAACTAATAGCAGCAACATTCAGGAGAATATTTCCTAATTTTACTTTATCAAAGGTTATTCTTTTGTTTCTAGCCCCATGGCATCTCAAAATCTAAAGCAGCTTGAATTACTTGTGTTAGACTATTCCATACCTGCAAATACATGCATGGAATGTGCTCTTTTTACAGTCTCTGGAATTGTTAGTATTTCGGTTATACACATCAATCACACAACAAGTGCCTAGATCCTTATCTCAAACAGTCAATGGCAGAATTCTTCTGAGCAAAGTGTTTTTCATAAATGGTTTGGGGGCTTTTATAGTTTTCACTTCAAGTACAGTATCATGAAGCAATCACTAAAAAAAACGAAGCCAAGTCTGCTTTGACTTAATGGATATCTCCAGTGGAAAGGAAAAGCTTTGTCACCTCAGTATTCCAGATGGTTGGCAGTTTTCCAACTGCAGCCACATATTATGAGGGAAACTGCAGGTGGATCTCTCGAAGCACATGAACTCCCTTTATCATAGGCTTTTAGCCCTATTTGGAGTCCCTGCCCCACAGAGCTTGACTGAACCTCACAGAATCAATATCACCCATGACTAGACAAGGCAGGCCTAGATGACCTAGCTGGCCCATTTTTGCTAAACCTATAGCTGACCTGGGCCCATTACATCTTGGCAATGGCAAAAAAAAAAAGGGAGGGTGGAGCCAGAAGAAAAGGATAGAAAAAGAGGAGCTGGGTCAATACAGGTTTCTTCTTACCATGCCCCTGAATCAGTTTCTCAGCTTTAGCCCTACTGACATTTTGGATCAGATAACTCTTTTTTGTGACAGGCTGTCCTGTGCATTGTAAGATGCTTCATCACATTCCTGGTCTTTACCCACTAGACTCTAGTAGCACACCCACTCACCCCCATCATGACAACCAGTAACGTCTCCGGACAAAACTGGCTGCTGGAGAGAAGAACTGCTTTAAGGCTACACTGTAATAAGATGTCTCCTTGTATCCTTTGCCTTGGATAACTGGGGTCTTCCTCCTCCTCTGAGAGTTCTATGATGAAAGGAGCCCTGAATACCACCTTAAAGTGTAAACGTTACACAATCTGAGGTGGACACTCAGAGCATAAAAATAAAACTATCTCTTCTACCTACCTTATAAGGCCAAGGCTCAAATCACGTGCCTCTAAAAAGCTCAATTCCAGCTAAGGCAAAGACAGTGATCTCTTTACTTTTCTCAAAGTTAATACATTTGTACTAAAATTAATGACAAAGGTAGAGCAGCCGATTTTAAATTTTTATCTATTTTTCCTACAGTAATCATATCTGTAATGAAATGTGTAGTCTTGAAGGTACATCTTCATGATGGTATCATTTATCTCCTTTAAAAACATGCATTCCACGGGGCGCCTGGGTGGCTCAGTCGGTTAAGCGTCCGACTTCAGCTCAGGTCACGATCTCGCGGTCTGTGAGTTCGAGCCCCGCGTCAGGCTCTGGGCTGATGGCTCAGAGCCTGGAGCCTGCTTCCAATTCTGTGTCTCCCTCTCTCTCTGCCCCTCCCCTGTTCATGCTCTGTCTCTCTCTGTCTCAAAAATAAATAAACGTTAAAAAAAATAAATAAAAATAAATAAATAAAAAAAACATGCTTTCCTTTTAAAACGTGTGTGTGTATATATTTATATAGTGTATATATATATTTATATAGTTTATATGTATATATAGTGTATATTTAGTGTATATATATAGTGTATATATATATATTTATATAGCGTATATATATATATAGTGTGTGTATATATATGTGTGTGTGTGTGTGTGTGTGTGTGTATATATATATATATATACACACTCTATAGTTCTAATGGTCTCAGAGTTACTGAGCTACCTTTTTCTAACAATTTTGTTCTCTCATAGGCTTCATGTGGTGTTTTCATGTACTTGTGCATAAGATCAGCTCTTTGGACTACTTTAGTATATATTAATAAATTTATATTTTAAAGTTCATGGCTAATGACAATCCTGTTGTATTTAAAAAAATTTTTTAATGTTTATTTTTGAGAGAGAGAGAGACACACACACACACACACACACACACACACACACCGAGCGTGAGTGGGGGAGGGGCAGAGAGCGAGGGAGACACAGAATCCAAAGCAGGCTCCAGTCTCTGAGCTGTCAGCACAGAGCCCGAGGTGGAGCTCCAACTCATGAGCCATGAGATCATGACCTGAGCCGAAGTCAGATGCTTAATGGACTGAGCCACCCAGGCACCCCTCTATTTTATTTTTATAGAGATTAAATCATCACAGAAAAATACTTTGAAAAATGTGCCTGATAGAGTTTATGGTATCTGAGTCTTAAGTGATCTGTTTATGTAGTCTATTTTAATGTAAACTGACCAAGTGGAATCAGCTACATGTTACCTTTCTACCTTAGAATATTTCTCCTTTACATAAACTATTGAATCAACTTTAGAACGCCCAAATTATCACTGAACTTAAAATGCTATGTCCTTATTTTAACACCATAAAATGTTGCCAAACAACTATTCTTATATTTGTTTTAATATTGAGAGAATTAAGTCTGGGTATGAGAATTTTTAGCTAACTAGTTTGAAATCTTACTGCTTGTTCAGTGTATTTATTTTTCCTGTCTACTCATATGAAAAATAGCCACATGCAAAAGAGCCCCTTTTATGAAATATATAATAGCATATATTTGTACTTTTAATATGTTCTCTTGCTGTTTACCTAAATATTTCTTTCATAAGTAATCTTGGCAAATATCTCAGTGAACTATAGTTTATAATTTTAAAAAATTCACTTTCCCTTGATTTTCATGAACTTTTGTGAACACTCTACAGAGAAATGTAATGGAACAATTCATTGGTAATTGTCAGATTTGGGCAAGTTTTACTTAACAATATTAATAAGTTAATATTAAATTAATTTAAATTAATATTAAAATTAATATTTTGAGTACTTTGCTCTGTGGTAAATGTAACTATTTGCTAAATTATTTTCATGTGTTATTTTTGTAATTCTCATAGAGGTATGAATTTATTAAATATTGATGTTTATAACTGTCCCCATATTACTTTTTTTAATTGCCTGTTACCCTAGTTTCTTGGTCAGTCAGTGTCTTTGGAATATCTTACAGTTGAAAAGTGTGCTGTTGGAGCACCCGGGTGGCTCAGTGGGTTAAACATCTCACTCTTGGTTTTGGCTCAGGTCATGATCTCATGGTTCATGGGTTTGAGCCTCATGTTGGGCTCTGTTCTGATACTGCAACGCCTGCTTGGGATTCTGTCTCTCTTCCTCTGTCTCTGCCCCTCCCCTGCTCATGCACTCTCTCGAAATAAATAAACTTAAAAAGGAAAGAAAGAAAAGAAAAAATACCTTCTAAAAAAAAGTGTGTTGTCTGACAATAAGTATTAATGGGTTCAAAACTTAACTAGACTCAATGGCCAAAATGTTAAAAATAATAATATAAATAAGAGGAGGAAAAGGACACGGTAGAGGAGGAGAAAGGGGAAGAGAATGAGACTATAATCTCTGTGTCCAGACATCTGGCTGAGGCCATATAACTTAAAAATATAAAACAACTATCAGGCGACATGAGATCAAGCATGGATTTTGTGGCAGTGTATTACAGGAATTCAAAGTTGGGAAAGGTCATTAAGACCTGAGCTTAGTTAGAGACGCTCTGTGGAAAGTGGATTCTTAAATTTTTTTTTAATCTTTCTACTTATTTTTGAGAGAGAGAGACAGAGTTTGAGTAGGGGAGGAGCAGAGAGAGAGGGAGACCCAGAATCCAAAGCAGGTTCCAGTCTCTGAGATGTCAGCACTGAGCCCGACGCAGGGCCTGAACCCGTGAACCGTGAGATCATGACCTGAGCCAAAGTCAGACGCTCAACCGACCGAGCCACCCAGGCACCCCGGGAAGTGGATTCTTCTCTCAGCCTCAAAGGAAGTTAAGATTTGGTTTGGTCTTAGGCAATTGGTGAGTGGCCAGTGATGAATAGATGACATTCCAGTTGAAGGACAAGTATAAGAAAAGTCCAGGAGATGAGAAAGAGCTTCCTGTGTAACAAATACAATTGATCTGAGGGTGTGAATTTTTCCTGAAACTCTCACATGATTTTTACACAATTTCAGGAGAAGGATATCAATTGTATTCACATTGTTTCTGATGCAATATAAAAGCATGAGGGTGTTTCTGGGGTTGGAGGGAGCACATAACCTCAGATAGGAGAAGTCAGTACACCAGGGTTTACTTGGCACTTGTGTTGCCCATGCTTCTAGAGACAGAAGAGAACTAAAAAGGTGCATTTTTCCTAGCTATTTCTTTAGTTAAAAGTGTATTAGACCATACTTTGCCCTATAAAAGAAGATGACAACAGAAACTATTAGCGAACTGGTGCAGATTTTACTTGCTGGTAGTAAATATTTCTGGACACCTTTCTGATATTGTCATCCTTCATTTCAGTGGTTCTCAGCCCTTTTTGTCCCCTGTCTTTTTCTATTTCTTCTTTCCTTCACTCCAGGTTGCCACTCTGATATACTCTCATAATCTCTCATTACACAGCATAATTATTCTAATGGTGGGGGCTAGGGGAGGGATGGATGGGGTAAGCCTGGGGAAGATTTGTATCAGAATCCAGGAGAGGGATGTGGGATGTATATGGTTTGAAAGTTCCCCTTGGAAGTATTGATATCTCCCTTTCTCTGTGCCCTTTGCTTTTTAGCAATTTATTTTTAATATTTTAAATTCTATACCTAGGTTGGTATTTTTCTGGAATGTTATTAATACATTAGGTTACTAATAAATTAGAACAAATTATCTTTGATAACTTAATCTGAAAGATTTTTTTAAATCCGCCCTCCTCCCCAAATTGTATTTTCTAGATCCCAAAATCCAGGAGTGAGGGATCTATTCAGTCACACAGAGTACCACAACCAGAGCTGTCAGATGGTGTTCCTCAGGTCAGCCTGCGGCTAAGTCATAGAAAACCCTACTGGAATGATGTGAATTCAGCAGAAGATGCTAGTGGTGCAAAGTTGGTATCCAGGTTGGCATGTTTCTTTTGTTTACATGTTACAGCGTGTATTGTCTGCTCCCATGTATAGCCTGGCATACTTAGGAATGTTTGCATGTAACTACCACTGGGGTCAACAGGATGCAGATCAGTAAAACTATTTAAATTTCCTTCTAAGTTTTGGGAATTTTATTTGAGTAATAGTTCTTACCACAGAAGTGTTCCTGATTTGTTATATGTACTTTTTTGTTTATGTTTTAAAACAAAGTATCTAGTCAACTGGACTGTGCTAGGCTCAGAGTTGTAAGTGGGAAGAGTTACTTCTTGGTTCCCTTTTCATAATATGGTCAGTGGCCAGTATTATTTGCAGTCAAAATGGAGATCAGAGTTGTTACTGGAACCAGCTGTCACTAACACATTTGAATGTATCATTTTAACTATTTATTATGTTGCACATTATACCGGAAAACAAACCTCTTTGTTATACTTGAAGAAGACATGTAGGGTTGTTTGTTTTTTTTTTTTTTTAATAGATAAAATGGAGTCTGAATCTTTTTAACTCCTAGCATTTGGAAGTTTTTCCCTTTAAGAATTTTCAGTCTTTTGTTATAACTTAAAGCCCATTTATTTAAAAATCCATTATAGGGGCGCGTGGGTGGCGCAGTCGGTTAAGCGTCCGACTTCAGCCAGGTCACGATCTCGCGGTCCGTGAGTTCGAGCCCCGCGTCGGGCTCTGGGCTGATGGCTCAGAGCCTGGAGCCTGTTTCCGATTCTGTGTCTCCCTCTCTCTCTGCCCCTCCCCCGTTCATGCTCTGTCTCTCTCTGTCCCAAAAATAAATAAACGTTGAAAACAAAAAATTAAAAAAAAAATCCATTATAAGAAAGCTCTAGAGAATTGAAAGATATTTAAGACATTAAATAGATAAATAATATAGCTCAGGAGCTTACCACTTTGGATTACCTTATGAAAGAAGGAATTCCTATAAAAGATGAAGAGAATTTAAATAGGAAGAGAAAGAAGGCCTAGTCAGGAAGTATAATAGAGGTATTTGGGAAATAGAAAACAGGTATCATGTGAGGAATTGGTTGGAGATAAGGCTGGGAAAATGGAGGGCGCCCAGGTCACTGAGGACCTTGAATGCCAACTAGAAATATTTTTGCATTTAGTCTTTCCTTCACTGAACAAATGATCAGCACTTAATCTCTGGTTCCAGGAACTGCTTTAGGATCAGGGATGCAGCACTGAACAAGGCCAACCAGGCCCCTGTGTTTATGGAACTTACATTTTAGTGAAGGGAGTAATAGGAAAACACTTAGAAAAAGTGGGCGGGGGGCGGCGGGGAGCCTGTGGAGATCATTTCAGCTCTAATAAGTGGGGATATTAAGAAACTAAATCGGGTTAATGTCCCAGACTCACACAAAGACAATTTTAGTTTGGGCAGGGAAAGCCTAAGCTGAGATGCAAAGGGGGAAGAGAGTGTTGATGAAGGTCAAAGAAAGTGCATTTCTATGCAAAAGAACTAAGCTAGGGAAGTGGGCTTCATCCTGTAGGTAATAGGAAGCCACTAAAAGTTTCACCTGGGTAGGAGTAGGTGATGGGAACCATGGAAAATTGTATACTAGAAAAAGTAATCTTTCATCAGCCTGCAGGATCAGTGAGACAAGGGAGGGCTGGAGGTAGTTATAGTATTGATTCATTCAACTGTCATTAATCTTTATGGAGATCTAGTTATGTGGCATTTACTTGCTGGTGCTGGCAATTCAGAGAATTAAGAGACCTAAGTCTTACACTTGGGACACAGAGGAAAAGTAAATAAAAGTTGAATTGTGATCATTAAACACACATATACTAGGTGCCCATCATCTACCAAGCACTGTGAAATGGTCTGGTGATAAAGTCGTAAGTAAGGTTCAGGTGCTCTTAAAAAGCTTCCAGTACAATACCCAGGGTGCTGTGTGAGGCCAGAGGAGGGGAACAGACCACATCAGGAGAGGAGGGTCAGAGAAGGTTTCAGAAAGAGGACAACTTTAGAAATAGGACTAGTAGGATAAGTAGAAGTTTGGGGGGCAGGTAAATCGAGACAAGGTGCTCCTGGAAGAAAACAACATGTGCCAGGACATGCGGGGTGGTGAGGACAGCTCAGAGAACAGCAAGTGTTGCAGTGGATTCAGGACCCTGGGGTTTAGAATGTAGATGAGGCTAGAGGTGGGCTAAGAGGCTAAATAGATCAGATCATGAAAAACTGTCCCCCATATTAAAGGCTTTGGATTTTCTCTTGACCATGACAGAATGTGATCGCAGGAATATAAGGTGGCGGGCAATCCAAGCAGACTTGTATTTTATAAAGGCTCCTGTGGCATCTGTGCGGAAGGAGAGGTTATGGGTGCGTGGGATCAGTGAGAAGGCCACATGGTGGACCCAGTGCCACCTGTGAATCTTGGCAAAGGGGCAGACGAGTCTGCACTTTGACAGAGGGCACGAGTGGACTCGGTCCAGAAAGGGTTGGGCTTGTTTTGTTTGTTTTACTCCATTTGGGGTGTTATAATATTTTAACAACTGAAAGGCCGGTTTGCGTGCATGGACAGAAAGACCCTGATGTTCCTAGCCTGGAGGTAATACAACAAGGCGTCCAGAGGGAATTCGGAAACGAGGGAGCAACATCTTGAGAAGCACAGGCTATGCACCTGCTGGATAGCTGTGCTGCTGGGGCCGGGTTTGTGCTATGTGCAGTCTTCACCACTGAACGGCAAGGGTGTCATCAGTGGAGGAACTGGCCTTGGGCAGTGAGGAAAGCTCCAAAAATAATAAAGGCCAAAGATAGAAATACTGGACCTTTTTAAAGTTTTCTTCTCTAGTTTAAATATCCAAGTCAAGTGGCTGGGTGACAAGAGCTAGTGTAGATGTTATCTTCTGAAATTACTTGGTAGAGAGTTATGCCAGGAATGCCTTAATGAAATAATGAAAAGAAAAATTTTAATATTTGTTCTTTATATCTTTTTTTTAATTCATCCAGGCAGAAAATGAAAGGGAAGAAGTTTCATAGGGCACCTGGGTGGCTCAGTCAGTTGAGCATCTGACTCTTGATTTTAGCTTGGGTCAAGATCTCATGGTTGGTGAGATTGAGCCCCACATGAGGCTCCATGACCAGCATGTAGCCTGCTTAGGACTCTCTCTCTCCCTCACTCTCTCCTCCTCCCCCGTTTGTGCTCTCTCCTGAGCATGCTCGCTCGCTCGCTCTCTCTCTCTGTCTCAAAAATAAATACTTAAAAAAAAAAAAGAGAGAAACCATGCTACTCATCATCAAGCAGTATTAACTCATCCAAGTTCTCGTCTCTGTCCATAATCTGTAATGTCCATTCAGAGATTTTACTATTTACTCTTTATATACCTCTTCATAGATGGTGAGACAAATTGTCAAAAGACAAATGGAGATAATTAAAATAAATTTAACTAAAAATAAACTTTAAATCCTTCATATATCTTTGAAGTAAGAGAATGGATATTATGGCAATTTTCATTTCAAAAATGCACTGATGAAGCTGTTTCTATTTATTGTCCAGAACAAGTTATTAGTTCATAATTTTTTTAAAATTTTTTAGTGTTTATTTTTGATAGAGCACGAATGGGGGAGGGACAGAGAGAGAGGGAGACGCAGAATCCCAAGCAGGCTACAGACTCTGAGCTTTCAGCATGGAGCCCAATGCAGGGCTTGAACCAATGAGCCACGAGGTTATGACCTGAGCCAAAGTAGGATGCTTTACCAACTGAGCCACCCAGGCACCCTAGTTCATAAATTTTTAAATAAATTCGAAGTGGTATATGTGATATACACACAACTTTTTCTAAATCTTTAAGGAAGATTTTCCTTAACAGTTGATTAGTTGTGCCAGTCTTTTTTTTTTTTTTTTAATTTTTTTTAAAGTTTATTTTATATTTGAGACAGAGAGAGACAGAGCATGAACGGGGGAGGGACAGAGAGAAAGAGGGAGACACAGAATCGGAAGCAGGCTCCAGGCTCTGAGCCATCAGCCCAGAGCCCGACGCGGGGCTCGAACTCATGGACCGTGAGATCGTGACCTGAGCTGAAGTTGGACGCTTAACCGACTGAGCCACCCAGGCGCCCCAGTTGTGCCAGTCTTAAAACAGAAAGGTTGGCAATAGTGTATTAAATACATTGTTGTGTGCCTATTACCTAATACAAGATTTACTTTGGTTTACCAACTTTTTTTCTAGGAATTGTCAGGCAGCCTTTAGCTGGGTTTTTCCTAGTATTGATTTTTTTATTCTGTAGTTGCTCTTTGGGGAAAAAAATTTAGCAGAATTTATTCTTGTTTGGTCTATGACCTGGTGAGTTTGGTTTACTTTACAAAAAAAAGAAAATCGTTCTGTCTGTACTTTAAAAATCAGTGCACCACTTTTATACCTCATGGTTTGGTTTACAGCAGAATTACCATATTAGTTAATAACAAAGATAAAACCAAGAAAGAACCTTTTGGTACTGAGATTTCCAGAATGGTGAAGTGTCCTATGATTTTTAAACAACAGGTTAAAGGCTAATTTCTAGGGCTTTTGAGAAGCAATTTTTGGCTAACAGTGTGTGTTGATAACTTTGAATGTTTAGAGTTGAGGCCTTGTTCAGTATTTTTCCCCAGGTTGTCTCACTTGGTCTTTTTCTTCTTCATTTCAGTTCTTCTAGGGAGTCTCATTTCTTCTTAAGATGTAATAGAAGTATGAATTGTTACCAGCATGTATTCACTATTTTGTAGTCTTCAGATAGTGGCAGCAAAAATAAAAGTAAAGAGAGCTACACACTTAAAGTGTGATGTTTTGAGAGTTCAAAAAGGAGGGGATATCACTTACTGCTTACAGGCTGATTTCTATCTTGGAGCATAATTTATTTAGATGAATGACATTTTTTCCATATTTCTATAATTTTCAAAAATTGGCATTGAGGCTATGATCATATAAACAATCATTTTTCTTCATAGAATCTGTCCCAATTAGAGTGATTCAATGAAAAAAGCTTAAGGATAAGTATCTCTTGATTTTGTTAGAGCTCAGTAGAATTATCTATTTTATATTGAATTCCAAGCCAAAGACAGAAGTACTTATTGACATGTTCACTTAATTCAGTGAAAGCATTAGCTAATCCATGTATGTCATCTAAAATTCACAGCAGCAGTTTCAAAAATACTATTAAAAATTCTTTTTTGTAGTTGAGATGTGTACATTACTGAAACTCACAATAGACTGAAAAGCATAATTTCTAATCTGACCTGCCTACTTCAAAGGAGTCAGTGCCTGCCCTTCTCCACACTGTAGCACAAATTTGGAGGATCAGAGGCACTCACAGAAAACAGGAGGTTATTGGACAGGTGCATCCTTTTAAGCAAGGCTGGAACATTCCAGTTCCTTTCGCTACACATGATACTCTTATTCCTTTCAAAGATACTGAGGACAAAAATAACACACACACACACACACACACACACACACACACACACATACACACACACACCTACACCTACACCTACCTGTAGGCATTAACTAATATATTAAGAAACCAGCCATTTAAAATTTTTCCTAGAAGGGAAAGTTACACATCCATCCTCAAAAGGAAAAAGGGTAAGTTCTATTACATGTAAAGTTGGAGATGTTAAAATGATTAAAAGCTTTAGGGATAGCTGTCTTACTATCTGTTTCAATGTGTGAGATAGGTTAAGTGATCATTTCATGTTTCTAGCACTATATTACCTTCAGAATGTTCTTAAATTTTAGAACTTAAAACAGGATTAATACTTTAGTTTTTTAGATTTTTAATAGTATTTATTGCAAGGTTTTATTTGAAAGGTAATATATTTCTTTAAATGTGTCATTTTCTTAAAGGCCAAAGGAAAATCTCTAGTTTTGTTCTATAAAATCCGTGAAGACTCAAGAAACCATGTGTGGTATGTTGCCATTTATATGAAATGTCCAGAAAAGACATGTTTAAAGAAATAGCCAGTTGAGTTGTGATTCTCTGGGGCTGGGGGTGGAGGACCAGGGAGGCACAGAGATTAATGTAAATGCCCTGAGGGATTTTATTTGGGGGGAACGAAAATGTTCTGAAACTGATTTATGGCAATAGCTAGACCACTTGGTAAAGTTACTAAAAATCACTGAACTGTGTAGACTTGAAAAGGTAGATTTTAGGATATATAAAATATACCTCAATAACATTGTTTAAAAAAAAATACAAGTACCAAAACAAATGAACAAACAATTGCTGGAGTAGTAAGAAATGGATGTACTCTAACAAGAAAGCCACTTGATTGCAAACTGCTAAAATGCAACTACTGTTATAAGTAAATGCTGTCTGCAGAGAAGGTTATGTTTGTTACATTTTAAGAGAATTTGTTCCTTCATACTTTTCATCGAATATGACAGTACGGTGGCAGGAATAAAGGTCAGGTCCTCTTGGAAGCTGATTTAGGAAGAAGAGGGAAGGAAAGCTCTTTGGACAGAATCTGGAAGGATCCTAGGTAATGGTGTGCAGTGCTGTAATCAGAAGTTATCGAAATGATCAGTATTTCAGGGAGACATAGAAAAAAAGCTCCAACATCCTGGGATATTCACTAAAAAAATGTCAGGGGTCCGTTGTCATAAGCAGAAAAGTTACCCAGTGTGGTTCTGTGTGAACAGAAGTTGTGGTCTCCTGTCCCACAGTGAGGGTCCTATAGATACATAGACAGTGAAAGTTTTGTACCTGGCTCTTGCATAAAGAGATAAAGAAATGAAGAGTGATTTAAATGCTTTCCTTTTCTGCAATCAGAATAAATAGTTACCATTTGCCAGTTATTTACCTAAAATAATATGATGAAGAATATACAACTAAAGAAAGTATCTTTGTTGCAGAGTTGTTTTTAACTTGATAGGTAAATAAGGTAAACTACAATAAGTCAATGTGTATTAAAGACAAATCTTTTCTTAAGAGAGTGTTTCTGTCCAAGAGAGTTGTTTTATTCTAAAAATGCTTTCCTGTCCATTGATTCCATTTTTCAATATTTTTGATGAGTTATATGGGGAATAGATGATTCTTAGAAAAATTTAAAACATCACTGATAACACTGAAGTTCCCAATGAATCATTGGGTCTATAATTCTTTTTTTTTTTTAATTTATTTATTTTAGTAAAGAGAGAGAGAGAGAGAATGATAGAGAGCAGGGGAAGAGAGGGGCAGAGGGAGAGCGAGAGAGAATCTTAAGCAGACTCCACATTCAGCACAGAGCCTGATGCCGGGCTCAATCCCACAACCCTGGGATCATGACCTGAGCTGATACCAAAAGTCAGACACTCAACCAACTGAGACACCCAGACGCCCCCTAGCTCCATAATTCTAACTCCTTCCCCTCTCCTCCTGCTATGGTAGGTTGGTTGTATATTCTCCTAGACTTATTTCAATGTATTTATACAGAATGTATTTTTAAACACTTTCTACTTTTTAAAAACCAATCTTCATCATACTCAATGTATTGTAGTTCTTCACATATTCTTGAAAATTCCCCATTTCCTGTGTTGCTTCCACCTGTGATGTTCCTTCCCTTCCATTCCCACCTCCAAATTCAGTGACCTTCATGTCTCCTTCCATGGCTACCTGTTCCATCTCTGTCTCCTGTCCCCTCCACAGTGAATCTAGTCATAGCATGATAGTTTTCAAATCAAGTATCTTGGACCTGAACTCAGTTCTAGCATTCTAGTGCCTGTCAGCTATCTCCACCTCAGCCTTTACCATAAACTCACCCTACCAAAGACAACTTGTCTTCCCCTCTTTGCCTCTCCACTTTGTCATGGGTTTCATTCTCTCAAGCACTAGACTCAAAACCTTTTCTATGATCAGTCACCAAACCTTGTCAGTATTTTGTTTTCAGTCTCTCCAACATCCCTTTCTCCATTTTCCCCCCTGAGCTCAATTCTGAGTTAGGCCTCCATCACCTTGTGGTTAGATAATTACTGCATTTTCTGCATTCCCCTCTCCTGCTGGGTTCATTTTCTTTACACAAGCTGGCCCTATGCCTCTTTCTTCAACTTCTAACTCTATACAATGACTTCTACACCTCTGTCTCCCATTGAGAATTCTCTACTGAGCCATATCCCCACATCACTCTAACACACTGGTCAGCCTAGTCCCTCATATATGTCAAACTCTTTCTTGCCCCCTCCCCATCATCTACCCATAGCCAGCCAATTCCCAAATACTCTTTGACAATCTCACTGTCTTTATTTTGCTTCATTACTGCCACACTCCTTACCAACTCTGCAGACCCAGAAACTTTTAAACAGATGATACTCCTGCTCAGAACTATTTGGTAGCTCATATGTACACAGCCTATAAGAGACTCCTTGCTCCATCCTCTACTTGTCTTTCCAGTTTCTTCTCCCTCAGCTCTGTGCTTGTCTTTTTCTCATACCTACAGCCACCACATAACCCATACTTTCCAGGACTACCTTGGTTTTAGATACTGGCATATATTGCAGCTTTGGTTTCCAGATGACCACAATAAGGCAGATATCTCAAAGTGAGTTGAATGATTTTTTTTAGTTTCCCGGTGCATATAAAATTTTATATTTATACTATACTATAATCTATTAAGTATATAATAGCATTATGTCTGAAACAACAATCTATATGCCTTAATTTAAAAATGCTTTATTGCTGGGGCACCTGGGTGACTCAGCTGGTTGGGTGGCCAACTTCAGCTCAGGTCATGATCTCACAGCTCATGGGTTTGTGCCCCACATGGGGCTCTGTGCTGAGAGCTCAGAGCCTGGAGCCTGCTTCAGATTCTGTGTCTCCCTGTCTCTCTACCCTTCCCCTGCTCGCATTCTGTCTCTCTCTGTCTCTCAAAAATCAATAAACATTAAAAAAAAAATTTTAATGCTTTATTGCTAAAAAAATGCTAACCATTATCTGAGCTTTCAGTGAGTCATAATCACTGATCACAGATCACCATAATAAATATAATAATAATGAAAAGTTTGAAATATTGTGAGAATTGCAAAAATTTGACATGAAGAAATGAAGTGAGCATAATGCTGTTGGAAAAATGGCACCAGTAGACTTGCTTGATGCAGGGTTGCCACACACTTTCAATTTATAAAAAATGCAATATCTGAAAAGTGCAGTAAAGCAAAGCTCAATAAAACGGGGTATGCCTGTGTTCTCTTTAAGATTAGGCCATGTGTCATATTTTGTCTTTATATTTACTTTAAAAATTATAGAGCAAAGTAACAGAATAGGAGGTCCTCCTCTCATTTCCCCCCACAGCAACACTAAATTAGTGGCTGTCCATGGACAAAAGTGTCTTTGTGGGAGCTTCAGGATCCAGGTAAAAGGTTGCAAAACCCCAGTAAAACCCAAGACTGAGGAGGACCATTTTGAAAAGGCATTCCTGCACCCAGGTGACAGACTCACAAACTATAGTTAGATAATAATAACTACAGACCCAGAAAAGAGCCCAGGCTATCTGTGAACTCAGCTGCAGCCCCATTTGGTCTTGGTGCTGTTGATAGCACCATCCTCCAGGGGACAAGGAGGAGCCACACCACCCATGCCTTGAGTAATAGGTCCACTGGCCTCAGTTCCAGCTGTAGACCATGAAGCAGCCTGTGACCTAGCTCTGGCCCCTCTCAGCCTTAGTCCAGAAATAATCCTTCCGACCCAGAGACCCAGTGAGAGAGACATCTATCCATGTCCCCAGAGACAGACCCGCCAACCTCTGTCTGCCTGAGGATCCTAAAGTTGTCGTTGTGCTGGCTCCAGCCCATCTCACCCACAGTCTAGGAGTACTCCTGCCCACCAGAGACATGATGGGAGACCCCTCTCAGCCACCAGATGCAGGCCTCTTGAACATGGTCTGACTGTATATCCTGAAGTGGCCCTGTGACCTAGCTCCAACCCCATTGGTCATGGTCCATGGGAAGTCCTACCCACCTAGGAACCTGTTAAGAGGCACACTCATCCATACCCCTGGAGCAGGACTACAGACTTCAGTCCCAGCTGTGGACCTTGAAGCAATGACTCAGCTCCAGCCTCTACAGCCTCAGACCAGTTTGGCCACCCAAGGAACTCCCAGGTTGCTGGTAACCCTCCCAGGAACCTTGCAGAAGCCACCCTCATCTGCGTACCTGGTAACAAGCCTACTGTTTGCAGAACCAAAAGCTGACCCTTGTCTCAGTGCCAACTCTATTGGCCAAGGTCCTGGAGGCAGTCCCATCACCCCAGGGATCAGGCCTTCCAGCTGCAACCTCACTGCAGAACCAGCAGCAGCCACATGACCTGAAATCCCAGCTGAAATCCTAGAGGCAGTTCCATCAGCCCAGGGACCAACAGAAGGTTTTTATGTGCCCAAACCAATCTGTAAAGACCAGAAGAGATGCTTGCTCCTTCAGATGCAAGATACCAACACAGGTCTGCACAGATCATAAAGAATTAAGCAATTATGACAGCACAAAAGGAAATTAATAAAGCTCCAGCAACCAAACCCAAATAGAGATCTACAAATTGCCAAAAAAATTTCAAAATAATTATCCATAAAAAGCTCAATGAGGGTCACCTGGGTGGCTCAGTTGGTTGGGCGTCCATTCTCGACTCAAGTCATGATCTCATGGTCCCTGAGTTCCAGCCCCACGTCGGGCTCTGTGCTGACAGCTCAGAGCCTGGATCCTGCTTCAGTTTCTGTGCCTCCCTCTCTCTCTGCCCCTCCTCCACTCACACTCTGTCTCTCTCTCTCTCAAAAATGAATAAATGTTAAAAAAAAAAAAGTTTTTTAATTCAGTGAGATGCAAGATAACACAGACAACTAAATGAAATAAAAAAATACTTGAAAAAAATTTAAAAATGTAATAAATGAAAACCATAAAAAAGAACCAAACAGAAATCCTTAAGTGTAAGGATATAATGACAGAAGTGAAAATTCAGTAGAGAATTTCATCAGCAGACTTTAGCATGAAGAATCAGAAAATAAAGACAGGTCATTTAGAATATATACAGAAACAAAAATTAAAAAGAAAAAAGTGATAAAAGTATATGGAATCTACATGACACCATCAAGTGAATGATGGGAGTCCCAGAAGGAGAGGAGAGAAAGAAAGGGGAAGAAAGTTTATTTAAAGAAATAATGGCTGAGGAGTGCCTGGGTGGTTTAGTTGGTTGAGCATCTGACTCTTTTTTTTTTTTTTCCAACGTTTATTTATTTTTTTGGGGACAGAGAGAGACAGAGCATGAACGGGGGAGGGGCAGAGAGAGAGGGAGACACAGAATCGGAAACAGGCTCCAGGCTCTGAGCCATCAGCCCAGAGCCTGACGCGGGGCTCGAACTCACGGACCGCGAGATCGTGACCTGGCTGAAGTCGGACGCTTAACCGACTGCGCCACCCAGGCGCCCCGAGCATCTGACTCTTGATATCAGCTCAGGTCATGATCAAATATATTTTCAAGAAATAATGGCTGAACATTACCTGAATCCTAGAAGGAATGTGGACATCCATATGCATGAAGCTCAAAGGACCCCAATCAAGATTACTCTGAGATAGATTACACAAATCATCAAACATTAAAGACAGGGAATATATATATATGTGTATGTATATATACATATATATATATATATACATATATATATATATATACACACACACATATATATATATATATATATATATATATATATATATATATATATATATATATATATAGTGCGTGTATCCTTTGAATCAGTATTTTTGTATCCTTTGGGTAAATACTTAGTAGTGCAATTGCTGGGTCAGAGGGTAGTTCTATTTTTAACTTTTTTTTTCTTAAGTTTATTTATTTATTTTGAGAAAGAGCATGCCTACAAGCAGGGGAGGGGCAGAGAGAGAGAAGTCTATTGACAGAATTCCTTTTTTAATATTCAAAATGTTATATTTAAAAAATATTTTTAAACATTTAGTGTTTTTTAAACTATTTTTCAAAGATTTTTTTAAAATGTTTATTTATTTTTGAGAGAGAGAGAGAGACAGAGTACGAGTGGAGGAGGGATAGAGAGAGGGGGAGACACAGAATCCAAAGCAGGCTCCAGGCTCTGAGCTGTCAGCACAGAGCCTGACATGGGGCTTGAACTGACAAACCGCAAGATCATGACCTGAGCCAAAGTCGGACACTTAACTGACTGAGCCACCCAGGCACCCCAAAGTTTTTATTTTTAAGGAATCTCTACACCCAACATGGGGCCCAAACTCACTACCCTAAGATCAAGAGTTGCGCGCTCAACCGAGTCAGCCAGGCACCCTGGAATATTTGGTGGTTTGGGCGTAGCCTACTCCTCAGGTTATGAATGTGGGTATTGGAAACACTGAAGACAAATGAGCATCATATATCCAAAGATTATCTGTATTCTACATACCTAAATATCTGATCATTTTTCCTCTGTAATTCCTCAAGAGAAAGTAATGAAGTAGTAGTATGTTAACAGGCACAATATCAAACCTAACTCTTATTTTATTATGTTGGCAAGGTATACCTAAAATGAATGTATTGTCCTACAGAGAACTACTTTGTTGTGTTTTTTTTTAAATAATGTCAGAATTTTGGGCCTGAAATCTTATCTATGTTGTTCTCAAAGAATGTCTGCTATTACCCATATAATTGTAAACCAAACTTAATTTATTGGACATTTTGGTAAATTGAGTCCCTCTAGGATTTGCATTATTCAGGCAATACCAATGAAACAAAGATTAGAAAAGACGTATCCATTTGTTCATTTTATCAACAAGTCTTTTGAGCACTATATATGCAATTTTCTGTTCTTGGTGATAGGGACACAGCAGTAAACAAAGCAAAGTTCTATCCTAATGAACAATACCTGTGGTAATTAAATGTTGACAAATATTAAATGTACAGGGCTTGCTAAGGTTTTTCTATATGATATGGAGGCATAATAGATTTATAAAGAGGATCATAGAATTTAATTTTTGGTTACTTGACTAAAGGTAACATGATAATAAAGTTTAAAAACAAACTAAGAGAAAATCCTAAGCATCTATATGGAATCAAATCTATACGTAGCTCATGGTATACCTTCTGTTTTTGTCTCACTGCAACCAACTCACTAGAATCCTAGCAAAAAATTTAGGGGAAAATTAAACAGTAGTATTTAACATGCTTATTTGTAATATTCAATAAAGGCCCATTAAGGATCCGTTTTTCTTATCTTTTTCACCATTAATATCATCATTTTGGATCATTACTATTTTCATTGCCATTATCATCATCATATTCAACAGTATTCTTATTGTTTTCATTAAATGTTTATTGAGTGCTTACTGTGTTGTTAAGGTATTAGGTGTTATATGTGCAGTAGGGAAAGTCCCACTTCAAATTCACTTCAATTATATAAATAGCTTTATAATTCATCCTGCAGATCAAAGCAGTTTGGGTATATTTTATTTTCCTTATTGCTATCATGCCTTGCATCAAATCTGTTAGCTAAAGCTAAAGCTCAAGTGCCCATCGTCTCTTACCTGAACTACTAAAATACCTACCCATTTGACTTCTCTGCTTCCACTCTTGCTCCCTACACATGATTCTCCATACAGAAGCCAAATGCCTTTCTTAAAGTGTTAATCAGTTGAGGTGATCCTCTTCTCTGGACTCACCAAAGTCATCTTTATCATATTGTACTAGTTTTCTGTTGGTGCTACAACAAATTACCACAAATTTAGTACCTTGAAATAGCACACATTTATTGTTAAGTTTTAAAATTTCATATCTGAAATGGGTTTCACTGTGGTAAAATCAAGGTGTCAGCAGAACTGTACTCCCCATGGAGGCTCTAGGGGAGAATTTGTTTCTTTGACTTTTGCAGCTTTTAAAGTCTGTTCATGTATCTTGGCTAGTGGCCTCCTTCCATCTCCAAAACCGGCAATGGCCAGTGAATTACATTATATTGGGCCCACTGAGAAAATCCAAGATAATACTATTTTAAAGGCATCTGATTAGCAAACTTAATCCCACTTAAAATATTAATTCCCCCATACCATGTAACATAAAATATTTACAGGTTCTGGCGATTAGGATGTGGACAGCTTTGGGGATCATTCTGCCTACCACACATTTTTATTATAATTTTATATAATTTACATTTGGCAATATTTTCACTTTCATTTCCTACCATTCTGTGTCTCTCTAAATGCATCTAAGCATGATGAACCCTTTGTTGTCTCTTTAAAACATGGATTTCATTCAGATGGCAGGGCCATTATGCCATCTTTTCCTTCCTTCTTCAACAGGAAGAAGATACACATTTAAAATTCACCTTTGCATCATTTTAGCTACTCAAATGTCCTGTTTTCAAAAAATCCTTCGCTACACAACCTATTGATTATAATATATTCATTATCATTTCCTTGCCCTGCCTTCTTCAAAAAAGAAAAAAAAATATGTGTGTTTTATTATTGTCTGAGTCCCTCATGAAAAGTGAGGCACTATTATGGCAGAGATGTAATATGTTTTGATTCATTCAGTGTATCTAACATCTGAAAAAGTGACTGTTAAGAGAACAAGAACTCAAATATTTGCTATATAAGTGGATGGCTGTACAAATGCATGCTTTTCATGGTTAGATCTATGGTAGGTGTTCTACATTTGAGATCTCATATAATCCTCACAACTTTCAAATGAAGTTATCACATATTTTTATAGTCAAGATAATCCTGGTTCATGGAAATTACTTTATTTGAGACCACAATAGCAAAACTGGAATACGTATTCATACACATTGGACTCTGTATTCCATATTGTTCCACAGAAAAGTCTATCTATTTCACTATACTATCTGTTTTACAGAGGTGAAATGCTGGTCCATGCCTTCAGCATGATTATGATCTTATTGGAGATGTTAAATATTTAATTGAAAGAACAGACATCAAGTATAACAAATTAGAGTATGCAAGAAAAATTAGAGTATTTAGTACCTAGTATGTTTCCATTAAAATTTATTGAATACTTGTTGGAAAAAATTAGTTATTTAAAAATCCAAAGAAGTTAAAAAGGCACCAAAAGTTGGAGTCTTCTGCAATATCTTCAGAAAGGAAGTGGATTTTAATATCACAAGAATGAAAAGTTCATAAATTTTACCCCACCACTGTCATATTAGGGTTCTCTGATGATCTAACTGGCAGGTCAATTAGCCTATGTCAAGTATCCTGAGATAGAACAGAAAATTTGGTTATTACACATTTAGAATATTTTATAGTATAGTGGTTCTCCATGCTGACTGCACATTATAATCACCTGGAAAGCTTTACAAATACTTCCCCAAGTGTAAGTCCTCCAAAAATAGAGATTTTAATTGACACCAAAATCTTTAAAAGTTCTTCAAGTGGTTCTAATGTTTAGTAAAGGTTGAGGGTTGAGAACAACTGCCATAGTATATGTGTAGGTGAGAATACTTAATGAATGCTAGCGTCTGCATCCAGGCAAAGAAGTGCTTAGACTTAACAAATTCATGGTTGTTTTAAACTGCTTTGTTGAAGAAAGAATATTTAATAAGTTGCACTTATTAAATAAGTACAATAATGTTTTTAGAAAACATTGAACTTCCTTCAATCTAATTTCTGGATGTAATAAACATAAATAATTTATTTCTTTAAATACACAATAATTGAGTCACGAAAAACTATATATATATATATTTTTTTTTTCTCATTACTAGAGAATATAAATTAATGGGTTTATGTTATTCACAAACAGGCTCTGGGCTGTTAGTGCATGAGATCATGACCAGAGCCAAAACCAAGAGTCAGATGCTTAACTGACTGAGGCACCCAGGCACCCCTCTATTTTTAACTTTTTGAAGAACCTCCAAACTATTTTCCAGAATGGGTGCACCAGTTTGCATTCCCACCAACAGTGTTAAGAGGGCTTCCCTTTCTCTCCATCCTCACTAACACCTGTTGTTTCCTGTGTTGTTAATTTTAGCCAATCTGACTGGTGTGAGGTGACATCCTCACAGTAGTTTTGATTTGTATTTCTCTGATGATGAGTGATGTTGAGCATCTTTTCATGTCTGTGTTGGCCATCTGTATGTCTTCTTTGGAAAGATGTCTACTTATGTCTTCTGCCCATTTTTTAACTGGATTTTTTTGGGTGTTGGGTTGTGTAAGTTCTTTATATATTTTGGATACTAACCCTTTATTAACCCTTTATTGTCACTTGTTATTGATATTTCATCTCTATGAAGCTTTGACTCTTGCCATTGTGTATAAATTCAGTTACACAAAACATCCTTTTGCCTCTGCCTTCTTTCACTTAGAATATGTTATGAATGTTCATCCGTATGGTAATGTGTCAGTATTTCATGCCTTTCTGAGGATGAATAATATTCTGTTGTAGGTAGACACCACATTTTGTTTATTCATCAGTTGATGGGCATTTATTTGGGTTGCTTGAACTTTGGGACTATTATGAATAATGCTGGTATGAACATTTCTGTACAAGTCTTTCTGTAAAAACATGTTTTCAGTTCTCGTGTATATGCCTGGGGTGGAGTTGCTAGTTCATACAATAACCTGTGTTTAACTTTTTCAAGAACCCATAAAGTATTTCTCAAAGTTTGTGTTCCTACTGGCAAAGTATATTTCCAGTTTCTCCACATCTTTGTCAACACTTGTTAGTGTCTATTTTATTACAACCATACTGCTGAGTGTAGAATGGTGTCTCTTTGTGGGTTTGGTTTGCATTTCTCTAAAGACTAATGATGAGCATCTTTTCATGTGTTTATTAGCCATTTGTATATCTCTTTTGGAGAAATGGCAATTCCAATACTTTGCCCATTTTTAAAATTGGACTTTTTACTGAGTTGGAAGAGTTAGTTATATATTCTGGATAGTATCCCTTATCAAATATGTGATTTTCAAATATTTTCTCATATTCTAACAATTGCCTTTTTACTTTTTTGATAATGTCCTCTGAAGCACCAAAGGTTTTAATTTTGATCAAGGTCAGTTAATCTCTTTTTTTCTCTAGTTATTTATGATTTTGATGTCCTATCTAAGAAACCATTGCTTAATCCAAAGTCACGAAGATTTAGGTCTATGATTTCTTCTAAGAGTTTCATACTTTTGCTCTTACAATTAGGTATATAGTACATATGAGTTAATTTTTATACGTGGTGTGAGGTGCAGGTCCAGAATCATTCTTTTGCATGTGGATGTCCAGTTGTCCCAACACCATTTGCTAAAAGGACTATTTTTTCCCCACTGTTGTGTCTTTTTGGTCCCCTTATCAAAAATCTGAACCTGATTTTAGAAAACCAAAACTGGGTGGCTCAGTCGGTTAAGCCTCTGATTTCAGCTTAGGTCATGATTTCGCGGTCTGTGGGTTCGAGCCCCACGTTGGGCTCTGTCCTGACAGCTGGGAGCCTGGAGCCTGCTTCAGAATCTGTGTATCGCTGTCTCTCTGCCCCTCCCCAGCTCGCTCTCTCTCTCTCTCTCTCTCTCCGAAATAAAAAATTAGATCATTTAAAATGCAGTACGGTTGTTGGCATTTTAAGGTACCATGACTGATTTTTTTTTTTAATGTGACCTATTCTTGGTAACACAATTGCCAATTCCTCTTATTTTGTTTTTAAATACATTTTCACTTATTTATTTATTGGTTGCTTCAAAGCAAAGCACAATGCTTTGTGTTGAAGTAAATAAATATTGCCAGCCGGAGTATTGACATTGAGAGACTTTGTGCCTGTGGTTCAGTATTTCAAGTCTCAGAAGGATGAGGTTTATTTTATGTTGTATGGATACAGAGTTAGACCGTCTGTTACCATATCACACTGAGCAACTTTGACATTTCTCTAAGGAAGCTCTGCTGAAACCTGCTTCTCCTGTGCCAGGAAATATCATTTAACAGGGTGAAAGTTCACTGGGACAATTTAAGGCAGCAGATCTCAGGTGTGGTAGCAGCTGTTGTGTAGGACATGACATACTTTATAAGAACAGAAACACTATTATCTGGACTCCCATGGGACATTTAGAGAAAGTCATGCCCACGGAGTCCCATTCCAGGAAAATGTACTCGAGCACTTATTTATTGGCAGTGATCACTAACTGAGATTCCATCTGGCAAAAATGTGGATTTTTCTGTGTCCCAGAAAGTTGGGGAACAATTATGTAAGTTGTCTCAAAGAGTTTATTTTTAGCCAGTTTTTATGGAGAAATTTCAGTCCCTCAGTCATTATAAATTTACTTTTTTTAAGAAAAAATAGGGGTTCCTGGGTGGCTCAGTCAATTAAGCATCTGACTCTTGATTTTGACTTAGGTCATGATCTCATGGTTTGTGAGTTCGAGCCCCACCTTGGGCTGTATGTTGACAGTGTGGAGCCTGCTTGGGATTCTCCCCCCTCTCCCCTCCCCTCCCCTCCCCTCCCCTCTCCTCTCCTCTCCTCTCTCTCCATGATAATAAACTTTAAAAAAATTAGAGAAAGCTTTTGTATGAATTTCTACAGAACTGTGTATTCATGTACCATGAAATATAATCACTTGTCTTTCAATCTGAAATCATTAGCCTTTCTGGTGAATGTTCTATATCTTATTTTCTATATTAGGATTGTTAGAATTAGTGAAATCAGAGCCATCAGGCAGGTGAGGAAGGGCAGCTGAGTAATGCATCTCCAGGTGTTGAGGCCTGGGAACCCTGCCTCATTGTTAAAGCAGCGTGCTCCTTGTCATTCCACCTCTGTAGGATGTTAGAGCCTGAGTAAATGAACCCTCTGAGCCATCTGAGAGTCCGGCAAGGCTGGTTAGATATATTTTAATGAAGTAAGCCAGTACACAGTTTTAAAAGCATGATCCACCATTAGAATTAAACCAATTAGATCATTTCTGTCCCTGTGGGATTTTTTTTCCAGCAATCTTTTACTATAGACAAGTCTAATAACTGAGAAAACAATTATGTTGATTTTCTTATTTTTTTTTTATTTTGGCCTTAAGTAATGGAAGCAGGTTTATTTCTGTTGTTACCAAAGGAAATAGTTTACCTAACTAGAAATTCCCTGTTCCACTTAGCTTGAGCCTGTTCTGAGTGTCACTGTTTTGATTTCTAAAATAAATCCTTTATAAGGTTTTAATAATTATTCTTAAATACTGTAAGATGGGTTTTTTTTTTACATAAAAACTAGTGACAGCCCACTTCCCATTTCCATTACCATTACCATTAACTTCTTAATAAAAGGAATATAGTTAAGAATGCCACTTAAAGCATAATTTTTCCATCTTTTTTCTATCTTCCTCTTTCTCTCAACAGCCCACCCCAACCACTTCCTTCCCCCATTGCAACTACAACTGGCTGCTGCTGCTGCTGCTACTACTACACACACATACACACACACACACACACACACACACACACACACACAAAATATTGACTCACGATAGCAGAAGAGGTTTGTTCTGGTCCAGTGTATGTCTTTGGTTCAGACAAGCATTATAAGATATTATAATATAAGCATACACACTCATCTAAGTGTAAACCTCAGACCAAAAGAAAAGAAAGGATTCTTTATTTCCTGTTGCTCATTGATAATATATATCAATGGGTAATTATAATACTTTATAATCTTTAAGAGTTATTATACAGTGGAAATGCTATGGCATTCAGATGCTGGCTTCATGTCAGCCACTTACTAGCTGAGTGTTCAAGTTAATTAACTTCTTCAGATCCACATCTATTAAAATGAGCACAGCATAGATTCTTAAGAAATGCTAATTGCCTTACATATACTACCTCTCCAGTTCCTACCCACTGCCCCCTTTTTCTGTGTGTGACATCTGTTGTAGATGATGATGATGATGTTTTCTGATGAGCCCTGGAATTCACTGGTATTATTTTTTATTTATTTTTTTTTTAGAGAGCACGAGAGGAGGTGGGGAGAGAGAGAGAATGAGAATTATCTTAAGCAGGCCCATGCTCAGTACGGAGCCTGATTCGGCTCGATCCCACAACCCTGGATCATGACCTGAGCCAAAATAAGAGTTGGACACTCAGCTGACTGAGCCACCCAGGCGCCTGAGGAATTCACTGGTATTCTAACACAGATTGCCAAAGAGCAAGTTTAATCAGGATCCTGTGCAGCAATACCAGAATATCTAAATGATACATAATGTGAAAATATTGGTTTCATGACTATGAAAAACTCCTATCAGATTTAGTCATTACCATTTATGAGGACTGTGTGACCGTCTTGTGAAAGGTGTTGCTCCTTAGTCCATTTTACAAAGATTGATAAAAATATGAGGAAGAAACCTTGTTTAAGAAGCACCTTGTTAGAAAGAAACTTGTAAGAAAGAAATTACTTTAATATGTCATTTTGTCTTAGGAAATAAATCAGTCTGATTTTAAAACAATATATGAAAACAAACTAATGTGGCCAAGAAATGTTCTTAGTTCTTTGTTTCAAATTGATGTTGAAACTGAAGCAAATGAAGCCACATCATTTTTGGAGCAATTGTTGCTCTTGATAGCACAAGGGCAAACACACATAGAACCAAGCTCTTGGAATCTGCTGAAGAAATTATGTAAGAAAATTAGAAGTCCGCAAGCCAGCTGAATTGTAGAAAAAGAAATAGACAATCCAGGAGAAACTGGATAATGTAAAATGCTTAAAAGCTTTCAGAAGTTTGATGGAGCACCTGGGTGGCTCAGTTGGTTAAGCGTCCGACTTCAGCTCAAGTCATGATCTCACAGTTCATGAGTTCGAGCCCCATGTAGGGCTCTGTGCTGACAACTCGGAGTCTGGAGCCTGCTTCGGATTCTGTGTCTCCCTCTCTGTCTGCCCCCTGACCTGCTTACACTCTGTCTCTGGCTCTGAAAAAGTGAATAAACGTTAAAAAATTAAAATTAAAAAAAAAAAGCTTTCAGAAGTCTGGGATAGAATCCTACTTTTTACATCGCAGTGATTGCACAGCAATGCATAAACTCTGATTTATTTCTTTTGTCAGTTACTGGTTATCATTCTTTATTTGAACCTACATGAGGTGTCTACTTTATCTTAAGTGTTAGCCTACAATGGGAAATGTTAAAAAGTGGATGGAAATATTGCTCAACAAATTAAAATCCAATTAAAGTAGCTATGCTTCAGTTTCTGGAAGAGTGTTAGGTTTATCAGTTAATTCATTCAGCACTTATTAAGTGTCTATTCTGTGTAGTGGCTATAGCAGAAATGGAGTCCTTATCCTGCAGATCTTATATTCCAGTAGGGAAATAATATATAGGTTCAAATAATAATAAAACTGGGGCAGGGTGGGGGGTATAAATAATATTAGAGATGCATAGGGCTGTACAAATTGAAAAGGGAAAATAAATTTATTTTAACTGGCCAAAGCCTGATGTATGCATGGAATTTTTCCAGAAGAAAATGGAATGGGAAAATATTCCAGACAGGGAACAGCATGAACACATGTTTGGGGTAGAGGAGTTTAGAGCAGATTAAAAAATAGTGTCCAGGTTTGTCTGGAGTGATTTCTTTAAGAAGTATAAGCAGATGAACTGGAGGGGTAGATTGAGGTTAATTGGTGGAGAGTCTTAGTCATTATGTTAAAGAATTGGGGTTCATCAAAAAGATGGTTTGGAGCTAATGAAGGTTTCTAGCAGAAGAGTGAGTGAGCAGATTACAATCACAGTAGGAAACTCCCTGACAGTGAAATGTATGCATTGGAGATCTTGGAGATCAGGTGAATGGAGGCAGAAAGATCATTCTCATACTGCAAATGACCAAGGTCAGCTAATTAAAGAGACAGGACAGTCAACAGCTTGAAGGAGAGGCGAGGGAGGAGGAATAAAGATGACTCACTCTTTGAATCTGATTCATAAAGAGAATAACAACATCATTAACAAGAGGGGCCAGGAGGAGGAGAAATTTGGGGATAAGATAATATGAGGCCTTGGAAGTGTTGATTAGGATAATAGTACTAATAATGATTTAGCACTTAGTGATTTGCCAGGCACTATTCTTCATGTTTTACGTATGTGATCTCATTTATTCTTCAGAGCAACTTCAGAGCTTTTTATATAGCCTGCCCAAGTTTACACTGCTCATCTGTTGTAGAGTCTGGATCCAATCCCCAGGAGCGTATTTCCAGAGCACAACTTATTAAGCCCTAATGAAATGTCTGTACTGAATGGTGCTGGGCTAGAAAGCAAGGTGTGGAGGGGATAAGAGAGAAGGAAGGACAAATGAAATAAAAGGAGAATGGAGTAATCAAGGACATGTGGGGAATCCCCAGGAAAGATTACAGGGAACCAGAAACTTTCAGAAAACCAAAAGTGGATGTTTCTGGAAAGTTAAGAGTAGAGATTTAATAGTCCAAAGAGCATTGGTGGCCTTAAAGCAGTTTCAGAAAAGTGGTGAAGTCCCACGTCCGTTGGCATGGGGTGGGGGAGTAAGTAACTTATGCAGAAGTGGGAACAGCAGAGGTAGGTTTTGGGGAAGTCTGTCAGTGGGAGGAGGGGAAAATAGCACTGCAGCACCAGCAGGCAAGGCAGATGAGGAAAACATTTTAAGGCTAGGGGATACTTACTCAGGTTCCTATTGGAAGGGGGACAGATTTAAGATCTAGGAGAGATCAGGTTTCTTCCAGAGAAAGGAGGAAATGAAGAGATCCAAAAGGTAGATAAGAAATTGGAGTCCTGTGAATGAGACCTTTCCTGCTAGACTAGGAAGAAGTCAAATAGAGGAAGGCAAGATTGTGTGTGTGTTCATGTGTGTGTTGTGTGTGTTGTGTATATATGGACAGCGGGGGTGCACTTAAACCCATAAGGGTAACAGGGAAGAACAAAGGTAATGACTCGCATTTGATGATCTTGGCTTCCTCAATAAATTTAGGAGGCGAGGCAGTTACTGACTGAGAGAGGTTCAGATTTGTGGCAGTGAAGATTTGTAGCAGTTTCTATGGGCATGCAGTGAAAAATCATTTAAAGATAAGTAAAAAGGTTGCCACACAGTATCGAGGTTCATGCTGAGGTTAAATAGCATGAATTTTTAGTGTCACTAGTTGCCAGGGTTATGTGACTTTCTTTTGCAATGTTTTAGCGGTCTGGCAGTAGAAAACCCAGCTGGCAGGATTTAGAGAGGGTGAAGAAGCGGAGGATGCTAGTGAGCCCATTTTAGAAATAACTAAATGCTAAGAAGAGCCAGGAATGTGCCTTTTTTTTAAAGCTGCATGCCAGTTGGTTTGGGTGCAGGTTACACTCTACAGACAGAACAGTTGTTGCTGAAGAGAAGGCTAAGGAAGAGAGGGAGGAGTGGGGGAGGCAGAAGCGTGGGGGGTAAGTGATGAACAGTAGGGCTAAGTGTGGAGCAGATGCAGTCAGGATATCAGTGTTTGGGGAGTTAGAACTGGCAGAGTCCAGGGAATGAGACTCCTGCTGCCCGACCTGAAGAACTGATACAAGGATGTTAGGAATAGAAATAGCAAAGGTATTTAAGTGATCAAGGACTTTGGCAGTGGGTGTGGTAGAGAGAAAGAGCTGCAGTCCAGGTATAAATTCATCAATGATCATCAAGTAATGCCCAGAAAATAGACCGAGAGCCCAAAAGAGGAGGAATTGTTATAAATAATAGAAACTTGAAAAGGCATGTAATTGTGGAGTTCTCATGTTCGGTAATTTTTAAAAATAACCACTGATGTCTCACTAGTAATATGGCATGTTAGAGGAATACTGATATGAAGACTTCATTTATAAGGAAACATAGGTGGAATCATAGGTTAAAATATGAATGCCCCTGTTCTTCTTTTTTTTTTAAATATGAAATTTATTGTCAAATTGGTTTCCATACAACACCCAGTGCTCATCCCAACAGCTGCCCTCCTCAATGCCCAATGCCCCTGTTCTTCAATGTTTTATCTCTAGTATATATTAAATGCAAACTGTAGTTTGAGTTACAGCTTATGTTTATGATGCTAGGTCCTTTATTATCGAACTCCTTTTAGCCATATAGTATTGATGTGTTCATAAAATTGAGAAAAGACAAAATATTACTTCATTTGAACTTCAACTACAGTTGGCCCTTGAACAATATAAGAGTTAGGGACGCCAATCCCTGTGCAGTCAAAACACCATGCGCAACTTTTGACTCCACAAAAACTTAACTACTAATGACCTACTGTTGACTGGAAGCCTTATCAATGATGTAAACAGTCGACTCACATATATTTTGTATATTATGTATATTACACACTGTATCCTCACAATCAGGTGAGCTAGAGAAAAGAAAATGTTATTAAAATTAGTAGGAAGAGAAAATACATTTACAGCACCCTACTATATTTAACCCTGCACAGTTCAAACCTGTGTTGTTCAAGGGTCCACTGTGTTTCTAAACCTATCTGTATCTTACAAAATATTTAAAAACTCCTATGGTATAGAGTAACCACTATGACATAGCAGAATTCCAGAGCAGACCTAAGAAGCTCTGAGTCCAGTTTCTGTTCTGCTACTGACTTCCTATGTAAATCTGAACAAATTACTTAATTTTCTAGTACCTGGTTTACTTAACAATCAAATAGATATTACGGTATGTAATAGTGATTTTCTAACTCACGCGGTTTATTGAAGTGTTAAGATGTAAAGGCATTTTGAAAAATAAACTTAAGCAAAAATACAGAACTAAGTTGTTATTATAGAATCAAATTAGAATTTCCAAATCTGATATTAAAAAAGAATATACTGACAATTTCAATTAAAGTAAATCCTGGACTTAAGTCAACTTTCACTGTTTTAAAGGCTGATTTTAGTCATTGATATTTTACCTTAATATCTGAACACAAGTTTCAGGATGACTAATCCATTTTCATAAATATGGTAGAGGATTAATCAGACAATGAAATGCTTTTATTAGCGGGTATAGTAAAGGAAAGGACACATAATAAGACTTTGTGTTCTAAGTTCAGAATTATGAGTGGTCTGTGAAAAAAAAATAGGAAAAACTACAGAGGAGGAAGATACCTATTTGGACCTTTAAGACCCCACTGTTTCTCAACACCATGGACTCTGTCCCTCTGCCCTTTCTTCTTCTAAAAGCGATGCCCTGAGCTTTCTTATAACTCCTTGTAAGCTCTCGTGATATGAAAGAAATCTTTAAACAAAACTTTTTAATGTTTATTTGAGAGAAAGAGAGCAGGGGAGGGGCAGAGAGAGAGGGAGACACAGAATCCGAAGCAGGCTCCAGGCTCCAAACCATCATCACAGAGCCCAACGTGGGGCTCAAACCCACAAAACTCTGAGATCATGACTTGAGCTGAAGTCGGATGCTTAACTGACTGAGCCACCCAGGCCCCCTGAAAGAAACCTTTTAAAAATGTACTTCTCTTGTTCCTGCATTGTATGAAATCTATGGATTGATAATTACGTTCCCCAGAACAACACTTTAGTATTCCATACTGAAGCAGAAATTGCAAGGGAAGACTGGATAATTAACAGGCAGTTAGCAGACCTTATGGAAAATTGATTTGATGTTAGTTGTAAAAATAAATAAATAAATAAATAGCTAGATAGATAAATAGATCTCTAGATAAATACATAAATAAGCAACCAGTCAAAACATACTGTTGATGTTCTTAGAGGAAAATGATTATACAAATAAACACGTTGAATTTTATACAGATAAAATGAAGAGATAATAAGTTGAAATAACTTCCGTGGGAGTAGACCCTTTGATCCCCTGAGAAGTTGAACAGTCTTAGGACATGTATTCTCCCCAGAAGTGTGAGCTACGTGCCTTGGGTGATGTCACCAGTGACTGGTAACCACCGCAGTGTAAACAAACAGCAGGAAATAAATGTGGGTAGGGCAAGGGTCTAGAAGCATGCCTTCCTCCTAGAAGAATCATGCCTTCCAATGCCAGTGATTTGTTTGGATTTTTTTTTTTTAAGGAAGAGACAGGATGGAGCTTAGCTCTTGCCTTCTGTCACAGAAACCTTTAGTTTCATAGGGCAGTGTCTTCCCTTGACAAATGGATTTCCTCCTTGGCAGTCTCCGTAACACTGAAGTAAGGGGGACTCTTTGCTCTTGCTGTAGTTATTGGTTGCTCTCCCCAGACTGACAAGCTCCTCTGTGGGTTTGCTAAGAGGAAAGTTTCGAGTTACCAGAATTAGGCAAGCCCACTGAGAAGCAGGAGGAGGGAGGAGCAGCAGGAGCAAAAGAAGCAGCGCCTTTAAGCACTACAACAGCTGCTCCTCTGATTGGCTGGATGGTTCAGCTGCGTCCCTGGAACAAAAGGTCAAAGTGGACTGCAGTGTAAATGTAGAGAGGCGGCCGATAAAATAGCATTGCTTGAAGAAGTTTGGAGGCTGGGAGCAGCAGCACACTGGCTAACTGCAGAGCAAGTCGCTTCTCCAGCTGTGAGGTGCAGCCTCACCCCCAAGCCCAGCTTAGCCACTGTGAGAAGACGTTTCCTGTATAGGCGGACCCAATTGGCGTGGAAGAGACAGTTGTGAGGGTCCCTGGCAAATTTATATACAAGAATGGCCTGTGAAATCATGCCTCTCCAAAGGTAGTGTTCTTTCCTGTTTGTTTTGTTTTATTCTCTTCTGTATTTTCTGAGTGGTACGAAACCATGTAACTTTGCCAATACTTGGCATCTTTTAGTCGTGTACTGCAAACGTGTGGAGCCTGTCGTACATGATGTCCTTCCCTGAGACCAGAAGAATTTGAATATTATACTGCTGCTTTTACTGACATTTATGCCCAATTTCTTATCTTTCTCACTTGATTGTTGTGTCCAATTATTTCCTTCCTTGAAAGAGAATAAATGTAAGAAAATATCTTTGACATCTGAAGAAAAACAGAAACTAAAGAATGTATTGAACAGGTTTATAATACAACTGAGTCAGCTTCTTAGCAATGTTGGGAAGCTGTGGCAAGCTCTCAGCTCATTTTAAAGGATGGTGATAGGCTAAAGACCTTTTAAAAATGCATGTTAGGATCTCTCCTGGAGTCCAGATCTAAGCAAGGGTTTTCTGTCAATAAGTACATTGTAATACATGGACATAAATGTTAAGGAAGAATTTCCCCATAAATAATTCTAGATAGATTTATATATATATATATATATATATATATATATATATATATATATATATATATAAAACACCTTTCTAAGAACTGCTGTGTAAGAATGAGCACACAGCTCTATTTTGTTCGTTAATGATTGTAGTATGGATTGCAGAGGGTGGGGTGGAGGAATTATACCAAAGCAAAGAAAGGTGAATTTAAACAAAGAGGCTTGTTAAAAAGACCACTGCTGGTGAATGAATAAGTGAATAATGTATTCTAGAATGTTAAAACTGGAAGTCACGTCTGTGATGACTGGAATTCAGTCCTTCAGTTTCACAGTAGGAAAACTGAGGCACAGAGGAAGTCTCAAAGTTGCCCAAGGTCACGTTTTATGATTTTTAAATTTACTTTTTCCAACCATATGATTATATTTCAACTTTACATGCATTATCATGATTCCATGTAAATGCTTCCTTTAAGAAAATTCTAAAGGGTTTTATTAGTGAAAATGATCTCAAATATCAAATAGTAAATAGTTTATAAGACTGAAAATATCTGGGAAAAAGTGAATTTCAATTTTAAAAACCATGCCACCAATATTTTACTGAATGTCCATGTTTTAACAATGAAAATGAGGTTTACAAAAATTCGGTGTTTATTTTCAGGGTGTTCCCTGCAGATGTACACTGTGACATAGACCAGTGTGGTTGTTTTTCTTTCACTGTAATGACGAGCACACTGAAATGGGAACTTGATGGGGGTGTCCCAAGAATTCCTCTTCTAAAAATTAATAACCCAAGGGAGCAGAAAGTGGTTTATGGATAGGTCTGAAATTTTTCTATATTGACCCAGTGGAAAGGGCCACATACTTAAAGCTTGCAACAGACTAAATCTAATGTACACTTTTTGGAGTCTTGATTTGCTTCCCAACTTCAAAGTTGGGGACTTGTTTTTCTTATAATGACATCAATCTTAAAGGTCTTAAGCAGTCATATTCTAGATAAGAATTTTGGCTATTACTGAACTCTGTAATAAGCTGCTTGATGATATAATAACTGTTAAGAAAATATTGCTGAGGGAGTTAATGAAAGCTAAAATAGAATTAGCATGATTTCCTCCAGAATTGTTTTGCATTATTAGTCCATATTAGTAAGCCTATGTAAGAGGAATAATTTGAATTTGCATTCAGGAATGCTGATTGGTATATTCATTGCTCCCTGGCTCTGAGAATTTAATTTGATTGATTACCCTGCAGTCTTCACTTCCAGCCTATGCCTGCCTTTGATTATAAACCTCCTGAAGGCAAGGAGCAGGTTTGTGTAGTTCTCTTCATTAAGGATCTCATGTGAATTTAAGCATGTAGGCAGAAAACTTTCCCGTTCGTATGCATAATTGCTTCTTCCAAATCCAGTTCAGTACCTTACGCTAAGGATTCCTGTGAGCCTCTGATTGTCTGTTGCCAACCGACCCCACTGTTAATGCTGCCTGAAGCAGGAAGGTTGCAGAGCCTTGTGGTATGCGTGCTGACTGATGGCATGAATGCTTTGCTCAGTTCTGTTTAAGAGCAGTAAGGGGCTAGAACTGAATTAAAAGTAGATGAGTAAAAGAATAGCTCGAGATACCAGTTAAAAAAATTTGTGCTTCCTATTTGTATTGAGCAGAGTGGCTAATGATTCTCATACTTCAGATGCATGAGAATTACGTGAGGAACTAAGTTTTTAAAACAGCTTATTCCTGCTGCCCTCTTTCCCTAGAGTTACTGAATCTGAATCTGGGTGTGACAGGGAAAGTAAATACATTTTGGCAAGCTTCCTGAAAGCAAATCTGACACAAATGGTCCAAACACTAAGAGAAACACACATCTAAACTCTAGTTAATGATTATAGCTTGTGTAAAGCCATTGACAGCAGGTGTGTATATATATATATATATATATATATATATATATATATATACATATACATATACATACATACATATATATACACACACACACACACATGTATGTATATGTATATATATGAATCTAACACTTTACTACTCAACGTCCCCAAATAACATCTTTAATATCATGACCTTACGTGAAGTATTTTTTTTTCATAATCGATGCTTTCAATTACTAGGTGTTAGTGTTATCTGTTAAAGCATACTTACAATGTTGTTGAATATATTAAACACTTGGTACTACCAGCGATACTAAAGTAATCAAGACACAAGCTCTGCTTCAAAGAGGCCACATGCTAGTGAGGATGCAGTCACAGTACCAGACAATTACAATACATGTGATGAGTTCAGTAATAGACAGTGTGATTAGCATAATAATAGAGATGTGCCTACATGGATAACATTACTTTGTTTTATTTAACCTCATATAAGCATATGATCTTATTAGAGGGTGTGTTTTTACCCTAATGTCTCCTTAGCTTACAATTTCCATGAGTGACTTTTTAGCCTTTCTTAGCATGTTGTGAAAGTATGTAGAAGATAAATTTGTTACTGCTAATCTGTAACTGAGATGAGAATAACAGATGAGGTTGAAAGCTAAGAATGAAATACTTTGGTTCCCTTTAATGTATTTTGCTATCTGTTTATTAATGTAATTTATAGACCTTCAAAGATGGAGTTGACTGTTTAGAAGAACTCATGACCTTTAGAAAAAAACTGCAGAGGTTAAATGTTTAAAATATGACCCTCTATAAAGTGAAGGACTCAGTTCTTACAATTCACTTCAAATGGCTCAAAGATGGGATCTTACTACATATCTATTGAGTCATTAAGACTGTTTCCATTATTTTTGAAGATACTAAAATATCTATATGTACTTCTTATACTGAATGATAAAACTCAGTACACTCTATAGCACTGTATAGATATTCTTGCCATTTGACAAAGTTCCCCAAAAGAAGTAAAATCATATCCGAGGTAAGCTGGGAAACCATATTAAGTTAAGAAATGAAATAAGTTTTCTTGAGGTGCCTCACTGGCTCAGTTGGTACAGCATATGACTCTTGATCTTGAGCCTTGCCTAGAGTTTTGTTTTCTCAGGTGACTAAATTTACCTTCTGTCACTAATGAGATAGTATGTTTTATCAGATTCCAGGCTTTACTTATACCTCAGGCTCTTTGTATGATTTATATCCTATTGGACTTTTTTCCTTACATATTGTGGACCTTTAGGTAGGATCTCTATTTTATGTATAGAAAGATTTTGAGAGGCTAAGAAACAAATCTTAACCCTGAGTCTTATGTCTATGAAAAAACTCTCAACTTTCACAACAGTATTTTGATTTGCTCGATTAACTTTCCAATAACCACTAAGTCAGTTTATATCCTCAAAGAATGATGATGGAAGATGAAGTCAGGAACTGATGATTAATCTAAACTAATGTACCTGCTTTCATGTGTTAACATCCTCTTGTTTCCCTGGTTTATTTACCAAAGTGGGAAACTGAGATTAAGAAAGTTTACATGATTCTCTTGTTCATTACTCCGTCTCTCAGATTATGGTATTCAGTGTCTGTTACTGATTACTTATTTTATGATGGTGAAATACCTTGCAATTCCAAATTGCAATGGCCTTTTTAAGAATTTGCATGGCCCCAGGGTTCATTAACAGGTTAGTAGTGGCCCAGCATGGGAAAATTTCACTGAAACTTCTTATCAGCAGAATTCATCTGGTCTGACCAAGCATTGGTAGTTAGAATAACCTTTTGCAAACAAGAAAACACGGGTAATATGGGGATGATGCAGGAGTTAACCAGAAAACACACCAGCTAATGGTAGTCCTGCTTGTGTGTCTTGTGTGTAATGTTAGAGAGCCCTCTACTGCTTGTGGTGGTGACACCACCAGTTACCTTATCTGTAAGCCAATATTCTTTCTAGCTTGTTGATACTTGGATAGCACTCTGTGCTTGTCCCCTAATCCCTCCATAGACACAGTCTAAGAGGGAGTTAAAAGATGCCTCACTTCAAACCCAAGTTAACCCTTATGGGTTTGTGTATCTAAACTTAGATTTCATCACTGATCTAGTCTATTCTTGGTAGTAACAAGAAGTCACTGAGAATAATTAAGACCTCTGTGAGTTCTCTCATTGGTGGTTACAGTGTCTCTGACTCTAAATATTTGCTAATTACTCCAAATTAAGAGGATATTATGAACTAAGATGGGGATGTTTTAAAATTTTACAGAGATCACCCTGTCTAAACCATGGAAGAATTAGAGATGTTGAGTAGTCAGTGCAAAGCAGTGGGGAAAGCAGCAGAAAGGTAGTAAACTTGCTATCAAATAAACATGTGCAGAGACTGACAGCTAGCTAGCCATGTGAATTTGATCAGGTCATCTTCCTCATCTATAAAATGGGATGATAATGATTCATATACTTACGTATGGGGGCAATTTTAGAGTTAAAGAATATGATAGTTCTTCCTAAATGACAAAACTACTCAGACATGAAGAGTAGTAGTATATTGCTTTTCTCTTGGTTTTTTTTTTTTTATTCTTCAGTACCTTTCAATTTTTTGAATGCAAGACTTCTTAACACAGGTAAAGTGAGGCTCTAGCATTGCATTCCATTTCATTGGATGACTATTGGAAAGTGGCTTAAAGAATGGTTTGCAGGAAGTGTCATTACAAATACTCTGGAATCAAATCTCTTGAAACTCTCAAAACCTTCTGCCCTGTTTTTTCCTGTGACCCTTATATATTTATGTGATGATCAGAATGAATTGCCAAGAAACAGTTTGTACTGTATAAAACCTCTTAAAAGGACTATTCTTTAAGAAGAACTGGAAATAACTTTTTTTAAAAAGCTTTATTGCGATATAATTCACATAACCATGTAATTCACCTATATAAAGTATATAATTCAATGATTTTTTAGTACATTCACAAGATTGTACAACCATCACTACAAGCAATTTTAGAATATCTTCATCACCCCAAAGAAACCCTGTACATTTCAGCTGTCAATCCCCATTGTGAGCTAAATATGTTCCCCCAAAATTCACATGTTGAAGCTCTAATCCCCAGTGTGATGATATTTGGAGATGGGACCCTTTGAGAGGTAATTAGGTTTGGATGAGGCCATGGAGGTGGGGTGCTCCCATGATAGGATTGGTGTCCTTATAAGGAGATAAGGGGTCTAGAGTGCTCACTCTTCCCCAACCCCCACCCCCACCATCGGTGGATATAGCAAGAAGGTGGCAGCCAACAAGCCAGGGAGAGCTCTCACCAGAACCTGATCTTGCTAGCATCCTGATCTTAGACTTCCAATCACTGGAACTGTGAGAAGTAAATGTTTCTATTGTTTAAGCCATCCAATCTATGGTATCTTGTTAGAACAGCCCAAACTGACTAAAACAACCCTCAATATCCCTATAATCCCCCATCCCAACTCTAGGCAACCACTAATCTACTTTCTGTCTCTAAACATTTGCCTCTTCTGGACACTACATTATAACACTTGGGCAGGTTGTCACAGAGCCACATGTGGAAACTAATTTTAATTCTCGCATAAGAATGGCATGTTAATGGGAAATAGTGGGGAGATGAATGGTAAAAAAAAAAAAAAAACACAAAGTATTAGGAAGCCCAGCAAGTTGACTTTCAAAATTAAGATACCTAGGTAAAGAAATAAAAATACTGGACAGTGGGGGAGAGGAGAGACACACGATACATTTGATAAAACCTTTAAGGTTGTGGTCAGGAAATCATGTTTCTCATCAACTGTAAGAATAAAAATCAATAAAAGCAAAGAACTGAACTGCTTTACTCAGATTATATTGAAGGGAATAAAAACGGCCAGAAAAAGTTAAGGGCTTAGAAAGAGCTTAGTATGATACATGAGTATTTTGCTGTCAGCAAAATGATCATGGAAAGAACTATAACTTCACTGTCTAGATTAAAATAGCCCCTGAAATCAAGATTAGGAACTGACAGCCAGCCAGAGTGGACCATTGATACACCGTGTAGTATTTTTATAAATGACTCCTTCACTTTCAGTTCCTTAACTTAGCAAAAACTCCAATGCCTGCCTGTCCTGGGTGCCCCTGCCTAGATGCACCAGCCGCATCTGGAGAGCTGCACTTGCTCCATGCTGCCTCCTTCCTTTGCACACTCTCTTCCCTTGTGGAAGAGTTCTCCTGTTTGTGACCTTTCTCCTAATAATGCCTACATGACCCTAATCTAACAGACTGCATAGTGCTTGAGCGTAAGGTCTGGTGCCCTGGCTTCCACAGACGTGGGCTTTAATCTCAGCCCTGCCTGGCTCTGTGGCCTCCAGCTGGTGAATTACCCTCTTGAAGATTTGTTTTTCTGATCTGAAAAAAATCCAGTTAGTGATACCTCTCTCCAAGTGTGTCTTTGAAGATCAAATGAGAAAATGGATGTGAAGCTCTTAGCCCAAAGCCTTGACTTATTGAGGTAAAGCCCTCAATACATGGTAGCCATGTATCCTTTCTTCCTAATCATTATCAACTGTCAGATTTCTGTTTCTCCCTGGTCTATAAATTCTGTGAGGATTTGGACCATATCCTATTAGCCTGTGTATCTGCAGCATCTATCATAGGCTCTGACGCATAATAGCCACTCAGAACTTGCTGAACGAGCTCTTGCATATAGTTATGGAAGATCACAAAGCTGAAGGGAAGGTAGACATCAAGCCTTCATACATTGGCCAGTTCCTCATCATCCTAAAAACCAATGTAAGAATCATGATAGAGTAGAAACAAGTCAGTGACTTCGTTTACTGTGTAAAACCCTCCTCTGGCAGAGGAAGGAAGATGACAGGATAATTTGCATTGCTTTCTGCATATTTTTATCTCCCTCAAGAAACCCACATTCAGACTCAACAGTTTGGGAAGTTAAGATCTTTTAAATAAGAACTATATCAACAAACCATCAATAATGTTATAATGGTAATTATTTTTAAAAGTTAGTAAAAGTTATTTGCTATTTCCTTCCTCTGTTCTGCAGGTATCCTCATATTCTTTTACTTTGTTGAACTAAAGATCAGAAAATATTTTAACTTACTTATTAACATTCTAAAAGTATTTTCTCATCAACTCATATCAACTCCCCCATAAAGTTACTGTTTTAGCATTCTCAATTATTGCCTCCCCAAGGCAATCCATGATAAACCTCACTTTTCTGAACAAGGCTCTCAGAGACAAGTGAAAGCTTCCAACTGCCTCGAAAATAGTTTGGTGACTAAACCAAAAAAATGTTTAAGCCCCAAACAACCTTTGGGTCTGCAGTGAAGTGAAATAATTTTCTTTTCCTGCTCTCAAGCCAGAACAAACAGATACAGTGTGTGGCAAGGCCGTATTACCTTGCCTGAACATATCCTTTTCTGGGCTCACTGAACACCACAGAAAGTACGGCATTTACATTGCTGGCATAGTGGCAGAACTCGCACCTCATTGTGCAGTGGAAGGAAAGAAAATAATTTCATGTGTCTCAGGATGGGAGAGAAAGCCTGTGGCATAGTTGTGATTTCATTAAGTTTTGAATAGAAGAGAACAAGAGCACTTAAAATAATCTACATGCTCATGTCTGAAAATGCTTCTAGCCAGCCCAATTCATTTTACAAATAATAAATGAATTATTACTATTTAAACAGTGTATGTTTTCAAAATATTACATCAAACTGGTAGCGTTAGCGCTCAGCAAAGTCTTGGTGATGCTGATTTTACTCAGCCATTTACTGAGCACTGGAGTGTTCTAGGTACCTTGCTAGATGCTGGTAGTGGTACAGAGATAAAGATGAATCCAGGAGGTGAGGCAAGCATCTGTAACTCATGAATTCTGGTGTTGTGTTGCTCGTTTACATCTATGAACAGTGTATCGGAGCCTGCAGAAAGAGGCGGCTCCCTCTCCAGGGTGCTGGAGATGACTTTCCAGATTAGATGACACTTGAGCTGAAAGACGAAATATTTACCCAGGCTGAGAGAGGTGGAAGAAACATTTAAGGCAGAGGGAACAGCACGTACAAACAGGAGGAGTTACAAAAGTGTAGTGACTGGTCTACAGTGGTATGTTGGATGGACCTAGATTGGGAGGGACCTTCAGTGCCAGGTTTAGACATTTGGATTTTACTTCAAGGCAATGGGGAAGTGGGAGAGGCTTTTAAATTAGGAGGATGAACCTGCTGGAATATGAAGGATAAACTGTTGTGAATGGCAGGGAAACTGTACTGACCCTGGGAAAGACGAAGGCAGTGGTAATGGAAAGATCAAGTTCAAGAGACTTGTCTTTTTTTCTTTAGGTAGAATCAGCACAATTTGGGGATTGACCAGTTGTGAGTTTGAGGGATAAACTTCTTTAAGGAGAGCAGTTGGCTTGTTAACATGACTTCAGTATTATAAAAGGAATTCCTTTCTGTGACTTAAAAACATTTCTCTGGGCAAAATCCCCTATGAAGTGCAGGGTGAGCATCTTGGCATGTCGGTCAGTCAGCACGTAGTTATCTTCACTTCTGACATTCTGACTGTCAGAAGGGACACGATAGAAGTAGAGAAAGGAACCCTCCCTCTCCCTAATGAGAAGCTCTTCCCCGATGTGTGCACACCCTCACTCCCCTCAAATCTCTGAATTATATTCATTAGAAAGGCATCCAGAGATAGAAGTAGTTGGGGATATGGAACTGAAAAAAAAATGACATGTTCCTTAGTTCCCTCCAAGTATGTTTTTTGAATCTAAAAGAATGTGGGTTGATAAAGAATGCCATCGTCATGAAATCAGGAGGAATCCAAAGAGATCACGTGTCCCTGAGTCTCACTCTTGACACCATCCTGTGGTTCAACAAGGAAAAGAATATTTAAAAGAGACTTGGAAGTACCCAAGGCTTTCTAGAACTATGTTCTCATGCCCACTGCTGGGTTTATCTGGGACCACTTCCTCTCTGTGCCTCTCTGCCATCTAGACTGGATAAAATCTGTACTTCTTTGGCCCAGTGCTGGTTGTGGCAATGGAGCAGAGAAAGAACGAGTGTTTTCTTTCTCTCCTGTGGGAACATAGATCTTAATTCAACAACATTCATTGAGTATCATTGTATATATCAAGCAAGGGAGAAGTGTAATTATTAGAACACTATTTTTCAACTGTGAGTCATGACTTATTGGTGGTCATAAAATGAATTTAGCAGGTTGTGACTAGTATTTTATATAATTTTACATAAGTAAAATGTAACACAATGGAAATATCAAAAGTAAGGAAATTTCATAAAATGTGTGTCCATTTTGTGTGTATGTATAATGACGTAAAATGTGTTTCTAACTGGATCATAACCAGAGGTTTCTTTTAAATATTGTCTCTGGACTGCTTATTAAGATAGTTCATTTGAATGAGAGGTTAGTACAGGCCTGGAAATCAAATCCCCATTTCAGTGTTGGAAATAAATTCTAGTCTGAGCGTGTCTACAAAGGAATTTTCAGACACAAACTTTTTGTAAGATGAAGACACTTTGGCTAGGCAGGTTCTCACTTCTGAATTTAGGGAAAAAACATTTAGTAGATTTATTAGTTTCCTAGGGCTTCTATAGCAAAGTACCACTAACAGGGAGGCTTGAAATGAGAGAAATTTATTGCCTCACTGTTCAGGAGGCCAGAAGTTCCAAATCAATGTTGGCAAAGCCATGCGCTCACTGAAGGATCTGGAGACGGATCTGTTCCAGGCCTGTCTCCTGGCTTCTAGGAGTTCCTTGGCTTAATGGCAGATACAGTTTCATCTTCATACAGCATTCTCCCGGTGCATGTCTGTCTTTGTGTCCAAATTTCCCCTTTGTACCAGGACTCCAGTTATACTGAATTAGGGCCCCCTCAAATGATTTCTTTTTCTCTTGTCTTTTTTGAGAGAGAGAGAGCATAAGCAGAGGAGGGGCAGAGAGAAAGGGGGGACAGAGGATCCAAAGTGGGCCCTGCACTGACAGCAGCAAGCCCGATGCAGGGCTCAAACTCACAAACTGAAATCATGACCTGAGCCCAACTTGGACACTCAACCAACTGAGTCACTCAGGTGCCCTAATGATTTCATTTTAACTCCATTACCTCTGTAAAGACTCTGTTTCCAAATAAGGTCACATGCTGAGGTACTGGGGTTAGTGCTTCCACATATCTTTCTGAAGGGACACAATTCAACCCCTAACCAGTATATTTCAAATTTCCACTAGGCGATCAAGAAAATGGTAAGAATGTTTTCTTTTCTAATTGAGAAAAAACTTCTAAATTTTTGGGTGTCTTTTTGTTTTGTCTGTTTATTTTGCCTCCAAAATAATACCTCTTTGTGTTGGTCAGAAATTCCTGTTGTCCTATGAATATTAACAGCTTCAGCTCTTTGTGTTTACCCTTTGGTCAGGAAAATCAATTTGCTCTTGAACTTCAAAAATTTGTTTTTAATTCTACTGGCCACGTGTTGTGTTCTTAATCACAAAATGCAAATAATAAAACTAACCAAAACTGTTTGGGTTTATAATACTTACAAAACTTACAAAGAAGTATATACGTACGTCTACAAAAATATCCCCCCAAAATTACAGCTGCAAACACTTAGCTACGAACCAATCTGAAAACATCTACGTTTGTTTCCCAAAAAGAACAGAGAGATTGTTGTGGCTTTTTTTCCATATTCCTGAATGAGGCCAAACCAAAAATCTGAGGACAACACCAGCTGTTACATCACTCTCCACTTGGAGTAGTACATGGTTAATGCCTGGCACTGGGGACAAATTGAAAATGCTCAAGTGTGACACTTTAGGTTTTGCAGAGGAAGGAAGGAAAAAAATCTGCTAACTTCACTCACCTCATCATTCTCTAAGAAAATTCGTCTAAGAAAACTTAGCACATTCTGCTGCAACATGAGGGAAAAACCTGAATTCCAGAAAAAATGTTTACTTAATACTTTTAATTGTATCTTTTATTACTCCCTCACTTGGTCTCTCCCTTTTGCTCTGTTTTGTTGTTTTTGTTTTGTTTTGTTGCTTTGTCATTTGTCTGTTTTGTTGTTTGATGGTTTTCCTAGATTCTTCAATAAATGGAACTTAATCCTTAGCATTTACCTGTTTTTCATACTCCTCAGTACTCAAGGAACACTTGCGAACTATTTCTTTTAGATCAAATCACTTGAAAATTTAGTTAAAGTGTGTAGCTAAATATGCAGATGATGTTCATTTTTTTGGTAGCCAGCCAACCAGTTAGACAGTTGGACTAGTTGGAGCATTTATTGAGATAACTCAAAAGGTAATTGATTGGAACAGTGGTTTGATCCAGCAGAGGAAGTTCCATTTTGAAAACCACCCTCGGGATTCTCCCAAAAGCGTTGGTTTTTTCTCAGACATAGAAAATGCCATACATTTTGTGATATCTGTTAGCTTTCCATGTAATTAAATTGATAGGCATTGTATTCATTGGCCTCACGTTAGAAATTAGCACAGCTTGTGAAGAAACTGTAAGTCTAGCTCTCATTCATTTATGTGCATTTACTAGTGTTGAGCCATATAAGTAAGTTCGATTAGGACCCACTAAAAACATAATATCTGTTATTGCCCTTCACAGTTGTAGCTTCCTAGATTTGGACTGTTACTTGGGTCTGTTTGATCAGTGTTCTTCCCAGAGACAGTTGTTTTGAGAGAATAGATCACCATGTGTCTGAGGACATCAGGCACCTGATTGCCTGGCATACATGAGGTGGCTGCCCAAATCTCTCAATGTATGTTTGAATTTTAAAGAGAAAACAAAGGGAAACTAATTGGCTGCTTAAACTTGGCCATTATTCAGGGTTAGCAAACAGGAAATAATTAAAACCTGGAGTTTATGTTAGTAACCAAGGAGGAAACTGAATGAATTCCAATTTGTTAGAATTTGTCATTGGTGTACTTTTATGGCACACACTCCCTTTTTCATTTGCGGTACTTGTTCTTATTTTTAAAAAATTAAAAATGAGTCAGAAATAATTCTCAATTTAAAATTTAGGCCAAGGGTCGCCTGGGTGGCCCAGTCGGTTAAGTGTCCGACTTTGGCTCAGGTCATGATCTCACAGTTTGTGAGTTTGAGCCCCACGTTGGGATCTGTGCTGACAGCTCAGAGCCTGGGGCCTGCTTCAGATTCTGCATCTCCCTCTCTGTCTGCCCTAGTTCCCCCACCCCCCGCCACCCGCCCCGCCTCAAAAATAAAACATTAAAAAAATAAAATAAAATTTAGGCCAAAAACTATGACTCGTTTAATACCATCAGACATGCCTAAGATTGACATAAATCCAGAAACAGGCATAAATAACCTCTATAAGTAGACATTTGGGGACTGTAACAATAACAAAATAACCATTTTGTACCAATGTAGAAATGGTGATTTTTTTCAAATGTCTTATGTTCTGATATGTAAATTGTATGGAAAAGTTTGTTTTCTCAGTTATGTTTGGAAGAATTCTCCTTAGCCATTTTTGCTTAAAATCGCCTTTAAATCAGTGCATTAAATTGATTTTTAGAATTAATTGACTTAATTTGAAATCAGTGCTTCAGTTGTTTTAGAATCTATACCTTTGTCAAGATTACATTACTAAACCCAAGGAAAAGGTACTCTTATGAAAAGGAAAAGAGAAATATGCTAATTAACTATCAAAATTGATTTATTTTCATTTTCGTTTTGAATTATATTGTTGTCCTTGAGTACTGTGTGTGGATTTCTGCCCTGTTGACCACTGCTGACTGAAGAAATCTAATACTAAGCCTGTTTTATTTTATTTAAATTTCAGTAGTTTTACATTTTCTTTTTTGGAACGTGTAAAATTAGTTAAACTTTAGGGACCTATCCAAATTAAGAGTTTCTCATGTCTTTCATGGACAACTTTACTTTGTTTTGTAGGCTGTAGGCTGGTGCAGCCTGACAAATATTTGCTTATGATTAAAACTTGTGTTTCTATCAGGAGATATTCTTATACTGCCAGAGTACACTTCAATAATATAATCACTTTATACATGCTATCAGTCGTCATGCATTGTGGACCGACTAAGTCTGGTGTAGAGTCACTAGAATCTTTATGATGGGATATAAAGTCCACAAGATCTTGCTGAGGGCTGCTGGAATGCAGACTGGCTGTCACATCAATTTTCTTCGCCTATTCATCCCACCGTATTCTGATAGGTTAAAACTGAAGGGAAGATGGTAAACAACGAAAATGGACTAACATGTAATATAGTAATTTACACATCACTAGCTGTGTGACCCGCATATGTTATGTTGCCCACTCTGAGCCCACTTTCTTCAGGTTGAGAGGCAAGTGCCAGGGAGGGTTTGGAGGAGGATTTACGTGAGATAATTAATGTTAGAGCACCTGGTGGCACCTGGTTAATGAATAAATATGTCAGAAAAAAATGTGAAGGCAGAAAGGATTGATTTTGATTGCCTCCGCTACGAAGAAATTTAGCACACACACAAAATAAACATTAGCCAAAACATGTGAACAGCTGTGTTTAGAACTCTGCACCATCTAAATCATCTAAATTCTAAGGAAACCAACCATATTGCTAATTAAATCTTCACTAACGTACCCTTGTTAATTTTCATTCAATTTTGTTACATGTTAGAGTTCAGGATCTGTTCTGGGCAAAAAAAAAATACTTAGTACGGTGCCCATTTTATAACACATGGAGGCAATTTTCCTATAATAACAAAACCGTTACGGATTTTTAGTTGCAGCCTTTTTGCATAGTGTTGCTCATAATTAGTACTTTTTGATCATGAATCCTTGATTTGGGAACAACCCAATTCCAGCATTTTTTGTAATTTGTTAAGTGCTTCAAGGAATATTTTGAAGCTAATATGTAAGCTCCTTGTATCAGTTTGGCTTAAAGTAGTCCCCTCTTGTAATAGCACAGCTCCAGGTGGCTTCTTTCCCAAGACACCTGGACATTTCCCACATGTTACCTCTAACTCTTCAGCTACACAGCCTGACTCTACAAGCTTTGCCCTCAATCCACCCACATTAGAGTCCATAAGAAAGCTGATCCATCACTTACCCTTCACTTAGAAAGAATTGGCACAAGTGATCACAAACATTAAAATCTTTGGCAACATAAACATTAGAACAGCTAAGCTGTAATGAAATTGGAAACCAAAATCATGGAAGAATGAGAAATAGTATGTCTTAGTTTGTGTGCTGTCTTTCAACTAAAATGTTAAGACCTTTGGAGGACAGCTGTGTTTGTGTGTATGTGTTTTACAGTATAACTTTGTCATAAGATTTTGCCAGTATATTACCGACTGAAGCAAACTTTTTTCATCAATGTTGCTTAAGAAAATAAAAAATAAGCTGAGAGGGAAAGCTGAGATTACCTAGTTGCTTCCCCTAAGGTGGTGTGCACCCCATGTGGTATACAAGATTAGCCATAGGAGTACAGGAGAAAATTTTAGAGCCTCTTTTTAATTTTAACAGTTTCTATTTCTACTTTTATCTGTTTAATTCATGCACATAATTAATAGAGGTAGATACTTAGTCATATATTGAGGGGAGTGGCTGCTTAAAAGCAGATTTCATGAATGCATAATCAAAACGGTTCAAAGATCACTCCAGCAGACACTAAGGGAGAGAGACTGACTCATTCTTTGCCTTGAAGTCATTTATCAGAAGAAAAACACATATTAAAGGGAAAACTATTGTATATATTTTACATTTTTAAAAATACCTTTGCATTAAGTTTTATATTGCTTCTATGTTGTTTGAATAATGTCAACTATTTCTATAATTTCATCTATGTCCTTACGTGTTATCCATACTCATTAATACTTAAAGTAACTGCCAAAAACAAAGTTCAAGAGTGTTGTTTACTGATGTGCCTCTCATTGCTAGGGCATCATTCCTGAAGTGGCTCACATTTAACAGGGATATTTTGTTGGCTGCTTCTTACTTTCATCATTGTGGTAATGAGCTATAATTAACTTTATTGAGGTAATTGAGTATGTATGCAATCATTTTAAGAGTTTATGTATAATATATAGAACTTGGATTGGGCTTGTAGAAATAGGGTAGTAAAAAGCTTCCTCTTGAAAGTGTGATGTGAATTACTTTTGCCTTAGGCTAATCTTGAAAGAAACCTCTCTTGATGGTCTCCCATGAAGAAGTAATTGACCTTGGCTAGGTCCAAGGTAGAGTATGTTTCATTAACCTTGCTCCTTTGTGAGATTAGCTCTAATGTGTCAAAATAAAATTTCTGACAGGCAGAACAGAATTTTAGCAAAATTGACATGTTAAAATATTAACAGAAATTAATTCAGAATTTATTTTCCTTTTAGTTCGCAGGAGGATGAAAGACCTATGTCACCTTTCTATTTGAGGTATTTATTTGATTTTTGTTGTTCTGTTACAGGGAATGGAGGAGGGGTGAGGTTCCTTTGAGTTTATTTACCCATTTTAATGCTTTTCAATAGAATGTTCTACACTATGGCCAAACTAAGCTTATTAGAACTCTTCATCATATTGTTCATGCTGTGTTTTCTTCTCTTTGGTTTAAGAAATCTTAAATTAACAGAGCTGAAAAGGTTAAGATATTTTGTTTTAAATCCAGAAATGCCAAGGTAGCCATTTTAATTTCAGAAACCTCCTGATGATTAGGCCGTTACCTGTGTCTTAAAAATTTCTATTCTATACATATATGCAGATGGGGGAAGGGTGTGGGCACAAGGCTCATTGGCTGAAAAAGTCTTCGGCTATGTTAAGTGTGAAAGTAAGTATTCAGTGAGTTGATGGAATTTAGGGCTATTTGCTAAAGCTTATAGAGGCAGAATAAAAGCTATTACAACAGGTAAATTTACAGAATTCAAAGTAGATGTTAACTCTTTCCTCAATTGTGAAATCTACTTTTTTAAAAGAAATGTCAGGATGTGTGATAAAGAGTTTGTTTATTTTTTAATCTGATTTGTTGTAATAGCCCCAGAATTAGATTTAGACCTTAATTCAACCAACAATAGTTCAGAAATGTGTCATAGGACTTCAGTCTTAGCCAAGTGATTGCTTTTCAGTACCGTTTTGTCCTTCAGCAACTTGAAGCATATTGCATAATCACTTTGTGGCAAAAGAGAGAACATTTGAGGTTTTAGTTTGAGACAACATGGTGGTCCATTTGATTCACTCTGGTTTCCTGCCAATCAAATCAGCATATTCTACTTCATAGGCTACCTCAACTATACAATTACCTTAAACACATGAGGAAGTTGTTGCCCAGTATGTGGTGACTCTGGTATTCATTATGTAAATACACACAGTAATATCAAACAAATGATTATCATATATTAATGGAAATTATTTTACACAATACAAACGACTACAGCACTAGATCATGCCAACTAATGAGAACTGTTCTCGGAATGTCTTATTTTTATTCCTCTGGGCAACATCAATCTATGTTTTACATAGTATTGAATTTTATTTTTTTTTAACCATTTTAAAAAGCGGATGGAAATTATGTCTTAAGTCCTTAAAGAGACATAATTGTGTCTTCTAGCGTGATAATTTTTAAAAATTATTTAGACTATTTAGTCTTGAAAAAGAAATTCTATAGTTGCAAAATGAAAGTAAAAGAATGTAAAGAAAATGTATTTACCACAACTCTTGGTTGAGGCTATTTGACCTTTCAATGTTAAATGTCATAAAAACTAAAATATTATAGAAGTAGGAAAAAATAATGAATGTGCACGCTAGCCCACATTACAGGAGAGCTAAAGTTGCAGAAGAAGGAAGTTACGAGCAGACACTCTTTTGAAAATTTAACGAAGTAGAGCTATATCACAAATGAAATAATAATTATTATTTGGCCTGAAATTACAATCTCAAATGTAGTTTATTTTTCTGAATAACATTATATGATAGTCTTAGAAATTATTTAAGAACTAGGTTCATACAAGTTAATTTAACTTTTTTTATTATCTACTTGACATGAAGTAGGGAGAATCTATTAGTAACACATGAACCTGTTTAGAGGGAGTTTTTTTGGTTTTGTTTTCAAGTTATTTGCATGGCTGGTTTGAGATTAACTTTTCTTGGGTTACTCTAGCATACAGAATTCAAGTGGAAGACAGAAAACATGATTGTTAACTATGATTACAGCTCTTCCAGATTTTTTAACTAGAAACATAACATGTCCACTGCTTATTTAATTTATAAATTAGTGCACTTTTTTGACACTACCTTTAGTAAGAACAAATGAATGCTTAAATGTTTTAAATATATTAAAACTTCTGTAGCTTCTTTGTCTCCCTTTCCCTCCTACTTTATTAAGATTTCATTCCTACAGTGCTCAGAAAGGGGAGTTAACTGTAAGACTTACGAATTTCGTAATGATTTGTCACCATGATGAAAAACTAAATTGGCTCTTTAAAATCCCAAAATTATATTTACTGTGCCTTTGAAAAGTAAAAAGTGACTGGTAGTTGCAAAATGATATCTTCCCTGACTAGGAATGTTGAATATTGTGTGCTGTATATTACATTTTGACATTGTTAACTGGTTGTCGTTGTTGTTGTTGTTGTTGTTGTTGTTGTTGTTGTTGTTGTTGTTTTTGAGGGGGGGTAGAGACAGAGAGGAAAGGTCCAAACAAGAGATGAGCACATCAGCTGAGATGGGCACTCAGCAGAAGTAAATCCAGCCACAGGCAGCCAGCCAGAGGGACGGGAATGAAATAGCGGGTCAGTGGCAGGAGATTCAGTTGGTGGTTTATTCTGTAAGGTCCAGCATGAGGTAGAATGGCAAAACTCAGTGGCTGTAAGTCTGGGAGTGGGCAGTTTTTAGGAAGACTGAATCAAAACAGAAGATAAAGGCAATGCAGGGCTCCAGTTTCAGAGGAAGGAAAATAGATGATCCATAAAGAAATTCAGGTGCAGGAGATCAGACAAACATCCAGCTATTGGAGTGGAGGCAGACAGAATCTGTTATGTATAATGCAGACAGAATCTGTATCTGAGGCAGAGGATAGATAGAGCTGGAGGGCATGCAGAGGACATGCAGTCCACTCATGGAGGTTCTAGGACCTTTCTGTGGCTGGGGGAAGAAGGAAGGTGGGATGCAGGAACTGGGAACCAGAGAGGCCATTTCAGTCATGACCTTGCTCCATTTTTCATCTTGTAGAATTTCAGTTTCTGTGATTACAGTTCTCTATTGTAAACACTCATGGCTGAACCGTATGTTAGTCTACCATACATTTCATTTATCCTCAGTTTTTTTCTCTTGTAAGGTAGGACTGTTATAAATAGACATGCACTCATATAATCTCATTCTAGATTAAATATCTTCTCAGATAAGAACTTTGTCTTCTGAAATTTCAGCACTTCTTCAGCACCTAGCCTAACCCACCAGAACCATTCGTCCTATTTTACTTTATTTAATTTAATCTAATCTAATTTATTTATTTATTTATTTATTTTTATTTTATTTTATTTATTTATTTATTTATTTATTTTTTTTTTTTGCAAAGGAAAGAAAGAGTGGCTACAAATCTGACTTGCTGCCATTTCATGGGCAGGATTACTGCAGATACAGTAGCTCAAACAGTAGGTGTCATTGTTCCCCAGATGCTCATTAGAGATTACCCACCCTGTTGAAGTGATTAAGGAAATGAAAGGGAAGAATGGGTTATGCCAAACCCTTAGCAAGATTGCTACAAAATAAACAAGAACCTGCAGACTTCAGGTGAAGAACATTCTTGGCAAGGATGTCTATACCCTGGCCTCTCATAGTCTCGGCTAGACTCCCAGAAAGGTGCCCCTACCTTCATTGCTCAGATTAGCAACTTGCCGTAGGTGTTGTGTGCCACATCCAGCCTGTTATTGTCTGAATTCTTTTCCCTGTCATCCAGTCAGATCTGGCTAGAATCTGTTGCTAGTTCTAGTTTTATTTGTCTGGGTCTTCAGTATCCGCAAACTCAGATTTTGATTTCTGTGTTTATTTTCACTGGGATTAAGGCTTTTCATCTCTACTCTCCATTCCTCCTCATCTCTATCCACTCCCACCTCACCTATACTATCTTCACATTCCTTATGGCCAGGTTCAGATCTTGTCCTGATCCCATCCCATCCTATCCCATCCCATCCGACTTCTACTCTTGAATTCCTTCTTTACAAATTCCTGGATTATATATATATAGTTTGTATATGTAGATGGTACATACAGCCAGTATACCCATCTACATAAGTAAAGCCCATCTCTTCCCGTACTTTATCAAAATCCTAAATGTGCTTCAGGGGCTACATACCTGTAACCAGTCTTTCACTGGTCACCTGACCTCTGAATGGTGGCTCCTTGCTCACCTAACATCTGCCTCTTAGCAACTGCACTAATCTTCCTCTGCTTTTTCTTTCTCATTTTGTGCTCCACTGAAACTCTGAAATTGACAGTCTTTATCAATCTCAGCCCAAGTTTTAATACTCAAGGTGCAAATTGAAATTAAATTCCTATTTTAGCAGGTTTGGAATTGCTTAGGGTCAATTTCAGTATTCACATGTTTTTTAATTTTCCTGAATTAGGAACATCAAATAGATTTATTTCTAAGTTACCTATTTGGAATACAGACTTACTCTTGAGTATTTTAGTATTTTCATTCCTTGAAACTAGGGATCATTAATTTATGAAAATCTTTTAACTGTAGAGTTTACATTGAAGAAATATTTAGCTTTGGGTAAATTCAGATTAAAACATAACCTGACAGGGGCACCTGGGTGGTACAGTCAGTTGAGTGTCCAACTCTTGATCTCGGCTGAGGTCATGATCTCACAGTTTGCAGATTTGAGCCCTGTGTCAGGCTCTGTACTGATGGTGCGGATTCTGTCTTTCCTCTCTGCCCCTACCCCACTTGTGCACGTGCTCTCTCTCTCTCTTTCTCTCTTTCTCAAAAAATAAATTTTAAAAATTAAAACAAAACAAACCAAAAACATTACCTGACATTAGATGGGATCTGAAAACTGTATCATGCCACTCCTGTCCTGCTATGTAGAAAAGTTTTTAGATAGCTCTTTGTGGATTACCTTTCAAACAACTTGTGCTGGAATTGTAGATTTATGACTTTTTGGTCATACTTTATTACATTTTAATAGTTTATTTTTCTTCTCAAGCATATTGTATGTTTTCTAAATTACCATTTTGAGGGAAAAATTCTCATGTTTAGATGGGATAGTTTAAAGAAGTAGATGTATCAGTCATTCTATTTGTTGTTGACTACCAAGTACAGCAAACAAGCAGGCTGTTTATTTGATTAGCTACTTGATTTTTCCCAGATAATAAGGTCAACTAGACATTTGGGTATCTTTGAACACAAATAAGTATATATTAAAAATATTTGTTTCCATTGTCCTTTTTAACTCGGTGTTTCTAAACTGAGGAAGCATATTGTCTCTGCCTGTACAGTTCTTTTGCGGGGGGAGGGTAAATATAAATAACATTAACTGTATCATTTTCCATTTTAATTTTTTTAATTGTGGCAAAATACACATAGCATAGAATTTGACATCTTAACCATTTCTAAGTGCATCTCCACTAATAGTGCACAAGTCCCATTTCTCCATGTTTTTCTTAACACTTATTATTTTCTGTTTTTTGACAATACCATCATTATGATACAAAGTATGTAGAGCTCTTTAAAGATGCTGGCATCTCACTAGCCAAGATTCTGAGCTTCGAGTGGTGGTGGGTGTCCATATTTTCAATGTGTCATGGGATAGTCTTTTCAGTAATTAGTGCTGAGAAAACTGGATATCCACATGCAAAAGCATGGAGTTGGCCGCTCACCTAATATCTCATATACAAGAATTAACTCAAAATGGATCAAAAGTCTAAATGTAAGAGCTAAATCTGTAAGTACTCTCAGAAGAAAACATCAGGCAAAAGCTACCCAGTCCTGAATTTGGCAGTGATTCCTTAGATATGACACCAAAAGCACAGGAAAGAAACGAAAGGGTAGACAAATTGGAGTTCATGAAAGTTTTTAAATCTGGTGCATCAAACAACAACAACAAAGACACTCCCAACAGAAATTAAAAGGAGAATGGGGGAAATATTTGCAAATCATTTATCTCATAAGGGATTAATATCCAGAATATATGGAGAATTCCAAAAAGTCAACAACAACAAAATTATTTTTAAAATGAGCGAAGAACTTGAATAGAAATTTCTCCAAAGAGGTTATACAAATAACAAATAAGCACACAAAGAGATGCTGAACATCACTAACCATCAGGGAAATGCAAATCAAAACTCTAATATCACCTCAGACCTATTAGGATGACTGCTATGAAGAAAAGAAAATAACAAGTGTGGTCAAAGATGAAGAGAAATTGAAAGCAGGTCACAGGGTCCCAAAGAAATATTTGTACACCCATGTTCATGGCAACATTATTTGTAATAGCCAAAAAGGCAGTAGCAATCCAAGTGTCCCTCAGTGGATAAATGGATAAACAAAACTCAGTGTATACACATGGTGGAGTCTTATTCAGCCTTTAAAAAAAGAAGGAACTTCTGATACATGCATAACACAGATGAACCTTGAGGACATTTTTCCTAAGTGAAATAAGTTAGTCACAAAAAGACATCTGTATGATTCCACTTACATGAAGTACCTAATGTAATCAGATTCCTAGAGACACAAAGAATGGTGGTTGCCAGGGGCTGGTAGGATGGGGAGAATCAGGAGTTACTGTTTAATAGGTACAGAGCTTCAGTTTTACAAGATAAAAAGTTTCTGGAGATGAATGGAATGAATTCACAACAGTGTGAATATACTCAGTGCCACTGAATTGTACACTAAGAAATGGTTAAGATAATAAATTTTATGTGTGTTTTACTACAACAAAAAATTTGAGGGAAAAATGTGTCACATAAGAGATATACCCCTAGCTGGAAAACACTAAACCAGACCACTAGTGTAATTATTTTATACTGAAGAATGATTACAAACTTAACTAATGTGTATCATATACTTCTTTAGGTATTCAATATTGAGTTCTTGGTTTCTGAGCTAGTCATATTTTTTACTTAGTATGAGACTAGTATAGATTCTGGGTTTAATTCTATCAGTGTTAATTAAAATATTAAGCTTCTTATTTAGGCTATACTGATAAATTATATGAATTTTTATATTTTGTATTCTTACGTATTTCATCAGCATGAGAAGGCAAAGGAAAAGTTTACTCACAGGAAATGACATCTTTAGAGCCATTCTGTCTAGACCTCTTGCTGCTCTATTCTTCAGTCTTTCTGCCTTCCTTAGACTTCTGTTTATAAGAACTTCAGATTTAGGGGCACCTGGTTGGCTCAGTCGCTTGAGCGTCCAACTCTTGATTTCAGCTCATGATCTCACGGTTTGTGAGTTTGAGCCCTGCATTGGGCTCTGTGCTGACAGTGCAGAGCCTGCTTGGGATTCTCTCTCTCCCTCTCTCTCTGCTCCTCCCTCTGTCTCTTAAAATAAATTTAATTTTTTTTTTAAAAAAGAACTTCAGGGGCACCTGGGTGGCTCAGTCAGTTGGGCATCCAACTTCGGCTCAGGTCATGATCTTGCAGTCTGTGAGTTCGAGCCCCACGTTGGGCTCTGTGCCGACAGCTCAGGGCCTCTGGGTGGCTCAGTTGGTTAAGCGTCAGACTTCAGTTCAGATCATGATCTCAGTTCTTGGGTTTGAGCCCCGTGTTGGGCTCTGTGCTGACAGCTCAGAGCCTGGAGCCTGCTTCAGATTCTGTGTCTCCCTCTCTCTCTGCCTCTCCCCCACTCATGCTCTGTCTCTCTCTCTCTCCCGGTCTCAAAAATAAACAAACATTAAAAATAAATAAATTTTAAAAAGAACTTAAGATTTGAATTTAATTTAAACTTTTAATTTAAACAAATAGAAGATTAGCTCTACCTAATAGAAGTACTTCCAGATTCCCATTTAAATTGTAGTGATGATATTAAAGACAAAAACTAGAGATCGCTTTATAACAATGATCAAGAATACCATATATCAAAGATCACATCAGTGGGATGGACTGAGAAACTTATTATTACTTTACAGACTTCATGCTCCACTATCTAAACAATACAAATGGTCACAAAGAGAGAAGGAAGGGGAAAAAAAAATTAGTTGACTTCCTTCCTTTGTCTACTACTGACCAGAAAAACAAGTGACATTCCCTCTACTGAACAGAAAGTTATTCTCTGAACCATTCAGAGCTGAGTTGCATATTCTTTTTCACTTCTCTGCCCCCATTAGTTTTTTTATGTCAGTATCTCTTCAAAGATAGAATGTCTAGTATACAAAACAATGGAAAGGAGAGGGGGTCCTCCTGAGATACCCAGTCACTTAAAGCATTTGAGAAGAGGATAAAGGCAGGAAGATTATTAGACATAATGCCTGCTTTGAAGAGTACAGTGCACAAAGTACAAATTTATTCTTGATTCTCCAGCTTAGAAAATTGGACCAAATAGCAAGTGTACCTATCTAAGCATTATAGATTATTCTAGTGCAGACTCATATGGTGGCTCTTCAAATCTAAATTCATGAGCTGGCATCTACCCACAGCCAAGGGACAATGAAATAAAGAATGATCTACCACCCAAGTTGTCGGTAATAGCTGTGCCTGGATTGATTGATTCTCCTTCAGAACCACAAAACATGAAGAACTATTTGGCGCCTATAAAGAAAAATTACAAACTAAGAGAAAGGATGACTTGCTCTGAGGACTCCATGTAAAAACAGATTGCAGAGAATTGCTTTTTATATGATTCAGAGGAAAACTTGAAAGTAATATTACTAATCTTCTCAAAAATATGCTCAAGGACATGACCAACCCTCTGTGAAACGTAAGTAGGAATCTGTAAGGGGAAAATTGGTTTACAATTGTAACGCTAGGGACACAGAAGAATAACTGAAATGAGGAGAAGGGAGCCTAGAAATGTATTAGCAGAGATTTCAAAAACTACGTGGGAAACAATAGAGAGCAGAAATTATTAAAAATAAGTCAAGCACAAGGGTGCCTTGGTGGCTCAGCAGTTGAATGTCTGATGCTTGATTTCGGCTCAGGTCATGATCCCAGAGTCGTGGGAATGAGCCCTGTGTCAGGTTCTGAGCAGAGCATGAAACCTACGTAAGACTCTCTCTCTTTGCCCCTCTCCCTGGCTCACATTCTCTCTCTCTCTAAACTAAAAACTAATTAATTAATTAAAAAATAAAACATAAAAAATAAATCAAGTATGTGATGAGAAAGAAACTTGAAAAGCTCTTCCAAAGTGGAAAGGAAAAAGATAAGAAAAACTGGGAGAAATAATGCTAGATATGAAGGTTAGAGATTGGAAAGCCAACCTAAAAATTATGATTCTAAGAAAACAAACATACTAATAGAAATAAAAGTAGAAATCAAAGGTTATGCCCATCTAATTGAGAGGTGAATTAAAAAGTAGTAGAAACTTGATAACTATCATTGATGGAGGGGCAAAGAAAGTAATAACATTCTGAATTTCTTGTCTTTCATAGAAGGTAGTAGAGTTTCCTTTTTTTCTTTTCTTTTTTTTTTTTTTAATTGAAGCGGGACTCAGAATTTTGAGTTTTGTTTGGGGGAGGTGTTTTAGTTTTAATCAGAGATAAATAATAATTAGGGATGTATGGGTATGAGAAAAACCACTATTGGAAATCTCTATAAGATTTCTATAATCCAAATACCCTCAGAAGATAAGAGCAAAGACAGAAATCAAAGGAAAAGGAAGTTCCCAAATTAGAAAACATAAAGTAAAAACACAAAACTAGAATAAATACATCAACTGTAACAACAAATGTAAATGATCAAATTCTTTGATAAAAGCTAAAATTGTAGGGGTGCCTGGATGGCTCAGTTGGTTAGGCATCTGACTCTTGATCAGCTCAGGTCTTCATCTCTGGGTCATGAGTTCAAGCCCCACACTGGGCTTCATGCTGGGCATGAAGGCTACTTAAAAACAAACAAGGAAACAAAATGACTAAGCACATAAAGGTTATATATTAGCATGTGTAAAATAGCACAGCAATAAATGAAAGAAATTTAAACTCAAGTTAACAAGGATAAACAGGCAAATAAATTTGAAGTATAGAACTTATACATAAAATTGTATGTCTATAACAAACTTTATCAAGTACATAGCACACAGTATAGCATAGTATCTGATATAATTAATGAGATTTAAAATAAAGGAGCATTGCAGAGGTGCCTGGGTGCTCAGTCTGTTGGGCATCAACTGTTGATTTTAGTGCAGGTCACAATCTCATGGTCATGGGATCGAGCCCCACATCGGGCTAAGCATGGAGCCTCCTTGGTATTCTCTCCCTCCCTCTCTGTCCCTCCCCTATTTGTGCTCTCTCTCTGTCCCTCCCTCAATCGTGCTCTCTCTCTTTCTCTCAAAATAAATAAATAAACTTAAAAAATAAAATAAAATGAGCATTACATACTAAACTTTGCACCATACAAGTAGGGCTCAAACATTCCTGCTACTTACTAAAGAATTATTCAGCTGTATCTGAAAGTTCTCAAAGAGTGGAAATTTTAACAGTCATGTTTTCTAACCACAGTGTAATTAATACCAAAAAATTCCCAACTAATGAAAACTCTCCTAAAGGGAGGAAAAAAATTCAAAGACAAAATAAAAACTAGTGTAGACTATTGATAAGAAAAAGGAGGAAAGTACATATGAAAACTTGTGAGTTCTAAGCTCTTTTAGAAAAAAAAAAAAATTTATGTTTATTTTTGAGAGAGAGAGTACAAGCAGGAGAGGGCAGAGAGAGAGGGAGACAGAATCCGAAGCAGGCTCCAGACTCTGAGCTGACAGCACAGAGCCTGATGCGGGGCTTGAACCCATGAACTGCAGGATCATGACCTAAGCCAAAGTCTGACACTTAACTGACTGAGCCACCCAGAAACCCCTCTAAGCTCTTTTTTAAAAGGTGACTTCATCTTCTTAAGATTAAAAATAAATGAGCCACACAATCAGAATAAGAAACCATATAAAGGAAGAAAAGCAACCTCTTAGAAATTTAAAAGGTTTTAATAATAATAATAAAAGAAATGGAGAAAAGAGCAGAACTGATGTTTGAATCTAGGAACTGGTTCTTTAGGAATAAAAATTAAAATTTTAAAAGAGAAAAACCTCTCTGGGGCACATGGGTGGCTCAGTTGGTTAAGTGCAACTTCAGCTCAGGTCATGATCTCACAGCTTGTGAGTTCAAGCCCTGCGTAGGGCTCTGTGTTGACAGGTCAGAGCTTGGAGCCTGCTTCGGATTCTGTGTCTCCCTCTCTCTCTGCCCCTCCCCCACTCGCTCACGCGCTCACGCGCTCTCTGTCTCTCTCTCTCTCTCTTAAAAATAAATAAACGTTAAAAAATATTAAAAATAAACAGAGAAAAGCCTCTAATAAACTTGAGAAAAAATGGAACAATCCTAATAATCCAAATTGAAATTTGCAGTCAAGGTATGTAGTAGTTTTTAAAAGATCAGAGACTACTTGCAATTTCATACTAATAAACCTGAAAATATAGAAATAAAAAATAAATTTTGAGAAGAAGGGGCTTCTGGGTGCCTTTTTCAGTTAAATGTCTAACTCTTGATTTCAGCTCAGGTCATGATCTCAGGGTTGTGAGCCCAAGTCAGGGCTCTGCACTGAGGGTGGAGCCTGCTTAAGATTCTCTCTCCCTCTCCCTCTCCCATGCTCTCTCATTCATGTGTGTTCTCTTGCGCTCTCTCTCTCTCTCTCAAAAAAAAAAAAAAAAATTGAAGAAAATTCCATTTGGATCCAAAAATCAAGTAATCTGTTCTAATTCTAAGAAAATAACTAGATGTATAGCCAAAGATGTATATGAATAGCATTATTTGAGAATAAGGATTATGTCTGGATTAAGGACACACTCTGAAGCCAGATTAAATGAGAGAGAATCAGAGCTGTGTAAACTTATCTGTAAAGGAGTATACATAGTAAACTATCCATTTCATTCATAATTTTGCTTTATAAAGGCCCTGGTCAAAAAACTAAAACTGGGGCGCCTGGGTGGCGCAGTCGGTTAAGCGTCCGACTTCAGCCAGGTCACGATCTCGCGGTCCGTGAGTTCGAGCCCCGCGTCGGGCTCTGGGCTGATGGCTCAGAGCCTGGAGCCTGTTTCCGATTCTGTGTCTCCCTCTCTCTCTGCCCCTCCCCCGTTCATACTCTGTCTCTCTCTGTCCCAAAAATAAATAAATGTTGAAAAAAAAAAAAATTTAAAAAAAAAACTAAAACTGAATTTCTTTTTATGCAAAAACATGCTAAATATGTAAAACTAAAAACTCCAATAATTAGGGCCTGAACAGAAAAGTGAGTATTTCAGTATTTTGATGGACTCTCTTTAATTTGTTAGAAATTGCATAATAGAGTATGAAAATATAGGAATGAAGAATAATTTTTTTTCTTCAAATCCTAATATTTAAGGGACTAGGAAGTGTAATGTTTGATAAAGTATGAGGATAAATATTTTCCTCCTACTGACTCATATCCATGTAGTATGTTTTCAATTTATGTTCTAGTATTATATGCATAGTATATGATTTAAAACCAAAAAGGTGAGGCCTTTTAAATCCGAACTATCTGTAACACCACCACAAAAGAGTGATACAATTTTTGTCAAAGTTTGAGCACCTATAAATGCTCTGTTAATTTCTACATATCATAATAATAGCTAAAATTTAAAGTGAATAAACACTGAAGATCAAGTGTATTTGTTTTATTGTATGACACTGTCCACTGAAGACAATCGTTAAAGCTTTAATTAGAAATCTGTTCTGCAATTGCAAGAAATAACATTAGATTCATCTTATAATGTTGACGCTGCATATCAACTGTTTTAGTATTTTAAAATAATACTAAAAATAGTGTATTCTCTTAAATAGACAGATTAGGAGCTTGATGCTATTTTGATTAGCTACATGATCTTCATGCTTAGGCTGAATTAAATATCACTTAATTGTCTTTTATATCCTTATTCATTAGGGGCACCTGGGTGGCTCAGTCGGTTAAGCGTCCAACTTCAGCTCAGGTCATGATCTCACAGCTCGTGAGTTTGAACTCCACATCGGCTCTGTGCTGACAGCTCAGAGCCTGGAGCCTGCTTCAGATTTATATACCACAGAAAAGAAAACACACTGAAGTAAGAGAACATACAGAAAAAGAGAACACATGCTTTTTCAAGATGTCGGATTTTAGTAGAATTGAAACTTCATTCTTTTTATATGTAGATTTCTTTATTTCAGACCAAGAGCTCTAATTAGAAAATCACTTGTCAACAGGCATTCTGTGCATCTTATCACATGCAAATTTATAGACTAATATTGTTGAGCATATTCAGCTCCCAGAAATGTAGTTTGAGTTTTGTTAATAGAGATACGGACTAAATATATTTAAGTATGTCATAGAATATATTGCAGGGGCACCTGGGTGTCTCAGTTAGTTAAACATCTGACTTTGGCTCAGGTCATGATCTCACAGTTTGTGGGTTCGAGCCCCGCATCAGGCTCTGTGCTGACAGCTCGGAGCCTGGAGCCTGCTTCAGATTCTGTGTCTCCCTCTCTCTCTGTCCCTCTTCCTCTCGCTCACTCACTCTCTCTCTCTTAAAAATAAATAAACATTAAACAAAATTTTAGAATATATTGCAGAGTAGGCTTAGAATCTATTTTAAATAACTATGCCAATAGTGAATGCAGTTGCACTGTGGCTTACAGCAGGCTTGGGTAATGAAATTGTCCATAGTGCTGGAGTCTGCATATAAGCTTATTTCTTTCAGGTTGTTTTTTTTTTTTAAATGTTTGTTTATTTTGAGAGAGAAAGCATGCCCATACATGGTGGAGAGGGGCAGAGAGAGAATCCCAAGCAGTCTCTGTCTGTGGCTGTCAATGCAGAGCCCATAGGAGGACTCCATCTCACCAATGTGAGATCATGACCTGAGCCAAAATCAAGAGTCACATACTTAACTGCCTGAACCACCCAGCTGCCCTCTTTCAGTTTTGAATACTTGCTTTATCAACATTATGATATGATCTCTTCCATATTCAAGTGTTTATATAGCATGGTAAGAAATTTTGTTAGCAAAGGGCTCTGAAAGAATTCATTATTCTTAGCTTTCTGCAGAGGATAAAAAACAAGCTACATGTGGCTTGAAGGAAATCTTTCACTTTAGCTTATTTGCTTATTGTTCTCTTATCAGTGTCTTAGAATTACCTTCATGAGTCAATTATAGCTATGGAAATATAACCCCTATATCTGTCATTAAATATTCTTAGAAATCTTGTTAGTGGTGAATTATCCCACAGGAACTATAGAGGTGTTTGGATACCTGACCAAAGCCATATTGGTATTTAATAAACCATAACTATGACTGAAACTATCATAAAACATTATGCAGTTATAACCTTTTGTAATGATTTAAACTTTAGGGAAGTAAACTTTTAGAGCTAAAAGAAAACCACAGAGATCAGTAGCCAAGCTTTTCATTTTCTGTAGGAAGAAACCAATCCAAACAGCCAGGCTAACTGACAATGTATGATTTCAGCTTATTAACTGCAGAGCTGAGACCAGAACTTCCCTTTTTTGATTTCCAATGGAAAATATTCTCTTCTCAGAATACTTGCTTTACACAATTTACTTGGCATGCTAAGTATACGAAAACTTCCAAAGGAATGTTGAAGAAAGTAAATTATCATAAATTTGACCTAACATCAATATATAAGCAAAATTGAATATGATTTAATTACTTGTTTTTGTTATTGATTTATTCATTTATTTTGCATTCTGAAAATGGCTCTTTAAGACTGATTTATGTTGGGGTGCCTGGGTGGCCTCAGTCAGTTGAACATCTGACTGTTTATTTCAGCTGAAGTCATGATCTCATGGTTCGTAGGCTCGAGCCCCACATTGGGCTCTCTGCTGACAGCATGGAGCCTGCTTGGGATTCTGTGTGTGTCTCTCTCTGCCCTTCCCCGACTTGTGCACGCACTCTCTCTCAAAAATCAGTAAATAAACATTAAAAAGAAAAAAAGATTGATTTGGGGGCACCTGACTAGCTCATTCGGTCAAGCGGCCAACTTTGGCTCAGGTCATGATCTCATGGCTCATGAGTTTGAGCCCTGCATCAGGCTCTGTGTTAACAGCTCAGAGCCTGGAGCCTGCTTCAGATTCTGTGTCTCCCTCTCTCTCTCTCTCTCTGCCCTTCCCCACTGGCACTCTGTCTCTGTCTCACAAAAATAAATAAACATTGAAAAATAAATAAATAAATTTTACAAGACTGATTTAGATGGCTTAGGTTATAAGCTATGAGGGAAATTTTGACATGTTGCCTTTTATTCACTTATGCTAGCCTAAGTTTTCCAACTCATACCCTCATTACTTAGATTAGAAAGTTTAAAAATAGCTATTGTGATATCCAAGTAATTGAAGTCTTGAAGAATTTTAGTTGCAGGGAATTACAGCTTTGCTAATCAGTGTCTTACACAAATCAGCAGCCTCAGAATCACTGTACAATTTGTTAGAAAGGCAGTCCCCTTCCTGAGACCTAGACTATTGAACGAGAGTCTGTTTGTAAACAAGCTCCTAGGTGATTCAGCTATGCCTTAATGTTTGAGAAGCACTTCCTCAGTTAGTAATCTCAAAACCTGATTCTACTTGATGTCATTTTCTTGTCTCTTTCTTCCTCACCTTTGTTTTTGTGTCCTGGCCCCCAGCCCCCCAAAAGGAACATAAAAACATCAGCATGTGCTTTAATAAGCAAAAAAAAGTTCAGGTTAAAAGTATGTAGAAGAGAAGAAAGGATGTACATCTCCTCATTCTGAGATGGCCTGGAGGACTAATTGGCTGATTATACTTACATGTCTTTGGAATATTTTTAGCATCTGGCAGATCCACATTTTCTCCCTCTTCTGTATTCTCCTGGAGTCATCATTCACATTGGTCCATATTCCCAAAACTAAGCTTGTGCAACTGCATTGAGAAGTGAAATGCAGGAGTTAATTATACAGTGTTGACTTTACAGAGGGTGAGCCACAAAGCATCAAAAGCAGGAACTGCCTGTTCCAGTTAAGGACAGAGAACAGCAAAGGATATATTATTGGTTATGTAACCTGGGAACCACTGTGAATAACAGGCATTGTGAAGCAGATAAAAAATGGTTGTGATTAAAAGCAAAGTAAAATACCTAAGTCCAAGCCTCCATCTACAAAGATGATTCTAGTGAGTTTTTCTTCTAGTTAGTGATGGATTGAATGTCTGGTATGGTGATTAAAAGCTTAGACTCTGAGCTAAAACTTTCTTGGTTCAAATTCCAGCTCATCTACTTCTTGGCTCTGTCACTGTGGGCAAGTTTCTTAACCTCTAACCTCTTCATCTGAAAATTGAGGAAACAATAGTACCTACCTCAGGGGGCTATCGTAAACAGCAAACGAGAAAATCTATGTACAAAATACTTAGCACAGTGTCTGAAACATACAAAGTACTCAGTAAGTGTTAGAGTGTATTTATTTGTTCATTTGTTCATTTATTGCGATTTTTCACATCAGTTTCCCTTGTGAACAATAGCATTATTTTTTGGGTCTCTTCCGGGATTTGACTGTGGTTTGTGGCCGTGAAAATAGCTATGGCTTTTTTAAAGGAAATTCTCTGGGCTAAAGAGTGAGTGTTGATCACCTCTGGGATAATAAGTGCTAAGCTCTGTCTGATGATAGTGGTAATGGTAGGGAGCATAATAGTAGTAAAGGAGAAGTGTCATACCGTCCCTTGAGGCACTTAGATTCCGAATGGAAAGAGATGAGATACACATGTACATAGAAGAAAAACCCAACAGATGGTTTAAAAAATCAATTTTGTATGTTGAAAATTGTGTAGCACAAATGAGGATGTTTGGGGTGCTGGAAAGGCTGCCATCAGTATTGGTCATTAAGGACTGTCATTTTCTTCAGGTGTCTTCTACAAAGAATGAGGAAAAAAGGGCACTGTTTTATCTGTTATGTAAAACTGTAGTTTGACAAGCATGAAGGATTTTCTTTTAAGCAGACTTTTGAATCTTGATTTAGAAGCTGACTAAGCACCGAAAGGCTGACTGTGAGAAAGTCTTGGTATTGATGCTGCTAAAGTATTTGCTAGCTTCAACCCTCACTGTGGTTATATGAACACAGGGTGCAAGCAAGAGGGGAGAAGTTCCAGAGTGTGCTGATCAGGTAGTGTTCTATAATCTCACTGTTCCACTTAACGTTTGACTACTTTGTAATGCTTTTGAAGGAATTCAGGCTTTGGAGAAAATGGGGAGGTAGAAGGAGTTTATAAATGCTCAATAAAAGGGCTGTAAATTAGGTGTTGAGATGAAACATTGTAGAGCTTGAGGGATTCTCCATCTTGAGGAACTTCAGAAGAAAAGAAGGCTTAGAAATAGTCCTGTAGAAACCAGTGTTGCTTCCTTCTTCTCTGTCCCCTGTGGTTCCTGCTGCTGTCTGCATGTCCAGAGCAGCTTTAGAAAGCTGCTTCTGTGTGCAGGTCTGGAGGAGGTGGACAAGGAGGGACCAGATTTGGGCTGGGGAGCGCCAGGAATGGGTGGAGTTGGTAGCAGGAAGGCAGTCAGCAACATTGTATTAACATTTTGGGAAAATGAAAAGACCCTGAACTAGAACTGTGGTGGTAGAGTGAGAGGGTAGAGATGGTTTGTAAAGGTCACTTTAGAACTCTATGTCATAGACATCTTTAAAATGGAGGGGCAGAGGGAAGCACCTTTCAGGAGTAAACACCCAGGGCCATCCTCTAATTCTAGAAATAAGTGAAAATCAGCATCTGCGAGTGGATGGTTAAACATTGTACAGAGAACAGTCAGAGTCTGGCTGATACTTTCAGCCTGGAATCCCCTTCAGACATTGGGTTCACAGTCTCTGTGTTCTAATCTGACTTTATTTCTTTGTGCTTCTTTTCCACAGTACGCATGTATCCCAAGTCAGCAATGTTTCAACAACTGGAGAGTAAGTTTTTTGGATTGGGGTTTTTCCCCTCCTTTCCCATTTATCAAACAGAAAAAAAAGCTACTCTAAAGGTGTATAGTATTGGGAAACTAATACAGTAAGCAACCAATGATTATTTTTAAAACCCGAGAAGAGGACTAAATAAGAAGTGTTCCTGTTTGAGCTTCTGTGTGGGTGTGTGACTAGAGACGACTCAACCGTTTGAACATGCAAGATGTTTGCTTCAGTCAAAATAATGTCATAGTCTATTAATATTTGCAAAATGTGTGTTGGGGGAGGTATCTTGCAATGAAGGATGTCATTAAAGGCTAAAGTAGTAACAGTATCTTTCCTTCTTCCCTCATAATGTTTAATCAGCCAGCATTTATTGAGTACCTGCTCTATGCCAAGCAGAGTGTTAAGTGTGTAATGTCAGATAAGCTTTGGGCTCTGCCTTCAGGGACTTTACAGCCCAATAGGGACACAGAATCAAAAGCAAATTAATGATGGCAACAAATCCTTTCTCCACAGGACAGCAATAGTGTTCTGTTGATTATGTCCATCATCTGCCTTTTTTTCCCTCAGGCCACCAATTGCACATGGTCTAAAATCTAAACTCCAGTTACCTGCCCTTGCCTCCCTCTCTGACTAGGTTGCTCATTATGCTTCAACCTCGTGACCTTCTCTTTCTGGAATAGGCCAAGCGTATATTTTCCACAGAGCCCTTGTACTGGCTGTTTTTCAGCCTGGCCAATAATTTTCCTATAATCCACTTTTTTGTTCCAATGTCCTCTCGTCCCAGAAGCCATCCCTGACTATCCACAGTCACTCTCCAATCCTGGATTCCATTTTGGAGGGAATTTATCATCATCTGAAATTTCACGATTTGTTTATTACCCATCTTGCCTCATAACAGCAACGTAAGCTCCATAAACACAGGGGTCTTGTCTGTCATATTTATGGCTGTATCCCTAACATACAGAAAAGTGCCTGATGTATATTAGGCACTAAATAAATATTTATAGTTTCTTGCTCAAAGACTTTCCATCACACCTTCCTTCCTTCCTTCCTTCCTTCCTTGCTGAGACATAAATGGGCCTTTTTAGAGCATCTTCCATCAACAGGGATCAGGCAGAAAAGGAGGGAAGATGTGATAAGGAGGTAGAGAGAATTTTAAAAAGCACTAGTTAGTATGAATTTGGATCCAACAGGATAAATTGGGATTTTTTTTTTCTTCTTTGTTAGGTAAAGAAACAATGAGAGGGCAGGACTGACCTCTCTTAGCTTTGTGAATTTTAAAGAGATTCCGGAATTATACCAAGACTGATGTGTTCTTGCTTATGTGTTTCCTGACAACCTTTACTTCTTTTATATCTTACATAGTTTGGAAAAGGTGTGGGATGGGTTTGTATGTACATATTAATTCACTGACATCCCTGTGTGCCACTGTTAGGTAATCTTGAATCATTGGGGTATGGAGTTCTAAATATAAAAGTTCTAGGGGCGCCTGGGTGGCGCAGTCGGTTAAGCGTCCGACTTCAGCCAGGTCACGATCTCGCGGTCCGTGAGTTCGAGCCCCGCGTCGGGCTCTGGGCTGATGGCTCAGAGCCTGGAGCCTGTTTCCGATTCTGTGTCTCCCTCTCTCTCTGCCCCTCCCCCGTTCATGCTCTGTCTCTCTCTGTCCCAAAAATAAATAAACGTTGAAAAAAAAAAAAAATTAAAAGTTCTAATGCCCAAGTTAGACTATACTTGTTCAATGTCTACAAATAGTTTTAATGAAATTACTATGCATCTGGTAGAAAACTACATTTGGAAAATCTAAAGTTCTTAAATTTCTTAAAACCCATTTTATTTAAGCAAATATTTTTTCTTAATCTGAACATTTTAAAACTATGTACATGGTTCTTTTAAATTTTCTAATAGCTTTATTGAGACACAAAAAACTATACATACTTAATGTCTACCATTTGATGAGTTTGGATGTGATTCTTTTTTCAAGTGCAGAAAAATGTGGTTTGAGGAGAATATGTTTAGAATTTTCCATGCCTGCTATTTAGAATTAAATAGTGTGGTGATAAAAGAAGTTTGGACACATTGAAAGATCATACAGCTTTAGAAAGGATACCTTATCTATCCCATCGTGCACTCTTTTTAGCCCCTGTACTGAAGTATTTCTTCATGTTGGACGAAGGAAATCTATCCTACCATCTTCAGTAATGAGTATTAGAATGTTTGCATGAATGCAGCTTCAACTGTATACATCACAATTTAATTTAATGGAGGTTCAGAAAGATTTTGCTATTCTAAGTAGTAATTGTTCTACTTTGTAATTGTAGTATTAAAAAGGTATTCCTTTTTAATAGCATTATTCCCTGCATAATTTTATCTTAAAGGGATTCTAAATAGATAATAGCCATCATAAAATTATTTGTGCCAGTTTGCTTCACAAACCATACTGCCTTCCTCTAAAGAACTGGTATGACATCTGGAGGAACTCACCCTTATAAGAATAGGTCTATTCTTATTCTATGAGGAAAAAAAATATTTCCTCATTCTGCCTTATATAAATGACCCTTATTTCCTGATGGCCTCTGATAACTGTTGCTAGACTTGCTGTGAGCATTTCAGTAATCCTGGACCTACAGAGATGAGAAACACGGTTATCAAATTGGTAGGATTTGGTAGGTTGGGTTTTATCTTTAACACACGATACAGATATTTTGAGATGTCTCATATGCTATCTCTGTTCATGAAACTATAGTAGATCTACCATTGGAAATACAGATTTTCCAAAATTAGAGATACAAACTTTTAAAGACAATCATTGATAAATTTGATTACCTGAGTGACTCTGTATTCTTTTTTTATTAGACTCTTAGAAAGAACCATCCGGTCAGCAGTAGAGCAGCATCTTTTTGATGTTAATGGCCCTGGAGGCCAAAGTTCAGAGGACTCAGAGTCTGGAACATCATCAGCGTCTTCTTCCACATCTGCCAGACAGCGCCGCCGCCAGTCCAAAGAGCAGGATGAAGTTCGATGCAGCAGAGATGTGTGAGTTGGCATTGGTGCCTCTTATTTGGATTTTCTCTTCTCCTTTTAAAAATATACACCTGAATTAGTCACTGCATTATAGCCATTCCCATTTCAGTATTCAGGTTAAAACTTTAAAAGTTTCATTTTGACTATTCTTTTTTTTTAAGTTTGTTATTTTTTTGTTTTTGAGAAGGAGAGAGTGCAAGCAGGGGAGGGGCAGAGAGAGAGAATCTCAAGCAGATTCTGCGCTTGTCAACACAGGGTCCAATGTGGGGCTTGAACTCACGAAACTGTGAGATCATGATCTGAGCCGAAATCAAGAGTCAAATGCTTAACTGACTGAGCCACCCAAGTGCCCTTGACTGTTCTAACTAAGGTAATTTTTGGAAATTTGTAGGCAGCTAAATGAATATTTCAGCTTTTTCTAGATGTTTTATGTTGTCTAGATGTATATTGTAGGAAACCACCTCTGATTTAATACATTTCATGGCTTCCTCATGAATATCTTATTGAGAGGGATGCTGAACCACTGGAAGAGAAAATGGCCCTATGCCTGTCCAGAGGTGGTTTTTCTCTTATTAGACAACATTCATTTAGCTGTTAGAACACCTTATGAAATCAACAGATTTCCCTGCTATATTGGCCTGATGAAATATTAGAATATCACTGTAATATTCTGACAGTTGGTTACATTTTAGGGTAAGGAATGTTGAGCCTAAGTCTAATCAGAAAAGGAAATGTTTGTGTTCTTTATTATTATAGTGACTGATTTTAAGCTTTCCCACAGCATGAATTTCAAGAATTTGAGATTTTCAAGGATTTGAGAAAATACAAATAAATAATTATCATCCATATTTTTGAATAATCATTATTTAAATTGTCATGGAAAATAAAGTTATATTCATATATTTTTCCCAAAAATTTTATTTTTATCTACCGTAGCATTTAGTCTCTTAAAAAGTTATTGTTTTGAATTCCTTATTAAATGTCAAAGACTAAATCAGACCCTAGTCGTCCTCATTCTTTTTTACCTGGATTCATAATCTACATCAAAATCTAAGGGAAAAAAGAGATTTCTTTTGATTAAAGAAAGACACAAAAGACAAGTAGTGTAAATAAATACCATGCCGCATATTGTCAAGATGTTTAAGAGCTATACTAACAAATGTAATTTTAGAAATAAAACAGTATCCGTGGTATAACCTACTGACTTTTTAAGTGATATAGGCAGCACTTTAAAAAAAAAATTGTCGGGGCGCCTGGGTGGCGCAGTCGGTTAAGCGCCCGACTTCAGCCAGGTCACGATCTCGCGGTCCGTGAGTTCGAGCCCCGCGTCAGGCTCTGGGCTGATGGCTCAGAGCCTGGAGCCTGTTTCCGATTCTGTGTCTCCCTCTCTCTCTGCCCCTCCCCCGTTCATGCTCTGTCTCTCTCTGTCCCAAAAAAAATAAATAAATGTTGAAAAAAAAAAAAAAATTGTCTTGGGGCGCCTGGGTGGCGCAGTCGGTTAAGCGTCCGACTTCAGCCAGGTCACGATCTCGCGGTCCGTGAGTTCGAGCCCCGCGTCGGGCTCTGGGCTGATGGCTCAGAGCCTGGAGCCTGTTTCCGATTCTGTGTCTCCCTCTCTCTCTGCCCCTCCCCCGTTCATGCTCTGTCTCTCCCTGTCCCAAAAATAAATAAACATTGAAAAAAAAAAAATTGTCTTAGGGGCGCCTGGGTGGCTCAGTCGGTTAAGTGTCCGACTTCAGCTCAGGTCATAATCTCACAGTCCATGAGTTCAGGCTCCGCGTGGTGCTCTGTGCTGACTGACAGCTCAGAGCCTGGAGCCTGCGTCAGATTCTGTGTCTCCCTCTCTCTCTGACCCTCTTCTGTTCATGCTCTGTCTCTCTCCGTCTCAAAGATAGATAAAAACATTAAAAAAAAATTTTTTTAATTGTCTTGGAGCTGCTGGGTTGGAGAGGGTGCTGTGTAATACTACCTTTAGAGAATAGAAAAATTGTAATACGGGAGGTATTTATGTTTAAAATTAGCTATTGACTAAGCTTTATAGAAAATGTTTAGGAGTATAATTAGTTTGTGTACTGCCTAAATTATGTTACACAGCAAGTACAAATTATTTAATACTGTTCATATCCTCTGCCTCATTTTTTGCCAAACAGTATGTAGCAACACATTGCATTTTAAAAATAGTCTTAGTACATCACGATGTCGTGCTTTCCACTCTCTTTGTTTGGACAGGTGGACAGCAAGCTGAGGTTGGATGGAAGTGGTAGTAAGCACAAGACAGAGAACAGAGACAGACAGTGGAAGTGTTGATGGTGGGTGCACAGCAGCAGGCAGGGGACAGCACAGTGGGGTAAGGTCACAGTGAACGGGGATAGAGAGAAAAATATGAAACACAGAGTAAGTAACCTTTCCTGCAGAGTTTAGTTTCCCAGAGTTGGAAATGTTTCTAATATAAGTTATCTCAATCATACTTTACTATCAATATCAGGAGAACAAATGAGATGGAGAATGGTAGAAGCTGGCTAATCTAACGATCCACGAAACTCCAGCCTTCCCCTTAAAGTTTCTTCTCTGGTAGTTTCCTTCCCTGCTCATGCTGCTTACTCATTGTGGTCAGATTAAGTTGTGCACTGAGTGAGTGAATCTCGGGCTGCAAACTGTGTGTGGCCAAGGTAACTTACAGTCTTGCATTACTCTTTCTCCTTGGTGTGTGGTCTGGGCATGCAGAAGTCCCCTTCCTGTGTTCCCTGTTGGCCTCGCCTTCCTAGTCATATGGCCTCCTCCTCACCTGACATGCTGGGTAATTAGCGTGTCTTGATAGTCCTTCCTCTTCAACCTCCACGCCACACTGCACTGCCTCTCTGAGCTCACCAGGGCTGTGGAAGAGTGAGGCCCTTATCTCTCAGGGCCCCAGACCTACTACTTTTGTCCCCATGAAAGTCCTCTCCAGTATGTCCCCAGGAGATACAGTGACATATCACTGATTGTGCAAAGGTTGAGAATCGTTATCATAGCCTATAGTAAGTATGTTTTTCTCAGTATATACTTATGCATAATTGATTCATTTATCAAAGATTTTCATCAGGCTTTGTTTAAAAAATAAAAATTAAGCTAGACTTTAATATATTCTATTCAAAACTAATAACTCTATGGAATGGCTAAAAAGAGTTTTTAAAGAGGTGCCTGGGTGGCTGAGTCGGTTAAACATCTGACTCTTGGCTTTGGCTCAGATCATGATCTCGTGGTTGTGAGATCGAGCCCCGCATTAGGCTCTGTGCTGAGCATGGAGCCAGCTTGAGATTCTTTCTCTCCTTCTCCTTCTGCCCCTCTCCCCCTCAAAAAAAAAAAAAAAAAGGAAAAAAAAGAGTTCTTAAATATACAAACTCATTATATTTTTGTCTATTGTTTGGCCTTCTAACAACTTAGAGCTGCAACCAATTAAAAAAATATATCCTTAAAGCCAGTGATGACCATATTTCAGGATGAGATTAAAGAGCCAATAAAGTCTATACTAAAGTCATCGTGACATTGTTTAAACAAATACAGAAGATAGACTGTAAATATCTCATTTTAATGCTAATTATTTATTGTTTAAATTTAAAAGGAAACGTCAGGTTTATGTTATTATTTCTACCATAAAAATACCAAGGTTTAAGGAACATGTTCATTATGTGAAAGGTTTCAGTTTAATTCATTTATTAAAAAGCTTGCCATCTGCCAGATGCATGGAAATGTTGACTCTTGGTGAGTGGTATATGGAAGTTCGTTGTGAGTCTCTCTTCTTTTCTATGTGTGTGAAAATTTTATAAAAAATACTTTCTAAAAGGCAAAGCATAATTTAAGTTAAAGTGGTTTCAACTGTCCAATACACAATAAATTGGAAATGTATATAAAGATTTCTTTGTTACTAATATTATATTAAATTCCTAGTTCAAAGTAAAAGAAAAAATTATGCTGTCCTATTAGAGGAACGATAAATAGTTAGGTATTACTAGAACATTAAGTGTGCATGTAGGGGTGAGGGAGAAACTGTAGATGAAGTGAGAAGCCGCAGAGATTTGAGTTCAGGTCAAATCTCAGTGATGTCCAGTACGATTGGAAGCTGTCCGAATGTTGCAGTCAGGAATTGTATTCCAGTGCTCTCGCAGTCACATTTGTACTGTGGCTGAAAGGTGTTGACTCAGAGACCTTTTTTTTTTTTTTTTTTTTAAAGAGAACAGGATTTCCACATGAACACACTGAACAGATTTTCATATATTTATTTTGACAGGACTTATTCCAGTCATTTATTCACTATTCAAAAAGATTATAAAATAAACTTTGTGTTTTAATTTCTAAAACTAGTTTTTAGCTTTTGTATTAGCCTGCTGGGGCTACCTTCACAAAGTACTACCTGGGGGACTTAAACAATAGGGATTTATTTCCTCACCGTTCTGGAGGCTAGAAGTCCAAGATCAAGGTGCAGATGGGGTTGGTTTCTGATGAGAGACTTCTCTCTTCGATTTGCAGACAGTGCCTTCTCTGTGTCCTCCCATGGCCTTTCTTCTGTGTGCATGCTTTCCCGGTGTCTCCTCCTTTTCTTATAATAACACCAGTTCTAAGGGAGTAGAGCCCCACCCTTATAGCCTCATTGAGCCTTAATTACCTCTGTAAAGTCCCTGTCTCCAAAACAGTCACGTTGTCGGTTAGGGCTTCAACATAGGAATTTGGGGGTAAACAATTCTGTCCTAAGAGCTTTCAAACATAAACCCCACCCCCACTAAAAAATAATAGTAGGATGTATACCCCAGGAGTTAGAGGAAATCAGAAGAGCGATTAGACAGATTTTATATAGTAAAACAACTATTTTTGAAGTTGATACCAAACTCATCCAACTATCCATAAAAGGCACCTCTCTCAGCGCATGAAGGGGGAAGATTTAAGAGAGTTTGCATGAGTATATGTGCCAGCATGTTAGCCCCTATCAGCTTTCTCATGCCTTCTGTTATTTTATGTTTAGGATATTTCTAATAACTGTTGCATCAATCTTTTATATACTTTTACTAAGTCTATATGTTTTTACATTAAAAGTTGTATAAAATAAGACTAAATTAAATGTGGAGTGCTAAAAATCACCAAAGATAGTCTAAGATAGTATAATATTTAATTCATAATTTTGCCTCCATGATAAGCTCATCTAAAACAGGATATGAATTTAGATTGCAGAATAAATATTTAACATTATCTTTCTTTTTGGGATGTGGTTGAACTGATGGTAAAATGTAGTCATCAATTTTGCTCTTTAGAGCTCATGTATTTCCATGAGTAGTAGGGAGTTACCTTAATTTAGTCATACAATAAGGGAGAGATCTCATTCATTTGTACTTTGGCAAGCCATGACGCTATACTGATGGCTTAATTTGTTCCATGATGTAGTAAAAGACAAATAATTTGCTAAGTAATTTAATTTTGTGAAAACTCCTTGAGGGAATGTTTAAGATACTCATTGTTTCAGTAATATTAAGTGAATTAAATTCTATAGTTACGGCATTCATATCTACTTGTAAGTCATGAAGCTAAAACTAAGTCATGAAACTTTGTACTGATAAGTAATAAATCCATATTTAAGTTAAGATGTTTTGTATTCTGGGGGCATCTGGGTGGCTCAGTCACTTAAGCCTCTGACTTCAGGTCGTGATCTCACAGCTTGTGAGTTCGAGCCCCGCATCAGACTCTAAGCTGAGCCTACTTCAGATTCTGAGTCTCCCTCTCTCTCTGCCCCTCTCTCGGCTCACACTCTGTCTCTCTCAAAAATAAATAAACATAAAAAAAATTTTTTAATATTGTGTATTCTGTAGTTTTTATAAACTTATACTATTTCTACCAAGACTATCAGATGCAGTTGGATTCTGTTACTCATGCTTTTCTACTATGCTGAAATGTCTTCATCATTTGGAAAAATCAGCATGTCCCATTCTAGAGAAAAAGACAACATATTTCCTTTTCAGATTTTTCTTCACACATTGGATTATAAAATGTGTATGTGGGGGGGGGATGTAATTTATTAATAATGGGAAGATTTTTTGTAAGCTTGCACTGTTCTCTCTGTTTGAATACAAATTACTTTTGGTACAAATACAAAAGTTGTTCATTGGTAGAAACACAGTCCCTGCCAATTTGCCTCTAGGAATAATTTCTCTTTTAATGTGATTTATTTGGCACCAGTTGGTCTCAGGAGTAGCACTTGTGCTCAGATTTTGATCAAAGAGGCAAAATGGAATTTCTGGGCACCCTCCTGATTTCCTATGTGATGCAGTGACAGTGTCATTAAAATGTCCCTTTTACCTTTTAAAGTAAAATCAAGGTTTTTTGTTTTTTTTTTTTTAATTTCAAGGGGACTTATCGACAAAGAAAATATTCCTTCTGGGTTCAGCAGCCTCGAAGATTGTATTTTGAGTGCTCAGGAAGTGGAAAAGTTGTATGAAAATACTTCTGGTTGTGTTGGAGAAAGGGGCAAACCTAAACGTCAGAAATCCAGTTCCAAACTCTCTGAACTCAATGAAAATCAAGATGGTCTTGTGGTAAGTGAAAATTCTGTAAAATTTTTATTTGTAGCCAGTTAGGAAATACCACATCTCTTTTCTTTGCTATGTAAAATAATAATAATAATAATTCCAATCATGAGCTTATAGGACTATAGGATATGAGTTGTGAAGACCTTAGAGCTACTAAATATGCACACTTATATTTCTTTTTAATATTAAAATCAAAGCCGAGAAAAATTATATTCTACCAAAAGAAACAAAGACAGAAAACTTACTATTTATTTAAATTGGCCTGATTTTTATCTCATTCTTTGGAGCATTTTTAAATTTTATTTTTGAAATATTGCCCATAAAGCCTTTTTATTTCCCCCCATTCTGTTTGTTCTTGAATATATGACTATTTAAAAAAATTAATAAATTAAAGCCAAGTGAAAGAAAACTACATAGAGAAAGAGGGTCAACTATCTTTGTGTACAAAAATCTCTGTGTTCAGAAATTTAGTTTAAACCTATACTCTAGAAACTATTTTCTTCCAAATTAACCAGAAACAAAAAAAAAAAAAAAACAAAAGATCAGCCTCTTACACAGTTACCTCAGAATTGAACCCTGGATTATTGATTTGATATATAAGTTATTACAAGTTATTGTATACTATTAATATACATCATCCTTTTCTGTATATGCTTCAGTTTCTCTGAAAAGTGAGAACCAAAGTGTGTCTTCTTAGTCCATTTAGTTTTTAAAAATTTAACAACAACAATAAAAACTGAAGATAAAATTTATAATATAACATGAGCTGGAGTCCCCATAATAAATTAGGTAATGTCCGCTTTTACCATGCAATGTGTAAATACTCTGATCTATTTTATCTCTGACCAGCTTTTAGCTCCATGCTGGGTTTTTCATACATTTACTAATATGGGCCACCTCTTTTCCATTGTCAATTTATGCATGTGCTCAGAGAAGATTCCCAATTTTGCCCTAAATAAAATATACATAAAGGCAAATTCAGGGAAACATGTTAATTTCTTTTTTCCCCTCCAAATGTCTTGATGCTCTGTTTCTAGAAGTAATAGTGACGAGCTAGAAGGGACAGAAGCAATCACCCACCTCAGGTCCATTTCTGATACACTCCAAATAAAGAATGTAAGCTTTGGAACCATTATACATATTAAATGTTTTTAGCATTAACTTAATTCTTGCGTAGGGGAAGAGTAAATTTTTAAGTAAAATAAATGGTGCTAAGTTCATTAGCTCTTTATTTGGCCCACAATTTGCTTATCTGCCAAAGAGATTACAATGACTAAAAGTCCAACACTTCATTGGAAAGAATGTACTCTATTTCAGTCCCTTTTTACGTGAACTGAAGCCATGAATATTTCTTTTCCACAAGGAATAATGTCTTAAATTAACATGGTGGTGATAGCTAATAAAAATGAAAAAGTACATTTATTCCTTAGAATCTGTGTTTGATTGATATAATAACTATAGACATATTCTTTGCTTAAAAACATTTGAATGGGAGAGCCCAATGCCATCTTGGTCTTTTTAGGTGAAAGGGTTTGCCCCCATGTTAGTTGCTAGTTTCCTCATTCCAGGATTGTGAATGTCATGTATTAACATAAGTGAGCCAAGTGGACCATGTCTTTTTGCAGTGAATAATTGAAAACCCTGCCAACACAACTTCCACGTAGAAAGTAAAGGTGCTATCTAAAAGCTTTTCTAACTGTCATATGCCATGAATTTTTAAATCTGATCTTCACAGGTAACCACAAAGCAAATAGCCAGGGAACATAGCAAGTCTTTAGTCTCCATCCTAAAAGTTAAGTTGTGCATCTTAACTTGTCACTTACTTTTAACCTTCTAGGTTTACTTTTCCCAAATCTCCCCCAAAACCTTTTCCTGCTCCATTTCATGTGCTTTACACCCTGAGTAAACATTTATTTCTAAACTGGGTGGGAGAGGGGAGAAATGCATACATAATTATATGCCTTTATGTGCCAGGAAATATTTCAGATCCTGGGGATACAGCAGTGAGAAAAACAGGCAAAAGTTACTGTCCTCATGGAGTTTACATTCTAGTAGGGGGAACAGACAATAATCAAGATAAGTAAGTAAAACACAAAATACGTCAGATAGTGATAACTACTAGGAAGAAACATAGAGCTGGAAATGGTGACAGGAATTGTGAGGGAGCAAGTGATGCAATTTTAAATGGAGTGATCTGAGAAGATCTCCCAAGAATTTGACATTTGAGTGTAAAGACTTAGAGAAAGTGAGGAAGCAAGCCATACTATCCTAGTAGGTGCAAAGGCCCTGAGACAATCATTTATCTGGAATGTTCAAAAAAACAAAAAAAAGGTACCGTTGTGATTGGAGGAGAGTGAGCAAAGTTAAAGAGGTAATGGGAGAAAGTGGGCAGATGAAGTAGGGCCTCATGGATCATTGTGAGAACTCTGCCTTTAATATGGATGAGATGAGAATCCATTTGAGGGTTCTAAGTAGAATAGTGATCTGACTTACTGAAATTTGAATCAACTGCTATGTTGAGAATAGACAGTAAGCAGGCAATGGCAGAAAGAGGAACCCCAGTTAAGAGGCTATTGCAATAATCTGGAGTTAAGATGATGATGGTTTGAACAAGGTGATACCAGAGTCAGCATGTATTTCCTTGCAGATTGTATGATGCACTACTCTAGAGGCACTGTTCCCATAGACTAAAATGTGAACAGTTCCTCCTAGAGTGGTGCATTGCAGTCATCGTGATGTGGTGGATGGATTCTGGGTGTATTTTGAAAGACCAAGGGAGTGAGTGTGGACAGAAAAGAAAAGTCACCTCAGGGGCTGTAAGCCATGAGACACACCAACCTTTAGAGGATGGAGAGATGAGAAGGTACCAGGAGAGGAGACTTAAGAGACTAGCAAAGTAGAAGACAGACAAGGTGAATTTGATGCCTTCGAAGCCAGGTGAACCCAGTATCTCAAAGAGGAGAGAAGGTCAGACGGTGGGTCAAGTAGAAGACTACACGTTTGACCACTGGGGTTAGCAAGCTGGAGATCACTGAGTAAGAGCGGTTTTGTTGAAGAGATAGGAGCAAAAGCCATTTTCCAGAGTAAATGAGAGGAGAGGACCTGAACACAGCGAGTGATAATTTCACACTGATCACACCAGCCCACAACACAACCAAGGAGAATATGCTGTAGACCAAAAAAAGCATCTTGCACATCTGGAACCTCTGAGGTGGGAACTGGCTGGGCACATCACCTTTGCCCTGTCACCTCTTGAGACAGTCATGACCAGCAGGAACGAAGAGGCTACAGAGAATTCAGAGCTTAAAAATTAGTGGTAGTGAGTGACATTAGAGTGTTCTGCCTTATCTCTAATTATTGCCACGGTCCCAAGCTTTTCCTCCTCCTTTAAACTCCTAGCTCATGCCTGTGCCCTTCAGTCATTCTCAGAGCAAAACCTTGTCTCCTCATTTACTTGGAAGAACTAGGACACCCAGCTTGTGTTTCAGCAGCTTCTCTCCTGCTTCAAAACATCTCTAAGAACTCCACTCATTTTATTTTCTCACCTGCTCAAATGATAACATGGCTTTTCTAATTTCTGAGGTTACCTTCTAACTCAAGAAGTGTCCGTGTAAATTCTGTTTTCTACCTCCATCTCCCCACCCCACCTCCATGTACATGTACAAACATACACATACACTCACACGGTTTTCATGGCTTCCTGTCCACTGGCTCATTTCTGTTGGCCTAGAAAAAGCATCCACCTCTAAAAGCTTCCTCTTCTGGGTGCAATTTAACAGCTTGAATCAAAAGCCCATAACTCAGTCATGCATTTTATCCAGTAATCATACTTCTGCCACTCAGTTCTACTTAAATATGGAAAAGACAGTGAGTATTAATTTGCTCACTGCAAGGCTTTCTATAATCATGGAAAATTAGAAGCAATCTAAATGCTTAAAAGTACGAGATCAGATTAGTAATGTGGATGTCAGTTCAGTAAAATTATTATTTGGAAGACCATGTAATAAAATAAAAAACATTGACAAGTTATATTTTAAGTGCTTTGTATATATTATCAATTCTAGTACTCCCAATTATCCATAAGGCAGATTTATTATTATTATTATTTTATTATTATTATTATTCTCATTCTAAACATGAGGGAAATGAAGCAGAAGAGATTAAATAACATCGTCAAGGTCACATACAAGTGGTGGTGCTGAGAGTCTACTATATCCTTCAATATTAAAAGTGGGTTATGAAGTGTCCATTTATATATGTATATATGTCTCTGTACATTTTTATATATGTATGTCTATAAATGTATGTATCGTATATGTGTACATATTTGTATGTGTGTATATGTATGTATCTCGTGTGTGTGTACAAATGTATATAAAAATGTTCATTCCCAGGAAAAAAGACTGAAAGAAAATAAGCCTAAAGTGATTGATTGTATCATGGTGGTGGTAGCAGTATTAGAAGTAGCTGTCACTCAAGGGGCGCGTGGGTGGCTCAGTCAGTTAAGAGTCCAACTCTTGATCTCAGCTCCGGTCTTGGTCTCACAGTCATGAGTTCGAGCTCCTGTTGGACCTCACACTGGGCGTGAAGCCTCCTCAGGAGAAAAAAAAAAAAGCGGCTGTTAGCATGCTCTGTTTTTCATATGTTCCCCATATGAGTATACTAATTCTATAAAATATAGAGTAAGCATCACAGTTATTGTACAAAAACTGAAAACATAGTCTAGCGGCTCTCTTATTTATAAACGGTATCTGTTTAATGCCTTGTGCACCCTCTGAAATCACAGGCAGGGTTCAAGGAAAGAGCATAGCTCTTACAGTCAGACCTCAGTTTTCAGTTTCAACTTTATCACTTAATATCTATGGTGAGGGGCGCCTGGGTGGCGCAGTCGGTTAAGCATCCGACTTCAGCCAGGTCACGATCTCGCAGTCCGTGAGTTCGAGCCCCGCGTCAGGCTCTGGGCTGATGGCTCAGAGCCTGGAGCCTGTTTCCGATTCTGTGTCTCCCTCTCTCTCTGCCCCTCCCCCGTTCATGCTCTGTCTCTCTCTGTCCCAAAAATAAATAAACGCTGAAAAAAAAATTAAAAAAAAAAATATCTATAGCGAGTGGGCATGTTATTTAGCCTCAGTTACTTTATCCGTAAAGTGGGACTGTTAATGCCTCACTGTGGTTTTTTTGTGAGATTTAAATGCAACTAAATGTGCTAAAGAATAGAGAAAACTGAACACTGTTCACACGTAAGTTCCTTTATGCTCCCTAGATTCTAATGACCAGTCTCTTTTCCTTCACTTGCTATCCAACATTTTGAACACTCTGCACTTCCTTGTTCTGAATCTTGCTTCTCACACTTGCTTGTTCAATCCCAGTAACCCAGAATCTACGCCCACTTCTCTGGGAAACCTGCTTTCTCCCTGTCGCTGTCTGGACATGGAATTGAAACTGCTCTTCTAAGACCCCTGTGCTCTGACATTCTCTTGGTCCTTGACTCCTCAAGCCTTTGTGGGGCTTGATACTTCTTCCCTTTTTCTCAGAACCCTCTCCCTCTCTGCCTTGGTGACACTGACCTCTCCTGTGTCCTGTGATCACGATGACTTTCTTCTGTGTCATCTCTTTCACTGGCTCAGCCTCCATAAAGCATAGGTGAATGTAGATGCTCCCAAGTTTTGTCTCATTTCTCTTTTCCATCTTTGCTTGAGAGCTTTGCCACTCACATGGTGTCAGATGTCACCTCTCTACCAATGACTGCCAAGTCAACATTTGATTGAAGCTCTCTGCAGTCCACCTTAGAAAGTGAGCATGTTAAAACCGAATTCATTGTCTTTTCCTCCTGGATCTCTTTTTCACCAGGCTACCCATCTGATTTCATCAGTCAACATCTTCTTGGTCCTTTTGTTTGCCCCCAGCCCCTCTTCCAGCTTTTCAGTTAGTTGTCAAATTTAGTGGACTCTACTTTAAAAATGGTATGAAGGACCCCCTTGTCCCTTTGTATTGCCACTACATCACTGAGGCTCTTGTTATAATTGCCCTGGAATATCAAAATAGCCACCTGACATGTCTGCATACCGCCACCCTCTCCTGTCCCCAGGCTGTCTTACCTGCTCCTGCAAAACAGTCATCTACCTAATGCAGCAATTTTCAACCCTTGTTTTCCGTGCACTAATTCCTGTCACAAACTACATGACAGTGATTCTCTGGGTAGTGTCAATGTAATGTAAAAAAGCCCCACATTGTGAACCACTGATTTAAAGCTATTCATTCCTTCAACTATACAACAACTAACTGTATGACAAGCACTCTTTGAGGAGCTAAAGACACAGAAGTTGTCAAAACAGATACACTCACAGCCATCCTGAAGTTTACATTCTTATAGGATCAAATAAGAAACAAGAAAATATATAGTCAGATGGCAGTACATGCTGTGGAAAAAAATGCAGTGGGCAGAGACGACAGGAAGTGGTGGGGGGTGAAGGACTGATATACAGAAGATACCCCGGTCAGGCTCACTAAGAAGATCTGTGCAGGGACCTGAAAGAGGTGAGAGAGTGAGCCATCAAGTGAGGAGAGGGGAGAGGGGGCAGCAGGCTTGCTGGTTGAGGTTAGGAGCATTATAAGCAATGAGGTCAGAGATGTAGCAAGGGTACTGATCACTTAAGCCTTTATAGCTGTTTTTAGGTCTTTGGGATTTATCTGGAGTGAGATGAGGAGCCACTAGAAGATTAAAAAGAAGAAAATCATTTTCTGATATACCTTTTGAAAGAATCGCTCTAGCAACTGTGTTAAGAATAGCGCAGAGGTGGTAAGGGATGAACAAACACTAAAGCAAAATAATTGACGTAATCTAAGCAAGAATTGATGACAATTTAGGCCAGGATGATAGCCATTAAGTGGCAAGAAGAGGTCAGACTATGGATGTATTTTGAGGGAATAAAGAGGATTTTCTAATAGATTGGATGTGGATGTGAAGAAAGAGGTGGGTGCGGGATGACTCCAAGACCTTTAGAGTAACTGGAAAGATGGAGAATAATATTGGAGGGGCAAATTCAGAGGGAAAAACCAAAAGTTCCATTCAGATATGTTGAGCTTGAGATGCTCATTAGTAAAGAAGTCAAGTAAGCAGTTAGGTGTATGAATCTGGAGCTCAGGGGAGAGATGAAGTTTGGAAGTCTTTGGAAGATAAGTTTGGAAATCTTTGGCACCAGTTGGCATTTAAAGCCTTGGGATGGTCTGAGCTGGCACGTAGGGAACAAGCAAAAAGAAGGGCTCCAATGACTGCACTCTGGGACATACCAACATTTGTAGGCAGGTGAGAAGGTATAGGCAAAAAAGATTAGGAAGGAGCAACTAGCAATCTTCAGTACAAACATGCGGCAAGAGCCTTACTGGATTTTAGTCAGCAACAAATCAGAGGAGAGAAATTGGAATACTGCAATACCCACATCTGCCTTTATGGTAGATTTAGGTGGGAGGAAAGAAGAAACCATCCAGTTGGTCGGTTTCAAGAAAGAATCAGAGGAAATGAATTGGGTACTGCAAGTGCAGAAAGTCTTTGAACCTGTGTGGCTCTCTAGGAGCGAAGAAAAATGAAGCGGCAGAATCAGAGACAATGCAAGATCAAGAGAGAGTATTTAAAAGACAGTGATATCGCAGAGTATTTGTGTAAGATAAGTCAATAGAGAAGGGAATTGATGTGCAAGAGAAGGGGATCCATTGCAGAATCAGTGTTTTTGAGTAATTGATAGAGGGTGGAACCTAGTGGGTGGGTGGAGGGGTTTGATTGTAACTTACTTTGACCTAAAGACTGTTTCATCAGACACTTGAATGGTTTGCCCCACTACCTCCTTTACATTACGCTAAAGGTCTGCCCCTATGTCCTAGCCACAAGCTACCTTTCACCTAAGAAACATAAATACCCTTCTGACTTTTCAATCTCACCGTGTTTATACACATCTAGTATTTCTTTCCTGTACATACTATTGAATTAGGAAAGAATATGCTAGCCACTTTGAATTTTGATTTGCCAATATTATTATTCAGAAAGAACCTATCTAGAAATGAAAAATATTAAGAGTGTAACAAACCACAGTTGGAGCAAGAACTTAATACAGAAGTCGTGATGGCAAGGACCAGTGTCTGTCTGGTTCCCCATTTACCATTGCACCCCAATGCCTAGCAGAGTTCAGCACTGACCAAAATCATGTGTTGAAAAAAACGAGTGCATGAATGGGTGCCATATTTTTAAGGGTAACTTGTGTCACAAAAGGCCCAAAATGCAAGATCTTGAACACAGTAAATGTTCTTTCTCCCATAACCACCTAAAACAGGAGTTGAGAGCCAGGGGGAGAAGTGGAGGACTTGGTCCATACAGTTTTTCGAGACCCAGGCCAACTGTCTCCCTCTTCTTCAAGTAGCTTCCAGCACACTACGGTGGTTTTCATCTCCATTCCAACTCACAGAAGGACATCATGAGCATTGAGGAATGTACCTGCCAGGGTAGTTTATCAGCCAGGACTGGAAGCCACACACGTTGCCTCACACAGCCTATAGGAGAGGAGTTAATCACATGGCCATATCTCATTGCAAGAGAGGCCAGGAAATGTTACTGGGCCTGGGGCTACTTATTTCTGTGGAAGGAAAGTAGAGTGGATTTGGGTGGATAGCTAGCAACCTCTTCTATCGGCATTCTCGTACCCTACCAGTAGTTCTTTTTAAATATGGATTAAGTTATACGGTTTTTTGCAGGAAAACATAAAATGTACAAAAAGAAATTCAAATCCACATTAATCCTTCGTTAATAAGAATATATCAAATATGCTCCTTCTCTGAGAGCTCAAGGTTAGAATAATGAACCTGTTTTGACTAGCAGTGTTCTCTGCAGACTTCAGACTGAGCTGTTTGTATATTGAGAGAAGGCATTTTTTTTCAGTGTCTTCTATAAAGGCTTTGTCAGCATTTTACAGTTCTAGAAGACAAATTTGTCTTTGCTCCAAGTGTTTTCAAGTGCTTCAGTGGTCAAACAGGTTCTGAGTCTAGCTTTTAATGCCAAAACAGAGAGGGGGGCCAAGGGGAAGAATTGAAAATAAATTCCACAGTCTCAGGCTAATTTTTTCATGGCTTTTGCTCTTTTTAGATTTCAGGATATTTTTATAATTAAGGAAGGTGGTTCTTAAAATTCACTTCCTTCTGACACATAAAAACTGTCCAAATAAATTATATCATAGCAGATATGTGTGTTTTGAAAGTCACTGGTAAGCCTTAAATGAAGCAGAATTTTATGGATTGTAGACTAAGCTTTATCTGTTTTTTTTAATACAGTTCAAGAAGCAGTTTTATTAATTTATACTTAAAGTCATAATCTGTTCTTTGCTATTTCTTAAAATGACCTATTTAAAAGAGCCTAAGTTTAGAAGACCAATTAAAATAAAAATGAATGCAATAAAATATTTTTAAAGAGTTTTATTACTTTAACCTTTAATAAATGAAAACATTAATGAACCACTCTTTTACCACACCTAGAGAAGTGTTTGGGACATGAAACAGTTCAAAATCTTCAGAAGGCATTGAGTCAGTATTTTTTCATAAGACAAATACTATTAACAACTGCAGAACATTCGAAAGTCCAGTAGCATACTTCTCATACAATGGAAGTCTTCTAATTCACCTGTTATTTTAACCTACACATTCTGTTTCCTCTTTTCTCATCTCACTGAAGTGGAGGAATTGCTGATCTATTTCTTTATCTTTCCTTCCTAAACCTTAGGCAAAAAATGGAAGTTAGAATTTATAACATGTTTTGTGCCCATGGAAATAGGTACTTTTGTTACTGTATTCAGAGATCTTTACTACTGTTGTTTCATTCTGAAAAAAAATTGAGGTAGATTGCCAGTTGTAACACATTCTTCACATGTTCCTGTTCCCAAAAGGTATAGGGGCAACCCAACTGCCTTGGCAAAGGAACACTGGGTGCTCGCTTGCTGCTTTAAGTGAAAGCAGCTCATGAATATTCAACAGTCTCAAACGTGTAGACAATATGAAAGTTGGAATTGTCATAAAATCTTAGGAATATAGAACAGTTTTGAAAGTCACCCTTTGTCTATTACATCTATAAAAACTCAAATCCTTGGGGAGCTCTCAAACATATGGATCAAACATGTTTTAAAAGTGGGGTCGGGGAGGGAGTTGAAGTTATTGCTTACTTATTTTAACCCTGGAGAACAGCTAGACTTTCTCACATTTTACAACCGCTTTTTGCAAAGCTTTCCGTTATTAACATAGCTATCTTTTTTCTATAATTCTCAAAATCTATAATCAATTATATCTTGGTTCTTTCTATTTAGAAAAAAATTCTTATAGCATCTTACTGAAGTATCTTTAAATTCATATAATATTGTAGCTTATTTTCTGTTTCTGAATATTTCTTAGCCTTAATGTGAAGATTTTTATTTATTCAGAAATAGTCATTCGCATATAATTAAAAAATGTATTTCATTGACACAGTTCTAAAATTATCTGAGGGTAGAAGGTTGTACTTTCCCTAGGAATTCATGTTCCATAACTTTAGGAAAACCTAATACTGTTGCCCAAGATCTTACACTAAAGATTTTGATAATCTATTAAAGATTACCAATGAGAACAAACAAAGATTGTCATAGATATATCTCTTGTTTTTCAGGAAGATCACATTTGGGTAATAAGAGCAATTATGCTTTGCTTCAAGGAGATCCATTTTAGAGAGGCCTCTTCTAAATATATAATTGAATTTTGTCATAATTTTCATTTGTCAGATCGATTCTCAAATCAACTGTGTAAATTATCTAAGTGTCTAAATTGATGTTTAGTAATGGAAGACACAAACACTCCAGTTCCTGGGGACATTTCCTTAACTGGAGAAATAATAGTAAAATATTTTAGGGGAGGTGGATCTCACAGTTTCAGAAATAATAATCACGGCATCAACAACGATAGCTAATATCCTTTAAATGTACCTGGTATTATTCTAGTGCTTATACATGTGTTATCTCCTTTAATCTTCATGACCACCTATATTAAGTCTTGCGATCTCCATTTTTCAGAAGAGGAAATTGAAGGTCAGGTAGGATCATAACAGTTGGTAAATGATAGAGCTAGGATTCAAACCCAAACATTCTGACTCCAGAGTCACCATTCTATTATGTTATACTTACTGTGTCTCCCTTTGTTTCTACTGTTTGATGGAGCCCAGGGTTTTAAACTTTACGAATTCCAGGTAAGTGGGTCAAACCAAGGTAAATGGAAAATAATTCATTCATCTACCGAGCCAAAGATTAGTTTTCTACTCCAATTATGTGTTTATTTTGTAAAGATTTTTATATATGTCAATTTCATCAGATTATTGTGAACCTTAGTCAGATTTACTTTGTGAAGGGTTTTTCATGATGGAAGGCTATAAATATGTAGATGAACACATGTTGCTTCAATATTATTATTCTAATGATACACAATAGGTGGGTTGTGCTTAATGTCTTTTTGATGCAGATACGAATCTCTGAGTTCAGTGAAATTCAGGTTCAGATCTCCAAGGCAGCTATTTTTTTTTTCAGTTTAGTGAATGTAAATGTGTTCTCATTTGCTTATTTGTAATCTTCCTTCATGGGGATGGCTTACTTATTATGTGCTCAGTTGCCTGAATTGTATTTAGAAAGCTTTGGCCACATTCACAAAGGCAGTCAAAAAACCTTACAGATATGCCTCCCAATAAGTATTAAAGCCCTCTTGGCTTAGCCTGAAATACATGCTATTCAAAGTAAATTTCCTGTTTATATTTTTCCCATCTTAGCTGATATAAAGATTAATATTAAATATCACAGAAACAAAGGTTCTTTACGCCATTTCTTTTTATGGATAGTTTACAGTTTAGCTATGTGTTTTCCCACTTTATATTTGCAGTTTATACTGAAAATATGTTAAATGAACAATGAATGTTACATTGGTTTCTGATTAGATTCAGGGTCAGATTCCCCAGTTCTAGTTCTTTTTCTTTTTCTTTTTCTTTTTCTTTGTTCTTAAGTTTATTTATTTATTTTGGAAGAAAAAGCACAAGTGGGGAAGGGGCAGAGAGAGGGAGAGAAAGAGAGAGAGAATCCCAAGCAGGCTCCACACTATAAGTGCAGAGCCCAATGCAGGGCTTGAACTCACAAGCCATGTGATGATGACCTGAGCCAAAGCTGGACACTCAACTGACTGAGCCACCTAGGCGCCCCTCCTTAGTTCTAATTCAAATGCCGCCACCCTGATGTTCTGACAATCTGGGTTTTGCTATGGTTAGCTCTAAGATATGGATGATACCTAACAAGGACATTATAGGATATAGTGATCATTTCTATGATGGTATCAGATACCTTCATTAAGGGGATAATAAAACTCAACATCCAATTTTATGCAAGTGGCATCTACTAAACTGTCATAATTTTACTGGTTTTAACAAAGATAGAAATAGGACTTGAATTAGCTTATATCTGCATATTATCTGATTTTACTATTATAAATAAAGGAGGATCTTCTGTTGCATGTTTCTTACCATTCTTACTGGGTAACCAATAATTTGTTTTGTTACAGAATATGGAAAGCCTCAACTCCACACCATCTCATGAGAGGGCTGGACCTGATGATGTTGAACTGATGTCCGATGAAAGGTAATTTTAGCATTTTCTCCTCAAATTGCTTACAAGAGCATGAATAGCTTTTTTTTTTTTTTTTTTTTTTTCACTTAATGCAGTGTGCTTTATAAGAACTAAAAAGAATAGAATTAAAAGACTGTATGTTCACCAACAGTATTTTGTAGCATGGAAAATGCTTGGAATAGAAAATCTGCCATGGTGCTCTTAAAGACCACTGTATGCATTGTTGTATTTCTAGTTTTGTTTTATTTTGATTTTTTTGTTTTATTTTGTTTTCAAATTTTATCAGAATCTAATTTAGAGCCATTCAGCTTCCTTTTAAAATGAATGAAGTCATAAATTTCAGTGGATGAAAAGCATTGTTCTAAAACAGATTGACCTTTTATGATATTTTGTTGTTGCTGTTACTTGTAGCAAAGAAAATGAAAAAGACGGCAGACATACCCAGCATTTTGAGGTGAGTAGCTAAGAAAATTGTGACTGTAATGGGGCTGTTCATACATTCCTGAGAGCACATGGGAAGCATTATTAGACTGTCAGTAAGGGATAATGAGATTAAGGGACAGGACTGTGATTGGTTTTCAAAAGGCAAATACTGAGACATAAAGATTCCATGAGGAATCATAAGAACTCTTTTCTTTGCTTTTTAAATTCTTTTTTTTAATATGAAATTTATTGTCAAATTGGTTTCCATAGCTTTTTAAACTCTTTTATTTTGCTTGCAGAGAGAAACTTCAATAGCATGGAGATTTCTCTTTAGATTTTCTGTAAAATAAAACAAAAAGCCAAAGCTACTGGTTTGATTTTTTTTTTATGTTTTATGCATTTTTTAAGTGATTGAAATAAATAGGCAGTGAGTTTAGTGGATCTATCACAGAGACTTATCTCATTAATTTTCAAATTAAGATAAACTCAGTGTGAGTTACTAAACCCAATTTGTTTTCTGAGTTTTGTCTCATTTTAAGTAAGCCATGGAGAAAAAGTATCTAACTCCCTTATGTTGTTTATATCTTAAAGTTTTGGTGATTTCCTGTATTCCTTGTTCTCCAAGGGCATCGCCATGCTGGCCAAAATGATTTCCCTTTTCCCAACCCTGGCTTCCATTCAGTGTGCTTAACCCCATTTTTCATTCATGTATGTGTACATAATCTACTTCCAAATGCTTTCAACTCTACTTTCAATGTTTTTATCAATTTTTCTCTTTGGCCAGATTTAAAGCATTTTTCAACCTGTTCTTGAGTTCTGAATCTTGAAATACTAATTATACATAGAACTCTTCCTCTAACCCAGTGATTCCTAATCTTTATTGGACATTTTCTAATTCACTGATAGATTTACTCAGGAGCATGTACTGAGTCCTGCTGTGGACACATACGGTGTTAGAAGCTGCGATTCAGCAACGGCTCCAGTCCCTACCCTCCATGGAGTTTTACAATCCAGGAGACTGAGAATCTAAAAGCTGTAGACTTCTTCTTAGAAAAATGCACACTTTGTGTACAATTGGCATAAAAGAGCTGGGAATTAATTGCCAATTCCCCCCGTTCCCTGCCAATGCTGTGGACTCATCATATTCCCTATGTTCAGTTCTTGTCATGTATACTTCATCGACCTAGCCAGATAATGGAAGGGGAATGCTTCCTCTTTGCGACTTCCAGCTGCTGGGCCACTTCTTTCATCTCTTGTTTCCAACCCATTTAAGCTTCCTTCTTTGGGACCCAGGCAACGAGCTGACATCTTTTTCCTGGACACCAGGTACCTTTGTCAGAACACAGTTTCCCCGTGATCACGTTGTTTCCTTTTTCTTCTCATTTCACCCTCTCTCTGTTCTTTTCCTCTGCTCACAGCAAGCACCTAGTCATCATGCCATTGAACGTTACTTTAAAGAAAATTGCTTCGCCAGCCTCCTAGAGAGGTCTCCTCCGTTTCCTCCCTTTTCAGCCTATTATCCTCTATAAGATAAAAGGATATAGAGCAGCCTTTGTGGATGGACTTCATAACATTAACTCGTAAATTCCAGGTGGCACCGAAACTCAACCCATGCTGGAACTCAGTTTGCCTTGGTATTTTGTGGGCAGCTCCTATGGCAGTGGATGAATCATGGGGAAAAAATCTCAAGTCCTTCTTCCAAGTGCCAGGTCCTATTCTTACCTGGGTCCGCCATGTGCAGTTACCAGTCAGCACCCGGCCCCCGGTTGGCTCTCCTGAAGCACTCACTATTAATAATCATTGCCACCATAATAAGTTCAGCTAGGAGATAAAATTAGGCAGTGAGTTAAAATCTAGCTCGGCAATCCATGTCACCTTTCTTTCACAACTGCCCCACAGGAGAAAAACAAGCCATCACTTCATAAGATTCGGATGATGTTTCTCCTCATGAAGGCATGGGTTTCTTTCACTGAAGGAAATGTATATTTAAAAAAAAAATTTTTTTTTCAACGTTTATTTATTTTTGGGACAGAGAGAGAGACAGAGCATGAACGGGGGAGGGGCAGAGGAGAGGGAGACACAGAATCGGAAACAGGCTCCAGGCTCTGAGCCATCAGCCCAGAGCCTGACGCGGGGCTCGAACTCCCGGACCGCGAGATCGTGACCTAGCTGAAGTCAGACGCTTAACCGACTGCGCCACCCAGGCGCCCCGGAAATGTATATTTAATTGTTAGTGATGGACTGTGAAAAAGATCCATTTTCCATTTTTAAAGCTCTTTCCCTTGTTTGCCATGTATTGTGATTGTTTACCATTCAACATGTGCAGCACTTTCTAGAACTTATTTTACAACCTAAATAGTTAATCTGGTCTTCTAGTAATACCACAATAATTCCTAAATCGCAGAGATGAAAAATAAGTCTAGGCTTTGGTTACCCCTCCTAGAATTTTTTGTAATCGGTATTCTATTTCACACCTCCTACAGCATCAGATTGAGAGGCCAACATTTACATGCCCGCCATGGATGGATGTGATGTTGTTTCCAGCTACATTTTTCATAAAGACAATTTGTCTTCCTTAATACCGTCCTTTAAATTTTTCCTTACATATTCTTGAGATCCATGTGAGGTTAAGACAACAAATGACAGCTGTTGGGAAAGGTGGTCTTTCCTTCTTGTTTTGAGTCACGTTTCCATGAGAATGAGGAACACTGGTGATGTTCCTTACAGGGACAGGTAGGCAGAGAGAAGCTGGTTTTAGAATCTGCTGCTCAGACACAAATGCAGGCGCAACTGTGACTTTATTTTTGAAGTAATCATTTTGCAGCCCTTAAATGTGTTTTTGTTTGAATGCATGTGTTGACAACTGAACATCGGTTTATCCCTTTGTGGCACATCTTTTTAATTTTTTGAATCAACTCATCTTATCCAAAAAGAGAATCTGCTTGAGATCTCCAATGGTCAATGAAAAAAAATTTAGAGTCCCTTCAAAATGCCAAAAATTAAAGTATGATTTCTTTGGGTAGGTTTTCAAGAGGCTGGCATTTTACTAAAATACCCGGGGGGCACCTGGGTGGCTCAGTCTGTTAAACATCTGACTTCGGCTCAGGTCATGATCTCACGGTTCATGAGTTCGAGCCCCACTTGGGGCTCTGTGCTGACAGCTCAGAGTCTGGAGCCTGCTTCTGATTGTGTTTCCCTCTCTCTCTGCCCCTCCCCCACTCATGCTTTCTCTCTAAAAAATAAATAAACATTTAAAAAATTTAAAAAATAAATAAAATAAAATATTCTATTTGGGCTTTTTGAAATGAGGTAATGTAAGGAAGAGCCTAGCACACTGTTCCCTGTACAGATGGAATCCAGAGTCTTTGTTCTTTTGTTTCTTTTTAAATTCAGTGAACAACTGGAAGCATCCAGAAGAAAGGTCGTCCTTAAAACCAGCAATTTCTAGATTCTAAAAGGTATCACTGAAAATATAGATTTTCGAAGTTCTTACAATGGAGTTTCAACCTTATGCTTCAGTGATTCCTTCTGATAAGTTCTTTCCTTTTGGGGAGATATTTCATGCCTCTGTATAAAATCCAGAACATGAAACCTATAACTTTATACTTAATACTTTATCAAGAACGCAATACCTGTAAGAATTATTGAGTGCATGGGGCGCCTGGGTGACTCAGTCGGTTAAGTGTCCGACTTCGGCTCAGGTCATGATCTCGCAGTTTGTGAGTTCGAGCCCCGTGTCAGCCTCTGTGCTGACAGCTCAGAGCCTGGAGCCTGCTTCGGATTCTGTGTCTCCCTCTCTCTCTCTGCCCCTCCCCAACTTGTGCTCTGTCTCTGTCTCTCAAAAATGAATAAATGTAAAAAAAAAAAAAAACTTTAAGAATTATTGAGTGCATGGAAGGGTATTACCTTATCTGGGAGAGGTCATTTTATGTCAGAAGTATAAGGTTAATGAAGTGTTAAATTCTTTCAAGATATTTTTACATTCTTTATGCTTTCTAAGCCTACTGCTTAGAAGAGCTTAGAAGCATACCTTTGATAACAAATAAGACATTCATAGTAAACAAAAGTCCATTTCCCTTTTTTATCCTGCTTGAAAAAAGAAAGAGAGAAGTAAGAGAGAAGACAAGGCTTTCCAATCAAGACTGAAAATTAATATTAATTATCAAACATCTTAAGTCTAGTCTTTTATTTGCCCTGAGCAGGATTGAGATAAATTCTGAAATATCCCTGTCAACAAGGATTTATGAAATGAATCACCATGTTATTTCAACTTCGGTGTATTGCATGGAAGCCTTAGGATTTTGTTATTATTGGTTTTAATGTTAGAACAAGAATAATTTAAAGGCTCTATTTATTTAGATTCACTTCCCATTTCACCCAGTCTCTAACGGCCACTGAAACTTTGGAATTCCCATGAACTTTGGAAATTTGTTATGTCCACTTTCTTTTATTGTCAGGCCAAACAGTAAATGTTTATGGTTCCATGTGGTTCTTCTGTTAACACTGTGTGGTTCCTTCCTGTGCAAACTGCATTACACAGTACACTCTCTGATATCATCGCTCCTAGCTCTGGTAAGCCATTAGGCTACTTATTTATATCCTGTGCAGGGAGGGAGAAGGGATGGAACAAAAATTCAACTATTTGAAGTCAGGGAAGGAGCAAGATCAGTGAAGTCTGAGAATTGAAAAAGCCAGGCCCAGTTTGATAGGGCAAGTCTTGACAAAGATCAGGTGAATAGTAGTTAATGGTTCCTTGACCTGAACATGGAATGTCACCTGAGGTCCCAGGCAAGGTGAGCTCTCTTGAGTATGTGCTCCCTGGCATCCTGTTTTTTTTCTTTTATAACATATGTGACACTGGTATTTACATGTTCAGTGTCTTCATTCCACACTAAATTCCATATCTTGTTAGTTCCTGTAATCCCAGTGCCTAGGACATAGTATGTGTTCAATAAACACTTGCCAGATGAATGAATGTGAAAGGGAAGTAATGAATAATTGGAAATAGCATTTTTTTTTTACAGTAACTATGGGCCAGCCATTTTTGTATATGTTTTTCACTTAATCTTCATGCCAACTTTATGAAGTCTTGCACTTGCATTATAGAAAAAAAGCCATAAAAAAAAAAAGAAGCTAAAGCACAAAGAGGTTTTCATTGAAGGTCTTGCTGCTAGTTGGCCGGGATTGAAACTCAGGTCTCCAACTCTTCAACCCATCCCCTGTCTGCCACACCACACTGTTGTTTAGTGGGTTTCTGTAGGGCACAACATTTTTGACAAGGGTTTGGTGTGTGACCCCACAGCATAAGGATCTCTGAGTTGAAAATTGTGAAAAAGCAGTAGTCCCCCATTATCTGCGGTTTCACTTCCCGTGATTTCAGTTACCCACAGTCAACCCTGGTCCAGAAGCAGATGATTGTCTTTCTGACATGTCACCTGAAGGTCAATAGTAGCCCAACACTGTGTCACAATGTCCACACGATTCACCTTGCTTCACCTCGCATAGACCTTTGTCATCTCACAGCATCACAAGAAGTGTAAGTATCTCACAGTAAGATATTCTGAGAAAGAGATCACATTCACATCACTTGTATTACATTATGCAGTGCAGTGGTTCTATGTTATTCGTAGTTATTGTTCATCTCTTGCTGTGCCTAATTTATCAGTTAGACTTTATCATAGGTATGTATGTATAGGAAAAAGCATAGTGCATGTAGGGTTCAGTACTATCCTTGGTTTCAGGCATCCACTGGGCGTCTTGGAATGTACCCCCTCAGAATAAGGGGGGACTATTGTAACTCATTTACTCTCTGATTCAACTGATGATATAAGACATGTAAACAACAAAAGTTGAAACCAGAAATATTTTGGTATTTGAGAATGTCCTTGACATTTTGACATTAATGATCTAGTAGAAGAAGCAGACAAGCAAGTAGACAAGTGTAATTCCATATGATGAGCAACAGGAGAGTGTGTGGAATGATCTGGAGAGGTGCATCACCCAAACTAGGCTAACTAACATTTGAAGGAAGAGTTGTTTTATGCCGGCGTATTGCTGCCGAGCCTGAACAGCTTCAGCGTGGGTGGCCCCTGAGCAGCATCCCTAGATCCCACGGGTACATAAATCCCCGGGTCCACACCAGCAGCCCACTCTGCACCCCCAGGCAAGGCAGCCATGTCAGGTTCTGGTGAGACCAGTGAGGCCAGAAATTGAGAGCAGAGGGCAAATGAAAGAGCAGCCTCAGGGACCGATCACAGCACAGCGGGACAGAGCCGAGCGTGTGGGTGTGCTGATGAGGGCTGTGCTGAGTGTGCCCATGCTTTGCAAGCGGTTGCGGTTTGTGTAAGAGAGACCCCGCCGCTACTGTGTAAAAAATCAGCCAGAAAGTCCAGAAGCTTATGTAAGTTAATATAGGTCTATAGTGTGAGTGATACCCCATTGTATGTGGCACAATCTAAACACCCTTATATGGTGACTTCAGATACAGTGATCTTTTTGCTATTCCTTAAACACAGCAACCATACCTCAGGGCCTTTGCACTTGCTTTTCTTCTTCCTGAGATGTTCTTCCAGTAGATGACTCACTCCTGCATTTCCTTCATATCTCTGCTCATATGTCCCTTCATAGGATGGGTCTTTCCTGACCACTCATTATAAAATTGCAGACTGTGGCCCTGATCTCCATCATCCCTCTTACTCTGCTTTATTTTTGTCCATAGTCCATATCACTGCCTGACATGTTTTTCTTTGTTTACTGTCACTTCCTGTAAGATTCATTAAGGACAGACTTGATTTTGTCCCCTGAAGTATCTCCAGTGTGTAGAAAATGGCCTAGCATGTAGTAAGTACTAAAAATTTATTTGTTAAATAAATGAGTAAATATTATCTTTGCATCTCTAGCACACAACATAATAACCCTATTTAAGTAGATAGCATGTGATGTTATTACTGAACAAACAAAAAGTTTTGCCCTGATTCTCTTTGTTAGAATAATAGGAACTTAGGGGGTATCTATTCCAGCCTCCCACCCATGGCAGTAATCTCTCTGTCTCCCACATACCTGACTCTCAAACTTCATTGCAATACTGTGAAGAGCAGCTCACTAATTCACAAGGTGGCCCATTGTTGTATGGCACCCAAATCAACTGTGCTCAGAACTCCCCTGAGCACTCTTGAGCCTGTCCCACAAAGTGCCAGCTCCCTCAGTGTTGGGAGCGTGCATGTCTCACACACCCAGCACAGTGGGTGCCCCATACCATGCTGTTGAAAGAATGAATAAGTCTGTACATTTTGGAGGGGGGAGAAAAAACTTTAATATTCTCATTTTAACTTTCTTTGAAATGGATGCGAATTCAGATGTAGAAAAAATTTTGTGATCTCAATCTCCTTTGAAATGGGTGCTAATACAGACAGAGGTAGCAGTCGTAAAAAGTACACATTGCGGTGAACTCCCATGGTGCCTGTCTTCGTGCTTGCTCCTCCTCAACCCTTCTCACCCACACTGCCCCAAAACACCAAAATTGCTAGTGCTGACTTGTGTCTGGAACCCAAAAGGCTCTTTTCTTTGTTCATAATGCATCTAAAACTCCACCCCTTGAGGGGCGCCTGGGTGGCGCAGTCGGTTAAGCGTCCGACTTCAGCCAGGTCACGATCTCGCGGTCCGGGAGTTCGAGCCCTGCGTCAGGCTCTGGGCTGATGGCTCAGAGCCTGGAGCCTGTTTCCGATTCTGTGTCTCCCCCTCTCTCTGCCCCTCCCCCGTTCATGCTTTGTCTCTCTCTGTCCCAAAAATAAATAAAAAACGTTGAAAAAAAATTAAAAAAAAAAAAAAAAACTCCACCCCTTGAGATAGCACGGTTCACCTCGAATTGCCGTGGAACATGCCTCATCTCCAACCTCTCTCTCTAGCATTTTGAGACACGGCAGTGTTTTCCTCATCTGCATATGGGGCCTGGTAATGAAAAAAGAGTGATGGCCTCCCTGTGTGGGTTTCTTATGCTCCAGGCACTGTGTTAGTGGCCTTTCATACCTTCTCCCAGATCTTCATAGGAACCTTGCAAGATTGATGTTGTGAATGAAGCAGTTCAGCCAGAGCACCAAGCTAGTAAATGTCGGCCACACGGCAAGCCCAGGTCTGCCTGTAAAGCAAACTCCACATCCATTCCACGAGTGCACAGTGTCAGGGGCTGATACATGCTCTTCCAGAAGAATATGTCATGCTTACAATATGGAATCATATTTCTTATATTCGTTTTTATGTCTCTAAGTGTAACCAGTGTTAAAAATATTGAGAAAAATGTGTATTTGCTGTATGCAGATTCTAACACACACACACAAGTGGTTGGTGGCTGACCCCGTAACTTAAAAAACTGAGTGCCAGATTTGGTCATTCAGCCCTGGTCCACTTAGGACTCAGCTGTAGGAACAAATAATTTTTATAGCATAAGTGCATAATCTGTTTTCCCCATTAGACAAGCAGCATTTTGAGGTATCTTAAAGCCCCAGATTTACTTGGCATTTTCATCTGTCTTTAGGAGCTCATCATGAACTGATTGATGATCTTTCATTTTATTCCAAATGTGAAGAAAATAGCAGCCCCTTGTGCATCATTTCATGGAAATATAATAGTAAAAGCCCCCATCTATTCCCCTGGTGATATCAAAGTGGGTTGAATAGCTATTAAAAGTAGCTGGAAGTCTTAATAGTGCTTATTTTAAGCAGGAGAACATTTCTCATGCATTAAAGGAATCATTTATGATTTCCAGATGTTTAGGTTTTTTTTCCTTTAATATATTTGCTAAAATAAATTTCCAGTTATTCTCCAAAGAAAATCTCTTGTACAGATCTGTGCTACTTGAGAAGGGTATTTGTGAGTAAACACTTGGGTTTATAATCTTAGGAGAGAAGGGAAAGGGACAATGGTTGGGCTTACAAGATGCCAAAAAAAAAAGCAAGGTAAAAAAGAATTAATTTCAGGGCAAATTTTGTCAACATAAAATCAGCTAAAACAGCCGCCTCTGGGAGAGGGTTTTCCCATCCCCCAGGTAGCCGAGCAGGGTGTAGGTGCCCCCAGTGAGCAAAACCAAGTGGAGCTCAGTATTCAGTACTCAGACTAGAAGAATAGTAGGAAAACAAGTGACAGTTTGATATTTGTTAACATATAAATTATGCATTGCTGACTTGCCAGCTCTTGGCTTTTTACTTAAAAAAAAAAAAAAAAAAAGTGCTCCCTGTGTCATTTTGGCTCATTTCCAGAGTCCGTATTCCTTACTGCTAGCCCAGATGAGCCGCCAAACCCCTGTGCTGTTTGAATTTGCGCAACAATGCTTTAATACCCAGAGCTCCTCCATAAATAGTCTGTCCTCCCCACACTCGGGGAGAAAACAACCACAGGAAATCTGGGAATGTGCAGCTAGCCCTGCTTAATTGATCTAAGCCTGCAGGGCCAGCAGGAGGGCATTCGTGCACACAGCCTCTGCTCCTGGCCTTGCCGGACTGTTTACCTACGGGGCAAAGAAGTCTGCACACAGGAGACACCATGTTGCTTCTACAGCCTTAGCAACGGCGGTAGCAGGATTTTTGTTGTTGTTTACCGTCTGCAGGGCTGTACTCCTTTAAGGAAACACAAACTCCTTTTCCCTCATTCCTGGCCGCAATCAGTAACCATCAAGACTGTCAGCTGCCTGCAGTTATCAGGAGGGGCAGCAGCTCTTGGAAATCCTCTTGTCTTCCTCAGCGGAAAAGTTAAAGGAGCATAGATGGACAGTGGCTTCTTGCATGCAGGTGGCCAGCCAGTATCCAGGGGGCATCAAACTATGATTTTGATTTCTGTGCTGGGTACACCCACAGCCTCAGCTTGGGAGGTTTCATCCAGAAGGAGTGGAACTGCTGCAGACATTTTTGGGTTTTGGTGAGCAGTAAGATATTTGGGGACATTGTGCTGTTATTGCAGAACCCCACAATGAAGATTCAGGAGCACTCCGGCATAACTGACACCAAACTGCAGAGGACCCAAGATGCCGATGAGCAGCAGGAGAGCTTTGTCTCCGAAGTGCCTGAGCTGGACCTGACTGCATTGTGTGACGAGAAGAGCTGGGAAGGTAGGGTCAGCCGCTATTTGGATGCTTTAATATTGGCAGAGCATATATAAAGTCGCATAAACGAGAGGCGTATAACCACATGGACGTATGAAAGCGATGGGTGTAGGAGTAACTGTGTTTCTAAATGACTGAGAATCCTTTCCCTGGCATAGAATGTGTCACGTTAAATGTTGCCAGGAGTAATTGCAATCTAAGAAAGAAAATGTGCTTGCCCTCTATCAGAGCGGCACCTTGCAGCCTTTTTTATTTCTTAACTCGCCAGGAGTGCTGATGCATGTGTTTTCCCTCTAGTAGTACCGAGTAGAGGACTAACGGATGGGTACACGTTTAGGACTTCATCTGGGCACCCCGCTTCTCTTCCCGCTGCTCCACACCCACCATCTACCTCCTTCATTAAATCTTCTTCCCGTTTTTTCGAGAAAGATGCTTTGGCTTGCCTTGCTTCTATGATTGATTTTATGGATAGAATTTTTTTTTTTAAGCCAGGTTGGCCAGCCTAAGGGGTTTGCTCATCAAAGAGAACAATGAATAAAAAGTGCTTGTGCTTGGAAGCCTGTAATACAGTGTGTTAGATTGGTTTTTCTCGAGATTTTTGGCAAAACATTAGAAATTTACTTGTGAGGAAGAAGAGAGTATCCTCATCTTGTCCAAATTGTATTTCAGGAAGGCTCTGGCTGCTCTTCTTTCGTTATCCATGTGTCTGCATCCAAACATGTATCAGCGTGTATCCAAAATGCATGCCCAGCCGCCTCTGTGTAGTGTGTGTGTTTGGAGGCTACAAAGAGGGAGAAATTGTGTGCTTGGTTTCAGAACAGCAGCACAACTCAACACAGCGGCACAGAGAATTACAGCTACAGGAAATCAGTCCTTTTCCAAAGCACCTGGATTTCCTTGTCTTCTCCCCCACCCGTTTTTAAACCAAAAAGTACTCATTTGTAAATGAGCATAGGTGAAGGACCAAAAGATGATGTAAACAGACCACAAGGTGAAAAATAACAATCCCATTATGCTCCTTGCATCCACGGCTTGGTGAAGCAAAAACAAACTGTTTTTGTTCTAGTCCTCCCTCTTCGCAATCTAAGAAACGTGTTCTAGCCCCCTTTACATGTAATTAGGCAGTGGGTCTGGGATTTTCAACGATCTTCCCAGCTCACGATACAGTCATTAGAATTGCAGGGTGTTTTGTTTTGTTTTTAGTTTAAGTGATATATTCCTGGATAGTATTTTATTGTTCTTCTTTTGTTTTCGGTACTTTGGAAGAATGAGGTGTGTTTTAAATTCATACATTAAAAACAACCCCTCCCCGAGGGTGGGTGATGGGTATTGAGGAGGGCACCTTTTGGGATGAGCACTGGGTGTTGTATGGAAACCAATTTGACAATAAATTTCATTTATTGAAATAAATTAATAAACAAACAAATAAAAACAACCCCTCCCCTTCAAAAAAAGTCCCACAGTAGCCACTGCTACCCAAATAAAAGAAAAAAGCAGTAGCCAAAACAAATGTTGTATTTGGGTTTCAATAATAAGGTCTCTTCACATCAGAAACAAAACTTTAGACAAAAAAAAAAAAAAAAAAACCTAGGATTTCAGGACAGAATTCAAATTAGCCACATGATCTTGGTGTATTCAGTAAAGGGACAGGTAGATTCTTCTTCCTCCTCCTGAAATAGACTCGGTTTGATTATTCTTATCTTGGTCAATCATAAATTTGTGATCTCTTCCAGCATATTTTAAGAAACGAGTATGAAAATCCTCTCCAGTATGGTTGAAAGCTAACTTACAGTTTCTTTAAAACTGTTTTATTATTTAATGTCAAGAATTCTCTTCTAGATAAAAGAATCAGCATTTTATGTTGTGTTGGGAAACGAGATAGAATTTTTAAAAGCTTATTGGGAAAAAATACAATAGGCTTGGAAATACTAATTGTATTACCCATGTAATTAATGAAGGGACTTGTTTTAACTTTTTTTGCCAGTTACTGTGTTAGTGGCTGAACTTGCATATCTTGAAAATGTACACGGATTCATTTCAAGGCTGTTTTCATCATTTGATTACTGTTTTCGGTGGCCGTTTTTTATTGTATATTTATTTTAAATTTCCAAATTACATTATAATAGTATAGTCAAAATAAAGGAATTGTTGTATATATATACACACACACGCATATATACATGCTATATATATATATATATTTATTTATTATATATATATTTATTATATACATATATATATTTATCATATATATATATATATGGCTTCAGTAAGAAACGAACAAAATGGTAGCTTTGCAGTATGGAGTCCACTTTGCACTAATTTAAACTGTGAATGTGAAACCAATGCAATAAAATGTATAAATGGAAGTCATTGTTACTAAAACCCTCTGAGCCAGCATCCAACTGTAAGTCTCCAAGTCACTACACAGTGTAGCCTCCTGTTTTGGGTTGGCTTGTCAGTTCCCTGTTCTCACACCTTAGTTCATACCCTCTCACTCATATGCAATCGCAGAACACCAGGTGAGGCGGCGCTCACAGAGCAGCCTGCCAGTACTAGCCCCAGAAGCATATGCTGCCATATGGCAAAGCTGTTCTCTGGCTTCGGGGGCATATTCTATCAGAGAAACAAAAAAGGAAATGAAACTAATACAGATTCCACAGGCTAGGATCAGAGTCTAATCGTGCTTGTCGGCATATAAGTAATACGTGCTTTTTCTTTTCTTTTTTTTCTCTATATGTAGCTATGTATCAGGGCACATTTTTTATCTATCCACATGGCATTATTTTTTTTCTACTTTGCCAAATTAAATGAATATACAAATCAAATGTACTATTATTTGTTACTTAAAATCCTTCAGGGGCGCATGGGTGGCTCAGTCGGTTGAGCATCCAGCTCGATCTCAGCTCAGGTCTTGATCTCAGGGTTGTAAGTTCAAGCCCCACATTGGGTGCCATGCTGGGCATGAACCCTACTTTAAAAAAAGCGGGGGGGGGGGGAATCCCTTCAGAGTTGCTTAATTAGAATGTTCCTAATCAGCCAATTCATGTTGATTTGGAGGGTACCGTTTGTGGAGGATGAGGTTTAAACCATCAGCAATTCTACTAACTTTGTCATAGTGAGATTAAGTTTAAAAGAACATTTTTAAAGGGTATAAAATACTTCATATTTCCTATTTATCACTACTTATCAAAAATAACTTTGGAAAAGAAATGCTTTAAAAGAATGATAAAGAATCAAGGGATCTTAAAGATCTTTTGACTGAAAACTGCCATTATACAGATAAGAAAACTGAGGCCAAAAGAAGCAAAATGATGATTCGAGATAACAAATCTCCTGACTTCCTCTCTGAGGCCTCTTTCTCAACAATTCCAGTTATGTATCCTGGCAGGCAGTAGGCCATAATGGCTAAGAGCCAGGCACACCGTGGGTTCAATCATGGCTCTAATACTTTTGCCGCTTTGTGGACATGTTAGTAAATGTGGTAACAGTTTCAGCCTCAACTTCCCCATTTTTAGATAGGTGTAACAGTAGATGATAATGAGTAACAGAGTACTATTCACTTAGTAAGTTTGTTGCAAGGATTAAAGGATCTAATAGATGCAAAGTGCTTGGCATAGTATAGGAACTTAACAGGCACTATGTGAGTGTTAGTTGATATTATTGCTATCTTCTGTAAATGTTTCCAAGTATGGTTTCAAGAAAAACCAGCCTGAGTTTGACTTCTTTGAAACCAGAGCCCAGTTCTGTCTGATGATAGTGCATGACTCTGAACACAGAAAAGAAGTCCATAGTTACTGGATCCTCCACTGATTACCAAGGACAAATACCAAACCAATCTGTGTGTGTGTGTGTGTGTGTGTGTGTGTGTGTGTGTGTGTGTGTATGAATGAATAAGACAGGCAGACAGACAGACAGACTCTGGATTAGGGAAAGGTTACATTGAAAAGGCCTCAGCTAGGTCGTTAACAGGGACTCCAATGCCCTGTCAGATGTGGAAAGAATAGAAGACAGGTAGCAAAGTGAATTAGTACCTGATTAACAACAGTACTTAAATGTGCAGATACATGGATCAAAGTTGGCACAAATGGGGGTATTCTTTTTTTTTTTTTTAATTTTTTTTTTCAATGTTTATTTATTTTTGGGACAGAGAGAGACAGAGCATGAACGGGGTAGGGGCAGAGAGAGAGGGAGACACAGAATCGGAAACAGGCTCCAGGCTCTGAGCCATCAGCCCAGAGCCTGACGCGGGGCTCGAACTCCCGGACCGCGAGATCGTGACCTGGCTGAAGTCGGACGCTTAACCGACTGTGCCACCCAGGCGCCCCGGGGGGTATTCTTATTAGGAAAGTCCTCAGCTCTAGTCTGCTCCATATATTTTATTAATGACTTAACTAGAACAAGTGGGGGCCTACTTACTAAATTTGCAAATAGAGACAAAGCAGATATATGAAAATTAAGGATGGAATTTGAATTGACAAAGCTGACTACTAAAGCTCCTTGTAACCCAGATTATTTGAATGATTTGTTAGGACTACCATTGTTGTCAAGCTAAGTTTTGTAACACGAAGGAAACCGTTATAATAGGATTTTCCCAGTAAATACCCTCTACATCTTCCTGTGTCTGGGATGTACACAGACCTCCTGACACCACTCAGGAGCCACCCTGAAAGGCGGGCGGTGTGACATCGTGCCAGGGAGCAATGACTCAAAATAGCACAGAGTTGGAAATGAGATATGGAAAACATCAGCTCCCTTAATTCTGGCAGATTTATCAAATAAATCATCTTAGCAGCCACTTGTCTTTTGTAGAGCAAATGGATACAGCTGGCTAAGCAGAGTGTAGCTATATCCCAGTGACCACATTCATATTACTCAGAACTATGTTTCTTCTTCCCGCAGTGAATTTCCTTTATTTCTGTGTGTACGGTAGTATCTGAACTGGGACTCCCCTAGGACCTTCTTTTTTTTTTTTTTTTTTTTTTAAGGTAGCTTTTTATCTCTGTTACTTCTGACTTTCTGTGATGTCAGCCGTCCTGGTGGATTAATTTTTCATAGAGAGACGTGCCATATTTATGGTCAGAGTTCTTTGTGACAAGACACATGGCTAAAATCATTGTACCTAAGGAATTCTGGTCTAGATATAAAGCTGCATTTGTTTTATGTGGTGCTTTAAGATGAAAATCTAATTTGAAGCATCAAATCTTTTCTGTTTTCCCTTTGGATAGTTTTCTTGCGATATCTTCATCCGTTTCATTGCTCTTGAATTACTGCTGAAAACATAAGCTATTTCCCAAACTAGGAATGGGGTATGGCAATGAATATATGCTCAAAACAATCTCTAGGCGGACAAATCACTGTCTGAACACACGGTCATTTACTACACTGTTCTTATTCAGTTCTTCTTTGTCCAGGTAAGTGTCAATTATCAAAACATGAGTAGGCCTTGTATTTTTAGATCATTTCAAGCTAAAACAGGAATAGTTCGTTTTATTGATTGAGTTATATTGAACTATATGTTCTAAATTATAAGACCATATAGAATAAAAGGAAAGAATGAGATCTTGCCATTTGCAACAACCTGGATGGACCTAAGAGGGTATAAGGCTAAGTGAAATAAGTCAGAGACAGACAAAGATCATATGATTTCACTCATGCAGAATTTAAGAAACAAAACAAATGAACAAAGAAAAAAAGAGGCAAACAAAAAACAGATTCTGACAGACAAACTGATCATTGCCAGAGGGAAGGCGAGTGGAGGGAATAGGTGAAATAGATAAAGGAGATGGAGAGTATGCTTATCTTGATGAGCACTGAGTAATGTATGGAATTGTTGAATGTTATACACCTGAAACTAAGATAACACTGTATGTCAATTACACTTCAATTAAAAAAGTACATGAATAAATCCATGGAAACCAAAAGAGAGAGAAAGAGGAGAAACACAAGCATTTCATTTCATTTTGCCTGAGAAACTTCACTTTTGTTCTACATGCATACTAATGATGCAGCGTAACCTTTTATTTTTAAGGTGGAAATTCATAATGGTTTTACATTTCTCGCTTTTTAGTGAATGCATTTATGCTAACTCTATCCTTTAAGAGAAAATGTCACCCATAAGCTAGAATTGCTTCCACTTTGTATTTCATATATACCACTGGTGATGTTAGGAAAAGGACACGTTGGGACATCTTGTCAGTGAAGTGAGTGGTGAAGAATGGAGCTGTGTTAAGAAAAAGGAAATCTGATGAATGGCCCCATGTTACCCACAAAGGATAACATAACTCCGTTCCACGATTAGTATTTTATAGTTAATTCAGGATCACGATATAGTTTTTTACTGGAGACATGTTTGGATAATGGTCACAGACACACACTCTTGTTTCAGACACAGTTTAAAACTGAAAGATTAGTTCTATTTCTTTTCTTTTTTTTTTTTTTATGTTTGTTTATTTTTGGGAGACAGGCAGAATGCAAGCGGGGGAGGGGCAGAGAGAGAAGGAGACACAGAATCCGAAGCAGGCTCCAGGCTCCCAGCTGCCAGCATGGAGTCTGACACAGGGCTTGAACTCACAAGCTGTGAGATCATGACCTGAGCCGAAGTCGGGCACTTAACCGACTGAGCCACCCAGGTGCCCCAGTTGTTCTATTTCTAAAGAGACATTCTGCTAGGTTCAGACAAACTCAAGGACTTCAGGATCTGAGGTGACACCTTTTTAAATTGTGATGAGTCGGAATGTCAAACTGGCCAATGTCAACTGGCATATGGCCCATATGCCAATATCAATATCAGACTTTGCTTTGCCGGTGCCCTCTGTCCCCTGCATGCCACCTTGGCCTCCCCCACCACCCCCCCCCCCCCGCTTGTTTTGCTCCTTTGCCACTCTGGGGTGAAGTTATAGCCTGCTGCACCACTGTGTAAGCCATCTTAACCCTTTCCCTGCCTGCCTACACTGATACTACTCCTTAAAGAAAATTGCTGCTGTCTTCTGAAATATCATGAAAAGATACAGTCTAGCCAGCTTAATACTTCCATTTTCTGCAGCTTACTCCATTTTTCTTATTCCTCTAGGGGTTACTTTCCACTGACTCTCTCCTTCCCTCACCCCTCCATCCATTTTCTGTTCTTTTCTGCCAGCAGTTTGGAGCTGCTTGTATCTGAGCCCTGACACCTAGGAGGAGCCTGCTGCAAGATTTAGTGCATATGAGGGGAACTCCTGGCCCCCCCAGCTTTAGTCAAGTACATCTACCCACGTGTTCCCTGCCACTTTGGGAGACGAGTGGACAAAAATCTGTCTTTAACATTGCTTTCCTTTTTAAAAATAATTTGTATTACCACCTGAGTTCCCAGATAACTTCATTCTCTTTAAATGTTGAGACCCTAGGGATGTCATTCTACCTGAGGTTAATTTTTTTTAAGTGATGTGCTTACCTCTTCTACTGTGGGGTCTTCAAAAACGTCACAGTCATCCGTGTTATTGGAACATCTGGCACATACTAAACTGAAGCGCTTTCCTTCAAGTCAGGAGATCTAGTGTTAGTCCTAACTCTTGTCATTGATTAGGTATTTGCTCTTAAATTCATTGGGTTTCACTTTCCTTATATGTTCTCTGTTGGGCTGAATCCATGGTTCTCAAATCTGAATGCATGTAGGATCTCTTGGGCAGCTTTTAAAGTGTGTGTGTGTGTGTGTGTGTGTTGGGATAGGGGGGAGGTGTGGAGGGGCAGGTAGTATATCTGGGCCCTCTCCTGAACATTCTGTTGAGTTGAGTGGTTGACAACCTGTGCGTTAGAAGTTTCACGTATCTCCCTTTGTGATGCTAACATGCAGCCGGGGCTGAGAAATCGCTAAATTAGATGATGTATGAAGTTTCAACCAGCTCTAACGTTCTATGATTATAATATAATGCTTTTAAATAAAATACTGAGTAGGTACTTGTTTAAGATAATTTTGTAGATTTTATAAACACTTTGATAGATGGAGGAACAAATGTTACATGATTCAAGCTCTAGGAATCCCAAACTTTCAGAGCATGGCCAAATTCTAGCCTTGTATAAATCACAGTAATCCATAAGTATACTTAAGGCATAACTTTTTTTTTTTTAATGCAGGGAGTAGGAGTACTACAAATGAAATACCCTACATCATCTGAGATCTATCTTTAAAATCTGGTAGGACTTTTTTAATGAAAAAAGGAATATATTGAGGTGGGTCTTGAGGGAAAGAGAAATATCACTATTCCCTCCAAAAATGACAAATCAGGAGGTTGTGTTGAGTATGGTTTTCTCCTTAAAGACTAAAATAATTTGTACAGATTTATCCTTTGCAAGCCATTCTTCTTTGTGTTTTTGACTAATCTGTGTAAGCACCTTACTTTAACTGTAGTCTTGAGCAGCTTCTGAAGTTTCAAGTGCAAAACATGCATCTTAAATATGCTAATCCCAGCGCTAAGCAGAAGCACATGAACAGCTTACTGAAAGACCCAAATGGAAGTCCAGACTCCTAGGTAAATGGGCTCTCACAAGATGAATTTGACTCTTTGGTCATTTCACTGATGGATACATATCCATGACGCCAAATATCTCTCTTGCTGACGCACTTGCTTTTCTTCTCCAAGATGCCCTCATGTGAAAACGTTCTCATCCCCTTCTCTTTTGAATGCAAGTGAGGACAGAGCTAGAAGGTAGATGAAGGCTGTCAGATCTATTGATGATTTCTGTTGGGGTGTAGCACCCTTCATCTGCACCTGAAATCTGAAGTGAGAGGTTGTTCAGTGCCTCCCAAATCCAGTGCATCCTAAACCATTCAGAAAACCTAGGGAACAATTATGCTTGCTTGCTTGCTTGCTTGCTTTCTTCCTTTCTTTCTTTTTTAAATTTAAATCCAAGTTAGTTGACATATAGGGTAGTCTTGGTTTCAGGAGTAGAATTTAGTGATTCGTCGGTTACATACACCACCCAGTGCTCATCCCAATAAGTGCCCTCCTTAATGCCCATCGCCCACTTAGCCCATCCCCCCACCCAACACGCTGGAAACAATTTGCTTTTATGAGTGGTTTTGACTTCTTACCCTCTGTATTTTCCAGAGCCAGTCCCTACCTTCTCGTGGCAGCAGGAGAACGTGGACTCCGACGAAGCGCACCTCTCCCCACAGGCTGGGCGCCTGATTCGTCAGCTCCTGGATGAGGACAGTGACCCCATGCTCTCTCCTCGGTTCTACGCTTATGGGCAGAGTCGGCAATACCTGGATGACACAGAAGTGCCTCCTTCTCCCCCAAATTCCCATTCTTTCATGAGGTATGTTTGTGTTGCTGGTAAGCAGTTGCATCATCGCCATAACATTAGAAAGAATAGGAATGGTGTTGATGGCTAGTAATTTTTTAAGTTACATTGTAAGTCTTTGGAAGAACCTATGGGGAATACTCCATCCCAGTATGCAGGCTCCATTGTAATTTTTCAATTGGCCCAACTATATCACCACATACTGAATTTACATTAGCACATCCTTTCCAAAGCTTATCTAAAACGTAACTTTGGGGTCTGCAGCACATAGTTTAGTACTACCTTTGCCAATCGTAAATGTGAGCAATAGAAAGACCTATTTAATAAATGGGACATCTAGAGCCCAGGGTCACAAAGTGAATTGGTAGTCAACTTTTTCTTATTCAAGAGGATGGAGACCTTTGGGACCCTCTCCCTCCATGCTGCATCCCCTTCCCCAAGCCCCACCTGTCAGGCAGTGAGTGTCCCACGCTGTGCCCCTCACAGGCGACGGAGCTCCTCTCTCGGGTCCTACGATGATGAGCAGGAGGACCTGACACCTGCCCAGCTCACGCGACGGATTCAGAGCCTTAAAAAGAAGATCCGAAAGTTTGAAGATAGATTTGAAGAAGAGAGGAAGTACAGAGTAAGTGCCTCCTCGCAGGGTTCTCCCTGTCCCCTCCTGTCCCCTGACATACCAGCCTGTCAGCAGCTCAGAGAAGCGATGAAAGATTAAGGGAGATTTCTATGGACCTTAAGACAAAAAGGCAGTAAAAACTGGATGGGAAACCCTGATAAGTCCCAAACATCATGTATCAGCATTTTCCTTGTACAGGGTATTCTTACAAATAATTGAACGTTGTAGTCGACATCTTATACATTTATCCATGAAAAGGAATGGGAAAAATCATTAAATGACGTCTTCTCGTTGGCTAAAACTTCATTCAAGATTATCTTCTAAAATTTCATTAGCATTGACCTCATTCTACTCTCAGATCTATCTTAGTATTGCCCCCAAGTGCAGCAAAAAGACATTTGCATGGTGATTGCAGTGTAAAACCTACACCCCTCTGCTTTCTGTTCTGTTAGCCTGATGGCCGGAGCCCTACACCTCATGAAAACGGGCCATGGACCTCATAGAAATTCACCATTTTGCCTCTGAGGAATTCTTTGAAAGCATCAAAAATAACCAGATGTAAAGAAAGACAGTGGAATCACACCTGTGACATTTGCTGTGATTGTTCATGTTTAATTTCTTTTTCCAGTGGGACTCAACTTTCCCTTCCTCTTTAAAACAAACTCACCATCAAACTTTTCTTCTTTTTCCTGCCCCAGTTTGAAAACATTTATGTTAAATTTTCCCTTTCTCAGCCTTCCCACAGTGACAAAGCAGCCAATCCAGAGGTTCTAAAATGGACAAATGACCTTGCCAAATTCCGGAAACAACTTAAAGGTAGGTAAAGTTCTAGACCCATGGCATGGCTTCTGTAAGACATGCCACCTGCAGAATTCATGATCTCACCACATCCTGACCATGGGCTGAAATATTTCAGAAAAGACCAGTTCCTTAACACTGCTTCCCAGTGCATGTGGTGTTCAGGGGACACCTTGCCCATGTCTGTCCATGGTTTCTATCACAGGTCAACTCAGATCAGCTAAGATGCAAATTCTGAAACATTTCTCCAATTCCCTAAATCACGAATTTAAGGATGATGGTTTCAAGTCAACACTTACTAAAGTACCAAGGTTTTATTTGCTGTGGTGTTAGGAGAAGACCTATAAACACAGATGTCTATGAAAAGAATTTGGTCCTTGTCCCTCAAAAAGCATGCTGTCTTTTAGGAGACAGTCATAAACAACCAAATAGAATAGAAAGGGAAAGTAATTCCAAAATGAGGGATGTAAGTTATTGAGAAAAAGTTGGCCAGCAGTTGAGTGGTGAATCAGGAGGTACCTATAAACAGTAAGGGAGAAAGTATAGGAAACGTCTGTCACATTCTGAGAACAGCAAACCTGTTGGTGTGGACAAAGCATGGATGTTACATAGCTAAAGCTTTCCCAGGAATTTGGAAAACATTCCAGATAATCCAAGAAAACATGAGCATTTTTTCAGGCTTTTACATAATAACCCAAGGATTTTAACTACTGTTATAATTAGATACTTTCTTTCAAAAAGATGGGGCTAAACAGTTATTAACACCACAGAAAAGCAATCTGGGTTCAGCAAACATCAATTCTCATGTATCACCACCCCCAAATCTTTTCAACTAGAGTCAAAACTAAAGATATCTGAAGAGGACCTAACCCCCAGGATGCGGCAGCGAAGTAACACTCTCCCCAAGAGTTTTGGTTCCCAGCTTGAGAAAGAAGAGGAGAAGAAGCAAGAGCTCATGGATAAAGTAATAAAGCCCAGCGTTGAAGCCACACTGGAATCCATCCAGAGGAAGCTCCAGGAGAAGCGGACAGAAACCAGCCGTCCTGAGGACATTAAGGTGTGGCGATTTGGTGAAGGCCCCAGCTAACTGCTAGTCCTAAACCATTCCAGTCAACATGGTAGAAACATAGGGCCTGACACATGGGTCCCAATGGGAAGAGAGATGTGGTGACACCTTTGCAGACCTCCCACACCCTCATCTTCCACACTCTTAGATGCCTAGGGAGGCTGCTGAAACAGCTTCCGAGTGTTTTCACTGTAGGTACTTTGGTTTATGACTACAAATTGGAAGCAGAAAACTCTATTGTACAGATCACAGAAGGACCTCATTCAGGCTAACAGACGGTTTGATGAGTCTGAAGTGGAAGGATTATAGACAGAGCTTTGGGACTTTGTAATTTGTGACTGTAGTCACTGCTTGGGCCATTGAGCTGACCCCCATGTGCCTCGCTGCCTTGCTTACCTCAGTATTCAGCGTGCCTTTGCTGCCACATGGGAGATGCAAGTAGTTGATGATGCCTCGGCTGTGCTATCCATATTTCCAGTAAAAGAGTCAGGAAGAGCTCATTCCTAAGTGAGCTTTGAATAGAGCTCAAGGAGCTTTTGTATGAGGATTCTCTTTAACGTTACTTGAGAAAATTTGTTTAAATAAAGAAGTTGGGATGTTCATAAACGTTTCCCCCTCTTTCATTTCTCTATCCTTGTGTTTATTCAGGATATGACCAAAGACCAGATTGCTAATGAGAAGGTAGCTCTGCAGAAAGCTCTGCTATATTATGAAAGCATCCATGGACGGCCGGTATGTGAATGTACTGAATTTTCTGATGGGGGGTGAACTCTTTGGCCTTAGAAATGAATCTTCTGTGTACAGTATTGTACACTTGAGTTTTCCTGATGTTTATCAGATTATTACATATTTTCACCAGAACTAAGCTTTCCAAAGACTAAACTGATAAGAGCCTTCCACTCTCAAGCAGTTGTGGAGTTTGAGCTCCAAAGACAAATTAGTTTGCAGCTAACATTTAGTCACTTGTGTTTGGCTTCAGGGGGACAGTGATAGAGGGGTGTAGATTATAGATTATAGCACAAAGCCCTAGAAATTTCCCTGGCCTCAGATCTGCCCCTACAATTCATGACGGGCTCTAGGCATTCTTATCCATAAAATGAAAGTGTTAAACTAGTATGATCTACCCTAGAATTCAATCTCTCTTCAGTGTAGTTGCAACCAGTGTTTATCTGTAGAGAAATTCCAGCCATCGTCCTGAACCAAAAGTGTGAGGAGTCCAAAATATGGCTTTGCCTTTTCACAGCAACAGGAAGCATTTGAAGAGATTTGTTATTCAGCAAGCATGTTTATTGCATGTTTGTTGTGAGTCCTGGGAGAGACTGTGGCCCAATAGGCTTCTGCTTTATTCCTTAAGGAGCTTGTAATCAGATATCCTTGTCAGTTACTCCTAGTGACCTTCGGTTAAGAGTGTTGCCAAGAACCCAACAAAACAAGTTCTTAAGAGCAGGTGTTAAAGAAGCATGAAGTTTATATTCCCAGAGGATTTTTATATAGCCAAAATGCATAGATCTCTTCTGCAGCCACAGCCCTGGCTATATAACAGAGATGGTATTTTCATGTAACATACACTCTTTTGAATAAAGACTTGTTTCCAGACTGGAATTGCACTAGACTCTAAGGTCTGTGAGGACAGGAATTCTGGGTTTTGTTCACCGAGCGGTGCACCTGGTCCTCAGCATCTAGCACAGAGACCTGATACATATCATGTGCCCAATGAACTATCTATAGATTGCATCCTCCATGGTATTTTGGTTCTGGATTTATTAGGTTTAAATTAAAAAAAAAAAAAAAAGCTGGAGCTGCTGCTGATTGATTTTGCTGGCCTGTCCCAACAGTGGAAAAATACTGGTGCTCTGAGATAATGGTTCTGTTCCAAGTCAAGTTTTGTTTTGGATTTTTTAAAGGCATTGAACCAAATAGTAAATGCACTGGAGCTCAGATACATTGTGAAACTTTGTCCTTTTCTCCTGGAGGACTCAGCACTTGTAGAAGTGAAACTGAAATCCTTCTAGAAGAGAGAGACCCCTTCTCCACGGTCGGCTCAGAGGCTTTTAAGTACAGCTCTCCTCATGGCCGACAGGTGGGCAGGACTCGCGTGCTTTCCTTCTCCAGCGTTCCTTCTCTGCTCGTGGTGTATATTTACATACGACATTGATAGACTCCTTTAAAGACTTCCTTGCCTGAGGCCTGAGATCTCTCAGCTGCTTTCTCCTCCTAATCTTTACTGCCACTTCAGGCGCTTGTGTGCCAGATGTTTGTTGCTCAGACTTGGGCACAGATCCTCTCATTCTGCCTGGCCTGAGGCCATGTACGGGGACTGGGATGGGAAGACCTAGATTCAGAACCCAGCCCTACTGAGACCAGCTCTGTTGGCTTTGAGCTACTGTGGTAACCTCAGAGATGTCTGTTCTAGGTTGTCATGGAGACTGGCTGACAGACACACACGCACACATTTACCTGTGGGCTGTCTGGCCTGAGTAGTGGGACACAGTGGCTTGGTAGCAGATTTGGGGGTGCCCAATCAATGATGTTTTCACTTTTGCTACAAGTATATGTTCTGCTGTCTACGGCCTACTTCTTATTAAATGATGGAACCAGGAGAAAGAACACAAATTTTTTTTTAGCACTCTTATCATTAGGAATGTGAAATCTTAGATCTTGGCCCTGCTTTGTTATCCCCTTTTCTTTCATGGTTTTTTTAGATGTTGGAAAAACACCCTTTTGGGTCCAGATTTTAGCATCTCATAGGGCAGGAAACAAGTTCTCTAGAACTTTGAGTGGCATTAGTTGCTGGTTCACAGTCAGACTGTCTGCCTCCCTCTGGAACATGATGCTCCAGCCTCCTCACAAAAAGCAGAGTTCATCTGATATCTGGCCAGTGTGAATATCAAAGAGTGAACTTTTCATTCTTAGATATGTGATGTTACCGTGGACCCTGAACTGTAAATACCATTTGGGCAAACTCTTCTTAGAAGAAAAATACATGTATTTCCAGAGCCAAACTTTCATTCCAAATCCTAGCTGTTGTTGGGTTTTTTTTTGTTTTGTTTTGTTTTGTTTTGTTTTTCATTTGTTTGTTGTTGTGGGTTTGTGTTTTTTTTGCTTTTTTGAGGTTTTTTTTTTCTTGTTTTTTAGAAAAGCAGGTGCTCAGAGCTCATGGGTTTTTGCTGAGTCTACAAATTCTGATTTGAAAGGACAACGAATATCAAAATCACAGACCAAAACAGTTGTCTGCTGCTTTGTAGATTTTTTTAAACAAGGCTGTTTGCTTTAACGGCACACTCTACAGATTGACATGTGTATGAAAAACAAAAACACACTCATTTACATAAATCTCTATTAATTATTAGGAAAGCATGTCCTTTTTAACATTTAAGGACCAGTCTCACCGAAGTCCATGTCACAGGAAGTACAACACATAACTATACGTCACTGTATTACCTTTGCCAACCATACCTTTATGGTAATGTAGAGGGGAAGGAAGGAGTTGCTTGCTCAGAACTTCTAGTTTCTTCTTGATGTTGTTCCTCATCAGTAGATTTTAACGTTGTATTTTAATACCTTGGGAACTAACATGACCCTAAACACACTATGTTCAAATTTAAATGCAAACTCTGAAGTTTTATGTAAATACTTCCCTCTGGTTATCTGGTTATCTGCTGCTCAGGACTATCTTCTCTTTGCACAGTCTACCATTTTTTTATCAATTAGTTTAACTTTATATATATATTAACATATATATATATGTATATATATATATATATATATATATATATGCATATATGTGTGTGTGTGTGTGTATAATTTATTGTCAAATTGGTTTCCATACAACACCCAGTGCTCATCCCAACAGGTGCCCTCCTCAATGCCCATCACCCACCCTCCCCTCTCCCCCACCCCCCATCAACCCTCAGTTTGTTCTCAGTATTTAAGAGTCTCTTATGGTTTGCTTCCTTCCCTCTCTATAACTTTCCCCCCTTCCCCTCCCCTCTGGTATTCTGTTAAGTTTCTCAGGATCTATATATGAATGAAAATATATGGTATGTCTTTCTCTGCCTGACTTATTTCACTTAGCATAATACTCTCCAGTTCCATCCATGTTGCTGCAAATGGCCAGATTTCATTCTTTCTCATTGCCAAATAATATTCCATTGTATATATAAACCACATCTTCTTTATCCATTTGTCACTTTATGGACATTTAGGCTCTTTCCATAATTTGTCTATTGTTGAAAGTGCTGCTATAAACATTGGGGTACAAGTGCCCCTATTATGCATCAGCACTCCTGTATCCCTTGGGTAAATTCCTAGCAGTTCTATTGCTGGGTCATAGGGTAGATCTGTTTTTAATTTTTTGAGGAAACTGCAAACTGTTTTCCAGAGCGGCTGCACCAGTTTGCATCCCCACCAACCGTGCAAGAGGGTTCCCATTTCTCCACATCCTCTGCAGCATCTATAGTCTCCTGATTTGTTCATTTTAGCCACTCTGACTGGCATGAGGTGGTATCTCAGTGTGGTTTTGATTTGTATTTCCCTGATGAGGAGTGATGGTGAGCATCTTTTCATGTGCCTGTTGGCCATCTGGATGTCTCCTTTAGAGAAGTGTCTATTCATGTCCTCTGCCCATTTCTTCACTGGATTATTTGTTTTTTGGGTGTGGAGTTTGGTCAGTTCTTTATAAATTTTGGATACTAGCCCTTTATCAGATATGTCATTTGCAAATATCTTTTCCCATTCCGTTGGTTGCCTTTTAGTTTTGTTGATTGTTTCCTTTGCAGTACAGAAGCTTTTTATCTTCATGAGGTCCCAATAGTTCACTTTTGCTTTTAATTCCCTTGCCTTTGGAGATGTGTCAAGTAAGAAATTGCTGTGGCTGAGATCAGAGAGGTTTTTTCCTGCTTTCTGCTCTAGGGTTTTGATGGTTTCCTGTCTCACATCCAGGTCCTTCATCCATTTTGCGTTTATTTTTGTGAATGGTGTAAGAAAGTGGTCTAGTTTCATTCTTCTCATGTTGCTGTCCAGTTCTCCCAGCACCATTTGTTAAAGAGACTGTCTTTTTTCCATTGGATTCTTTCCTGCTTTGTCAAAGATTAGTTGGCCATACTTTTGTGGGTCCAATTCTGGAGTCTCTATTCTATTCCATTGGTCTATGTGTCTGTTTTTGTGCCAATACCATGCTGTCTTGATGATTACAGCTTTGTAGTAGAGGCTAATGTCTGGGATTGTGATACCTTCTGCTTTGTTTTTTTTTCTTCATTATTACTTTCGCTATTTGGGGTCTTTTGTGGTTCCATACAAATTTCAGGATTGCTTGTTCTAGCTTCGAGATGAATGCTGGTGCAATTTTGATTGGGATTGCATTGATTGTGTAGATTGCTTTGGGTAGTATTGACATTTTAACAATATTTATAATTCCAATCCATGAGCATGGAGTGTTTTTCCATTTCTTTGTATCTTCTTCAATTTCCTTCATAAGCTTTCTATAATTTTCAGCATACAGATCTTTCACATCTTTGGTTAGGTTTATTCCTAGGTGTTTTATGCTTCTTGGTGCAATTGTGAATGGGATCAGTTTCTTTATTTGTCTTTCTGTTGCTTCATTATAGGTTTATAAAAATACAACTGATTTCTGTACATTAATTTTGTATCCTGTAACTTTGCTGAATTCATGTATCAGTTCTAGACTTTTAGTGGAGTCTGTTGGATTTTCCATGTATAGAATCATGTCATCTGCAAAAAGTGAAAGCTTGACATCATCTTTGCCAATTTTGATGCCTTTGATTTCCTTTTGTTGTCTGATTGCTGATGCCAGAACTTCCAACATTATGTTAAACAACAGCGGTGAGAATGGACATCCCTGTCGTGTTCCTGATCTCAGGGAGAAAGCTCTCATTTTTTCCCCATTGAGGATGATGTTAGCTGTGGGCTTTTCATAAATGGCTTCTATGATGTTTAAGTATGTTCCTTCTATCCCGACTTTCTCGAGGGTCTTTATTAAGAAAGTGTGCTGTATTTTGTCAAATGCTTTTTCTGCTTCTATTGATAGGATCATATGGTTTCCATCCTTTCTTTTATTAATGTGATATGTCACATCAATTTGTGAGTACTGAGCCAGTCCTACAGCCCAGGAATGAATCCCACTTGATCATGGTGAATAATACTTTCTATATGCTGTTGAATTCGATTTGCTAGTATCTTGTTGAGAATTTTTGCATCCATGTTCATCAGGGATATTGGCCTGTAATTCTCCTTTTTTGTGGGGTCTCTGTCTGGTTTGGGAATCAAGGTAATTCTGGCTTCATAGAATGAGTCTGGAAGTTTTCCTTCCATTTCTGTTTTTTGGAACAGCTTGAGAAGGATAGGTATTAACTCTGCTTTAAATGTCTGGTAGAATTCCCCTGGGAAGCCATCTGGTCCAGGACTCTTATTTGTTGGGAGATTTTTGATAACTGGTTCAATTTCTTTGGTGGTTATGGGTCTGTTCAAATTTACTTCTTCCCGTTTGAGTTTTGGTAGTGTGTGTGTGCTTAGGAATTTGTCCATTTCTTCCAGGTTGTCCAGTTTGTTGGCATATAATTTTTCATAGTATTCCCTGATAATTGCTTGTGTTTCTGAGGGATTGGTGGTGATAATTCCATTTTCATTCATGATTTTATGTATTTGGGTCATCTCCGTTTACTTTTTGAGAAGCATGGCTAGAGGTTTATCAATTTTGTTTATTTTTTCAAAAAAACAACTCTTCATTTCATTGATCTGCTCTACTGTTTTTTTTAGATTCTATATTGTTTATTTCTGCTCTGATCTTTATTATTTCTCTTCTTCTGCTGGGTTTAGGCTGCCTTTGCTGTTCTGCTTCTATTTCCTTTAGGTGTGCTGTTAGATTTTGTAGTTGGGATTTTTCTTGTTTCTTGAGATAGGCCTGGATTGCAATGTATTTTCCTTTCAGGACTGCCTTCGCTGCATCCCAAAGCATTTGGATGGTTGTGTTTTCATTTTCATTTGTTTCCATATGATTTTTAATTTCTTCTCTAATGCCTGGTTGACCCATTCATTCTTTGGTAGGGTGTTTTTTAACCTCCATGCTTTTGGAGGTTTTCCAGACTTTTTCCTGTGGTTGATTTCAAGCTTCATAGCATTTGTGGTCTGCAAGTATGCATGGTAAGATCTCAATTATTTTATACTTATGAAGGGCTGTTTTGTGACCCAGTATGTTATCTATCTTGGAAAATGTTCCACGTGCACTGGAGAAGAAAGTATATTCCATTGCTTTGGGATGCAGAGTTCTAAATATGTCTGTCAAGTCCATCTGATCCAATATATCATTCAGGGCCCTGTTTATTTATTCTCTGTCTAGATGTTCTATCCATTGTTGTAAGTGGAGTATCAAAGTCTCCTGCAGTTACCACATTCTTATCAATAAGGTTTTTTATGTTTGTGATTAATTGTTTTACATATTTGGGGGCTTCTGAATTCAGTGCGTAGACATTTAAAATTGTTAGCTCTTCCTGATGGATAGATCCTGTAATTATTATATAATGGTCTTCTTCATCTCTTGTTACAGCCTTTAAAGTCTAGTTTGTCTGATATAAGTATGGCTACCCCAGCTTTCTTTTGACTTCCAGTAGCATGACAGATAGTTCTTCATCCCCTCACTTTCAATCTGAAGGTGTCCTCAGGTCTAAAATGAGTCTCTTGTAGACAGAAAATAGATGGGTCTTGTTTCTTTATCCATTCTGAAACTGTGTCTTTTGGTTGGAGCATTTAGTCCTTTTACAATCAGTGTTATTAGTGAAAGATATGGGTTTAGAATCATTGTGATATCTGTAGATTTCATGCTTGTAGGGATGTCTCTGGTAATTTGTGGTCCTTGCAACATTTCACTCACAGAGTCCCCCTTAGGATCTCTTGTAGGGCTGGTTTAGTGGTGATGAATTCCTTCAGTTTTTGTTTGTTTGGGAAAACCTTTATCTCTCCTTCCATTCTGAATGACAGACTTGCTGGGTAAAGGATTCTCAGCTGCATATTTTTCCTGTTCATCACATTGAAGATTTTCTGCCATTCCTTTTTGGCCTGCCAAGTTTTAGTAGATAGGTCTGCTAATACCTTTATGTGTCTATCTTTGTATGGTAAGGCCCGTTTATCCGTAACTGCTTTCAGAATTCTCTCTTTATCCTTGTATTTTGCCAGTTTCACTATGATATGTTGTGCAGAAGATCGACTCAAGTTACGTTTGAAGGGAGTTCTCTGTGCCTCTTAGATTTTAATGCCTGTTTCCTTCCTCAGATCAGGGAAGTTCTCAGCTATGATTTGTTCAAGTACACCTTCAGCCCCTTTCTCTCTCTCTTCTTCTTCTTCTGGAATTCCTATGATACAGCTATTGTTCCATTTGATTGCATCACATAGTTCTCTAATTCTTCCCTCCTACTCCTGGATTTATTTGTCTCTCTTTTTCTCAGCTTCCTCTTTTTCCATAATTTTATCTTCTAATTCACCTATTCTCCCCTCTGTCTCCTCAATTTGTGCTATGGCCGCATCCATTTTATTTTGCACCTCATTTATAGCATTTTTAGCTCCTCATGACTATATTTTAGTTCCTTTGATCTCTGTAGCAATAGATTCTCTGCTGTCCTCTATACTTTTTTCAAGCCTAGCAATTAATTTTATGACTATTATTCTAAATTCTTGTTCTGTTATATTGCTTAAATAGTTTTTGATCAGTTCGTTAGCTGTCTCTACTTCCTAGAATTTCTTTTGAGGAGAGTTCTTCTGTTTCATCATTTTGGCTAGTTTTCTGCCCCTTATGCGTTTTAAAAGCTTGTTGTGTGCTCTGTACCTGTGAGCACTGCTATATTAAAGGATGGTCATATACTGTCCAGGGCCTGGCCCTTCAGGAGGTGTTTTTTCAGAGATTGTTACTTTCTCTCTGTTGTTGTGACTTTGGTTATTTCATTACCCTACTCGTGGTGCTATTTTGGACCCTCCATCAGGTGCGCTTTGATTTGTTCCTTGGAGTAGCCCATCAATCCACTTGATCTGCATGTAAATCCTGATCTGGATCTTGCGGAAGTTGGCCGTTGCCAACAGCTCATCACACAGTCCACCATTTTTACCTGATAATAAAGAGGAAACAGTTGCCATTTTCTGAGTTGATGGGCCAATATGCAATAGTTCTAAGAATCCATCTTATTTGTCTTCTCCTGCCAGTAGTTTTATGACTCAGAGATATCCCTCCACACACAAACTCAAATCACTTGTTTACTAAGAAGATTTTTAGGTGGCACAGTGCTTCTGTGCTACTGTTGATAGCTAGAGGTCTTGTGAACTCAATACAGGCAGAGCTCTGAGCTTGGAAGGCAGAATTCTTTATACTCAGAAGACAACTTGGTCAAGCCCTATTAGAGGAAAATGCTTCACTGTGACATTTTTAGTGTGTCTTAACCATGTTAAGTTTCTACTTTACTTCACATCTTGCTCATATGTGAATGGAAAGAAAACTGGGCTGGGAGTCAGTAAACCTGAGTTCTTGACTCAGATCTACTGCCTTGGGCAAGTCATTACCCTCTCAGGTGCTTAGTTTCATCATATGAAAAAACAAGGCTCGTCTAGCTCTAACATGCCATGGTTCTAGTTCTATCTTTATCTTCAAATTAAAAGCACCAATCATTTTCTCTTTGACCTTTGTTGTGTTGTGCAGGTAACAGACCTCAAATGGGTATTTCTATAGGGAAGTTTTATCTGAGGCTAAGACAAAAACCATCACAAAAGATAAAGGCAGGCAAATGCAGTTGTCTCATCAGGTCTTTGTAATTTCTGTCCAAGACTTTCCTCTACTTAAATGTGGATTAATTATTGTCTGATGTTCCCATGGTACCTGGAAATATTATCTGACACTTTACAGAGCAACCAAATAAAGTGGTAAGAGACCAGTAAATGAAGATTTCTTTTAATCAAAAACAAAGACAGAATGGGAGGAGCTGCCTTCCCCCATTAGATGTTTGTATCTAGGTTTTTACGTTGTCCTGATTTGTGTGCAAAATACATCTTTGTAGTAACCCTTTTCCCACACACTGGAAAGCCATTCACAGCTACCACCTAAATGAAAATCTAAGAAAGGTTTGAGGCAAGAGGAGTGAAAGTATTATAGAAAATACCATGTATTACATGCTTAGCCTAAAGTTATCTTCAAGCAACTGTACATCATAAAGATTTTCTAATCTGAATTCTACAGTTTACCAATCAGGAAACCGAGGCTCAGAGAACTTTATTGGCTCATTTAAAGGCCAGAACCAAGAACTGGGTCAATAACAGAATCTCCAAGCAGCCCAATATTCAAGAATAAGAGACATTGACTTCCAAACAGTTTTCCCATGGTCCATTTAATATCAGCTGACCCTTTTTTAGCAGTTCAGCCAAGGCCCTGCTTTGTTTATGTAACTGTTGGTTAGATTTTGGCTCATCTAACAAATCCACTACTGATAATTGCATGTGACATGGCTTTATGGTGAGTGAAAATTGTATTAACTTAGGAGTATCACCAAGCCTTTGTCTTCAGAGATATTTCATGAAAATAATTCTGGTGTAAATCAAGTAGTATCAGTTCTTTCCATCCGTCAGACTTAAAGATATTTAATATTTTAAATTTGCCATAGCTGACTGGTTGTACCAGATAAGTCTCCTTCTAAAATCCAGACCGTCCTCTACAATCCAAAGATGTTTATGCCAAGCAACAAGTAATAGGATGCAAGTCCACAATGGGGAAATGCTAGCTCCTTATGATTATTTTTGATTTGTCTTTTGGTCACTAAACTATTGTTTATCTTGCACAGTATTTCTCCACATGTTATGTGGTGACAATTAGGATGTGCCTTAACCTCATCTGCAACACATTTAATGGATACATCTTGTATTTAAAAAGTTATTCCATGTGTTCCAGTCCTAAATTTTGTCATTCTACACGTGAGATTGTACAAGTCATTCCATTTCTACTCCTCAGACTTATCTGTGGCTGTTGTTCAATTCTTGCTGAAGTATGACATAAATACAGAAAGGAATGGAAATTATAAATACATATTTTGATGCAGTTTCACAAAGTCCAGGTAACCAGTATCAAGAAACAAATGTTGCTGATCCTCTGAAAACCCTGCTCCCAGCCCCTTCCAGTCCTTACCATGACCTCCACTGCATGAAGGAAAACCATCATCTTGACTTCTAACTCTGTAGATTCTACTTGCTTATTTTTGAACTTACAGAAGTAGAATGTTACAGTATGTATTCTTTAGTGTCTGGCTTATTTTACTTGGGTTTATTTTTGTGAGATCAATGCACAATGCTACCTGTAGCTGTGGCTTATTCATCCTCATTCTGTATAGTATTCAGTTTGGGGAACATACCTTATCCATCCCGTTGTTAGCCATATGGATGGTTTCCAGGTGCTGCTGTGAACATAATTCTGTATGGCTTTTGGTGAGCTTAAGGCCACGGTTGTTTGGTATATACTTAAGAGTGGAACTGAGGAGGGGCGCCTGGGTGGCTCATTCAGTTGAGTGTCCATCTTCGGCTCAGGTGATGATCTCGCGGTTCGTGGGTTTGGGCCCCGCTTCGGGCTCTGTGCTGACAGCTCAGAGCCCGGAGCCTGCTTCAGGTTCTGTGTCTGCTTCAGATTCTGTGTCTCCCTCTCTCTGCCCCTCCCATGCTCATGCTCTGTCTCTGTCTCAAAAATAAATAAACATTAAAAAAAAAAAAAGAGTGGAACTGAGGAGTCCTATGTCCAGCCTTAGTAGACACTGCCACATAGTTGTCCAGAGTGTTCCACTCTTCACAGCAGTGAAGGAGAGTTCAGTTCTTCAGCATTCTTGCTGATGCTTGGCACTGTCTGTCCTTTCATGTTAGCCGTTGTGGTACATGCGTCCAGTAGTAACATCCGTAGTTTGATCCTTAGACTTTCTTGTGTAAAATGATGTCTGTATTCCCTTTCTTTTTTGACAGTCATCTGTGAAATAAAAATTTTAAAACTCCTTTTGATATGGTAACAAGAAATAGGAAAATTCCATTTGACTCTTAACATTGTGACATTAGGAAGAAATAGAAAAGATTATTTAGTGCTCTGAATAGAAAATAAGTCCACAAGATGTTTTTGCATAATGGCAGGATCCTATCCTGACACATGAAGTTTGTCCAAAGTCTACTTATTGTTGACCACTTTGAGAAAGGCAAAAATAAAAGGTTATAAAGGAGTGACCCATTCATGCATAATCCACAGTTGTCTTCAAAGCTGGAGGCCCAAAAGGCCCATTAGAGAAATGGTCACAGCTAATGCTATTTGCCCTTCCTTACGGCTGTAACTCATTCCTTATGTGTGCACTGAAATAAAGCACAGAAGACAAATAGCAAACTCAAAACAAAGATCCTTAATCCCTTTGGCCATTTCAGTAAACAAGTGAACTGCATACATACCTATACATTTTGCATACATATTTATGTTTTAAATGTTCACTCATTTTGCAGATATTCATGTAATATTTCCATTATGTCAGGCACTGACATAGTTTCCAGGGATACAAAACACAAACACCTGCTCTCAAGGGCCTTACAGTCTTAAAAAGGAGACAGATGTGCCAACACATAGTTACTATAGGGTATAAAATGTGTCATCCACAGATCTGCTCTAACAAACTACCATAGACGAGTGCCTTATAAACAACAAAAGTTTATTTCTCACAGTTGTAGAGGCTGGGAAGTCCAAGATCAAGGCACTGTTAGATTCAGTGTCTGCTGAGGGCTCTTTCCTGGTTCACCAACAGCCATTCTCTTACTGTCCTCACTTAGAAGACGGGGCAAGGGAGCTCTCTTTTTTAAGGGCACTAATCCCATTCATGAGGGTTCCACCCTTACCTAATCACCTCCAAATGTCCCAACTGCTTAATGCCATTACATGGGGGATTATGTTTCAGTAAAGGAGGTTGGCAGAGACATGCACATTCAGTCTATAGCACAGCATGTGTGAAGTTACAAAGTATACACAGGGTGCAGTAGGTGACACACAGGTGAGTGAGCAGGTGTCCCAGAATGGGGGATGTTGGAAGATGCTGCACGGGGGAGGTGGCTCTTGATCTGGAACCTGCCAAACCAAGAAGCAGGGAGGCAGCCTTTGCAGGGCATACAGGACCAGGCGGAGAGGTAGGAGACAGCCTAGTTTATCTCTGAAGCTTGAGGTGTGACAGGAGAGGAGAAGCAGCAAATGACGAAAGGCTTCTAGTACCAAACCCCAGGGAGTTGGGTGTCATTCCCCCCCCCCCCCCGCCACTGCCTGAAGGGGCTGTTCTTTAAACATTTGTGAGCGCCCTGCCAGATTTTAGGGCTATGGGGAGGAGTCAGTCCATGCAGTCTTGCAGCAGATGTTCCTTGAATACCTACTGTTCGCCAGAACCTTGTCCTTAAAAACAACTTCACGGGGAGAGAAACATGTAAAAAAAAAAAAAATGGATTACAGAGTCGCACCGTAAGTATTATAGAAATACATGCTTTCTTCTTCCCTGAACCTGAATCACCTGGGAATTCTGGTCATAGCTTTGATTGAGGAAAAGCAGTGCTGCTGATTTCCAAAGGTCTGCAACTAAAGTCGATATTTTAAACATTCACTGGCTGAAAAATATTATCAGTTTAAGTACATTTTGCAAGAATGGCGAGAGCGGAGTTGAATCATCTGTATTTCCCCCAGGCCCTGAGCTTGAGCTGCTGACAGCCTGACCACCAGAGGCAGGCTTCTCAGCTGCGTTGCTCTTGCTTTCAGGTAACCAAGAACGAACGTCAGGTCATGAAGCCGCTGTATGACAGATACCGGCTGGTCAAACAGATCCTGTCCAGAGCCAACACCATACCCATCATTGTGAGTACGGCGCCTTTCTGTGGTTGATTGCCTGCTGGAATGGGCCCTGGCTATATTAAGAGGGCCCTAACCTGCCTTCTCATTAAAGAGTAGTCTTTCATAGTTAAAACCTGTCATTAATATTTATGGTTCATAAGCTTGAGGAGTGAAGGATTTATCAGAGACTACTGAGGCTACATTTGCCATAAATGAGCAAATGTGAAGCTGATAGAGTTTTGTTTTCTTTTGGGCGGCATGCTTTGACGTATACATCGATCTGACTCATGCTGGGTGGACCGCCTACCCCTTTCCTCAGAGACAGAGTGCCAGCAGGACAGGCCTGTGGTTTCTCTAGGCCTCTCCAGTCCACAGACCTCTCTGTCCCAAGGGCCCACTGTTAATAATCATCTCTCTCCCTCCAAGCGAGGGATAGCCCCCTTGGGAATCCAATCCTGGGAGAAATCCTCTAAGGAACTCAAGAGAGCCTCCTTTTTTTGGAGGCTGCAGACAAGCGTGAGGTAGAAGAAAAGGGAAGGAGACCACCATCCTCTGACTTACGCATAGCGGCTTTTGGCCAAAGAAGGGACGGGAAGCTTGCTGTCAGCTCTGGAAAGGCCTGTCAGGCGCTGGCCAGCTAGCCCTCCTCCCATATTCCAGTCTTGGCTTTTCCACCCAGCTTATGCGTGAGCGTTAATGCCCTGTCCTTCTCTTGGGGAATCACTTGCCTCTGTCCCAGTGCTCTCCTCTCCAGGAATATTAGGGGCTTCCCCTGATGGCTTTTAAACATTTCAATCAGCAGACATGGCCTTGCTTTTATGTTGTTATTAAAATGTATGCTTACATTAGCTGCCTCTCTTCCATTCCTGCTTTAAACCTCTTTGTTTAGGGGCGCCTGGGTGGCTCAGTCTGTTCAGCATCTCACTCTTGATTCCATCTCGGGTCATGATCCCAGAGTTGTGGGATTGAGCCCCGCATTGGACTCCACCCTGAGTATGAAGCCTGCTTGGGATATATTCTCTCTCTCTCTCTCTCTCTCTCCCTCCCTCCCTCCCTCCCTCTCTCTCTCCCTCTCTCCCTCCCTCTCTCTCTCCCTCTCTCCCTCCCCTCCCCCTCTCCCTCTCCCCCACTCATGCAGCCCCTCTCTCTCTAAAATAATTTTTTTACAAAAGTAAATCTCCTTGTTTTTTTCTTTCTTTTTTTTTTTAATATTTTATTTTTAAGTAATCTCTGCACCCAACATAGAACTCGAACTCACAACCCTGAGACCAAGAGCCGCACACTCTGCTGACTGAGCCAGGCACCTTCCCTGTTTATTTCTTTAAAAAATTTTTTTTAATGTTCATTATTTTTGAGAGAGAACCCATGAGTGGAGAAGGGGCAGAGAGAGAGGAGACACAGAATCTGAAGCAGCCTGAAGGAGGCTCCAGGCTCTGAGCCGTCAGCACAGAACCTGACATGCGGCTTGAACTCGTGAACCTCAAGATCATCACCTGAGCCGACGTCAGACGCTTAACCAACTGAGCTGCCCAGGCAGCCCCTACTGACTCAGCCACCCAGGCGCCCCAACCTCCTTGTTTTTTTTTTTTTTTTTTAAATTTTTTTTTTCAACATTTATTTATTTTTGGGACAGAGAGAGACAGAGCATGAACGGGGGAGGGGCAGAGAGAGAGGGAGACACAGAATGGGAAACAGGCTCCAGGCTCTGAGCCATCAGCCCAGAGCCCGACGCGGGGCTCGAACTCACGGACCGCGAGATCGTGACCTGGCTGAAGTCGGACGCTTAACCGACTGCGCCACCCAGGCGCCCCCCCAACCTCCTTGTTTATTTCTAAGCCTGAGATATGATCTTTGTATTTCTTCTGACAGTGTACTTGTTCATAGGAATGAGGTTCCAGAGACTTTAGGCAGGTACGTTAGAAGAAAGCTACTTTTCTAGGAATTTTTTGTGGAATAAATTAGTAAACGAACCAGTGAAAGGATTAAGTCTAAGGAGTTCTTTCATTCTCCAGTTAGGAGCCCTTAGTGCCCCTAAGTAAGTGTCCCTAAATAAGGTGAGTGTACAACAGGGAAGTCACACAACCTTTGAATCACCTGAGGGGCCTATGTTGTTCTACTTGAAGCTTGTAACAGTTCTAGGGTTCCTGTACCTATTGCGATCGGGCAGCAGAGAGAGTGAGGAGCACACATTCCTCCTGAGGTTTGTTCTGCGTTCAGTTCACATACTCACATGCTATTCTTGCTCTAACGTGGCCTCCTTGGTTTGGGTTGTGGGCTCTGGAGCGGAGCACCAAGTTGGACGAGAACTTTGGTTGTTTCTGGTTTTCCTGGGAATTTTTGGTGGGGAGGGCTTAGAGTATATAATTCGAAGGCAGTAATAAACCCTAGTGATTCAGAGGAAGCAGAGGCCTGGCGGGAAAGGGAGAGGGGTTCGCAGTGTAACCAACTGTCACCGCCTGTCGCAGGGATCCCCCTCCAGCAAGCGGAGAAGCCCTTTGCTGCAGCCAATTATTGAGGGCGAAACTGCTTCCTTCTTCAAGGAGATAAAGGTGAGGACCTCCCACTGCTCACCTCGTGCTGAATCTGCATCGCTTTCCTGGCCTCCCTTCCGCTTGTGGACGCAGTGAGGTCATGCTTGGGCCCTCGGTGGTGGCTTCCTGTAGTGTGCCCTCAAAATCAGGAATGCCTGGAACCGCCTGTGATCTCTTACTGATACTGTGGTCGAGCTGATTTCCTTTATTGCATCTCATTCCCCTGCTTGTTTTGGTGTCTTATTTGTTGTTTGTTTTGTTTTTATTTTGCTTTTCGGGGATTTGGGGGGGGGGGCACGTTCACAATATTTTTTAGTTTTGTTTTTCCTCTCTTTGGAATGGATTTTCTGTATTCCAGAATCCTTTTTAATTAACTCATTGGGTAACTTCCACAGAAATCTTATTTACTGAGTTACTAGAAAACCCAAAATCAACTGGGGCAATACATATAGCATGCAACAAAATCTATCGTTTTATAGACCGATATCTTCCTTGTCTTTGACAGCTTGCTGGCGCACTTTCACCCACTCTTCCTTCTTTTTTACTTTCCCCAAACACATTTAGTCCTCGGGGCTGATTGTATAATCTGCTCTTGATCTGGGAATATAGTACGATTGCCAGCAGTCACTGGAGTATATGCTCTGTTTTCTGCCCCCATAGTAATTATGGAGTTTATGCAGGTAATCCTTGTCTTCAGTGGCCGCTTTTGCTGGAGAGGGAGTACACTCTGTGCTCGCGGGTCTGTACATCTCTGTAGGGACCCAACTGGCCTGGACCAGGATCAGCTTCTTTCCTGGTTTTGTTTCCAGATAACTGGAACGAACTGAACTGCCTTCTACAGGGCTCTAGAGATGAAAAGTCAGATTCAGTTTTGTTTTTGTTTTTTTAAATCTGTGATTGTATTTTAGCAATTGTTTAAGATGGAAAGGAATGTCAAACCCAAAGCAGAAGTGAGTTTCAGGAGTTTCATTTGTCATATTTCTGTGAAAGTTCCAGGCCTGAGGAGGTCATTTATTTACTGTAGTCAGGAAAGGTTATTACAGAATATGAGGGCCTCGTTCCCATGAGGGACACCAGTTGAGAACTGCTCCATTGTCTTACCTGGTCCTCATCATTATGACGGAAGGAAGGTACCAGAAGTTACACCATCTTCTCTCTTATTTATTCTATTCCTTTTCTTACTTCTTGGGGGCCTTAATTAAATACTTCATGGACCTAATTTGAAGGTATTAGGCAATGATTGTGCTCACTATTCATATTATTTTAAATAGACCTTGTTTTATGAAAATGCTCTAAACATAAAATTTAGGCAAATATGCTATATTATATTTTAAAAATTGGAGCTATTTTCTTACAATAAGATTTGATGTTGATGAAAGAAGACAAATTTTGTCTGGTAATTTCACACAAGAATGAAATCACCATCACTGAAGAAATTTGGGCAGTTGTGTGTATGAAAATTAGAAATACTCTTAGAAGCACACCACAGAACTGTTACTAGATAAAAATGTGTTCTTTAATACATCCAAAATATGACAGTTAATAATTGCCTCACTAAACGAATGGAAGATATATCAATGATGATGGTCTCCCAAATCTTCTTGTTTGGCTTAGTTTATCTTTTTCACAAGTATAATTTGGCCATGGCTCTTCTCTTGGCCCATGTGGTGGTCAGAATTTCAGATAATTTTGCAATGCTTACATTGCTTTTGTAAATAGTGTTGTCTTTCAGTTCATTTTGTTCCAACTGGCCCAAATTATTAGCATGTGTTTGGATTGTACTAATTCTTGACAATTCTGATATAATTTAGAATTTGATATGGGTGCAGATCAGAAGATTGTATCGACGTGGTTTCCTTAAAAACCACCCCTGGTTTTAAATGGTAGGAAACCTGCTGTGTATGACAAAGAGCCAGCTCAAGTTCTGGAGCCCAACATCTTCTAGCCCAAAAATCCTAGAGATAGACTAGTCAGTTCTCCTTCCCAACATAAGAATTTCATTTAAAATTTATCTGACAGAATAGAGACACTATCTCTAAGAAGTGATTCCATCCTGAATCTTGAAAAGTTTACAACAATGGAGAAGTAAGGTCACTCATTCCATGGGCTAAGCTCCAATATTAGCTAAAAAGTGATTTTATAGTGTTAGTTTTATAATTATCATTATTGAAATACTAAAAAATAATAATTATATAATGTGAAATTTCAGAATATAATAACTTTGATAACTATAAAAATGACTTAAAATTATAATATTCTTAGTTATTATTAATGTATGACTTTCTACTTAATAGGCTTAGTGTTGCCTTCTGGAACAATATGGAATGAGCATAACTGCTTCTTCCTTGAGAACCCTTCATGTCTTTACTGTCACCTCCCCTGTCTGCTCTCACCCACAGCCTGTGGAAGTTTTTTCTCCAAGTTCTTCTTCCTGTTCCTTATGTGATATGGGTCACCTCCCAGCCACCCACCGGTTCTGCTGTATACACACATACCAGTTTACCTAGAGCCCTCGGACTCACTGATACCCAGAACTGAACATTATTTTAGATATGATTTAGCCAGCAAGACAGTGGAGCAAGGACTGATCCTGATCTTTATCTGGACGGCCAGAGCCGTTCGTCCTACAATTCTATGCCTACATGACCGTCAATGTATTGTGAATTTGCTGTACTCTTTCTGGGGCACGTGCATTCAGCTTCCACACTGCAGACTTTTGGGGCCAGATAACTTGTTGTCGTTGGGGGCTGGCCTCCATCCACCAGATGCCAGTCGTGCACTACTTCCACCCCCTTCCCAAAATGTCTCTAGACTTTGCCAAAGGTCCACCAGGATCAAAATGACCCCCAGTTGAGAACCACTGCCCACAGCCCTATCTCACTGCTGATTTATAGTCCCCAGCTTGCTTTTCCTTGGATTGCTTGTCATTTACATGTCCATCTTTTATTTTCTAACCTAAATTGTACCACCTTGAATTTTTTCAATTAGTTACTTATCACACTTCTATATACCAGCCTTGTGAAACTGATTAAATCTAGACATTTTATCCCAACATATCAGATATCCCTCCCTACTTTGTATTCTCTATGCATTCTGTGAATATGCCTTTTGCGTCTTTATCCAAGTGATTGATAAATACTGAGTAAGGCTGGGTCCGGCAAAGGACCTGTTATAGACTTCCCTCCAGATTCATACCACCCTGCATCATCACCCTGCATCAATTTTCACAATCAGCTCTCCTTTCGTAGATCAGCTCACCTCATTAATTATTGAAATCCAAATATTATGCCAGTCCTGTCAATAAAGGAAAAATGGTTTTCCTAAAGGGGTCACTGTTGATCATGGATTCTTTTTCAGTCATTCAGATGTTATCTAGTATTGATAACTTCTAGAATCTACCCAATGTGCACAAGGACCCTATGGTCTTACAATTTGAAGATCTAGGTTTATCATTTCTTTTTTTTCCCCCTATGATTTTCACAGCTTTACTGAGAATAGATCTATTCAGCTTCCTCTTTAAATGCTTTGAGTTCCCACTGTGTGCAAGACACATTCTCACCTTTTTAAGTTCTCTTAGGGCCTTGGGATGTAATTGATTAGGCCAAAACACCTGACTTTTATTTCTTACCTTCCTTGGGCTACAAGGCTATACTCTCCTCCAGTAATTTGTATTTTTCTTTTAAAACTGAATTACTAGACTGTTTGACGGACATTAATTAAGCACCTATGATATGCAGGCATTGGCTAGGCTCTAGGAACAGCAGTGAACAGACAGGCCCAAATCCTCGCCTCAGTGGAGTTTTCTGTCCAGTAGTTTCACCTGGTCCTTCCTCATCCAGGAGAGCAGGGGATGGGGGCAGGAGGTTGATCTGCACTGCCTCTGTGCCCCATGTAGCTTGCGAGGTCCATACGTTATCTCCATTAATTCTGAAAACTACATAGGTGGGAATTGTTAACTTCCTTTCACAAAAAAAGAGAAACTTTAAAATTATTAGTTTTAAAGTCACTTTGACACTATAAATTTAAAATCTTCTTTAATAATTTCAATTTTTAAAAATTAATAATGAGGCATTTACTTCTAAGCAAAGAGACTGAAGATTTGACGTCACAGCAGAAGGGAATCTGAGAAAGCTACCTAGTTTTGACCAGTTTTATCTTCGTGCCTTCAGAGCAGTACTTTCATCATAGTTGTGCAATAGTCCTTTTTTTGTTTTTGTGTTTCCTGTTTATTTGTTTCTTCACATTATCTCTCCTCAGAGGCAGTATTAGAAACATACCAAACTTTATGGTAAGGAAATCCACCCCTGGCGGTCTGCATACTTTGACCACCAATGGTAACTACTCCCACCTCCTGCGATTAATTTGCTGGATTGCGCTGAAGTCACCTGGTTCAACTCGAACCGCCGATGTTGTACTTGCTGTTGTTCACATATCTGTGCTCTTAACCACTTTTTCAATTTTTCACATCTTAGGATATCCTCTTCTGGTCTGACTGTACATTTTGGCAGTAAATTACTTCTTTTAAAGTCTTTCACTTAGACTGATATCATTTCATCCTTAGATTTACATAGCTTTAAATTGGCACTAAGAAGCTGTGATTTGACTTCATTGTTTTTCTAATTGCATTGCCAAGACAGAGAATATCATGCTTTTCTGAGAATCTTGGATGCTAAACAATACAGCCGCGTCCCTTGGAAGCTCGTTGAAAAAAATACTTGAGTTTTATGACCCCAATGATGAGAACATAAATGGTTTGATCTTTTCAAAACTTTCTTAAAATTGTGTGCATCAAGCAACCACAAAATATGTTTTAATCTCAACTCTTAAACAGAAAGGCTGTATTGTTTAATTTCTCAAGATGTTCATAGCTTAATAAAAGACACATTTTCTGAGGTCCACAACTAAAGGAATCCTTAATGCACTGACTGCTGGTGGTGGATTTTGTTATGTGTTATCACAGAGCTGGGGATTTTTAGATTTTTTTAACTGCAGTTGATTTACGGTATAAATTACAATGGTGGTTCCTTCATATCCTCTTGACAAGTGTTAATTGTGCAGTACACTAGTTTTTATAGTTTTATAGTTTTTCCCCCTACTGAGTGGCTGTGTTTAGTGTTTGTGTTATTTATTGTGTTCATATAGATGCTCAGTTATATACTGATAATGTGCATATGTGTTGCTAAATGTGGATACAGAAGAAACTATATGCTGTCTGGATAATTAAATGGTCGTTACACGATACTTACAATGAAAGAGTGCCAGGAAAAGTAACCAGATGTTTTATTGGGGTTGTTTTACATCTCCAGGAAGAAGATGAGGGCTCAGAAGATGACAGCAACACAAAGCCAGACTTCACAGTCACTCTGAAAACCGATTTCAGTGCACGTTGCTTCCTGGACCAATTTGAAGATGATGCTGATGGGTTTATTTCCCCAATGGATGATAAAATACCATCAAAATGCAGCCAAGACACCGGGCTTTCAAACCTCCATGCTGCTTCAATGTATGTATGTCATTTTGATGGTGGTGTTGAAATGTGTTGATGAGAATACCATTTTTAAATATTTTAGCCTTTGTATTTAAATAAGTTGTCCTGGGGTACATCAGTGTAAATAGAATGGTGAGTTTTTTTCTTTTACTTCCAGCTCAGCATTTGTATTACTCTCCATTGCATGTTATTTGAGGCAGCATGCAAGATCTTACTTCAACAATCGGGGCTCTAGAATGGCACTCTGTGGTTCTGTGTTTTTCAACTCATCATTTAACATGTACCAAGCACAGATCTTTCTTTCAAAACAAAATGTGATAAAGTGCCATGGGCACTAAGACTTCATAAGTAGCGGGAGCTTTGCGGGAGTCCGGGGAGCTCTATCTGGTTCAGGGGATAGGAAACCGCCATTTCTGCTGACCCTCAGCTCCCTTAACAGATTTTGCATTTCCATGCTTCCCCCCACTTCTCCACAACCCCTGTCAAATTGCACATTCATCATATCTATAACAATTCCAATTTAACCCAATTTTCTTGAAATTTTTCTGTCTCTCTCAGACCGGAACTCTTAGAACATCTTCAGGAAATGAGAGAACAAAAGAAAAGGATTCGAAAGAAACTTCGTGATTTTGAAGACAATTTTTTCAGACAAAATGGAAGGTAGTGCATGCTTCCTTTCCCCTCACTTCTCCCCCTCCACACACACACCCCTCTTTTGCTCCTGTCAGATTTATGCAGTGCTCCAAAGGTGGGAAGCCCTCTGCCTCCTCTCTGTAACCTAGTCCCTTGGTTTGCACCCGGGGCCCCTGGCAGTTTACGGTGAGATGGTGAGGTTTGTATGATCCTTCAGCAAGAAATGCTCCTTGAATAGTATCCACGACTGATGTAAATTCAGCTAACATCTATAAAACCTGTCACATCAAATTCTAATCTAAAAAGAGCAGCTTGAAGCTAAGTTTCCAGTTGACAGCACTGGTTTTTGGTTTGGGTTTGGTTTTGTCTTCATAAACTAGAAGGAGAAATAAGGAAAGGGCAATTCTAAACCTTGGTGTTTTTAGGCTTATTTTAAAAGCAAAGGTGATTGTTGTCAGGTTTGAATGAAAAATATACAAGAAGCTGTAAGTCCATGAAACTGACAGTATGCCTTTCTCTGGTGAGTTTCAAGACATGGTATAATCAACCTTGTAGAGCATTATGCTAAGGAATAGCATCCCCTGTTTGCTAGTGACCACAGACAGCTCTTACTCAGGTCACAGCCTGAGACAGGGAAGGACAGGGAATGGATTTATTTACCTCTCTTACATGGAAGTTCAGTTTTAACATTTTAAAATGATTTTATTTTAATCCAAGTTATTTAAGCAATATAAATATAGTTTCCCCTTAAAAGGTCCCCTTTCATCCTTCTCAAAAGTGTTTGGAAATAAAAGCACTGTAAACATCAATTTTGGCATTTAAAATATATTCCAGGTCATTTCAGTTTATCATATAAATTTTGTATTTTTAGCGTCCCTGATTTGGATCTATGAATTTTTATACATAAATACTTGTTTTTCTTTCTCCATGCATTGTATGATATTTAGAAAATATAGACAAGCAGACAAAAGAAATAATATGCAAAATAATAACTGATGATAAACCAGAATTAATGTTTTTTCCATTCTTCTTTCTGAACATACTTTTGGTTTGTCTGTTTATCTTTTTTTCCATGTAATTATAGTCACTTTATGCAGATATCCTGTTGAGGAGCTATATAAAATTATGTAAACTTCACAGGTTTTAAGCAAGTATAGTTAATGGGAATTTATAATAATCATACAAGTTTTTATGTATATGTATGTATGTATGTATGTATGTATGTATGTATGTATGTATGTAATTTCTACACCCAGTGTTGGGCTCAAACTCATGACCCTGAGACTGAGACCCCCATGCTCTTCCAACTGAGCCAGCCAGGTGCATTATCATACACGTTTAAAACTCTGACTTCAGATATCATTAAATCTGGTCCCATTATTTCATATCTGAGGACAGTGAAGCCCCTCAAAGAGCAGGGCGAAGTCAACTCTCAGATGGCTATTCCTTTCATTGCCTTCTGCTGAGAAGCCATCTAGAGCCCTTTTCTTGAACAAGGCAGGGCATGAATCAATGAACTTTCAGTTCATTGAGCAAAATTATATAAGCCCCATGCATCTACTTTCTTATATTTTTCTCTTTAATTTTTTTTTGAGACAGTGCAAGAGGGGAGGCGGGGAGCAGAGAGAGAAGGAAAAAGAGAATCCTAAGCAGGCTCCGCACAGAGCCCTATGCGGTGCTCAAACTCACAAACCTTGAGATCATGACCTGAGCCAAAACCAAGAATCAGTCGCTCAACCGACTGAGCCACCCAGGCGTCCCAGTTTTTCTCTTTAAGAAGAAAAGGAAGCCTGGTATTTGAATGTTTGACATGTGCATTTCAAAGTGAAATTAGAAGCAGCTGGGCTGTATTGCTCAGTGGTTGAGAATGTAGACAGCAGCACTATTTCATCAAGCTCTGGTGAGGGTTATATTAGATCATGGACACAGGGTACTTAGCACAGTTCCTGGCCTACCATAAGCTCTCAGTTAGTACTTGCACATATAAAAGGTATGCATATAAGATTCCTAGTAAACTGTAAAGCTTTATTAGTATTATGTGATCCAATTGCTGAATTCCAAGACTAATTTTATAATCAGGATATTAACTCTGTGTTTTTAAACCTGTAAATTATGGGTATCCCAGTTGGTAATTAGAAACTTAATAGTTCGTTAGATGAAATCTATAAAAGTGAAAAGACATTTAAGTATAAATAAAGGATTTCAGTCTACAGAGACTCTTAATGCAAATCCATACACCAACATCAGAGAGAAAACATTTCTCGGTTTTTAGTCCTTCATATCATTCTGCAAGATGCCAGATTAACTACAAAAATTCAGTTGCACGGTGCCTTCTGGGGGAAGCTGTCTTTCGCTGATTGTCGCCCAGCGTCAGTCTTGATACCAAGTGACACTTGGGAACACCGATTCTACAGGTTGATAACTGCAGAGTTTCTACATGATGATAATTCACCTGATAAGCAATATCATCTAAACGATCCTCAGCCCCCTTTCCTTTTGTTTCCGTTAGAAGTGTCCAGAAGGAAGACCGCACTCCTATGGCTGAAGAATACAATGAATATAAGCACATAAAGGCAAAATTAAGGCTCTTGGAGGTGCTCATCAGCAAGAGAGACACTGATTCCAAGTCCATGTAAGGGGCACAGCCCCAGCCGGCACTAAGGGGGCTGAAGGTGCAGGCTGGACTTGCTACCCGCCTCCCCTGGTAAATAGCATCTCTGCAAAACCCGGAAGGCAGCGTGGGAGCTGGACCTCAGAGCACACAGCCCTACTGCCTCCAGGCCTTTGGGATCAGCTCCAGCTTCCATCGCCTGCCTTAGAAGCTGTCTGCATGGGAGAGGGCAACTTGCTCCGACTTAAGACTTTTGCAAGGAACAGTCAAGATCCCATGGGTGCATGTGGATACTGCAGGGGAAGCTTTACTAACGTTGGCCGTGCTGAATCACTACGTTGAGACACGCTCATCTACAGAGAATATACACTATTCTTCCCTGGATAACTGAGAAACAGGAGACCATTCTCTGTCTAACTGTGATGAAAACAAGCTCAGGACTTCCCTCTAGAGAACGAACTCGCTGTGCAGGTCCATGTTCTCTTTCCCAGGAAAGTGGGAACACGTGCTGGAGCCCTGTTTGCTGCCTCGGCCATTCTCGTGACCTTTCCACAGAGCTGCGCCTTTCCCCACCCGTGTGGATCATGTCCCCTTCAGTTCTCAGGAAGATGGAAGCCGTACCTGCCCAAAATGGCAGTGCAGTCATCTATTTGATGGTGTGTTTCTTCAAGACTCCCTCAGCTGGCGAAGCATTTTGTTTCCTGACTAGGACTGGATCATCTGCAGAGGATGGAGGGAATGTGGCTATATTAATGTTGATTTTTAATTCAGGCAACAGGGTGAAGAGCCTGGAAAATTCTTTCCTGAACATGGATTGCACTTATCAGTCTCAGATTTTAACACCAAACACTGAGCAAGGCCAGCATGCTATGACATCCTGTTTGGGGCTTGGTTTCATTTGACTCTTACCAAACATAAAAGATCTCGCTTACTTCTTAGCTTAAGTGTTGAGGATCATGAGAGAGAGAAAGAGTGAGCCTGTGTTCTAAACCTTCTGAGTACTTACCAGAGTTTAATTTTTTTTTTTTTTTTAAGTAAACCTGCACTAAAATCCCCTGAGGGGTAAATGTAGCCCTCAGAACTCAGCCGAAGGCAGAATCTAAATCACACTATTTTCAAGATCATGTACGTATAAAGAGGAAAATAAGGGTGTGTGGTCACTTATGATTATAATTTTTTTCAAAGACTGTGTCACAAAGCTGTCTATATTAGACATTTGGGGAAGACCAGGGAATTTAAAGCACCAAACCATTCATCTCTCACTGTGCTGATGTCACCTTGTGATTTGTTGTTCCTTTTTAACCTTCTGCATCTGCACTGAGGAAAGTGAATTCTGTTTCTGCCTGTCCGTCCGAGGCCCACCTATGTGCTTTGTGAGGTTGAGGTCAAGTGTCTGCACACCAGCCACTGGTTGCCAAGAGAAGGCACTTCAGCAGGCTCTGCCTTTTAAAGATCAAGTCGCAGGATGAACAGGAGAGCAAGGCTGCCCTCCTCTGTTTTGAGAGTTGCTTTCTTAAAGGGTACCATTTTGTTTTGTTTGATAATAAGAAGAAAATAAAGAGAACGCTAAACTCTATACAGACCAGTTGTCAGTTTCGAAACGGGCTCTTGAGAAACTGGTCAGATTGGATTTATAGCAGTGTTTTCCATTGCTGAGGTGAGGTAGAAGGTGTCAGTTGAAAATCGTTTTAAGTCGGGAGTGGGGAAAAAGAATACCTTTAAGTTTGCTCTTAACAATAATCATATAGAGAAGCATGAGCTGTGTTTGGAAGTGCCCTGTTTTAATCCACACATTTAAAGACGGTACATATTCCTACAAATTTAAATGTACATGAATATATAGTTTGGTATTCTTTGCTCTACTGTTTACATTACAGATCACTATAATTTCAAGGAATTATATTATAAATAAAATTAAGCACTTTAGGATGTTTTCTATTTTTGAAATCTGAACATGAATCATTCACATGACCAAAAATCGTATTTTTTAAGGAAATACATGTCTAGTGTGTCCTTTTTAAGTAATTATTCTCTTGAATAAGCTATAATATAAATCAAATCATTACCAGTTAACCTTTAAAGCACATCTGTTGAAGAGTATTGTTTTGAAAATACTAATATGCTACACACAGAATTTTAAAAGAAAAATGCTATATAAATGAGAAGCTACTAAATGTTTGAAATCTGTTGTTTCTGCCAAAAGTAAATTAAGTAAAAGACTTATCCAGGACTCCCCACTCAAATTTGTATGATGAATAAAAGAAAACACCAAGTTACAGTCAAATAAATTGTGCATGGAATGTTGTGTTTTCCTTTGTAATTTCTCATCTGTATACTTCCTAGAATGGCGCCCACATTAAAGGCGGAAAAGCCCTGTTTACACAAGACCCTATTTGAAGACCTGGCAGTGGGTTTTGGCTCTGCCAGAAAGGCTGAGGCAAATTTGTTTCCACAGCAACCATTTCTGCAGCCCAGGGTCTCATGGCCCTAGAGGCAGTGTCTTAATTGGCTTCACACAGAATACTCTGGACTGGGGTTTTTTCCTGTGCTCTCTTGGGAATGTGTGTGTGTTTATTAGCACATGCCAACAAAACAAATGTCAAGGGTTATTTAATAGCAATGATAAGTAAAGGTAAAGCGTGAATAAACTTGATGGTATGATTGTAAGAATGAGAAATAGCAGAGGCTTGTAATTTTCACACACGCATTTGCTTCTTATCGTGTTCAGTCTGGAGTAAACATTGAAATAGATGTTTATATTCAGTACGGTATCATGACTGCATTTCATCTCTGCATCATTTAGTTCAAATCTCACTTTGCAGACATGTTTGTGCAGGGTTTAGGATCAGGGCCTGCTGAGTTTTTCAGACAGCATGTTTGTCTTAAACTGGTAGAAGAAAGCTCACACAATCTCAGTGATCTCCCAATTCAGGGGAAGTTTCCATCGAAGACCAAACCAAATTTCAAGCTGGGGAACTAATTTTTTTGAATTGCTAGCTATAAGAACGCATTGAGAGCTAAAAATTAGATTTCTTCCCTTTCGTTGACAGTTTGAAATCTAAAGGTTATTATTTATTGCCTAGGCAGGACTCAGCCACATCTCTGTGACATTGGTGTCATTTTTGCGTTGTCTCATTCTGATGCAATTCTTGCGTGGTGGCTGAAGAGGCTCTTGCAGGGCGTGCCTGCTCCCAGGTGTAGCATTTCTGGACAAACGCCGCAGGGCTGTGCTTGAAGCATAAATGTTGCACTGAGATGTCCTGAGGCCAGCAGTCTTGGAGCCCCTGGGGGCTGAGCATTTGTTAATGTGGTTGAGCTTAGAATTCCTAATAAGCCGAATATTTAGGTTTATACAAGGGGCGGTCGTGGTGCCAATTAGGTTGGTTCTTTCTGGAACTTCTTAGTTCCCAGCAGACAGAATTGGGCCCGGTATCCAGAAATGATCAGATTTACAAGGTAAATCAAATTTCAGTTGGTTGATGAACTTTTTAAGAGATTCTTAATCTGATAATGAAGATACCGCTTTTCTTAACAGTAACACCTTACTACTTTTGATGGTATATTTGTATTTGAGTACCATAAACTATTAACCGCTTTATGAAAAGTTGGTTGTAGTCTAAATTCTGTTTTGATTTCAAGAAGAATCTTCCTGACACACTGCTTCCTGGATTTTTTTTTCCCCACCCCTAGGTGGAGAGAGGTGGTTTCTGCCTCATGATCAACATCTCCTTGATGTTCTTTTCAGTATCCACTTGGTTACGTCAACAGGGGGAGACAAAACTGTACTCAAATGTGAAGCAGTGTTTCTTCTGAAGCACACTGTGTGTGGCAGAACTCAGTGTGCTTTGTTTTCTTTTATTCCCTTCTTTTATGTTTTCTCCACTTGACCCTCAAAATGTACTCAAGAGTACATTTTGATGTAAGACTAGCTAAACATATTTTCGAGTGTTCGTTCATATTGTGCACACTCACACCTTGCATGGTGGCCAACCTGGCACGCTCCAAACAAGAATGATCTATATGTCAGGCACTGCACTGGGGCACTGGCCATTTTGCAGAATGGGTGCCTGCATTCTTCTACCACGATCCTTCATAATAGATGTACATAGGCTGGGGTCAATTACCGATGTACACAAAAACGTTTGTAAAATGAAATCTGTACACCTACAAGTTCACGTGGCTGGGAAGCTGCAGTTATGTCTCTAGAGACTCTCATTTTGCCTGGAACCCAGCCTGTTGTGGTCATGCTCGCGTCTTGAGAAATGGGTTTGGCAGATCTCTTTCTCAGTCTGAAAGCACCTATACGTACGGTCATGCAAATCTCCAAGAGTAGATGCAATTTTAGTTACTAATATGGGCCCAGAACAATGTTTACACGACATATAAGCAGAAAGTATTTGAAATTACAGTTGTCCTTTTTTAAAATGTAAACTGAATGAAAAACGTTATGTACATTTTTGTACATGACTGTATTTTGTGTAAACTTAAATAAAATATTTTTAACTGTGAATGTTCTGAGATTTTTGACAAAATCAGGAGTGTATGACAGCTGCCTGTGTGGTCTGACCTTAAGGTAAGGAATCACTGCTGTTCCCTGAACTCCCCAGAAGCTTCATGAGGATTAAGCTTTTGTTATTCTGTTTCCAGGGAGGTCACTGGAAGGTGAAGCAAACTCATTACAAATTAGGCATGCCCATGGTTCTAGGTAAAAAAAAAAATGGGCTTTTGCTCTGTGCTCTATTCATGGAAGGGCCTGAAGGGGCAGAAGTGAAGGCATTAAGCTAAAAAAACGTGTTTAATTAAGTATCTTTGCAAAGTCAATGAGGCCATTGTAGTAAATTCGTTAGCTACTTATTATTCTGACGCTAATAAGGCCAGCAGAACACTGTGACTCGGAGGAAAAGGTGCATTTCAGTTTGAAGTGAGCATCTTGCCCCGTGCATCAGCTGCCACAAGCCAGGCACTGCCTCACGAGCACCTTGAACAGCCTCCAGAGTTGGGGGGCACAGCTAAGAACACACCCCTGTGATGGTTAGGCACGCAGGTATTCTTTAAACCACACGTCTTACATGGGCTCTACATGCCAAAAGTGAACATTAAAAATATAAAGCCTGGGGTGCCTGGGTGGCTCAGTCAGTTAAGCGTCCGACTTCAGCTCAGGTCACAATCTCACAGTTCGTGGGTTCAAGCCCTGCGTTGGGCTCTGTGCTTGACAGCTCAGAGCCTGGAGCCTGCTTCAGATTCCGTGTCTCCCTCTTTCTGCCCCTCCCCCACTCACACTCTGTCAAAAATAAATATTGAATATATAGATATATGTGTGTGTGTGTGTGTGTGTATCACACACACATATATGTATAGCCTGAAATTAAAAAAAAAAAAAAAAAAAAAGTCTTTGAGTACTGCCCAGGATTCCAACAGATATGTCTTCTGACCAAGAAAGACACAGAACCTCTAAAGATGGTGCGATTTAATGCCATTCTGCCAAAACTGCGGCTTACCCTGAGTAATTTAACTTTTGAAACGCTGGGTCCAAAGTAACAACATCTAGAAGGAACTGGCACGCAGCATTTCGTGATGCCTCCATTTTCTTAAATCATATTTTCGCGTTGCCCCTGTGAGGGACCAGGACGCGATGCTGGCCTCAAGTACATCAGGCTCTGCGGCTGGCTGGCAGAGCGAGGAGGTTCTTGGAAGCCCTCCCCCTCCCATCCCCAGAGCAGATGTGTCCTGCCCTGTACGTTTGCAATGTTGGTACCGCCTGAATGGTAATTTCAGAAGGGGGACCTACGCACGGTGGGGAGAGGCGGTCCCTTTCGGTTCTAGAGTTCTTACCTCTTCTAGAAATAGATTCTGAATCTTGTAAACCAAAACATATTCTAGTTATCCCTAAACTGGGTCAGCTTATCGAGGCAACACATACACACACAGGAGAACTTCACATTCAGTACAAGGCAAAAGGCAAAATTCCCAAATGTATGTTCAGAATCCTGGCTGGCAGGCAGACAAATGAGGTTTGGCAGGAACTGGGGTTGTTGACAGCTTGGTTCTCACTTGTCCCCTCCGTCAACAAGGCTTCTACCACAGGGTGGCTCGGTGTTGTGCAGCATCTGCTCAGGAACTGTGGCCCAGTGCAAAACACAAGAAAGGATGGAGACTCTCAGACCCCTTGGACCTCCATGTCTCCCTTGTGCCCTTGAATGTATAAAGCGTAGGTGATTGTGAATTCTGAAACCCATCACCTTAGAGTGATGCTGGAATTTTTCTTTAATTTCTCAAAAGCAATTCAAAGATGCTCCGAAATCCTTGTCATGCTTCTGTGGGGTAGCTTTGAGTACTCTCGGTAAGATATTTTGAGACATTGTGATTTTTCTGTCATTGTTACTTTTTTTTTTTTTCAACGTTTATTTATTTTTGGGACAGAGAGAGACAGAGCATGAACGGGGGAGGGGCAGAGACAGAGAGGGAGACACAGAATCAGAAACAGGCTCCAGGCTCTGAGCCATCAGCCCAGAGCCTGACGCGGGGCTCGAACTCACGGACCGCGAGATCGTGACCTGGCTGAAGTCGGACGCCTAACCGACTGCGCCACCCAGGCGCCCCAAGTCATTGTTACTTTTAAAGAAATTAAAATTACTAGACAAGATTCAGTGGAGGGGAGGGAAGGGAGAGAAAGTGTGAAGGATATACTTACTGTTCTCTGGCAGCAGAGAGCAGTGCCTCTCAAACTTGAATGTGCATGTGAGTTTCTAGGGGTCTTCGGGCGGGTAGGAAGGTGCACTGACATCCTGCATTTCCAGCAGGCTTCCAGATGCTGCCATGCTGCTGGTCCAGAGATCCCACTGTAAGTAGAGGGTGTGGACTGCATCCTGGGCATTTGTGGAAATGAGCAGCTCCAAAAACCTGAAGTTAACAGAGACCAGCACAAGTGACAAGACAAGCAGAGACCAAAGACTGCTTGATGCTTAAGGCCCAGTCTGCACACTGACAGCCTAGCTTTACGATCTGGGTACATTGCCCACTCTCCATGTCTCTGTGTTTTTATCTGAAAAATGGGAAAAACCATAGTAGTTAATGGGGTCATTATGGGAATTTATGTGGATGAACATAAAGTAAGCACAACAATAAATCTTCACTAAAAAATGGTGGTGGGTTATTATTATCAGCATTGAGACAAAGATTCTTTCTTTGCTGAACTCCAACAAGATGTTGAGATTTGTATTTCCCACACATCACTCTCCTCACCTTCTGATTCCTTGTTTGTAGTAAGTCATAAACAGAATGTACCTCCAGCACTTTAAACACAAATTCATGGGGCACCTGGGTGGCTCAGTCACTTGAGTGTCCAAGTTGGGCTCAGGTCATGATCTCGCAGTCTGTGAGTTCAAGCCCTGTGTTGGGCTCTGTGCTGATGGTTCAGAGCCTGGAGCCTGCTTTGGATTCTGTGTCTCTCCCTCTCTCTCTTCCTCCCCCACTGGTGCGCTCGCTCTCTCTCTCTCTCTCTCTCTCTCTCTCAAAAATAAAGATTAAAAAAAATTTTTTAATTAAAAAATAAAAATACAAATTCATGCTAATGGGGTAAGCAAGATTTTAGGGGAACACTGACCCATTCTCTTGAGGAAAATAAAATTGTGACTTGATATTTTCAAGAAAATTGCATCAAAACCTCTGTGTGGCTTTCTCAGAAAGATCTATGCTTGTTAAACTCCTTCCCTCACAGAGCAGGGCAAACTCCTCTGATTCTGCTCCCCAAAACACGTTGGGAGGTCCAATCCCGCTCACACACATAAAAGGAATTTACTGTGTGAGACGGCAGTTGAGACCAATGTAGGAATGCCTGAGCTCTGTGAAGGAACAGAATAACCTTTGAACTGATTCTAGGTCACTTAGTGTCCTGAAATTTCTGTCTCAGGGTGTATTTTTAAACAACTAAAACTGAAGCATACCCCAGGGAGGAGAGCTGCTTGGATTGTGGCATGCTATTTTTTAAAAATTTGGGAGAGAGAGTGGGGGAGGCACAGGGAGAGAGAAAGAGAATCCTAAGCAGGCTCTGTGTTGTCAGCACAGAGCCCGATGTGGGGCTTGATCTCAGAAACTGTGAGATCATGACCTGAGCCAAAATCAAGAGTCAGAAGCTCAACCTACTGAGCCACCCAGGCACCCCGGATTGTGGCACGCTTTTAACCAGTGTAGTAAATGTTACCAAACCCGGGGTCCCCCCCACTCCCTCACCAGCCCCAGAGAAACAAACTGAAGGTGCCACTGCTCAGTAGCATAACAGGCTTTGGGTACAAATGATTTTAGTGTCTCATTGAATAAAGCCCTGCCCCACGTTACCTCAGAAACGTAGAAACTCCAAACAGTCTGCCAGTGATGTGAACTTGAGAGCCCTTGAGCCTGCTACACAAACATGTGAGCTCCTGAGAATGCCCAGGCATGAAGGACCAGGAAACCCATTTTTAACAAGAAGCCTTTGGAAGCGACAGGCTGGTCCTGCTGGGACCATGAGCCAGTACGTAGCTGGCACTTCCTTTTCACCTTCACCTTCAATAGCTCTAGCCTCTTATGATACCATGGGGAATGGGGTTATTTCCAAATCTGCTCTTGGGCTTCCTTCTCTCCTATTCCTAAAGAAAAGGTGACCATGGAAGACTAATCTAGTTTAAGGTTTGCCTTCACTTGAGGATGTGTGTGTGTGTGTGTGTGTGTGAATTCTTATTTAAATTTCTCAGTTCAACACCAATGGGAGCTGAATCAGTAATTACCAGAGAGTGTATCCAACTCCCCTGGGATTAGGCCCAGGAAAATCCGCTTTTAAAAGATCTGAAGACCATGTGATTATGCACCCTGCCAAGCATCCAGTCACTCTTGGAAGAAAGGGGGAAAAAGAGCTCACATCTGAACTAATTTTCTCCATGCTACACATAACTCAGGAGCACATAATCCATTACTTTTGGAAGGACACAAAGCACCCAAGCTTGGATTAGCTAATCAGTGGGAAGGGCTGTTATTACTACAGATCCAAAGAGTCTGCCCACAACTGGGTAGACACCTCTGCCAGCACCTGTTCTGTTGCATGTCCTGGTTTCCAGAAGCCTGAACCCAAGCCGCCCTACCTGCATTTGAGCCAGTCTGGGTTAGCACCCCAAAGCAGAAAGTCATAGAGACCAACATTTTCCACACTCTCCACAGGGCTCTGCTCTATGAAGTTAACTAATCCTTCTTCACCAAAAGGGTTTGAAAGGCATGGTGGTAGGTTCTATGTCACTTCCAACTGGAAAACTCCCTTGATATGCACAAGAGAATTTATTTTCACCTTTTCTAAAACACGGAACGTATTCTCTTCCTCTTCTGCCTTACTACAAGCTGCTCCTCTACTCTTTGAGATCCTGATCCCCAAGATACGGCTGTAGGCAGAGCCCACAATGGCTCCTAGCAATGCTCCACAAAGGAATCTCTTAAAAATGGACAGTCACAAACCAGACGATTCCTAACTCAAGCAACCTTACGTACTAACAAAGCTAAGGTTATCAAAGGCAACGTGGCCATTATGTTCTTCGATATTTTAGAGACTTAACAACTGGTTTAAAATCTGCTTGGTTCCATTTTTAGGAGGCAAACAAAACTGGAGACAGGCAACACTTACATTTCTTTTTAAGAAGAAATGATAAAATTACTTTTTCTCCTATGCTTGACCCTAACATAAGATATTCTGTTCATTGAGTTTCACCTCAAATCTCTTTTGGTATTCTGTTGTATGCCCTCTCTTCATTCCACCTTTATTTCTATCATCTGGTTAATTATGATTTGACTATTATATTTTATTTACTTATATTCAGTTTTATTGAGATATGATTGAACATATAACACTTTACAAGTTTGGGTATACAACATGTTGATTTGATATATATCGTAAAATACCACCAAAGCATTAACTAAATGACTCCATCACGTTACATAATTACTTCTTTTGCATAGTTTGAACATTTAAGATCTCTCTCAGCAACTTTTCGGTATACAATACAGTATTATTAACTAAAATTACCATGCTGTTCATTTGATCCCCAGAATCTATTCATCTTGTAACTGGAAGTTTGTACCCTTTGACCAACATCTCCCCATTTCCTCCCCCACAGTCCATGGTAACCACCATTCTACTCTCTGTTTCTATGAGTTTGGCTTTTTAGATTAAACATATAACTAATACCATATAGCATTTGTCTTCATCTGACTTATTTCACTTAGCATAATGCTATCAAGGTCCTTGCATGTTGTTGAAATAGCAGGATTTCCTTCTTTTTCATAGCTGAATAATCCATTGTATATATGTATATACACATCTTTATCCACTGACAGACACGTTGTTTCCATATCTTGGCTATTATGAATAATGCTGGAATGAACATGGGAGTGCAGATATCTCTTCAAGATCCTGTTTTAATTTCCTTTGGATATATACTCTGAAATGGGATTGCCTCTCCCCATTTTTTAATCAGATTGTTTGGTATTTTTGTTATTAAGTTGTACGATTTCCTTTCTTTGGATATGAACCCCTTTACAGACATATGATTTGCAAATATTTTCTCCCATTTTGTAAGTTGCCTTTTTATTTTGTTGATGGTTTCCTTTGCTGTGCAGAAGCTTTTTAGTTTGATGTAATCACATGTACTAATTTTTGTTTTTGCTGCTAGATTTTTGATGTTATATCCAAAAAATAATTGCCAATGTCAAGGAACTTCTTCCCTATTTTTTTTCTAGAGGTCTTACAGTTTCAAGTCTTATGTTTAAATGTTTAAGTCATATAGAGTTAAATTTGTATGAGTAGTGTGAGATAGGGGTCCAATTTCATTTTTCTGCATGTGGTTATCCAGTTTTCCCAACAACGTTTATTAAAGACACTAGAGTATTCTTGGCTCATTGTAAGATAGTAGCAGACTGTATATGCAAAGGTTTACTTCTGGTCTCTTGACTAGGTTCCATTGGTCTATGTGTCTGTCTTTTATGCCAGTACCATACTATGTTAATTACTGTAGCTTTTTAGTATAGTTTAAAACAGGAAGTGTGATGCATCCCAATTTACTCTTCTTTATCAAGATTGCTTTGGCTATTTTGGGTCTTTTGTGGTTCAGTACAAACTTCAGGATTTTTTTTTCTATTTCTGGGAAAAATGCCATTGGAAATTTGAAAGGGATTGCATTGAATCTATAGATGGCTTTGGGTAGAATGGACATTTTAACAGTATTAACTCCTGATCCATTAACATGGAATATCTTTCCATTTCTTTAGGTTTCCTTCAATTATTTTATCACAGTTTCATAGTTTTCTTTTACCTCCTTGTTTAAATGTATTCCTAAATACTGTTTTTGATGTCATTATGAATAAGATTGTTTTATGTCTTTTTCAGGTATTTCGTTGTTAGTGTATAGAAGCAACTGATTTATGTTTGTCGATTTTATATCCTATAACTTATTAATGCTAACTTTTTGTTGATGGGATGGTCAGAATTTTCTACATGTAAGATCGTATCATTTGCAAGCAAAGACAATCTTACTTCCTTTCGATTTAGATGCCTTTTATTCCTTTTTCCTGCCTGATTGCTCTGGCCATTGCTATATTGATTGAGTAGGATAGGTGAGAATGAACATGCTTGACCTGTTCCTGATCTCAGAAGAAAAGCTTTCAATCTCTAAACCTTTCAACATTGAGTATAATGTTAACTGTAGGCTTATCATATATGGCTTTTATTATGTTGAGGTATGTTCCTTCTATTCCCAATTTGTTGACAGCTCTTATGAATTATGTTGTATTTTGTCACATCCTTTTTCTGTATCTGTTGAGATGATATTATTTTTATCTTTCATTCTGTTTAATGTATCACATTTATTGGTGTGCATACATTGAACCATCCTTGCATTCCAGGTATACATCCTGCTTGATCATGGTGTACAATGATTTTAATGTGCTATTAAATTCGGTTTGCTAATATTTTCTTGAGAACTTTTGCCATAGATATTGGTCTGTAGTTTACTTTCCTTGTAGTGTCCTTATGCTTTGGGCATAGGGCAATGCTGGCCTCAAAAATGAGGTTGGTAGTGTTCCCACCTTTTCCATTTTTTGGAAGAATTTGAGAAGTATTCACATTAATTTTTCTTTAAATATTTGGTAGAATTCACCAGTGAAACCATCTGGGCTTTTCTTATTGGGAAGTTTTTGATTACTGAGTCAATCTCCTTCCTTGTTTTTTGGTCTGGTTTTGTTTTTATTTATTTATTTTGAGAGAGAAACAGCACAAGTGGGGGAGGGGCAGAAAGAGGAAGAGAGAATCCCAAGCAGGCACTGCATTGTTAATGCAGAGCCCTATGCGGGGCTTGAACTCACGAAACCATGAGATCATGACCTGAGCCAAAACCAAGAGTGGGACGCTTAACAGATTGAGCCACTCAGGCACCCCAGTTATTGGTCTGTTTTGAAATAGACATAAGTTGTATGTTTCTAAGAATTTATCAGTTTCTCCTAGGTTGTCTAATTTGTTGATGTATAATTGTTCATAAAAGTCTCTTATGATCCTTTATATTTCTGTAGTAGGAGTTGTAATATCTCCTTTGTCATTTACATAGTTATTTGAGTCCTCTCTCTTTTCTCTTAGTGTAGCTAGAAATTTGTTAGTTTTATCTTTCAAATAAAGATTGAAAGATCTTTATTTGATCTTTCCAGCTCTTAACTTCACTGATCTTTTCTATAGTTTTCCTGGTCTCTATTGCATTTATTTCTGCTCTGATCTTTGTTATTTCCTTCCTTCTGCTAACTTTGGGCTTAGTTTGTTCTTTTTCTAGTCTCTTAAGGTATAAAGTTAGATTGTTTGAGATTCTTCCTTTTTCTCAATGTAGACATTTATTGCTATAAACTTAAAACTACTTTTGCTGCATTCCACAGGTTTTGGTTTGTTGTTCCCATTGTTTGATTCAAGATGTTTTTATTTCCTTTTTTTTTTAAGTTTATTTCTTTGTTTTGAGAGAGAGTGAGCATGAGTGGGGAAGTGACAGATAGACAGAGAATCCCAAGCAGACTACATGGTGTCAGTGTGGAGCCCAACTCAGGGATCAGTCTCACAAACCATGAGATCATGACCTGAGCCAAAATCAAGATTTGGTCACTTAACCAACTGAGCCATCCAGGAGCCCCTATTTCCTTTTTGATTTCTTCTTTAACCTATTCCTTGTCCAGCATTATGAATAATTTCCATATATCTTTTGATTTTCCAGCTTCTGCCTATTGCTGGTTTCTTTTTTCAAAGCATTGTGGTTGGAAGATACTTGGTTTGATTTCTCTCTTTTTAAATATTTTAAGACATCCTTTGTGATCTATCATCATATGATCTTGGAGACTATTCCATATGCACCTGAGAAGAATGTGTATTCTGTTGTTGGATGGAATGTTCTGTATATATTGGCCCATTTGGTCTAACGTATAGTAAAGTCCAATTTTCCTTGTTGATTTTCTGTCTGGATGATCTATCCGTGTTAAAAGTGGGATATTGGGGTGCCTGGATGGCTCAGTCAGTTGGGCATCCGACTTCAGCTCAGGTCATGATCTCACAGCTTGTGAGTTCAAGCCCTGCATCGGGCTCTGTGCTGACAGCTCAGAGCCTGGAGCCTGCTTAGGATTCTGTATCTCCCTCTCCTGTGTCCCTCCCTTGCTTGCACTCTGTCTCTCTCTCTCTCTCAAAAATAAATAAAGATTAAAAATAAATTAATTATTTTTAAAAAGTGGGTTATTGAAGTCCCCTACCATTATTATACTGTTGTCTATTTCTCCTTTCATATCTGTTAGTATCTTCTTAATGTAATTAGGCACTCCAATGTTAGGTGCATATATAACTATGATTGTTAGATTTTTTTTTTGGTGAATTGACCTCGTCAGTATATAATGACTTTCTTTAATTCTTGTTAACATTTTTGGCTTAAAACCTATTTTGCAGAAGTATAGCTACTCCTGCTCTTTCAGTTTTCACTTATGTTAATATCTTTTTCCATCCCTTCACTTTGAGTCTGTGTGTGTCCTTAAAGCTGAAATGAGTCTCTTATAAGCAACATATAGTTAGTTGGGTCTTGTTCTTGTTTGTATACTTGCTTGCTTGTTTTTTCATCCACCTAACTACTGTATATCTTTTGAGAATTCAGTACATTTACATTTAGAGTAATTATTGATAGGTAAGAACTTACTAATGCCATCTTACTATTTTCTGGCTGTTTTGAAGTTCTTCCTTTCTTCTCTCTTCCTACCTTGCTTTGTAAATTGATGATTTTTTTCAACATAGTATGCTTTGATTTCCTTTATCTTTTGTGAATCTACTGTAGGTTTTTACTCTACTGTTACTGTGAGAAATTTTCAAATTTATGTTAGAATAAATTCTTAGAAATTATCTGGTCCAATCTCTTCATTTTGTGGATGAAGATCCCAAGCACCAGACATTTAAAATAACTTGGCTATTTCCATTCAAAATTAAATGAGACAGGGGATGCCTAGGTGGCTCAGTTAAGCATCTGACACGTGATTTCAAGTCAGCTTATGATCGCACAGTTTGTGAGATCAAGCCCTGCATCTGGCTCTGCGCTAACAGTACAGAATCTGCTTTGGATTCTCTCTCTCTCTCACCCTCTCTGCCCCTCCCCCTGCTCACAGACTGTCTCTCTCAAAACAAATAAACATTAAAAAAAATTAAATGAGGCATTTTTTTGTCCCTCAAACTTAATAGCAAACTTATGCATGTTATTAGATATTTACTAAATAGAACTTATTATTGGAAAGCTACTGTTCCCTACCACCTTTAAAAAATTTTTATTTTATTTATTTTAATATATTTTCAAGTTAGCTAACATACAGTATATATAGTGTGCTCTTGGTTTCAGGGGTAGCCACCTTTTTTTTTTTCTTTTTATTTATTTTAAGAGAGAGAGTGTGAGCAGCAGAGTGGCAGAGAGAGAGGGAGAGAGACAGAATCCCAAGCAGATCATGACCTTAGCCCAAATCAAGAGTTGGATACTTAACTGACTGAGCCATACATGTGCCTCACACCTTTATTATTATTATTATTATTATTATTATTATTAAAGTTTGTTTATTTGTTTATTTTGAGAGAGAGAGACACAAGCGGGGGGGGGGGCAGAGAGAGAGGGGGAGAGAGGATCCCAAGCAGGCTCTGTGCTGCCAACAGAGAGCTCCATGTGGGGCTCAAACCCACAAACTATGAGATTATGACCTGAGCTGAAATCAAGAGCTGGACACTTAACCGACTGAGCCATCCAGGTACCCCTCCCTGCCACCTTTAAACCATCTATTAAGTCTGGTAAAACAATACATTGTAATTGTTTTAAAAAATTTATTGAAAGGGGTGCCTAGGTGGCCAATCTATAGGTCTTCTTGGGGAAAATGTCTACTCTGTTCAGGCCCTCTGCCCATTTTTCAATTGGATCAATTTCATTTTTGGTGTTGAGTTATATAAGCTCTTTATATATTTTGGATATTAACTCCTTATCAGATTATCATTTGCAAATATCTTCTCCCATTCAGTAAGTTGCCCTTTATTTCTTCATGGTTCCTTCATTGTGTAATAGCTTTTTTAGTTTGGTATAGTCCTGATAGTTTATTTTTGCTTCTCTCTCCCTTGCCTGGGGGACATTCTAGAAAAATGTTGCTAAGGCTGACATCCAACAGATTACTACCTGTGTATTCTTTTAGGAGTTTTCTGATTTTGTGTCTCATGTTTAGGTCTTCAATCTATTTTATTTTTGTATAGGGTGTAGGTGGTCCAGTTTCATTCTTTTGCATGGAACTGTCCAATTTTCCCAACACCATTTATTAAAGAGACAGTTTTCCCCCCCATTGTATAGTTTTGCTTCCTTTGTTGTAGATTGTCCATATAAGCATTGGTTGTTTTTGTTTGTTTATTTTTGAGACACAAAAAGAGAGAGAGAGAATCCCAAAGAAGGCTGTGTGTTGTCAGTCTAGAGCCAGACGTGGGGCTCAAACTCAAACAGTAACATCATGACCTGAGCTGAAATCAAGAGTCAGACGCTTAACCAACTGAGCCACCTAGGTGCCCCTGTTTTATTTTTTTAATGTCACAACCAACTTGAAAATAGCCCAGTGAATGCTAAATCAGGAAAACAGCAACTTAAAAATGGTAGGAGAGCTTTGGTATTTTACTTGCCCTGCTCAGGGATGGTCCTAAAGATGACAGCCTAGATTTCTAGTGTAGGACCATGATCTGTGGCTTCAGAGGGAACAAAGCTGATCTTGTTCTCAAAAAATTGTGTTTAATTTTTGAGTATAGTTGACACACACTGTTAGTTTCAGGTTTATAACAGTGATTTAATTTCTCTATACATTATGTTATATAAGCATGGGTTTATTTCTGGGCTCTTTATTCTCTTCTATTGATTAATGTGTCTCTTTTTGTGATAGTGCCATACTGTTTTGATTATAATAGCTTTTTAATGTATCTTAAAGTCTAGGATTGTTATACCTTCAGCCTCATTCTTTCTCAAGATTGCTTTGGCTGTTTGGGGTCTTTTGTGGTTTCATATCAATTTGATCTAACAATTAATTTGTTCAATTAATTTGTTAATATTTTGATAGGGATTGCAGAGAATCTGTAGATTGCTTTGGGGTAATACAGACATTTTAACAATTATTCCAATCTATGAGCATGGTATATATTTCCACTTGTTTTGTCATCTTCAATTTCAATGTTTTATAGTTTTCATCTCCTCAGTTAAATTTATTCCTAGGTATTTTATTCTTTTTGGTACAATTGTGAATGGGATTGTTTTCTTAATTTCTCCTTCTGATACTTGGTCACTAAGTATATAGAAACAGCAACATATTTCTGTATATTAATTTGGTATCATACAAGTTTACTGATTCATTTATTCTAATAGTTTTTTGTCAGAGTATTTAGGGTTTTCTATAGTTAGTATCATGTCATCTGCCTATACTGATAGTTTTACATCTTCCTTACCAATTTGGATGCTGTTTATTTCTTCTTCTTGTCTAGTTGCTATGGCTAGGACTTCCAGTACTATGTTGAATAAATGTGGTGAGAGTGGACATCCTTCTCTTGTTCCTGGTCTTAGAGGAAAAGCTTCCAGTTTTTCACCATTGAGTATGATGTTAACTGTGGATTTGTCCTATATGGCTTTATTATATTGAGGTATGTTCCCTGAAACACACTTTGTAGAGAGTTTTAACCATAAACGAATATTGAATTTTGTCAAATACTTTTTCTGCATCTGTTGAGATATGATTTTATATTATCCTTCATCTGTTAATGTATCATGTTGATTGATTTGCAGATATCTAACCATCCTTGTATCCTTGGATTAAATCCCATTTGTTTGTGATAATTGATCCACTGATTTATTTAAACATATCCTTCCCACGCCCCCCCCCCCCAATTTTTTTGTGAGAGAGCACACATATGAGCGTGACAGGGGCAGAGAGAGAGGGAGAGAGCGAATCTCAAGATGCAGGTTAGAATTCACAAACTGCAAGATCATGACATGGGCCAAAGTCTGACGCTTAACTGACTAAGCCACCCAGGTCTCCTGGTGAATGATCCTTTTATGTATTATTGAATGTTGTTTGCTAAAATTTTGATTTTTGCATCTATGTTCATCAAGTAGTTTTTTGGTTTGCTTTATAGTGTCTTTAGTTTTGGTATCAGGGTAATGCTGACCTCTTAGAATGAGTTTTGAAGCTTTCTTTCCTCTTCTGGTTTTTGGAATAGTTTGAGAAGAACAGTTGTTAGCTCTTCTCTAAATGTTTGCTAGAATTCACCTATGAAGCCATCTGGTCCTGGACTTTCTGTTGTTTTTTGATTACTGATTCAATTTCATTAGTAGTTGATCCATTCAGATTTTCTATTTCTTTCTGATTCAGTTTTGCAAGATTGTATCTTTCTATGAATTCATTCATTCTTCTTAGTTGTCTACTACTTTTTCATAGTAGTCTCTTATAATCCTTTGTTTTTCTGTGGTGTCAGTTGTAATTTCTCTTTCATTTCTGATTTTATTCAAGTCCTATTTTTCTTGATGAGTCTGGCTAACAGTTTATCAGTTTTGTCTTTCCAAAGAACTAGCTCTTGGTTTTGCTGATCTTTTATATATATGTATATATATAAATGAAATAGAGGCGAAAAATAGAGGCCAAATATATAAATGAAATAGAGGCTATACACACACACACACACACACACACACACACACACACACACTCTCTTCTGCTTTGATCTTTATTATTTCCTTCTTCCTAACATCTTTGTGCTTTGTTATTTTTCTAGTTTTTTTTTTTTTTTTTTGAGTGTAAGGCTGGATTGGTTGAGCTTTTCCTTGTTTTTTGAGGTTTAAGATAGACCTGTATCATTATAAACTTCCCTCTTAGAAATGCTTTCACCATGTCCCAAAGTATTTGGACTGTTGTGTTTTCATTTGTTTCCATGTGCTTTTTTAAAAATTTCCTCTTTGGGGCGCTGGGTGGCGCAGTCGGTTAAGCGTCCGACTTCAGCCAGGTCACGATCTTGCGGTCCGTGAGTTCGAGCCCCGCGTCAGGCTCTGGGCTGATGGCTCAGAGCCTGGAGCCTGTTTCTGATTCTGTGTCTCCCTCTCTCTCTGCCCCTCCCCCGTTCATGCTCTGTCTCTCTCTGTCCCAAAAATAAATAAAAACGTTGAAAAAATAAATAAATAAAATAAAATTTCCTCTTTGATTTCTCTGTTGACCCTTTGGTTGTTTAGTAGCATATTGTTTCGCTTCCATGTGTTTGTGGTTTTTTCTAGTTTTTTTTTTTCTTGTAACTGATTTCTAGTTTTATGCTGTTGTGATCAGAAAAGATGTTTAATAGGATTTCAGTATTATTACATTTATTGAGGTTTTTGGAGCCTAACGTGATTTATCTTGGAGAATGTTTCACGTGCACTTGAAAGGAATGTGCATTCTGCTACTTTGGGGTGGAATGTTTGATATTTATCTGTTAAGTCCATCTAGTCTAATGGGTCATTCAAAGCCACTTTATTGATTTTCTGTCTGGATGATCTAGCTATTATAAATCAGGTGTTAAAGTCCCCTAATATCATTGTATTACTGTCAATTTTCCCTTTATGTCTATTAATATTTGCCTTATGTATTTAGGGGCTCCAGTGTTGGGTGCATAATCATAACTAGTATATACTCTCTTGTTGGATTGATCCCTTTATGTAATATCCTCCTTTTTCTCTTGTTAATCTTTGTTTTAAAGTCTATCTTGTCTCAGGGGCACCTGGGTGGCTCAGTTGGTTAAGCGTCCAACTTCAGGTCAGGTCATGATCTCACAGTCCGTGAGTTCAAGCCCTGCATCGGGCTCTGTGCTGACAGCTCAGAGCCTGGAGCCTGTTTTAGATTCTGTGTCTCCTTCTCTCTTTGACCCTCCCCCATTCATGCTCTGTCTCTGTCTCAAAAATAAATAAACGTTAAAAAAATTTTTTTATAAAAAAAATAAAAAAATTAAAAAAAATAAAGACTATCTTGTCTGATATAAATATTGCTTATCCCAGCTTTTCTTCACTTCCATTTGCATGGAGTATCTTTTTCCATCCCTTTACTTTTAGTCTGTGTCATTAAGTCTGAAGCAAGTCTTTTGTAGGTGTGTAAGCAGAATATAGGTGGGTCTTTTTTGTTTTGTTTTTTTAATCCACTCAGTTACCCTATGTTGTTTTATTGGAACATTTAGCCCATTTAATTATTGATAAGTATATACTTATTGCCAATTTGTTAATTGTTTTCTCATTATTTTTGTAGTTCTATGTTCCCTCCTTCTTCTCTTGCTCTCTTCCCTTGTGATTGATGACTTTCTTTAGTATTACACTTGGATTCTTTTCTCATTACTTTTTTGTGTATCTATCAGAGTTTGTTGGTTTGTGGTTACCATAATGTTCATATACAGTAAAACCTTGGTTTGTGAGCATAATTCGTTCCAGAAACATGCTTATAATCCAAAGCACTTGTATATAAAAGTGAATTTCCCCATAAGAAATGGCAACTCAGATGATTCCTTCCATAACCCAAAAATATTCATATAAAAATGATTACAATACTGTAATATAAAATAAGGAAGAAATTAAAAAATATAAAGAAAAATAAGTTAACCTGCACTTACTTTTGAAAACCTTGATGGCTGGTATGAGGGAGACAAGAGAGGGGAGGGTTATTATTGCAGGATGACTTTAGCTAACACTAATGGAATCTTTTTCTGCATGGGGGCCATTGTATATGTTCACACGGATGTTGACAGCAGTAAAGTATTAATAAACTCTTGTCATATACTGTATTTAATGTAACTGATAATAAGGCAGCTGAGGAAAGGGTCTATATCTGAAGGCAGGCTGCCCTACAATGAAGCAAAGCATTCCTTGTATGGAAAAGCAAAAAACTGTCCATACATGCTTTGAAGTGACAAAAAATACACTAGTTCCAGTTGTGGGCACCTTCCGAAGTTCTGAAAAATCACAGATTTCTGCCAAACACTGCGGCCTGAGACCAAGCATCCAAGCATGGGAGACAATTACCCACAATCCCACAGCAAGAGAGAGAGAGAACCACTGGCTCGGTTGTGATCATGTGACAGTGTCACGTACTACTACTGCAAGACATCGTTTTTCAAGTTAAAATTTCTTACAAATGTTTGCTCGTCTTGCAGAACACTCACAGAAGTTACAACCCAAGGTTTTACTATCTATATTGATGGGCACTTAAGCAAATTCTCACAAGAACTAGATTTTTACTTTCTACCTCCACATTTTATGTATGTCATATTTTATATCCTTTGTTTTGTGAATCTCTTAACTAATTTTTCAGGTATCATGGATTTTACTATTTTTGTTTTTTAACCTTCACACTAGTTTTATAAGTGCTGTATGTTTGCTTTTACTCATACATTGGTTTCCCCCCCCCCCCCCCCCCTTCACAGTTTTCTTCTAATTATGGCCTTTCCTTTTCTGCTTAAAGAATCCCTTGGGGGCGCCTGGGTGGCTCAGTCGTTAAGCATCTGACTTCCGCTCAGGTTATGATCTCATGACCAAGTCCCATGTCTGGTGAGCTCAAACCCCACATCAGGTGAGCATGAGCCCCACTTCAGGTGAGCTCAAGCCCTTCTTCGGGTAACACACAAGCCCCGGGTGAGCTCCACTTCTCTGTCACTTGTGGGATTCTCTCTGCTCCTCGCTCACTTGCACTCTATCTCAATAAATAAATACATTAAATTAAAAAAAAATCTTTTGAACATTTCTAGTAAGACTGGTTAGTGGTAACGAACTCCTTTATCTTATGTATGTGTGGGAAACTTGTGATTATGAATGATCACCTTGTCAGGTAGCGTTTTCTTGGTTGTAGGTTTTTTCCTTTCAGCACTTTGAATAGATCATACCACTCTCGTTTGCAGTTTCCGCTGAAAATGAGCTGATAGCCTTATGGAGTTTCCTTTGTATGTAATTAGTTGTTTCTCTCTTGCTGCTTTTAAGATTTTGTCTTTATCTTTAATCTTTGACATTTTAATTATTATATGTCGTGGTGTGGATCTCCTTGGGTTCATTTTGTTTGGGGTTCTCTGTGTTTCCTGGACCTACATATCTATTTCCTTCCCAAGATTAGAGAAGTTTTCAGCTATTATTTAAGTTTTCTCCTTTTTCTCTCTCTTCTCCTGGGACTTTCAAGAATATGCATGTTACTATACTTCACACTCTGATAGAGATCCCTTAACCTAGCCTCATTTCCTTTTCTGTTTTCTTTTTGATGTTCAGCTTGCATGTTTTCCATTACCCTTTCAGATTGCTGATCCATTCTTTGTGTCCTCTAATCTACTGTCGATTCCCTCCGGAGTATTTTTCACACAATTATTCTTCAACTGTGATTGGTTCTCTTGTATAATTTTCATCTCTTTGTTGAAGGTCTCACAATTCACGTACACTTTTCTGAAGTCCGATAAGCATCTTTATGACCATTAGTTTGAACACCATATCAGATAAGTTACTTATCTCCATTTTATTTAGTTCTTTTTCTGAAGGTTTGTCTTGTTCTTTCATTTAGAGCATATCCCTCTGTTTCCTCATTTTGTTTGACTTTCTGTGTTTCTATGAATCAGGCAGAACAGCAACTTCTCTAAGACCTGAGGAAATGGCTTTGTGTATGGTCATCCCATGTAGATTACACATTCCTTTTGACTTTGGTTAGCCAGCTAGAGCGGTAGCAGGTGCAGACTAGAGTCCCTGGGCCACTCGGCACTGGGGCAGTCCTGATGGGATGGCGAGAACTGGAGTGGGCACAGGTTGAGGGGTCCCAGGGTACTCCACACAGGGTGTGCCCAAAGCCAAAGTGGGTAAAGCTTGTGCAAAGGGGTCAAGGGTATTCCATACTGGGAGTACCTAGGTGTGGTAAGTGGAGCTGAGGTGTGCCATGCTGGGAGGTCTTGGGATACTCCTTCCCCAGGGTTCTGGCAAGACAACTTGAGCCAAAATAGGTGAAGGCCTGGGGTATTCTGGGATACTTTGCACCTTGGTGAGACCACTATAGTTCTATGGTGGGTGTTGTCCAGGGGTGTCCCAGTATACGCCATACTGGGGCCACCTTGTGCAGTCTCCTTTAGGGGATGGCCTGGCCCTACTTCTATGTGCACTATCAAGGTGGAGGGAGAATGTAAACAATGGTACTCACCTGCCTCTTAGACTCCAAAGAGTATTCTGCAGCTCCCCCACTGTTTGGTAGAGCTCTAAGGCTCATTCTTTCATATTGTAGTTGCTCATTAAACCGTGGTGTTTTTTCCCGATGCACCAGGGTAGCCAGGGCTGGTGTGGTCTGGGGCTCAGGACTTGCTGAGGGCAGTGAGGTGGTTAGGGCATCCAGACACTGCTCTTTCCTGTGCTGGTGGAGGAGAGGCCATAAACAGTGGCACTTGCCAGCTTCTCCAACATCCCATGGTTTGGTGGAGGGTTAGTTCCTTTATATTGTAATTGCCCATTTAAGCCACAGCTTTTTTCTGTGCCCCAGGACAGACAATTCTCAGTCCCTAGTACTGTCCTCCCTGCTGCAATTCACAGCATTGGGAGTAGGGTTCTTGTTATCTCTATAGATAGGTATAGGCTTGGTGTGTCCATACAGGCAGTGAGTTCACGGTCTTCCTGAGCTGCCATCTTGGACTATCCCTCCATGCATTTTTTTTTTTTTTAATATGGTTTCCATACAACACCCAGTGCTCATCCCAACAGGTGACCTCCTCAATGCCCATCACCCAACCCCCTCCCTGCCACCTCCCATCAACCCTCAGTTCTCAGTTTTTAAGAGTCTCTTATGGTTTGGCTCCTTCCCTCTCTGTTTTTTTTTTTTTTTTTCCCTTCCCCTCCCCCATGGTCTTCTGTTAAGACAGATACCATATGTTTTCACTCTTATGTGGATCCTGAGAAACTTAACAGAAGTCCATGCACTCTTCTACTTCTGCTGCCACCCTCACTGCTTTCAGAGTGGCAAGGGCTGACTCCTCCTCCACATGCACCCTCCGCATCCACAGTTTTCTTCTTAAAACCAGGCTCAAGTCCTATCACTGCCTCCTACCCCACCCCACAGTTCGGAACATTTTGACAAATCCTGCTTGGCTACCAACTCAAGTTCCAATGTTTAGCCTGGTTCCTCAGCACGAAAGCTACTTTCTTTCCCCTCAGTCTTATTTACCATTCTATTTCCTCTGATGCTTTCTTCAAATTGTTCCTGGCCCTTCCCTAAATATGCTCCCATGTTCAAGCCTTTGCTAAGGCCTTCTCCTCCATGCAAAATGCCTTTTCACTCATCACAACCTTCAGAAATCCCATCCATTCATAAGGCTACTTGCTTCCCCGATCCTGGGTACTGCCCCTGCTTTCTTTCCCATTCCCCTAGTGCTTGCTTTTACTTTCTTATAACTGGAACCAAATTCAACCTTGTATTATTTGAGTAGATAACTCTTCTATTGAAAGCAAGCTACTCGTTCTGCAAATACAATAAGAAATAGTTTTAAGTTAAAACACCAAATTTATTGCATAATATTGAACTATATGCACACACATAGAAAATAAACATTTCATATAACTGTATATCTTTTTTATTCTTGTATTATAAAGACTGAAAAAACTACCAATTTAGCCATTGAAATAACTTTTAAAACCAAAAAAAAAAAAAAAAGCAAAATCTACATCCTTCATTGAGATTTGATGCTGTATCACGGTTCATAAATACTTCATTTTATATAAATAAGTCTTTCCTCTAGTGACTAGGAATTTAAAATTAGGCTGACATGGATTCTTTGATCATGTAGAATTTTCTTATCCCATGATGAAGAAGATTGAGCATGTCATTATTTTTGATACATATATTTGCTTTAAACACAATCCCCCCTGAAATCCCACTGTAAACAAACATTTCAAATGCAATAAAGATCCATAATATAGAATGTCCTTAAGTGTTAGCAATTAGGGAAAAGGAAAAAAAAATAGAAATTTTGCCATTTAAATAGAAATTAAAAAAATAGACTGCATGCATCCACTAGAAGGAGAGGAAGGGAGCATTAAGTCAGATAACAACAATGGGATGAAGAGCAAAAGGGAAGGAGAGGAAGAAAAGAGAAAGTGGTAGAAGGTATAAATTGATAAGGAAAGAGGACAAGAAATTTATTATTTCTACTTTCCTTGGAGAAGCAACTTGCTCCAGAAGCGAGATAACCGAAGGGGTGGGGGGGTGGTCTATCACCTCACCTTATTGTCGAAGGTACTTGGCTGAACAACAAAACAAAATTTGGCTCAGCGGCAACGCTAAGCTGCTCTACACATCTTTAAGTAGGTCCAGGCAGAGCCAGGGGGAGATTGCTAGTCCCTCAATAACTTCTTGTAAAGCAAGATGTGTTCATAAAGGCTCCCACAAATTCTCAAGAGTTCAGCCAAAGTAATGGACCCAGATCCAGCTTCCTGGAATTGGGAATTTCTGAAGTAGTCCTTTCCCCTTTAGTCCTTACAGTAGGGCTGCAACAAGCCAGAAGCATTTCCAAGTCTGCAGAGAAAGGAGACGTTCCGCACGTGCAGGTGAAAAAGGACACATTAGTCAAAATCATTCTTGCAGAGGAATGAGAAGAGAGGACAGGAAGCACTGTGAGGAAATATCAGGGCTGAGAGAGACATCTGGGAAGTAAGAGTTTAAAATTCCACTGCCATTGTATCCAGCAGAGTGCAACATACTCACAAGTGCAAGGAACACTACTAGGTAATTTGGTTTAAAGACAAAAATGCCTCCCATATTAAGAGCCAATTTTTCACCCCATCCCTAACCCCTGATTTTTCAAAAGGGTTGCTTACTGCTCACAAGCCCAGAAACACATCTACTGGGTTCAGGATTCAAAAGTCCCAACTCACTTATACAATAAAAAAATAGAACTCCCTCCCCATGGTTTTCTGTATGGGCCTCAATGTGGACACCGAGGAAGGGAGGGAAATCTGGGGCAAGCTGGGGAGCCTCAAGCCAAACTGAACCCCTCATAGTTGTCAAGGGCCTGGGTCAGCCGTGCACTCAGGATCTCTTTGCTGCTGTATTTGGGGAGATCAAGAAGATTGTAGCAAGTGTGGGCCACGGGCAAGTACTCCTCCCCGCTGGCTGTGGACTGGATGACGATCTGCAGGCTTGCCATGCCATAGATGGGGATCCGATCACTGCCCGTCAGGAACACTGAGGAGAAAGGGAACCGGCATTACCAGCTGCGCCACGAGGAGCTGCTCTCCGCAGAAAGGAGAGGAAGGTGTGACACCCTGTGGATCGCCTGAGAAGTACACTTTCATGTGCCAATATGGATGGCATTCATATCGATACATGCTTGTTCTTACAAAGCAAAAGAGACTGCCTTTCAAATCCTGTTTTTTGGTTATATATGGATAAAAATTCTGTTTTTCACTGGCTAATTTCAGACCCTGATTGTATACTGATACAAATAATCCATCCAATTGAAAGATGCTCAAAAATGCCCTCAAATAAAAGATGGCCTCAATCAAATGTATGTCCTCATAAATGTTATGAGCCTTCACAGAATCCAAGAGGAAAGGAATTGCTGATATAGGAAAAGATGAGCTTACCTTAGGGGAAACCAGGAAGAAGACTATAACCTACGTGACCTCAAGGTCTCCTCTTACCAAGTGTCTAGTGCATATAACCCTCCTTAGCTAATGAATATCCATTTGGGATCTGTTTGCTCCTTTCCCTATTTTTTTAAAACAGAAGAGCTGACACTGATATTGTTAGACATCTCACTCTTGTAACACTGTGACTTGGCAAAAACAAAACAAAACAAACAAAAAAAACCGCAGCTGTCTTTCTCTGTTTTCTGGCACTACATAATCTCAGAGTTAATTGCTGGAAATTACTAGAAACAAATCACTGGTTAAGGAGCACTTTCAACTAACCTATTACCTGAGGCTATGATATGTAAACATTCTTGCCAAAATCTGTAGTTACTAAAAATTTCCACAAGTCTAATGATCCCGGAAGAGAAAAATGTCTTTTAAGGAAATCTCCATGACCATGAGCAGGCTCCTCTTGGTTGTTATAGCCCTATGAGCTCCCTTGATACACTTTAACCTATTTGACTTATATGCCACTGATTCCCAAGAGCCAATGTAACTAGGCAGAGGGGAAGCAGGGCTTTTTTTAAGCATTCTTGTGTGAGCCCAACTTCCTCCATCCTTACTCCATGGAAGCATAAGAATGTGGAGGTAAATCCTGCATTAATATTAATATACGCTCATTCTTATAAAGCAAAAGGGACTACCTTTCACCTCCTATTGTTTTGTTTTATATGGATAAAAATTTTATACTATTCACCGGCTAATTTCTGGTCCAATTATATACAGTCACAAAGATTTCAACTATTTTTAAAAGGCTGAATTTGGGGACACCCGGGTGGCTCATTCGGTTAAGCATCCGACTCTTGATTTCAGCTCAGGTTATGATCCCAGGGTCGTGGGATCAAGCCTGCATTGGGCTCTGCACTGAGAGTGGAGCTTGCCTGAGATTCTCCTCCCCCCGCCTCCCTCCCCCCTCACCACCCCTCTGCCCCACTCGTTCTCCTTCTCTCTCAAATAATATAAAATAGAATGGCTGAATTTGTTCACCTAAACTCGGCTTCATTCTCCTTTCCAGATATTACCCTTCTTAAATGCCACCCAGCCAGTGATCAAGGACCATATATTATAGGCTTCCATGTACGTGTAATGTCCAAAACAGGCACACCCACAGAGCCAGAAAGTAGACTGGTGGCAGTGGGGAGGAGGTGCTGTGAGAGGTTGGGAAGAAATGCAGATTGATTAAAGAGTTCAAGGTTTCTTAAGATGATGAACATGTTCTAAAAATTATTGATAGTTTCAAAACTCTGTGAATATACTAAAAACCACTGAATTATACACTTTAATTGGGTGAGTTGTATGCTTTGTGAATTATATATCTCAATAAAACTATTAAAAACGATATCTCCCCAGTTATATCTGCAGCGGGCACTGTAAAATCTTCAAAAGTCTAGAGAGATAAGGGAAGTTAATCAGATTCCATCAAAATAATATTTAAAGGTATCACATATAAAATAACTAGTATTTTTAGAGCAGTGGAAAAATCAATGAAATGTTTTTCTTCCTTGATTCAACACATCCTGTTAGGCAACAAATACTGAGTAACAAGCTGTGTTTGCCTGAGATACCATTAAGACAAGAAGTGTAGATTATTTCCCTTATTTACTCTTCTCCATTTAAAAGAGTTGACCTTAACCTATGGAGTACATCATCCTACACCATATGCAACACTGAAGTGTGGACAAACACCATATTAACATTACTGATACTTACAGAGAAACTTCTTCTTCTTTTCCAATGGAAATTCATGAAATGTTTCCCAAAATAGTTTCACAGTGGGATGTGTGGCTGAGTAATCACCCTTGTAGATGGCAGTCTGCCCAAAAAAGACAAAAAGAAAAAAAAAAAACCTATCTTAAAGGAGAGGACATACATGTATAGAGGACATACATTTGTGTACCATTTGCAGTTGAGACTAAGAAAGAACCCCTGAGATACAGGAAGCCTCTGATTCCTATTCAACCACAGAACACTTGGAAGACCATGCTCTGGGCACAGCTACCCAGGCCACTGCTGCTTCCTTGGAGGTAAAGACAGTGCCGTTTGTGCTCACCTCTTCTAGTTCTTCCCAGTTGTAGTTGCTGTTCCCCACCATCATAGCCCTTAGTTCTGAAGGCTGGAAGAGCTCGAGCACCTTGCCACCACACACTTTTAGGAAGCCACTGGAGAAGGCTGTGTACCATTCGTGAACTGAGATTTGGAAGACATAATTCACATAAGCATCCACGAATTCCTGCCTGCCAGAAGACCAAAGAAATAGAACACATTTAGCCCAAAGTCTTACAGAGTTTATCAAGTTCACCTTCTAACACAGAGGTTGAGAGAGATTAAAAGTGGAATTTCATCAAATTCTCGCACCATGAGGCATCTGTAGGTTACTGCCCAGCCCTAGGATTCCACGAGAGTTTCAGGTGATAGGGGAGCAGGGAAGCCAGGTAGGAAGGGGAGGAGGCAAGGCAGGTAGAGTTGTACCACTGACTTTATTTTACCTAAGGAGCTCCAGATTTCATCCTGCTTATTAGGGTCCTACTTAAAATTTAGTTTGAAAAAAGTAAAGACTCTCTGCTTAAAAAAAAGTCTAAGATAATGACTCTAGGCTTCTTCCTTTCTCTTCAGAAACGAGTAAAGTTAAACCATCTGATATTTGCATCCTCACCTATTCTAAAAGGTAATTTCTGGAAAGGACTGTCTTATACAATGGGTTCCAACTGACTAATAATCAGTCAAATGCAAATTAAGACACTAACTTCCTGCAAGTCTGGTTCACAGCAAGTTGGCTTCCTGGGCTGCAATTGTAGATAAGGGATTGGTTTTCTAGGCAGGTTTCTGCAGATTGCAGGTCAGAGTTCTATTTTCATATATGGTCTGGCCATCATCTGTGTGCATTCAGTGTCTCACTAGTGGGAATGTAAACTGTGAATTGAGACATACACATCTAGGAGAAAAACTTACCAATATCTAGAGAAGTTGAAAACGTAAAAACCTTTTGACTGAGCTAACCCTACTACCAGGTGGGTGGCCGAGAGAGACTCTCATGTGAGTGCACAAGTACACAGATGTTCACTGCACCATCTTCTTATAATACACAGAATTGTAAGACACAAAACTAAATATCCACTAATATGAGAATGGACAAAAAAAGATGGTATGGTCATATGACAGAAACCATTTAAGCACAGCACTCTAATGGAATTAACTATACCCGTATTTATCAAAATGAACGGAATCTCAAGAACAATGTTTAAGTGAAACCCAAGTTTTTGAATGTTAAGTACAATATGATAGCATTTACTAAGTTGTTTTTTAACGTTTACAACAATACTATCTATAAGAGTCAGAGGCTCTGCCACTTACAGCCTGTGACCCATGGGTAAGTTATTTAATCTCTTTGTGCCTCAATCCCTTCATCTGTAAAATGGGAAAAGTAAGAGTATAAAACTCATGGGACTGTTATAAAAATTAAATGAGTTAATCCATGAAGAGTTCTTAGAACCAAGGCTGCTTTATAAATATTAGCAATTACTACTGCTGGTGGAAATACAAACTGGTACAGCCACTCGGGAAAACAGTATGGAGGTTCCTCAAAAAATTAAAAATAGACCTAGCAACTGCACTACTAGGTATTTATTCAAGAGATACAGGTGTGCTGTTTCAAAGGGGCACATGCACACCAATGTTTACAGCAGCGCTGTCAACAACAGCCAAAGTATGGAAAGAGACCAAATGTCCATCAACAGATGAGTGGATAAAGAAGATATGGTATATATATATATACACACAATGGAGTATTGCTCAGCAATCAAAAAGAATGAAATCTCACCATTCGCAACTACGTGGATGGAAGTAGAAGGTATTATGCTAAGCAAAATTAGTCAGAGAAAGACAAATATCATATGACTTCATTCATATGAGGATTTTAAGACACAGAATAGATGAACATAGGGGAAGGGAAGCAAAAATAATATAAAAACAGGAAGAGGGCAAAACATAAAAGGCTCTTATATATGGAGAACAAACAGAGGGTTCCTGGAGGGCTTGTGGGAGGGGGGATGGGCTAAATGGGTAAGGGGCATTAAGGAATCTACTCCTGAAATCACTGTTGCAATATACGCTAACCTGGGTGTAAATTAAGCAATAAATAAAAAAAAAATCCTCAATTTACTAAAAAATAAATATTAGCAATTATTTTATGGCTTATGGCTTTAAAATCCTGTTTATGAGTATGAAATTATATATGTGGTATATATAAGAAATGTGGTATGATTTTTTAAAAATAAAACTATTAGGGGTGCCTGGGTGGCTCAGTCAGTTAAGCATCCAACTTTGGCTCATGTCATGATCTCACGGTTTGTGGATTTGAGCCCTGCGTCGGGCTCTGTGCTAACAGCTCAGAATCTGGAGCCTGCTTCAGATTCCATCTCCCTGCCCCTTCCCTGCTCGCTGTCTCTCTCAAATATAAAAAATAAAACATCAAAAAATTTTAAGAAAAAATAAAATAAAACCATTAATGGAAAAAGATTTTGGTCTTAATATACCCATATATAAAAACATGAAAGAAAATGTATCAAATTCCTAAGTGTTTTGTCTGTATAAGAAAAGAAGGTGTGGGGGCGCCTGGGTGGCACAGTCGGTTAAGCGTCCGACTTCAGCCAGGTCACGATCTCGCGGTCCGTGAGTTCGAGCCCCGCGTCAGGCTCTGGGCTGATGGCTCAGAGCCTGGAGCCTGTTTCCGATTCTGTGTCTCCCTCTCTCTCTGCCCCTCCCCCGTTCGTGCTCTGTCTCTCTCTGTCCCCCAAAAAATAAACATTGAAAAAAAAATTAAAAAAAAATAATTAAAAAAAGAAAAAAAGAAAAGAAGGTGTGAAAGAGAGGAAAGGGATCAAGAAGATGTACGGGAGTCTCACTGGCATCAGTCATTGTTTTATCACAAAATCTGAAACACATACTCTGTTTACTCTGGTTCGTGGACACAAAGATGTTCGTCATCTTAGTCTTTGTACTTTTCTATATTTTAACTTTTTTCTAAAAATTAAAAAAAATCTGACCTTATAAAGACAGATACTTTCTACTTCTCCTTCACCGTGGGATACCACTTCATAACACTACACTGAAACATCCTGCATTTCCTCCAAGCAAACACGTCTTACACAATCACCATCTACACCCATAACTAAACCAACAGACAGTATAATACAGCGGATAAGTGAGGCAGATGGGGATTCAAATACATGCTCTGCTGTGTATATGCTAACTACTAAGCCTCTCTTTTCTCATCTTTAAAATGGGTTAAATGTTCAGTTTTTAAAATAAAAGCCATTAAACTAGAAAGATTATTGTACATCTTAACCACAGATGCTAAAAGTTTCTCACAGGCATCCAATGCACAACTTATCTAAAACCCATTAGATAAAACTAAAGAGGATTTTCCTGGTACAACTGCCTATGAGAAGCACCATCAACAGGATTTTTTCTTATAGACCATCACGGTTAATTTTAGGTGTCAACTTGACTCGGCTATGGTACCCAGTTGTTTAGTTAAACATCAGTCAAGATGTTGCTGTGAAGGTATTTTTTAGATAGGAACAACATCAGAGACTTTGAGTAAAGCAGATCAGTCTCCATAAAGTGGGAAGCCCTCATCCAGTCAGCTGAAGGCCTTAAAAGACTTCGGTCTTCCACACCCTCCAAAGAAGAAGGAATCTGGCTTCCAGACGGCCTTCTGACTCAAGACTGCAGCATCCACTCCCGTCAGAATGGTCAGCCTGCCAGTCTGCCCTGCAGATTTCCAACTTGCCAGCCTCATAATTGTGTGACAGATTCCTGAGGATCAGTATCTCTTTTTGTCTTTCTTTCTATATATATGCATGTATACACATCCATATATGTTCCCTTTGAGCTGGGGTATCAGTTTTTCCCTGCCTACAAACTCTAACAGAAGCATCAGCCCTTCCTAGATTTCAAGTCTGCCATCCTTTGGACTAGAACTACAACCATTGGCTCTCCTGGATCTGCAGCTTGCTGACTGCAGATCCTGGGCCTGGTCTGCCTGCATTTATGTACACGTGCACACACACACACACACACACACACACACACTCCCTACTGGTTCTGTTTCTCTGGAGAAACCTAACAGATCATGTAAATATCATCTAAGTTAGGTAGGGGTGAGAGTTAGTTTGATTAACCCTGAAGTAAAATTCTTCCACAGCTGTGAACCCGCATTGTATCTGTACGTATATATCTCCTATTGGTCCTGTTTCTCTGGAGAAGCCTAATACAAATCTTGGTACCAGGAAGTGGGGTATTACAATAGCAAATATCTAAAAATGTAGAATGACTGTGGAATTGGATAATGGGTAAAGGCTGTCAGAGTTTTGAGGCACTTGACAGAAAATGTCTAGATGCCTGGAAGAGACAGTTAACAGAAATATAAACAGCAAAGGAGATTCTGGTGAGGGCACAGAAAGACAAGAGGAGAGCTGTATAGAAAGCTTTTGTTGTCAGAAAATAAATACACATCATAAACAATGTGGCTAGAAAAAAGAATGTTCAAATGCCTCTGGAGAAGTTTACAAGGAAATGTGTTGCTTATTGGAAATTGGAGGAAAGGTGATCTTGTTATCGAGTGGCAAAGAACTGGGCCAAATTGTGTTCTAGTGTTTTGCATCCCTGTGAATTGTCTGGGAAGCCAACAAAGTTACTAAAAATAAAAACTTTTAAGAGCAGAAACACTGCCAGTTTGCACCAAAGAGACAGGGATGGACAAAATGAAGGAAGACTGTTAGACTTCTGGAATTCTACTGGTATGAAATGAACCTACCCAACTGACGCACTCTGCAAACAGGCATTACCTTTTAAGAAAAGGGAAGAATGCCCCCAAAGGCAAATCAGAGTCCAGTGAGCCTACTACTGCCATCATGGGCTTATTAGGTCAAGGAACCAGAGCCAGTAACTTCTTGGCCACGGAAGGTAGGGCCACCACCCCTGTGAGCCAGAGGATACAGCATAGTCCCAAAGAAGATTATTCTCCAAGCCCCAAAATCTAGTGAAATTTTCCCTGCTAGGTTTAGGACTTGCTTGGGACCTATGACCTCTTTCCTCCTGATGTCTCCCTTTTATAATGGGACTGTCCATCCCATGCCTGTGCCCATCATCGTACTGAAGCAGATAACTCGAATCTGGCTTCACAGCTGTGAATTTCACAGCTGTGGAAGAATTTTACCTCAGGATTTAGACAATATTTACCTGATATATGAGTCAGGGTTCTCCAGAGAGAAACAGAACCAGTAGGTATGTGTGTGTACATGTACACAAATGGAGGCAGATAAGCCCCAGGCTCTGCAGTCAGTAAGCTGCAGATCCAGGAGAGCCAATTGTGTTCTAGTCCAAAGACAGGGAGGCTTGAGAACCAGGAGGGGTTTATGCTTCTGTTAGAGTCTGTAGGGAGGAAAAACTGATGTCCCAGTTCAAAGGCAGAATCAGGCAGGAAGAGTACCTGTTACTCAGCCTTTTTGTTCTATTCAGTCCCTCACACATCAGGGACTGCAATCTGCTTTACTCAGTTTCCTGTTCAAATGTTAACCTCATCCACAAACACCCTTACATATATCTAGAGTAATACCTCATGAAATATCTGGGTACACCATGACCCAGTCAATTTGATACCTAAAATTAACCATCACAGATGAGACTTTGGACTTAAGAGTTGATGCTGGAATTGTGTTAAGATTTTGGGGGATGTTGGAATGGGGTAAATGTATTTTATAGGTGAGAAGGACAAGACTTTCAGAGGGCCAGAGGGTGGAGTGTTATAAGCTGGATTTTCTCCCCCTAAAATTCATATATTGAAGTTCTAACCCCAGTACCTCAGTAGATGACCTTATTTAGATATATAATCTTTACAGAGGTAATCAAGTTCAAAATAAGGGCATTAGGGTGAGCCCTACTCCACCATGACTGGTGTCCTTATAAAAAGGGGAAATCTGGACACAGAAATATTCAGAGGGAAGACAATGGGAAGAGATAGAAGGAGAAGCCAGCCATCTGCAGCCAAAATGAGAAGCTTCAGAAGAAGCCAACCCTGTCAATACCTTGTTCTTGGACTCCTAGCTTCCAGAACTGAGATAATAAATTGTTGTTTAAGCCAGTCTTTGGTACTTTGTTATAGCAGCCCTAGCGAACTCATATACTCTAATCTCTGTATGTCAATTAGTATTGCTCTCAACACATTCTTTTAATAATGATCACTAACAGTTACAGAGTGTTTACTAGATACTAATCACTGCAATAAATTCTTAGATACACACTATCTCAGTGTGTATCTCTTTGAGTGGATTTAATGGTAGAAGAATGTCCCAATAAAAAAATATGCAAAAATAAATTTTAAAAAAGTTTCTTGAGGCCGCAGAGATAAATTTTGAATTATTTTCCATTTTCAAAAATTTTCAGGTAAATTGTCATTATTCCAATTTCAGAACTGAATCCAAGACGAACAGTTGGTACATGGGCAGGGGCAGAAATTGAAGCCAGATGTCTGAATACAGACCTGTGCTCCCAACCACCTCATCTAAGTGTCCTCCCTTTCCCCTGCCTTGATTCTTTTCATTTCCAATGTGACAGCTACATGAGAAATTACAATATGCTGAGATAAAGTTTTCACAACATGATAGCTCATCTACGTTACTCACAATTCTGTGTTACTGCAGCCTCAATTATACACTAGAGTCCATAAAGCCCACAAAATGAGACAACTCTTAACGAGGTGACATTTTAAAATACATAAATTTAAAGAACAAGTACTATATCCATTGCCAATGGTTTGTATAAGTCTGGATTCAAATGGTAGTAAGGTTCTTCAAAAAAGTTTGTTGAGTCTGAGATTTATATAGAAAGGTAAAGAAACTAGGAGAGCCAAATTAACTGTGAAAAAGAACAAAGTTAGAGAATTCAACATTACCTAATTTCTTGACTTATTATAAAGTTAGTTATCAAGGGTATTGTTGGCAAAAAGATAGACACATAAATAAATCAATGCAACAGAAAGTCCAAAAATACCCACACAAATATGGTCAACTAATTCTCAACAAATTTGCAAAAGCAATTTAGCAGACAGTGTTTTCAATAAATAGTTCTGGATCAACATGATATCCACATGCAAAAGGTATATATCCATATACCTCAAACTTCTATAAAAGCTAAATCAGTAAGGATGACAGTCTAAATGTGAAAGTTATAAAACTTCTGGAAAAAAACATAGGAACAAATCTTTGTGGCCTTAGATTTGGCAAAGATCTTTTAGCCATGACACCAAAAGCCCAATCCATAAAAGACAAAAAAAATTATCAAAATTTTAAATTTCTATTTTTTGAAAAAAATTAAAAGACTAAGCCATGGACTAGAAAAAATATTTACAAAACACATATTTCACAAAGGACTTGTAACTAAAATATATAAAACCATTAAAAAATAAGAAAACAAAAAACTCAACTTAGAAAATGGGCAAAAGATATAAACTGATATTTCATCAAAGAAGACATATGAATGACACATAAGTATATTGGAAGATACTCAACATCATTAATCATTTAGGATACTATACACAGCTATTAGATTAAGGGGGAAAAACACGACAACCAAATGCCGTTGGAATAACTATAGCCCATACGTTACTGTATGTGTGAAAACAAAATGGTATAGTCACTTTGGAACACTGTGGAACTTTCTCAAAAAGCTAAATATACATTTAAAATATGACCAAGCAATTCTACTTGTAGCTATGTATCCAAGAGAAGTAAAAACTTATGTTCACTGCAGCATTATTTATAATCACAAAACATTGGAAACAGCCCAAATGGGAATATTACTCAGTAATAAAAAGGGGAAAAAAATGACTAGTGTACACAACATCACAGATGAATCTCAAATGCATTATGGTGAGTGAAAAAGGCCAGACTCAAAAGTCCACACACATATGATTCCATTTATAGGACATTCTGGGAAAAAAACAATTTTAGAGATGGATCAGTGGTCAGCAGGGTTGACAAGGGAAGGACTATGAAGGAGTTTTTTGGGATGATGTTATTGTTCTACATCTCAGTGTAGTGTTTACATGACTGTATCTGCCAAAGCAAAGGACAAATTTTATTACACATAAATTAATTAAATTGTATTTTTATTATATGTAAAATATAATAAATTATATCTCAACAAAAGACCTTTTTGAAAAAAGTAGCCTAGCTTAACACTAAAGTTTAAGATTTTTTAAGATGGCAAAATAAAATTCCTGTAAGATGAGCACATCCTGTTTGTCTCAACCAACTCAAGGAAGTCAAATGGATTTTATTAAAATTCTGGCTTTTTATAAAAAGTCTGTCACAACTTCTACACTACAGTCAGAGGCCTGGTTTCTGCCTCTGATTCTGTCAATCAAGTAATACATACAGTAACAATATTTCACTTTATTTTTCTGCTTCCAAGTTCCTTACCTTTAAAATGAGAGAAAGCATTCCTAACCTCAAGGTAAATGCAACCATTAAGAGATGATAAATGGAATATATGTGTAGGATTGCTGACAATACTGACTCCATCTTTGGTCCTCCACCTTGTTCACGTTTGCTCAGTGACTACTCTCGGGGAATACGTGTTCCGGGCCCTTGGAGATTAACACACATACCTTAAAATTATGGGGGAGGCTTGTTTTGGCCTCCCATGAATCTGATAGAGATAACATGGTCTTTCCCCTTCCTGATGTACAGATGGTTCCACAAGTTATAGGTTAGCTGTCAGGTGCACGCAAGCCATTTATATAGGTATTTGGGAACCCTTTGCTCTCACTATAATGCCCATCTACCTGTCTCCTCGCCCTATAAAATCAGGGGACTAACATCTGGATTTTGCGGAGAATAACTCTGCAGCTCGCCCACCACCGGATCCCTCATCAGTAAGTTACCCTGAATAAAACTCTGTGTAAACTGCATGGAGTGGCCTCCTTCGTTTTCTGGTCTCTGAGTGCCTTCTCAATTTATTGTCTCTCTTCCACTAATAACGTGATACGTGGAATACGTATAGTGTCAGCCAACTAAATATAGATGTATTATCACATTTAAACTCAGCTAAGCTGAAATTTTAGCCTTAACAGTAAGACCTGTCACTACAAATGGTAACAAAAAAGAAGAAAGTAAATTATCTGAAGCACAAATAAGAAAGTAAAATACACAATAAGAATCACAAATACATTTAAAAAACTAGGATGTTTGCTAATGGGAATATACTGGGCTTTTTGTAAAAGGTTCTTTTCTTTGGGGAAGGGCACAAAAATATCTGTTTTTTTTTTTTTTTTAATGTTTGTTTTTATTTTGGGGAGAGTAGGAGCAGGGGAGGGGCGGAGAGAGGGGCAGACAGAGGATCCAAAGTGGGCTCTGCGCTGACAGCAGAGAGCCTGATGTGGGACTCGAACCCACAAACCGTGAGATCATGACCTGAGCCAAAGTCGGAGGCTTAACTGACTGAACCACCCAGGCACCCCCAAAAATGTCCTTTTCTAAAAAGGAATATTATTGCAGGTTATCTCTGCATATTAATGAATGTAATTAACTTGTAAAAAAAAAAAAACACTGCAATACATCAAGTGCTTGCTACATGTCAACACTAAGGGCTTTACATATTATTATCTAATTTAATATTCATAAAAACCACAAGATAGCACCAACTGTACTTTAGGGAGTAATTTCCTAACATTCATATGCTTGATGGAAGAGCTTCAGCAAGTTCCAGTACACTGAAAGAAAAGCATTTAAACCAATAACGCTGAATTTGAAACTATTCCTAAGAAATACCAAGAAGGATCATTTGTCTTCTTCCATACTTAAAATATGTGTCCTCATCCTTATTCAAGAAGCTATCACTTTGGTCTATCTAATAAGCAAGGTAAGGAAGTAAAATAAAATGACTACTCTCACCTTGCTCTTAAAGAAGGAGAGTTCCCTTTTTAAGACCTTTTAAAAATGCTCTCAGATACAAATCCCCAGCAAGACCACAAAGCAGATACTCAACTATGGAGTGCCTTGGGGACAATGTCTGTGTGTACACATGTGTGTCTGTGTGTCCCCCATAAACCACAGTACTTAATACATGCATTCACATGGATAAGATGCTGCCCTTACCCTGGGCCTAAGGCTTCTAACACCTTCTAAGGCCTTGCTTTTCTTTGGTCCTTCAGCTTTATTCCTGCCCACGGGCCAAAGATTTCTGAGGGAACTTCTAGAACACATTCCAGAATACCAACGGTCCTGAGATTCCCTATCCAAATGGCTCCAAAACGGTTTCCAAGATCCAGCTAGCCGAGAGAAGACTTTACCACCAATACATAGGCCGCTAACTGAGGAATGATCAAGAAGGGCTGTTAAGTGGGCAGATGGACATGCAAACTGCCCTCGCCACACACACATGCACCCAGGACCCCAGAGGGGTACAGTTAGTTCTACAGTGCCTTCGCTTTCTGTACAGGACTTCATAGGAATCTGAGAGGTGATCGAAGCTGACTCCACAAGAGTAAGCCAGAGACACCCAACCAACGCCAGTTGTGGGGTCGTGCAGACAAAGGCCAAGACAGATACACTGACAGTTGTATACAAGGACCTGAGTGGGATAGAGCAGCAAACTGAGAAAGACTGAGGCCACTGAAGCAATTCCTGAAAGGGGGCCTTGGGTACTGCTGTCATTCCCAGCCCAGCTCAACAGGGGGGAAGGTATGTGGGCAGACTGGGGGCAGGGTATCCAAGAAACAGGTTCTGACGTCAGCTGCAGTGCCAAGGAGATGGCAGGGTAGCAACAGGGGGAAGCTGGCGCAGTATGGGGGCAAGACCATCAGCTGATTGTAGAGAGCCAGTCAAGGGCTGGCGATAAAAGGGCGGGGCCGCGGCCGACGTCACTGCCGCGGCCGACGTCACCGCCACTTGCCGCATCCTCAAGATCTCTCTGGTGCAGCTTGGGTGCAGGTCTCTGCGGGAGCCACCCTAGACCTCTGCAGCTTCTCCTGTTAACATGGCCGACTCGGAAAACCAGGGACCTGCGGAGGCAAGCCAGGCGGCGGCGGCAGCGGCGGCGGCAGCGGCAGCGGCAGCGGAGGCGGCCGCAGCGGAGGAGGTAATGGCGGAAGGCGGTGCGCAGGGGGGAGACTCTGACAGCGCGGCTGGCGACTCCGACAGCGCGGCTGGTCAGACGGCCGAGGAGCCCCAGACCCCAGCAGAGAATGCACCAAAGCCGAAAAATGACTTTATCGAGAGCCTGCCTAATTCGGTGAAATGCCGAGTCCTGGCCCTTAAAAAGCTGCAGAAACGATGCGATAAGATAGAAGCCAAATTTGATAAGGAATTTCAGGCTCTGGAAAAAAAGTATAACGACATCTATAAGCCCCTACTTGCCAAGATCCAAGAGCTCACTGGTGAGATGGAGGGATGTGCATGGACCTTAGAAGGGGAGGAGGAGGACGACGACGAGGAAGAGTACGAGGATGAGGAGGAGGGGGAAGAGGAGGAGGAGGAGGAGGAGGAAGCTGCGGCAGAGGCTGCTGCGGAGGCGGCCGCTGCCAAAGATGAGGGTCCCCATTCTGCGGTGTCTGATGACGCCAAGAAATAAGCGGGGGCAGAGATTCTGAAGAGGAGAGTGACGCCGAAAACAAATACCCTATTTCTTTTCTTTTTTTTTTTTTTGAATATTGGTGGACTTAAAAATAAGGCTCAGGTTTGGGACCAAAATACAACGAAATCAATACTGACATTCCTAATATTAAATTGAAGCAATCAGATCCTGGCCAGCCCGTTTCAAATTTGATTTTCATTTTGAAACAATAAATATATCAAAAGGTGTTGAGGAAAACGAGTTAAATTTAAAATGAGTTTTTCATGATCTCTTCTGTGAGGACTGCAACTGAGGCTTAGTAAGGGTGTCAAGTAGATGTGAAGTAAAGAATGTCACTTTGAAACCTATTCATCCCACAGCCATCACACTACACACGGAACACCCAGGCCAAGACTGAACATGTTCTCAGTGTTTAATTCTTCAGTTTCTTTAGTCTGGACATTTTCCAGTGCAGGAAAAGCAGAACCCAAGACTCTCATCTTAAGACTTTGCTTTTGTAACCCAGACATCAGCTTTACACTTGAGAGAAGAGTGACGAATGGAGGAAGCCTGTGATGGAGATCATGACAGGACTGCTTAATGAGGCCTGGAAAACTGCCACTTCAAATTCTAAAGAATGTTCTGAATATTTGAATTTAGAGAAGCAACATGGTTCTGAGAAGGAGGGTGTATAACCTGTATAATATTGTCAACATATGTGTTTGTTATTTACAGTCTCATGTTTATGTGTTTTCTTGGTAGTGTCTATTTACAAAGGTGTAAAAAAAAAACCCCAAAATGTTTAAGTATTAAATCCTTTTTACCTAGCATTCTAGAAATATTAATTTACTTGAAAAGATGTAGAATGTAGCCAATTCTGTAAAGCATGTGTATTCAGTGTTATGTAGTTTGATCCTTGTGAAGTCTTTTGTCATGTAGCTTTTAGAATGTAGCTGTGAAAATTACCAGAACTCTTCAACGAAGCTAATGTTTGGAAAAAATATATACTTGAAGAACCAATCCAAGTGTGTGTCCCCACCCCCAGCTCAGAAGTAGAAGGGTTTAAGTTTGCTTGTATTAGCTGTGCCTTCATTATTTTGCTATGTAAATGTGACATATTAAATAAAAAATGGTGCATATTCAAATTTTACTGCTTGAGGATAGACTGACATACAGTTAAGGATTTTTAGGAAGGACACATTTAATGTAAAGACTTTTAGCTTCTTTGTGGGTTTTGAATTTTGTGTGACTCCGTGATCTACGAAGAAACAAGCATAAAGTTGTTTACCACTGTAGTGTTAATAAAACTATTTTCAAAAAACAAAAGGACTCAGAATACTCTGCCTGGAATTAAATCCCAGCTCTGCCTCTTGTGAGCAATGAACCTCAGGCAATTCAGTTGGTCTGTGTTCAGTTTCTCCTTCTATAAAAGGGGATAGTAACAGTCCCTTCCTCACAATTATGAAAAGTCAGTTAATACACAAAGTGTAGGCTAGTATCTGACACATACTCAGTGCTTCAAGAAATTCAGCTATTATTATTATTTTATTATTGCTTTATTATTACATGAAAGATAAAGACACTGATTGGAAATTCAATCCTCCTTCCCTCCCCAGGTACAAAAGGGGAGAAAATAGACAACATTATATTCTTAAGTTTATGATTCTTCATCAGAGAAGAATGTGGCTTTTAATTCAGAAACTGGAAATTCAATAAACTGTCTCGTTTTGGTTTCCTCAGTGTAAAATCAGGTTTTGAATTCCTCCCAGAAGAGATAAAAGACTTTTAATGTGATATTATAAATATACAAAAAGGCCTACTTCAACTTTACATTTGGGCATTCTGAATGAAGAAAAAATAGTTTAAAATTAAAGACCCCCCCCCCCACACACACACCCAAAATAAAAAACTGAAATGCATTTTCTTCCATTTCTTTTAAGGGTTAAAATTATGCAGAAGCGAAATGAGACTGCTTTACCTTAAGGACTGGAAGGCAGCTCTGACCTGTTGCTAATGGCAATAGTAGAGTTAAATAAATCTTAATGTAATATTAATCATCCTTAGGGCCAGGCCAACCAAAAGAGAAAAACAAAATAACATATTTACATAAGAAGTCAAAGATTATCTTAATAGAAGCAAAAAAAAAAAAAAAAAAACTAATAAAACTCAGTATTTATTTCTTATCTCTAGAAATAAGAGACTTGTTTAATATTTTTCTAGGTCCATCTAGTAAAAAGAAAAAGTCAATGAAACAAATAAGGAGTGTAATTATTGGGGAAAAATTTTTTTGCATTCATGTAATTATATACAGAAGACCCAAGAGAATCAGCTGAAAATTATTAATACTGAATATGTTTGAGGAATTGACCAGCTGCTGGATAAATATACAAAAGCCATTAACTATCTGTAGGTACTAATAATGATCAGTATAAATGAAAAGACACTTTCAGAATAGAAAGAAGAAATCAAAATATTTATAAAAACCTCTAACAAAAAATACGTATAGCCTATGTGAAAAGGAAAAACAAAGAAAGAAACGTTAAGGTCTTTGGATGGTAAGATTGAATATCACAAAAGTGACAATTATGCCCAAATTAACTTTTAATTTATCACAATCAAATCAAAACCCAAACTGAATCTGGACCTTAATATAATTAACCTAATGTTCACCTGTATGAATAGCTAAGGAAACCAGCAATATGGAAACAATTCAAGCTTTCACCTTAGAGTACAGGTCCCCCCCCCCAAATTTTTTTTAAGTGAAGAAAATACATTATGTATTTATCAATTACTGGGCAGGGGAAGGCTGAGATTAGTAATATAAGACCAAAAGAAGTAACAGACATGACAACACACAAACTAATAAATTATAAAAATTTAAACACAAACACTCCACATTTCCAAAAGCAAACAGGAGTCCAATTTACAAAAAATAGTCTTAATGTAATATAGAGTTCCTACAAATCATACGAAAATCATTTAGTCCCAATACAGAAATACACACAGGACATCAGCAGACTACTTTAAAAAGAGGAAATACTGCAACCCTGCCTGGGGCAGAAAGACATATCCCAAGAGGGCAGCACTAGGTTGACCAGGGCTCCAGCGAGGTCTGGAATACACGCATTCCCAGCCGAGTGCTCTGGCCAGCAGTCTTTCTTCCACTTATGGTAAGACTTTAGCTGTAGGGTTTTCTAGCTACTAGTCACACCACTGTTGGCCACTTTCCCAGGATACAGGGATGTTTACGATGCCTTTCACCAATGTCAGTCAATTTCCACCGCTTCCCAACTGAGTTGATCTTTACCCTCTGTTTCCTGCACTGCTCATTTGATAGTTTCTCTGACAGCCATAAAACTTGGATGTTTACGTCTAGCAGGATACCCTGCCTTTAAGATGGGTCAAACATTATCACTCAGAAACCATATTTAATCCATTACTTGCCCAAATTTGTCACTAAAGCACAAAATAACTGGCAGAAAGAAAAGCAACATGCATTACACATTCAATTCAGTCTCTCAGAGCATTACGCAGAAAAGTGTCGCATCCTAAGCATGACACAGCAGTTCTCCCTGCCTGAGAGTTAACACTCAAGGCAGACACAGAGACACATTTGCACGTGCACACAACATGTACACAAACATTTTTTATTGAGGAGAAAGTCACATAACATAAAATTAACCATTTAAATGAACAATTCAGTGGCATTTAGTACATTCACAATATTGTCCACTTCTATTAATTCACAGTAAAATGCATCAAAGCTGTGCAGAATATGTAAAGTAGACTATGTGTGGAAGAAATGCAAAATTTTACAAATGCAAGATAATTTATTATTTTTTTTTAGGAGAATACTTAGTGCTTATAAGGATTAGGTAAAATGAGTACTCTCATACACTGATGATAACGTGTAAGTTGTATATAATTCATTAGCAAAATCAATTTAGCAAAAACATTTATCAACTGATTCAAAATGATATACACTAATTCAATTTCATCCTTGGGATATTATCCATTAAAAAAGCAATTTTAAAGGCAAACAAAGAAAGCTTTATACACAAAAGATGCCTGAAAAGTCTTATTAAAAATGAAGGAGGAAGGAGAGAAATAAAAAAGAACATAGAAGCCAAATACCCCAAAGTGAGAGAACAGAACACACACATTCACAAGGCAGACTGTGTAGTCATTATTAAAGGTATCCATGAGGGCTTTGTAATGATATGCTAAATATAAGCATCGTCTCAAGCTAAGTTTAAAAATTCAGACATATAATTTTACACATATATAGTACATTTTCACCTAAGCCAACTTTGTTTTTTTTTAAACTGCATAGTGTTCCTGAAAGGAAAACAGCAAACTCTTCTAAGTCATTTTTCATACTGGGTTAGGGAGGGGGTGGTGGATGGAAACTCAAGTTCTGGTCTTGGCATCTATGGGGCAATGTGCTGACATTTATGGAGCACAGGCTCTCACTCAAAATGCCTGGCTTTGAATCCTGCCTCTGGCCCTGAATCCTAGATTTCTAGCTGTGTAACCTTGAACAGTTACTTATGCCTCTCTGTGGCTCAGTTTCTGCCATCTGTAAAGTGAAGAGGATTACATCTGAAGTTCTTAGTATAGTGCTGGACAAATATTAAGTACTCAAGAAATGTTACTGGCGTTTTAATCATCTGCTATTCCCGTAACAGCCCAATGCAAATACAAGGTAGATCTTAAAGATTACACCTCTTAGAGACCATCTGAAGAGATCAACTCAAGTCTTTGAGCAGTCCTAACTTCAGTAGATGTTAAGGACCTGGAAGTGTTTGTCATGTATGAGTTTTATTCTCAGGTTCTTTCTATGGAATCAGGATGCTCTTTGGAGCACCTACTTTAAGCCTGGCATGCCTCACTGTGTGATCTTTTTACTACGCTCCCCATCCCTTTTTTGATATGACAGAAATGGGGGAAGACATCAACTGCATTTAATTTGACTACATTAAATTGAAGTCAATTTAGGGGAATCTAGAATGATACATACATTTTTCATTAATGGTAATAACACCATGTTACACAGTATGAGAAATACTTAACCATGAGTGGTCCTTATCCAGATGTGATTACCAGCTGTGGCAAGATCTGGCTAGGGTGTAGCCACCAGCAATCACCCACGGATATTCTTTTACTTGGATGCTTGTAACTCATTTGCCTGTCTGAAGCTCTTATCCAAGGACAGAATGCAATTTTAAGACCAAATGGAATACAATAAATTATGGATTAAGAATTGGTACCTTTCTGGCATTTTCCTCCAGGGCAGCGGTGACAGCAAATAACTAACTGGTAAGTCAATAAAAATAACTTCAATGTGAGCAGTATCTGTGTACTCAACTGCCCAAGTTAAAATCCAGAAGGTGTTATTCTTATATAGTTCTTCTATCTACTTTTCTTAGACCCATCTAATAAATAACCAAAAGGACCCCAATCCTCTCTGATGAGATTATGACATATAATAGACAAAAGGAAAAAACAGCTGCAATGATTAATCTTGCACAGTTGTATGCAACATTTCTTACAAGGATCTCAAAATGTTTTACTGATATGATTTCTACTTTTGCAGCATAAAATAAAAAGAATAGAAATTCACTCGTGTCACTCTAGTTGTCCCTAACCATGACAGTGATACTAAGTAATGTGGCAGTAATCACACTAAGTTCTCAGAAGCTTCTCTAATAGGTAACTGTGTGACAGAAACAAGGTCTGCCTCCCGACACAAGTACAAAGCCATGTACAATAGCGCCTAAAACAGCATGGATGAGTTCGCTATGTGCTCAATGAGTGCTAGTGACCCAGAAAAGCAAAAACCTAAACTTCACCAAAGACAGAAGCTGTTCCACACTTTAAATTCAAACACAGTATACTGGCAATCAAAGCAGGGATCCGCCACACTCTGCCCGGCAATATTTAAAACCATAGCAGTCTGCATTGTACAAAGACTTGAACACTTCTGAAGCTACTTTTTAGAACGTCATGGTAATAGAATAATGGAGTTTCACGATACAAGTGAAAAAATGATGTGGGTTTCCTTCTTTTTACTCTCTTAAATTTATGTATTATCGTTCCTTTAAGGAAACTGTGTGCCATCAGAACATCCTTATTGAAAAATGTGTTGTAGGAGCATCCCTGAAGTCAATTAGAGTCAAACAAGTGCAAAGGAGGAGGACAGGAACCTACATGCCTTGTAAACAAAAGCACGTTCTTCCACACTGACTCAGCACCACTCTTGGGCTTAAGCATTGTCTGTGAGTGTGTATGTGTCAGCAACAGATATAAACAGTGGAGAAAGAAAAGAAGAAGAAAAAAGAAAGTGTCCCAGGAACCTATTTCTATCATGCAACTCCTTTGCTCACAAACCAACAGTGGTGTCTTACTACCTGCTGAATGAAGTCCACACCTAATTTCCAAAGACTTCTACAAACTAACCCCCAAGGCTAAGCTAGTGTGAGTCCTCCAAATGAAGTCCCCCAGCAATGCCCCCCACGCTCCACTCAGTCACTGTTCTCTCCCTGAAATAACAACAAAGATTTAGCCACCACTTTATGGAGCACCTTTCACTTTTTACTGTGGTCTCTGCCTCTATCTGTTATTCAATCTTAGTAGGCTTCCTAACCTAGTTCTATGCTGTATCTGTCCTCCCGGGTACACAGGTACGTCTGTCCCAAGTTGATTTCTCCGAACTCCTTTAGATTCAACCACCCAAATGAGTCTTTTTATTTCACTTCCGAAATACGGTTGCATGTGAGAACAGCTTACACCCTAAACAAACTGTGTTATATTTCAGTATTCCTGCGTAGCTTGTCTCTGAACTATTCAATCCAATTGTTGATTCAAAGAAATGTCTATTGAATAAGGACAAATAGTGGGTGACAGAGAGAGAAGCAGACACACGAAGAGAGAAAAACTCACCCAGAAAGAGAGAGGGAAAAAAAGCAGAGACAGAAAGTACTTTAAGAGAAATGCTTTTATAAAGATATGAAAGAGCTGTAAGTCCCAACTGCGTTGACTACAGACTACATCACAAATCGCCTATGCCTGCACTAGACCACTGCCCAACCCAGTATATCAAACAGAGAGCTTTATGATGACTCATCATAACATAAAGACATTCTGAATGTTCCCCTCCTTGGGCCTCCTGCCTAGCCCATTGTTAGCTTCTAAAAAATGATGCACACATTATCTTGTCTGAAACCTCATACAAAAGCTCAGACATCCTTTGAAAAACTAAAGGCAGATACCTACATACATAGGTTATAAAACAATCATCAAAACTAAAAGAGAAATCTCCTGGGCCAAAAACTCCCCTCTATGATCTGCCATAAATTTCCTAATTCTAAAATATTATCAGATTATATGGAATACATAAGCTGTTGTTTTTTTTTTTTTTAAGTTTATTTATTTATTTTTAAGAGACAGAGAGTGTGAGTGCACATAAGCCGGGGACAGGCAGAGAGGGAGACAGAATTCCAAGCAGGCTCTGCACTGACATCACAGAGACCAATGCAGGGCTTGAACTCAAGAACTGAGATCATGACCTGAGTTGAAATCAAGAGTCAAGACGCTTAGCCAACTAAGCCACCCAACTGCCCCTATAAGCCTGTTTATATATTTTTTAAAAAGTGGATCATAAGCTGTTAACAAAATACCAATGTTATGCAGATAACAAAAGGACAGTACTTTTAGCTCCAAGAGATTCTTACTGAGTTTTGGTTGAAACCCCTACCTGACATAAGAGTAGCCTCTATAATAGGTTCCTGGAGTCAAGGTAATTTCATCATCTGAAGCCACTTTTGTTGGGCACTTACTTTCCCCAAAGGTGAGGCTTCCTAGTCTGGAAGGCTAACATGACAGAGAAGGTTACTGAATGTTACATGAGACCACACGATCTTCTAGCTGTCTTTAAAAATGTGAAAGGATGTAGGGGCGCCTGGGTGGCGCAGTCGGTTAAGCGTCCGACTTCAGCCAGGTCACGATCTCGAGGTCCGTGAGTTTGAGCCCCGCGTCGGGCTCTGGGCTGATGGCTCAGAGCCTGGAGCCTGTTTCCGATTCTGTGTCTCCCTCTCTCCCTGCCCCTCCCCCGCTCATGCTCTGTCTCTCTCTGTCCCAAAAATAAATAAACATTGAAAAAAAAAAATTTTTTAAAAAAATGTGAAAGGATGCAAGAAGAGGTCTGGTTTTTTAGATCTACAACAGTTATCTCCTGAATCTTGGTCTCGTGCTTCCTCTAATATTAAAAATTAATCACAATCTGCAAATTCTTGCTCTGTTACCCTTGCTTCCTCTGCAGAAGGGATTAAGGATTAACTTCAATCTTGGTCTTAAAAGTGCAGAGAAATAAAGTAGCAACATCTACAATAGTCCGAGGTCAGGACTAACCTGTTTTCCTTGCACACAGTCACTTTGTCTCCCCCAGGTATCAGCTTCTTCTGTTCAATCACTCCATAGCTTTCTCGACAAATCTATATTTAAGGAGGGAAAAAAAGAGATGTGTCAATTGTGTTCACCACTTATCTTTCTAGAATCCAAATGACTGCGAGAAGCTTTAGGAACAAATGTTGCTTAATCACTACTTATAATACAGAAAATTCTTGGGAAAAGAGAAAGAACCTGATTCAGAAAACATTGGCACCTTAAAAGATATCCTGTGTTTTAAGACATGCAGTGGCCAATAAATGCAATCAAAGAGAAAATGATATCAATTCTAGAAATCTATGTATCAAGAGTAAAGAGGATTAATGTTTCAGTAACTTTACACAGATGAATCATTCACTCATGTATTAAACATATTTACTCAACTCCTTTAACACTTAAGACACTATACCTAAAATAAAATTTGTTCAGAGGAGACCCTGAATTTATTCTTTGATTTGGAGAAAAACTAAATGTTAATTATGACTTGTGAGCACAATGAAAGAGAATGCCACAATCAGAAGTAAACTGTGGAAATCCTTACTGTGAAATTGAGGCAGAAAGTCTCCTCAATATCTTCCCCAGGGTAATCTAAAAGTTCTTGAAGACTCCTAATCATAGAATAATGGAGAAATGAAAAGAGGCAAGTTAGATGCTGCAACAGGGTTTCTACCTCAGTCATATATCCAGATTGTTTGCAAGGAAAACCAAAAGAAGATTCTAGGACAAACATCAATCCAGACTGACAGAAAATTGTGTTACTTATACCTGAAAAAAAAAATATGGCAGTAGACCTGTAAGACATTAGTTGTTCTCTTTTCCCACTGACAAGTCTTACTGGATTTGTGAAGAAACGATGATGGATTTAGATCTGACATACCTGTGTTCATTTAACCCTGGTATTGCTTGGAAGTCCATATGAGAACATGGTACTGCAGTGGCCCTACAGAATGTCTTCATCCACATGTATTAGAATAACCTTCCATCATAAAAAAGCCACAAAGTCACCTCATCTACGTAGGAATCGTAATGGCTTACTTGTTAATGCAAGGGGCTCTGTACGGTAAAGACACTCTAGTGTCTGTCATACTAAAGAACACAAACATGTACCCTGAAAACAAGAATATGTTTATGCCAGTAACGTTCACATCCTAGCTTTCAAGAGAATACATCCTTGTAACCAGACCTCATTCACACTTTCTTCTTTAGTGAGCTCCAAGTCTGACAATTCCATCAAGAGTGGCCCAGGAAGAAAATTCCTAGTGTGGAGTTTAAATCCACTCCCAGTTAACCACCCAAAATCATTACTTGAAATCTATCCTTAGCCAGGCTGGCAAAGTATATAGCACACACTTCAACTACTCTCTAGCCTTTTTCTTCAGTTACCCCCTGCCAGGGTCTCCTCTACTATTTTTTTCAAACTCCTTCTAAAGTTTTCTCTTCCTCTCTGTGCACCCATCCCTCCTATCCTTTATGGTTTCTCAGTGGTAGTGTCCAACACAGGTGGTGTGGCATTCTCATTTCCAGAGGGTACCTTAGAAATCACACTTCCTCTGTCTCCATCTTAAAATCAGTACTCTTTTCTAGAAAAGGGGATGTTCCTTCCTATTGAAGCCAAAAGGATTATACTGTTTACAAAAATCCAAAGAAACAAGTTTTTTAAAATATATGTGATCTTATGCTAACTAAAATCAAGGCAGAAACACTCAGAAGAAAAGGGGTTTTAAAAGCCAGAAAGAGAACAACAAAAAAACATGGTTCCAAAGGGTGCCTGAGTGGCTCAGATGGTTAAGAGTCCGGCTTTGGCTCAGGTCATGATCTCGCAATCTATGAGTTCAAGCCCCGCATCGGGCTCTATGCTGACAGCTCAGAGCCTGGAGCCTGCTTTGGATTCTGTGTCTCCCTCTCTCTCTGCTTCTGCCCCATTCATGCTCTGTCTCTCTCTCTCTCTCTCTCTCAAAAATAAATAAACATTAAAATGGGTATGTATATATATGGCATATATATACATATATATGGCTCCACTACTCTGGAAAACAGTCTGGCAGTTCCTCAAAAGACTAAACAGAGCTTCTATATGGCCCCAGTAATTCGACTCCCAGGTATACACCCAAGCGGAATGAAAACTTACATCCACACAAAAACTTGTACAAGAATGTCCACAGTAGCATCATCCGTGATAGTCAAAAAGTGGAAACAATACAAATTTCCATCAACTATTAACTAATGAACGGATAAACAAAATGTGATATATATCCATGCAATGGAATATTATTTGCCAATAAAAGGCAATGAAGTACAGGCACATGTTATAACATGGATCACCTTGAAAACATGCTGGGTTTGAAAGAAGCCAGACACAAAGGACCATAGATTATATGATTCCATTTATATGAAATACTCAGAACAGGCAAGTCTACACAGACAGAAAGTTAGGTTAGTTCTTGTCTAGGGCTTGGGGATGAGAAGACGGGATGACAACTAAGGAGCACCAAGTTTCTCTTTCAGGTAATGAAAATATTCTACAACTGCAGTGATAGCTATACAATCTGAATATACTACAAGTCACTGAATTTATACTTTAAATAAGTACCATGGTATTTGAATTATATCTCAATTAAAAAACTTTTTTAATGCTCCCTTTTCAATACTTTCTCCCTCTGTATTTCTGGACCATGACGAGTCTCTAAGTCTTTATTTTTTGTTCAGGGTAAGGAAGGTTGGGATTATTTGGTACCCCTGAGCAACTATGACCTCCATTTTCCTTTTTTCCCCTCTGCCCTTGGGGTGCCACCAGCAATGCTTCAAGCAAGGAGTGGTGCATCTGCGTCTTAAGAGTCTAGCCCTATGTCTTGATAAGCTCAAGCTTGTCCGTGAGGTATTTTCAACCTTTAATCCTTGTGCCACAGGTAGCCAGAGCAATTCCCCACACCAATCTGCCTATCTTTTAGTTCTGTACCTTCCTTCAGTGGGTGACAGCTCCTTTAGATCTTCCAAGCCAGGCTTTACATTCAGTAACTTCTTGTAGAGAGCCAATGGGAAGTGGAGATCAACCACTGTGGAGTTGTAGATAGCTAGTCCACAGGTTATGCCGATCAAGTGAAACCAGTTGTGCTCTACAAAACACTTTTCAATATGCATACAAATGTGTTAAAAAGAAAGGCAGTGCTTGCAGCCCTCCAAACACTCTGCCATTTACCTCAAAATACTTTCGGTATAAAAGAATAAAGACCCCATTAATATTTAGTTACCTTCTGAAGCAGAGAAACACCCTGACAAAAGTTCAATTATCCCACCAAAAAATTCAATGCAAACAACGTTAAGCATTTACAGCTCCATCTAGAGACAGAGACAATAGCATATAATCTTCTGAAGCAATGCTATCCAATAAGACTTCGTGCAATGATGGAAACATTCTATTCCGTGCTATACAATACTGTAGCCACAAGCTACACCCACTGAACACTTGAAATGTGGCCAGCACAACTTTGAAAATAAATCTTAAATATTATTTAATTTTTTTTTAATGTTTGTTTATTTTTGAGAGAGAGACAGAGCACAAGCAGGGGAGGGGCAGAGAGAGAGGGAGACACAGAATCCGAAGCAGGCTCCAGGCTCTGGGCTGTCAGCACAGAGCCCGACACAGGGCTCGAACTCATAGACTGTTGAGATCATGACCTAAGCCGAAGTTGGATGCTTAACCAACTGAGCCACCCAGGCTCCCCATTACATATTATTTAATTTTAATAAAATACGATTTAAATTTCAGTGGCCACGTGTGGGTAATAGTTACCTTTTTATTTTTTTTATTTTTTTTTAAATTTTTTTCTCATTTATTTATTTTTGGGACAGAGAGAGACAGAGCATGAACGGGGGAGGGGCAGAGAGAGAGGGAGACACAGAATCGGCAACAGGCTCCAGGCTCTGAGCCATCAGCCCAGAGCCCGACGCGGGGCTCGAACTCACGGAACGCGAGATCGTGACCTGGCTGAAGTCAGACGCTTAACCGACTGCGCCACCCAGGCGCCCCAATAGTTACCTTTTTAGAACAGTGCAGATCTAGGGAGAAAACTCCAACAGGAAAAAAGAACTAGGGATGCCTGGGTGGCTCAATCAGTTAGCATCCAACTCTTGGTTTGGACTCAGGTCATGTACTCACAGTTCGTGGGTTCGAGTTCCGCATCAGGCTCTACACTGACAGCACAGAACCTAGTTGGGATTCTCTCTCTGCCCCTCCCCCACTTGTTCTCTCTGTCTCTCTCAAAATAAAAAAAAAAAAGAAAGAAAAGAAAACAAGAACTAAATTATAGTCTGGTTAAAAACGGATGCCATTGAAAGTTTAGCTCTTCTACTGAATTTCCAAAAATTCAGTGTGTGCATGTATCTGTAGAAGTACTCACACACATACATACCACTGTTATTATTAAGCTAAGACATATTTGACTACCACTTTCCACATGTCATAAAACCCATTTCTTTACCACACTGTGTTCTTTTTACCCTTCAAAGAGTAACAAAACCTGGGAATCTTAACTACTAGAAAGGGAAATGGGGCTGATGAGTGACAAAACATGAGATCTTGGCAACAAGTGAAATATGAAGACTAGATACGCTATTGGATTGTTTAAATTATCTTTGTTATGCTCCCCTTGGCAAAGTCAGAAGTCAGGAGATCGGTCTGACCACAAAAAGAAAAGTTTAATTCTATCCACCTGTTTAACTGCAATATCACTAACTTACAGTATCTGAAAACCACAAGAGATTTGAATCCTGATAGTAGGTAAACATTCCGTAGATAGGATTCAAAAGTTCTTTTAACAGTAAAAGAAAGAACTCCTTTGTGACACCGCCAGCATCCACTGCTTCTTCGCCATCAAAGATTACCTTAAAATAATGAAAGCAGAATTAATACTTCAGGGAACTCTTTGATGTTTTATCTTTTTTTTTTTAAAGCAAACTCCTTCCAAAGTCAGGACAAAGGAAGGGATATATAACAGACAATACATTGACACAATGAACACTGCAAGGTGTATCTACTTATTAGTAACAAGGCACTTACACACAAAATTTTTCCTAGGTACTCCAAGGGATACAAAGGAAGTCAGAAGTTTACCATATGTCCATGGAAAGTTTACCATCTATTTGGGGCAGTGAGGCAAATATAAAATAATCAATTGAGAACACATTTTATTTTCAAAGAGTCAAATATACTGAAAGGTAAATGTTCTGGCACATAGAGAAAAGCAATGATTAATTTGGATAAAGGAACACTTTCTGGAAAAAATCCTTCTCAGTGGGGCTCCTGCAGTAACTGATGCTTATGGAAGTGAGGAGGGCATTCTAAGGAAGCACAGACCTGGGTTCTGTGAGAGGCTATAAACAGATCTACATGGGGCATCCTGGACCCACAATGACCATCACAGTAACAACTGCAGCAAACCAACAAATGAGATTCATTGAGAGTTTGTTACATGCCAGCACTTAAACTCTATTAACCTAATCCTCAGAACAGTCTGATGCATAGCCATTACTATTATCATCTCCATTGTACAGGCAAGGGCTCAGAAACAGAGCTAAAAATAGCATTTGAGAAAGTGTACCCTTGTGGGTGAGTTCAAGGTTGCCAAGAGCAGGACAAAAGAAAAGGTAGAGACAGACACTAGGACCCCGATTCTATGGATGCCAGCAGAAGATTTAACTCAGACATGCTACAAAGCAACAAGTGTCTCATCTGAATTACTAATTGAAAACAGGGGCAAAGGGACAACCCCCCCCCCACCCCGCCTTTGCAATATCAAAAATCTAACCCATAAGTTCCAGGAAGAATTCCCAGGCAGACTGATGTTACTCATGGTATGTTCTGAAAGGGTGACAATAGCATGAAGACCATCAGTCTCTTGCCTACTGCCTTTTGGAAATTGGAAATAGGAATGGCAATGGAGATCTGGAAATCATCTGAAGGGAAAGATAAATGATTTAAAACAACTTCAAATAATTCATTAAATACTAATCAAACACCTACTATGTAACCAAGAATTGTGTTAAGCCCTGGGAATATAATAAGTGGTAACAAACATGCATAGTCCATGAGGAAAAAAAAACAGTAATTCAATAACTTCAGGGTACTAAGAGCACTCATGATAGGTCAACAGCTTCCCAGACAATTTCACTCCTTTTTATTCTACCTTTTTCCTTCTTTCTCTCCAATCTTTGACAACCAAAGCTAGATGCTGACTTGACAGTTTTACCTAGTTGAAGCTTTAGTTTTGCTAGTTTGCTTGTTTCTGGTAGAGTTGGAGCAGGGTCACTGAAGAGAACGGACAAAGAAAGCCCTATAATCCCTCAAGTAATCCTCTGGCATCCTTATCTGATGTTATGTTGAGATATTCTGTTTGATTTGACAAAAGGAGGTGATTGAATGATTGCAAAATGAATGAAAGACCTTAAGAATGGCTGTACTCCGTAATTTTAATGATAAGACCTCTGCTGTTTCATCACCCCTGTTTAAAGAAAACCTTGGAAGTCATTTAGAGGAATAGAATGAAGGGCTCACTTTGAGAGGCTTTTTCAAATCAATGTCGGAATGAATGCTCAGCTCTCTTAGGGCATCTCCAACAAGATTGTTCCTGCGAACGTGAAGGACCAGGAAGGGGCTTCTGGCCAGCAGAGGCTCCAAGGTGAGAAGCATGAAGACATTCTGCAGGTTGGCTCCGTTGACTGCCACCTGGAACATCACATGGAAGAACACAATTACTCAGTGTCCTTGTAAGTGCAGACCGCAGCCGGCTGTGCCTTTGGACCTGGGGTGGTGGGGAGCAGGCTGATTGCATCTCCGTTTTGTTATTTCTGATTTTCCAAGTTGCTCATGTTTACGAAACACACAAATCTTTCTAATCTGAACCAAAAGAAATTAAATGAAACAGCTGAAGCATATGACCCATAACCAGTTCCACAAAAATGACTGAGACCAGCTAATTAAGACTGAAATAATCATCAGAGTACAAGAAACATAATGGAGAGTTGGTAAAAACCATGACTCTCAAAATAGCAGGAAAAGAAACCTAAGAACCACTTGTTAAATGGTTTTTATTCTTTGAAACTGTCCACTTTCTCTGGAAAACCTTTACATTGACAATAACATGGATAAGTTACTGTGAAAACAGATACTTATATACAGATACACACAGAAAGCAAAAGAAAGACATATGGAGAGAGAGGGATGAACGGAGTAATAGATCTACCAATAGTAGGAAGGTAGATCTGAATTGCTAATTCACAAAATGTCTTTGTAGACTTCTGAAAATCAATTCTATTTTATAATAAAAATGTGTATTTAAAATAAATTAAATCTCTGTAACTTAAGTTTTTATTCAATAAAGAATTACCAAGCTCCATTTAATTATCACTCTGTCTCTACCAAGGGCAGCAAACGACGGCCTGCAGACCAAATCCAGCTTGCTGCCTGTTTTTGTACAGCTCTTGAAATAACAATTTTTTCTCATTTTTAAATGACTGGAAAAAAATGAAAAAAAAAAAAAAAGAATATTTCACATGTGAAAATTATATAAAATTCAAATTTCAGTATACAGAACATTTTATAGGCATAATGTCATGCTCATTCATTTACTTACTGTCCGTCACACTTTCTGTGCTACCACACAGATAGTTGAATAGTTGAGACAGACTGTATGGCCCACAAAGACTAAAATATTTCCTATGTGGCCCTTTATGAGAAGGCTTGTCAACCCCTGATCCAGGTAAACATGCATTCATGTATATGTGTTACATCCAACATAAAATTGCTGAAAAAATTTAAATAGTTCTAAAAAGTTATAATGGCCCCTCATCTAAATACACTCTCTCCTGTTAAGTTAAAGTTACAATTGAATGCTTGGGATAAACAAAACACAGTAAGAAGAGGAAATAATTTTTTAAATATGATACCTGCATCTGTAGTTCAGCATCAGTCTGTAACATTTTGGTCTTGGCTTGGGCATCAAAGATGAAAGGGTAGGAACAAAGTGTTACAGTATCCTAGAATAAAACATATTATTGGCAATATTACAGTGCTCCACAGAGAACAGTGCTGGATAAATATATAAGTAAATGAAAAAGGATCATTTACCTGTATTATAGATGGTCTAGCCTTCTGTATAAAGAAAAATAAAAAGTCTGTTACTTAGATTGCAAAACCTGAATTTTCTACTCCCTGCAAGTGTAAAATACAAACAACAAATCATATAACCTATCTATTTGGCCATGGAGAGAACTAACACCATTTGAATGGCTGACTCGATTTTTGATAGAACATACCAGATGTTTTGATGGGTATAAACTGAGAAAAAAATACAAAAACAATTATAAAAAATTTTAAAGACCTTTAAAGACCATTCACTGACTCCACAATTCACAGCATTAAAAGAATTCTCTTTTATAAGAAATCTAATTCTAAAACAGGAGCTTTACAACCTTGATTTCAGAGATTAATTTTGTTGGGTAAAGTGGATGTTGCAGATTGCATTTTGTCAGCATGTTACATCTCCTTCTTACGTACACACACACACACACAGAGTTGCTTCTCTTAGAAGAAAACAAATATTTAGAAAGCTGTCCCTAACACAACATGTGGACTAGTGGTTGTTCTACAAAAGATATTTCATCAATATGTGAATAAATCTAAATAAAATTTTGAGCAAGGGAATAATAATAAATTTTTTTAAAACCACAAATGAAGCCTATCTACAAGGTCTGTCACCATTTCGTTTACCAAGGGGAAAAAAAGGAAATCTTTTTCCTGAAGGTTGTCAGGTTATATAACAAACATTATTTATTGATTTAATAGAAACAAAAACATCAACAATATATATCCTGTTGATCTGTAGCAGTATTTCTAGAACAGAAAACTGCAGTCTTATTCTCAGAGATCTGAGAGTGCTCCATTAATTTTTAAAAATTCTGTGGGTTCTTTAAAATGATATCCTTAAACAAAATTAATGAAGATGCATTCTCAACAACTTCCTTATAATAACTTTCATTTATTTTAAAGATCGCACTGGTATCATATACTTAATTGTCCAAGGGGAATGAAAAAGAAGAAAAGCAGTCTTCCTTTGTAAGTGATGCATTTGTGCCCAGGAAAAGGCCAGAACAGTCCTGGCCCGCTGCATGAAGGAAGGTTTAATAGCAGCTGAAAAGAGAATAGAGCTGAGTCATCTCAGGGCCGACAGGCCTGGGAACTCAAGCACCCAGGCCTGACAGTATGCAGTTCCTCTCCACAATGCAACTGGGGTTTGGTTTCAGTAAGACGTTTTTGCTGTTCCATTTAATCAGGAGGCTCATCTGCATTTTGATTTTACAGGTTTTTATTGAATTTGTAAGATATGGTTTGGTTCTATACCTGTTTAAAGGCTATTGAATAAGAAGTATATAACTAGCTCCTTTTGTGTTTGTTTGTATTTCAATGAAATAATTTAACAGCAATTTTAATTAAAATCCATCCTGTTAATTCTTTAGAACTAGGTTCCTTTAGGAATCTTGGAACATTTCCCTAGACTGAGAAACCCGAACTGGAGAGATGATTCCAGTCCAGTGAGACAAGGTATGGAATCACACATATATAATCCAGGCTAATTTCATTCTCATCCCTACATATCTAATTACTTTGTATTTAGGAATTGAAATCACTAAAATTTTAAAAAGCCCATATACCATCAAACAGCACTCCACAAAATGATCTTCTAGTCTAGGTACCTGAAAAAAGTATGAGCAGCCTAAGGAAGCAGGTTTATTTTAAAACTGGTGGCAATATTCAGAATTTTCTAATCTTCCTCTCAGAAGAGATTATTTAAGCATTATTTGCTTATTCTCAAGGATAAGAAAGATCTTTAACATGTGTTGGCCTATAAAAGCAAGATAAAGTTGTGAACACTTCAACTGTAAAAAGGACTGGGAGAGAAGTGACCACAGTGACTATAAAAACAGTTGCTGGCATTATGGCATCCTAGCTGTAAATACTTCAATACTGGTGTTTCTGTTAGGACAGCACAGTTATTTCAGACATCAATCAGGAGCTCTGTCTGCAGGTCCTGGCTCCACATCTCTGACTACCCTGCTGCCCCTCCCTGCAAGCCCTCCCAGGCACCTCTAGATCCACCTCTGCAGGCCTGGTCCCTCCCATCACCCTTTGCCTGACCCCTTCACCCCTGGAAGAGCCCAGTTTGGGAAGTAGGCCCATGTCTCTTCTGCAGAAGGAGAGCAGTTATAATGAGAGCAAGGTCACCATCCTCTCTGGTAGGTGGGCTGGCTGGAAAGAAACCCAGAACTGCCTCAGTTAGGAACCAGAGCCAAGGCCAGAGTTAACGGTCCATAAGACCCTCCTCCTTCCAGGGGAGGACCACAGTGCCAGGTCTAAAGAAGGCAAAGGAAGAAAGGGTATTTGGTCAAAAGAAGGAGCCGACCCGTATGAAGGTCTACTTATACATCCTTGAAATCTGCTGAGAGTAGATCTTAAGCATTCTCACCACACACACACACAAAAGCAAACAAAATGAGTTAGGTATGTGATCGATACGTTAAGTAACTTGATCTTGGCAATCATTTCATAATGCATATCAAAAATAATCACATTGTACACTTTAAAAACATATAATTTTATTTGTCAAGTATTCATCAATAAAGGTGAGGGAAAATCCACTTATTATTCATTACCATCAATTAAAAGTAACTTAAGGGGCACTGGGTGGTTCAGTCAGTTGAGTATCTGACTTTGGTTCAGGTCATGATCTTGTGGTTCATGAGTTCGAGCCCCACATGGGCTCACTGCTGTCAGTGTGGAGCCCACTTCAGATCCTCTGTCTCCCCTTCTCTCTCTCTGCCCCTGCCCCACTCGTGCTCGCTCTCTTTCAAAAATAAATAAAATATTTTAAAAATAATAAGGGGCACCTGGATGGCGCAGTCAGTTGGGTGACCGACTTTGGCTCAGGTCATGATCTCACAGCTCATGAGTTTGAGCCCCGTGTTGGGCTCTGTGCTGATGGCTGAGCCTGGAGCCTGCCTTGGATTCTATGTCTCCCTTTCTCTGTCCCTCCCCTGCTCACACATTGTCTGTCTGTCTCTCTCTCTCAAAAATAAATAAACATTAAAAAGTAATAATAATAATAAAACATGGGTGCCTGGTTGGCTCAGTCTTTAAGCATCCGACTTCAGGTCATGATCTCACAGTCCAGGTTCAAGCCCCACACTGGGCTCTTTGCTGACAGAGCCTGGAGCCTGCTTCAGATTCTGTGTCTCCCTCTCTCTCTGCCTCTCCTCCGGTCACAGTCTCTCGCTCTCACTCTCAAAAATAAACATTAAAAAAATTTTAATGAAAGTAATTTAAAAAGTATATAAATTTATGTATGAAACAGGGGTGCCTGGCTAGTTCAGTCCGTAGAGCATGTGACTCTTGATCCCAGGATCATGAGTTTAAGCCCCATGTTGGGCATGGAACCTACTTAATTAAAAAAAAAAATTAATAAAATAAATTTACGTACAAAATAGCTTTGGCATTCTAGATTAAAACGCAAGACAGCAAGAAATTTAAACTTCAATTTCTAATAATACTATACCTTATACAATAAAAGAAAATTCCACAGAAATCACAAAAGGCCACACTATAATTTGACCTACTAATTTTCTATCTTTCTGTAATAACTACCTGCAATACTAAAGAAGAGATGAGCATCTGGTATTCAAGACCTATATGTGCTTATCATATGTTAAGAGAAAAAACGTAAAAAAGCTGTAGGGGCGTCTGGGTGGCTCAGTTGGTTAAGCATCCAACTCTGGATCTCAGCTCAGGTCATGATCTCACGGTTTATGAGATTGACCCCACATCGGACTCTGCACTGACAGCAGGGACCTTCTTGGGATTCTGTCTCTCCCTCTTTCTACCCCTCCCCCACTTGTTCTCTCTCTCTCTCTCACTCAAAATAAATAAATAAACTTTAAAAAAGTTGTAGGGGCGCCTGGGTGGCTCAGTTGGTTAAGCGTCCGACTTCAGCTCAGGTCATGATATCACAGTTCATGAGTTTAGGCCCTGCATTGGGCTCTGTGCTGACAGCGCAAAGCCTGGAGCCTACTCCGGATTCTGTGTGTGTGTGTCTCTCTCTCTGCCCCTCCCCTGCTCATATGCTCTTTCTCAAAGATAAACATTAAAAAAAAATTAAAACAAAAAAAATTTGTAAAAGTTGCCCACTTAAGTACCTCCATTCACAGACTTCAATCATGATAATCCAGATTTCTAACACCAGCAACTTCTTTTTCAGCGTCAAAAAGAATTAGGGTTCATTAGAAGTATTTTATTCAGCATCCAGTCACAGAAAGGGCAGATTCAAAGTCAGAAGAATTGGCTTTTATGAAACTAACTAAATTGGTGGGAAAATTGTTGAACTTCTGTGGGCCTCCATTTCCTCACCTACAAACAAAACAGCCTAAATAATTCATAAAGCTTATTTCAGCTCTTAACATTTTATTTTGCCATGACTAGCTACTTGCAAGTTGATAAAACAGAAAAGCTTCTTTTTACAATTTCTAAATTAGCATGTGAAAGCAAGAGTTCATTGCTAGCCTGCACGTTATATTTCCCATGTAAACCCATTTAGAAGATTCTAACCCATTTTTATTGAAAAGTATTTTGTTTTTTCAAGGTCAAGGTTATAATAAAAGCTTATTAAAAACACATTACTGTGTCTAGCACTGATCATCTATTATTTGACAAAGCAAATAATCTTTCTTAGTTAAATAAACCTTATAGTCCTTGTTATTAGAAACCACTACTGCACTACTGACCTCCAAAAACTCTACAGGGAAAATACTGCCTCAATGTAGTGATGTATCTGTTAAACTGGCCAGGATTCACACCAAATGTATCTGCTACACATGACTTCACTAAATATGGTGGCCAAATTATCATTCTGTTTTCTGACCTAACTCAAATGTATACATACTCCACAGATGGGAGGTCCTAAAAAGCCTTGTATAGGTCCCAAGACAGTCTGCAATCAAACTGAGCAGCTCTTGCAGAGCCACGGTGACAGGCAGGAATCTTCAGTCCCTTGGATGGCTCATCTAACATATGCTGAGAGCTAGGTCGGGGATATGTGACATCTTCACACCCATAATCCCAAATCAGAGGTGGCCTACCGGGTTCAGGCACTGACGTAAGACAACTGAAGTAAGCTAGCTACTGGAAGATGGTAATTAGCAAATGATCCTTTCCTCAATGTCAAAATCCAGTGACAGTGTGGACTGTGGCACATATAAGCCTCATCTAAAGAGCTACTATTGAACTCTAGCCAACTGGTACCATCTGGGAGGACAGGTCATGTTGCCAGATCTTCTAAGTTCCAAGAAAAACTAGAAATTCATTTTACGTATCTTGACTTTTTTATGGTAAGAGACACGTAACATAAAGTTTGCCATCTTTATCACTTTTAAGTGTACAACTCAGTAGTGTTAACTATATTCACATTATTATGCAGATCTCCAGAACTTTTTCATCTTGCAAAACTGAAGCTCTCTACCTATTAAACAACTCTCCATTTTCCTTCCCCCAGGTCCCAGTAACCACCAGGCTACTTTCTGCTTCTACAACTGTGACTACTTTAGATACCTTGATTTTAAAATGTTGGCAACTAATTAAAGTTTATACCATTCTGGCTGATCACCCATTTATGACTCCTTATTGGCCATTTATGATGTCTCAAACACTTCAAAAGTTTCAAGAATGCAAAGCCAGCCAAAACACTGTGACATTAACACCAAAGTCAAGGACAAATTGTACAGCTCAGATTGGGCTTTTCTTGTCCTTATTTGTACTCTGAGAAAAGACTAAAGCTTTAAGAATATGCTTTAGATGAATTCTTACCATGCCTGCTTGATGCAAGAACCACATGAGGTAGTCTTCCTGAATGTCCACAAGATTGGAAATCTCAGGAATGTAAAATGTATCATATTCAACATGCTTCACTTTGAGATTTACCTGATGAAGAACCAAGTGAGGACAATTAAAACCCAAACAATTGGAAAATGGCTTTCCACAAACTCAGTAGGACATTTGAGCCTACCATCTATTCACCCCTCTCCCCACAGGCTCCTCTCTATACTCACCTTATACAACTTCTCCAAGAGCTTGAGAGCTGCTGTAATATAATTGTTAAACAGTACGGGAATTAAGAATGTCTTTCTTCCTCTCAGTAGGTACACGACTGCACCTTTATAGAGGTTTACCAGCTTCATGAAATATTTTGGGCATACCTGAGACCACCAGTTATCTTTAGAAAGAAAGAAAAGACATGTTTCAGCATGTATTTTTGATCAATTATTTATGTCTTCTGCCTACTAGCTAAAAACTGCTCCGGCTAAAAAATAAACATTAGTCTAAAATACAGTTTCCCAAAACTGACTTTAAAAAGAATACATTAAAGCATTTCTGGAGAGCACAAGAACCCCCTGGAGCTTTTTTTGTAAAGCTTGATCTGATTTTTTTTCTCAAAGACTCATTCGGAAGGCCAAGCTAAACATTCAGTTCCAAAGATCCATGTGGACAAGATGTTAAGACACATGTTGCAGGTAGGAGCATTCAGATATCATCATCTTTGCTGCCCTCAACTCTGCCTCCACCTACATCCTGTACCAGGGATGCATAGGACGACACACCCCAGAAGCAGCAGCAGTATGGAAGCCATGCCTTCCCATCAAGAGGCTTCATTAGTTGTAAAACTACTGTTTCTGTTTCTCCCCAAACTGTGCTTTCTCATAACCAGACAAGAAGGCTAGACCATTGGTTTCTACATTGTCAGAAATAAATTCAGCCATACTGAAATACTTAAAGGATGAGATGACATGATGTCTATGATTTTTAAAAAATATTTCAGCAAAAGTAAAAAGGTGGTGGTAAGGGGAACATAGAAAACAAAAAGGGCCAAATATTGATAATCGTGAATTTGTGTGAGTAGGTACCTACAGAGTTTTCCACATTCTGAGATATTCTTTTAAATTTAAATTTCTTTCATTAGAAGTTAAAAACAAGTGTAAAACTAAACAACTCTGATCTCTTTGTACTGTCCTACCTGAAAAAATAAAAATAAAAATTAAAAAAAACCCTAAACATCAGGTAAAATTCCTTCAGAGATTGCCATCTCTCTACTTCATAGCCTATTAGAACACCTGAAAAGATAGGCCACGAAGGGCTTTGATCTTAAAAAAACAAAACTAAGGACTAACATATTACTAGTGCTTCCATTATTCTTTGTTTTTATATCTTCTGCAAAGGTAGAAGCAGTATGGAAAAGCCAGTATTCCATCCTCAGGAACACAGGTCTCTTTACTTATGGGGAGACACACTCAAGTAACATCCTAGTCCATTTGGAACACAGAAGTTACTGAGTTGCAATGAACACCTAAAAAATTTACCAGGAAAAAAAAAAAAAGGGAAAAACCCAGGTGACAGACTTTCTGCACTTGATTAATAAAAACATCTCAGGCGCTACTTCCATGAGACACTCTCCAATTCACTGAGGAACGGAAGGTTCTTATCTCAGCAAAGTGTCCGTAGCCTGCAAAAATCAGTGTGGACTCAACTGTCCTAAAAAAGAAAAACAGAACAAACATTTGGTAAGTCTCCACTAGGTCATTTCTTCCTCTCCTCTTTTGGAGACCTGTGCATCACACCAAACTATTCATTTCACTCCCACCCCCTAAATTAGGTATAGGAGAAAGAGCAACAGACAGACACTAATTCTTGAGGCACTATTAACTACTAGCAAATGTAGGAGGTGAAAAAATAGTTTAAAGTTAATCTAACTTCGTGAATATTTAAAAATCAAGACGAGTCTGGCATGAATCATTTCAAATAACCTAAATGATGGTTCGATTTGCTCATACTGCAAATATGGCCAGTTAGAAGACAACAGCAAAGAAAGAAAGGTTTGAATGTTAAGGATATTAAAGGGCAACAAATAGATTCTCAGATCTCAGTCCACTGAGAGCCAGTGGTCACACCAATGAAATAAAAAATACAAAACCACTGGTATTGATTTTAGCAAATTCACCTAATACTTTGCTGGGGTTTGTATCCAACCGCAGAATGGCCATTGCCAGGGGAATAGTCAATGTTATGTAATACTTGGAATCCTGGAGCAGGGGGAACTCAGGTAGTATTAAATAGATTCTCATGGCTTCAACATCTGGTGGTGAACTTGACAACTGAGGAATCAGGCAACTTTCAAAGCTGTTTAAGATCTGTATGAGAGAAAAGAATACTGAGAAATTCAAACATTGCTGAGATCTAGTTACCTGATCTCTAAATTCATAAGCTTTTCGATAGCCTCTCAACTCCCACTCAGTCGGTATGCACAGAGAATCAACCATGAGCCAGGCACTAGTGGTGCTTAGGAGATACACCAATGGAATGAAAAGTCAAACATCTCCACCTGTGCAGACTTCTCTGGAAGGGCATTTCCTTCAAAAGATTTAAGCTAAAAAGAAAGCTCAAGGTAGGTCAAATTCCCGAAGTGAATATTGTAGAATTAAGATTTATACAAGCTTTATGCCTTCTTATCTTACACTCTTTTGTTTCTCTTTAAAGTTGAATTATTGCAATACAAAAATGCATTTTTAAGAATATACTCTGAGGGCGCCTGGGTGGCTCAGTTGGTTAAGCATCCAACTTTGGCTCAGGTCATGATCTCACAGTTCGTGGGTTCAAGTCCCTTGTCAGGCTCTGTGCTGACAGCTCAGAGCCTGGAGCCTGTTAGGATTCTAGGTCTCCCTCTCTCTCTGCCCCACCCCGGCTCATTCATGTACACACACTCTCTCTCTCAAAAATAAATAAACATTAAAAAAAATAAAAAAGAAGAATATACTCTGCAGGAGTGCCTGGGTGGCTCAAGTTGGTTGAGTGTCAGACTTTCGCTCAGGTTATGATCTTGTGGTTCATGAGTTTGAGCCCCATGATGGGCTCAATGCTGTCAGCCTATCAGCACAGAGCCCACTTCAGATCCTCTGTCCCCCTTTCTCTGCCCCTCCCCTATTTGTGCTCTCTCAAAAATAAACAAACATTTAAAAAAATTTAAAAAAGAATACATTCTGCAAATATATAGAACTTACCTGCTCTAGAATCATGGAGTGCTGGGAGCTCATTAACTTCTCAAATAACACCCTCGTTGAGTTCAGGTCAATCCCAGGGATTTTGGGACTTGTTTTAAAATGTTCATCAATTCTAAACAAAAATTTCAAATGTGTGTTAATAAAAGAAAAACAAAGCAAACACTCTGTTGGGAATTAGAAGTAGGGAGACAAAATAGTCTATCCATACCGATCAGATTTAAATTTGACCCAGCAGACAAGCTGTGTAAAAATATTATACTTTAAGGAAGCCCAACAGAATCAAGCTCTGGATGGAACCCCTTTTCCAAGATGATCTTAAAGTTTTCAAGTGTTTTTTTCCTTCAATTCAAAGTACAAGCAAGTCATCATTTCGACTTGAGATTATCGTGAAACTTATAAGCAGAGTGTTATTTCCATGATTTACTCTTGTGTGTTTGCCTTTCTCTGTAATTATGGTACACTGAACTAGATGTAGAGATGCTGTGCCTAGGTGCAAAAACATCCCCTGTGCAAACTGGCCCAATCATCAACAAATGGCAGGTAGAACAAAACTCCTTGTTTAAAACTTTTCTCAATAAAGTGTTAAAAAAATCAAATCCACAACAAATACAAAGTTAACGTCTTATACAAGGGATACAATTAAATACACCTAAGGACTAATTTCACTGATACTGTTTTTAACTTCCTAGCAACTAATCGTTTTTCCTATCTTTATATAAAGTCATAGCCTTTTTGAGACTTAGAATGTCTCTTTTAAATTCCCACTCTTGAATATACCAAATCTATTAATTACAAAATAACTTTCTATTTGCAAAATAGACTTCTGTTGATGGGTAATGGACACATCTAATAGTTTTAACACTATCTGACAGCAATGCTGTAACTTATAAAAACAGAGAGTTTCTAACATTAAAAAAAACAACAACATATGCATTGAAACCTAAATGGTCAAATCAAGAGATGCTTGGGCTTTGTTTGTTGGGTCCTTTGTTGTTATTGCTCTAAAAATAGATCTACACCAAACACAGAAATTAATTCTGGTGTCCTATATGTAACCTTCTATATGCTTAGAGGTACTTTCTGTCACGCTATTAAGAAAAAATAAAAGGGGCGCCTGGGTGGCGCAGTCGGTTAAGCGTCCGACTTCAGCCAGGTCACGATCTCGCCGTCTGTGAGTTTGAGCCCCACGTCAGGCTCTGGGCTGATGGCTCAGAGCCTGGAGCCTGTTTCCGATTCTGTGTCTCTCTCTCTCTGCCCCTCCCCCGTTCATGCTCTGTCTCTCTCTGTCCCAAAAATAAATAAACGTTGAAAAAAAAAAAAAATTTAAAAAAAAAAAAAAAAAAAAAAAGAAAAAATAAAACATTTTATCTAAATGTATTTATTCTTTGCAAAAGTGGTCTTTTACTTCAATCGGTTTCCTGTGAGGCATTGTTCATAAGCTATATAAGCAGAAATCCTGAAATAGTACAGTTGTCAGTTAAAAAAATAAAGGCCTTATCCACCTCTATGGAATTCATGATCCTAAGATGAATAACCTAACAAGTCTGGCGAAGAGCCATTCCCAACCTTCATAAAATCTGTCCTTCTAGAACAAGGTTTCTCAACCTTGGTGCTATTGACTTTTGGGATCAAATAATTCTTTGTTGGGTGAACAGGATTGTGAGGTGCTTAGCAGCATCCTTGGTCTTGGCCCACTAGATGCCAGTAGTATACCCTCCCCCATTGTAACAACCAAAAAATGTCACCGGACATTGCCAAATGTCCTCTTAGAAGATAAATCAGCCTGGTGGAAAACCACTTCTAAAAAACCAACATCAGCACAATCCTGAAGACTTTTCCCTAAAGGAAAAAGCTAAATATTAAAGCTGAAATAAACTGGATGAGCTCATTCCAGCTGCCCTAATGATACAAACAAATGACTTGGCAATCTCTAGCTGTAACAGAAGAAAAGTTTCTGAGATGACCTCTTGCAACCCAGTTAGGGACATCATTTTTTGGTGGGGGAGGGAGTGGGATTCACATACAGAACTGAATTCTAAGTTCTTCTTGGGATTTCATTTGCCTGGTCACTGACAAAAAGGATTGAGAGATGGTCGAGAATTGGGGTCCCCAAAGATCAAAACCCGTGACAAAACCCTTCTGCTGCATGAGGTTCTTCAGGGGGATACCTGCAGAAGGGATAAGGCCAAGCAAAGAAACACTATTTTACTACCTGGAAATTCAGTCCGAATAATCTCCTGGTGAACTGGGCTAGCCCTAAGTCCAAGGAACTCCTGAAGCTTCCTTGGAACACCCCCTGAGCTCACTGGTTTTGAGAAAAGAAAAATCTATGGGGAAAGCAAACCGATGAAACCCAGGAGATTAAATAATTAAGAATTTAAGAACAAATACAGTGCACACGTGGGGATACCATTTTAGAAAAACCTGAGAAATCTTACTATTGATTACACCAACTCTTTCTGAGATAGTCTCTATGCTAATCTGCTGCTTTGCCAACCAGGCATGAATCAGCATTGCCCTTCCTGACACCCTCTCATTCATCATTATTAGGCATTCCAAGTTTTGCACAAATCATCATCAGTGAATTAAGGCCAACCACCATCAAAGAGAACAGAAGTCTTTCACTGCCTTGCTGAGTAAGTATTTGCATCACATGTGGGTATTTTTTTAAGATTCTAAATCACTTACTTTTTTTCAAGAAAACTTCCATTCCAACAGGCTGCAGAAGATAATATCTGAACAACACCACTGCTCAGAAAGAAAAAGGTAGGCAAGCCTTTAATAATTACAAATAAATGGTTACTCAAGCCTCAATAATAGACTAGTCATCTATTCCAGGGTTTCATTAATAGCAGCTCTTTCTTACCCAGATGAAGCCTTGGAAAACGTACATTTGCTGTAGAGAAACATTGTGTCACATCTCAAAATAGACAAGTACTTAAGTTTTCCATAAGTCATGTTAAAATCAAAAGTACCAAAGCTACTGAAAGAACAATTCTTGTACCTGATAATGATCTCGAACAACCTTCTGCCATCAACTAAGATACTCCCCAGCTCATCTCCCAACACAAACAAAATATAATCAAAAAAGAGATGTTGAGCTGTTATCTCCCAAACACAGAAACTGTCTTTGCAAATTAATAAGTAAACAACCACTGCCTTCTATTTTGTTTCTTATCTGAGAAAGAAACTGAAAATAAGTGAAGTGAGTGTTTATTCCTATTACTTAGATAACAGAGGCTCTGGGAAAATAGCTAGTGTCTGAAGACCCAGAATGAAACTGCGTGTGTAGAGTCTTGGACCCTCTCATCTAGTATATAGAAAAGGGAAGGAATACAACAAATACATGGTTAAGGAGGGGGTTGCAATAACTTCTGGGTCAAGAATGGTCTTTAGAGATAACTTCTTCCATCCCCTCATTTTATAAATGAGAGAACTGGGAACTAGTAAACTGTCAAGGTCCCAGGAAAGCGGAATCCATCCTGCCCCTCTCATGATGAGTCTAGTCCCCTTCCCTCACCCCCACATCCTTCTAGCCTGAATTCCTCATCAGACCCACCTAAGGTTAGAGAAATTCTGAGGCCCGCCATGAACTGCTTAAGGGCATTCTCAATGATCCCGGTGCACCCCAAAGTTTAGGGCTCTGGTCATTTGCCCTATTATACTCTATGTCATAAAGAAGATATACACATTTCAGTGTACAATGTACACAGAACATGATTCATTCATTCCCAAATATTAGATGGCAGGAAAATGAAAATACTAAGGAAAGTCAATGAAAATGTATAAAAATGTGCACAAAAAAATTTCTCCTTTAAAATAAACTGGATAAAAGGCATCAATCCTTTTTACTTTATTTTCTCAATTTGGCATTATATTACCATCTCGACTAATCATTCTGAATGTGAAAATGCTAGAAATTATTCAGGTTAGGTAAGCTAACATTTGTCTTACTTTTGGGATGCTTTGGGATCCACATATGAAGAAACTCTTGATGTTAAACCATAAAACTGAGCTTTTTTAACATAAAGGCTAACCCATGCCTTCATCAGTCAGGATTTTTAAGATCTGAATAAGGTAAGGTTAAGGGACACACTCTGAGAGAATGGGGGCAAAAATTATTATGTTATCTGGGGCTAAGGACACCAAATCCTCAAGAAATACGTGCCAGAAAAACAAAAACAATAAAAAGATTCCCTAAAATGTAAAACTCCATTCATAACCTCAATACGGAAGTAGGGGAAATTACTGAGCTAAAAGATTCCAACGTACTCTGGAAAAATGAAAATGAAAACAAGCAGCCACATACTTGATTGTATTTGCATTGTTGTGTTCTGAGAGTTTTTGTCTCCAAACTGCTATGGTTTCATCATTTATTAGACTGGTGTAATGTGCTTGGTTCATCGTCCTAAAGTCAACAGCAGGGGAAGAATTCTGGAGGATTAAATATAACAGTAAAAAAAGAGAAATTATGTAGGTTGGATCTTTTCTCTTTCTCCTCATATATTCTCAATCTTGTGTTCACAGGAGCTGGGGTGTGCTGCCCACACCCCCCTCTACACTCCCTGAGCTGCTGAGAGCGTAAGCTCCCAACAGCTCCCAGCTGGGCTACACTCCGAGAACTGCCCTTGGCCACTGCTTCATCCCTCTAACGTCCAGGGGCAGGTAGAGGTGTAGTATAAAGGCTTAGCCTCCTTGCCTCCACTCAGGACTGGCTGAAGAGCCATCCTGACTTCAGAGCTCCCGAGGAGACTGGCTTAGGCCTCTGTTACACAGATCCGCAGTCTCTCCCTGCAGGCCCAGGGCTGCCTCCTTCATCCCTAAATAGATGCCTTCCTACCACACTCCCCTGAAAGACTGTTTCAACATAAATCTCAGTCTCACAGCCTGTTTCCCAGAGAAACAAACCCAATATGGCTTTTCCACACTTCATTCCCCTCTGCTTTGAATCACTGTAACATCAAGGCTTTTAAGGTATTGATCATTTGCCATAACTAGTCACACAACTCCAACAAAATGTATTATTAAAAAGTTAAGTTATAATCTATATTGCAAATAATCTATGAAAACGTAATGACTCTTAATTTCTTGCTCCAGGTATATAGTTATGCATTTGTAAGGAAGGTGCCAAAAAGGACATGTCAATAATGGCCTCGACAATTCCAAATGCTACAAGCATTATACATCCTTTCTTCAGTGAGATTTTAAAAAATATAAGCACTTTTGTCTTCCATAATTTATCTTATTCAACTGATATTACCCAAAACCTATTCTTGATCTAGAACTAAGAAAAAGTTGAAAGTGCTTTATACCCTCCATAACTGTCACTAGAAAAGAGGGAAAAGGTTATATTAAACCATTCATCCATCAATTCATAACATGATTATTTTTTCCTCCTTTGTACCTACACATGAAAATACAACTTCCAAAGTAAATTTTCTTTGTTACTTCCCCCATAGTTGTAAGATATTATATAATAAGGGGAAAGGAGAAAGGCATATAACAAATCACACGTCTGACAATGTTTTTGATCATCTGGGTCTTGATAATTATTTTATTAAAATGGCCACAGACATCTAAGAGAGAACAAATTCATCTTGAATGACACAGAGAAAAATCATAAGACAAAGTAGACACTTGAACACACACATGCAAGACTGCCTCTTCACCCTAGTCTTAAAACCACGGGTGTTATCTAAATTTTAATTACTTTCCTCATTTACAGTGGTAGCTGAACAGAGACTCTAACATATACTTACAATAAAACATTTCACATGGAACTACTTTCTCATTCTTCATCACATGTCCGATAAACTACAGATGTCCTGAATGAAGTATAATCTCAGAATCACTTGAAGACTCAAGAAAAGGATATGAATTTTCTGTGCCTTCTAATTATACGTAGGCCGAAAAGAAAAAACAAACTGACCTAGGATCAACTTTTCTCAACTTTGGATCATGAGAGCTTTCAAAATCTTAATGGCCAAGTCACACTCTAGACCAATTAAATCAGAATCTCTAGAGGCATCAGTGTTTTTTAAAAGGCCCCTAGCTGATATCAATGGGCAACCAAGGTTGAGAATAACTGTTGGGAAAGAGAGAATTATGTTACCTACAGGTGCACATGCACCCTAACATCCCAACATTCCTTATTCAATCCTATCCAGTGAACAACAAGAAAGGAAAAAAAGGGGCTATGGTTTGCATTCACCAGATTTCCAAGACGTGGAATCAAAGGTAGTAAAACAGTATCTATACCCAACTCCTCCCCTTCCTTCTTCTACCTCAGACCTAGCATTCACTGAATAAGCTGTGTTTATAGAAATGGAGGCCGTCACTACACAGATGCTTTTCTCTTAGGTCTTTTAAGTGATTCTTCAAGTGTGATGGTAACAGGGTAAACACATGATTTTATCAGTCTCTGTATCTAAACAAACATCTATGCTCAAGTAGAAGTGCACAGGCTTCAGTTTTAAAGAGAAAGAGCAACACCTTTCTAAATAATAGTCTATTTTTAGTTTCTTCTTTGTTATCTTACATTTTTAATGCATACCCCTCTTACCAGTGGTTTAACCTTTAATCTGCCCTATTTCTTTAACCTTACATTATTTTAGATTCTTTTCATCAATGTTTTGTTTTCCAGTCCCAACAGTGTTAAGTACAATAAATTTTAAATCCAACTACTTAGATCAGGTACTGTATTTATAAAAGTAGTAAAACTAAGTTTTTATGTTAACTTTCACAGGAAAATTAAAGTTGTACAATTTTATTCAAGTCAATTCCTAGGGAAATGAATACTTCAAACTCTAATACTTATGGACAAAAAATTATTATCCTGCAGAGATTTAGTGCTTTTCATATTTCACTTTACTCGCATTTTGAAGAAACAAAAAAGCATCTCAGTTTTCCAAGATTTCTCTGTGAAGCACTGAAGCCAGGCCTAAAATAGGTCTAACACAGCAGTTCCAAATCACCCCAGATGGTAGCACTAAACAGAACCTTCTCCAGGCTCCTGACCTGCAAAATATCTAATTGTCCACTTCCACTGTCCAACCTGAAGCCACAGACTCCAGCACAACCTCTTCTACCACATCATAGAATTATACTGACTAGAAGGCAAGAATATTGTGTATTTAAAGATGGCAAAGTATCAGTCGAATGGGGAGAATTTCCAGGACTCAAAGGGCCCTTGTCTCCACAGCTCCTCTTTTCCTCCCAACCAATTCTGATTCCTCTGTCATCATGAGAAACCCTTCCCTGCTCTTCCATGAGAGGATAAGAATCAATGCACGATACATGGTTGGTCCTCCGTACATGCTTCCTGAATAAAAGCGGGTGGGCGAGGAAGAAGAGAGGAGAGAAAGCACAAAAATAAGGAAGGGAGTGCAGGGCAGAAAACAAATCTGTGCCCCTGGTTTCAGAATGACTTCCCTTGTCCAAGAAGAACGGAATCAATTAAAAGCTCTGTCATAGATACTGGACCACTTTCTCTTCTCCCTTCAACCCTGAAAAGATACTGGAATGTCATTCTTCCTGACTTACCCACTACAGTGACATTGGAGACAATCTGAAATTTTAGTGTGGTGCTGTGAGCAAATGATAAATGATAAAGGATATCTGAATACTGTATCATCTCTTTTATATTTTGCATATACTCAATCACATCAAACACACCCGCTAAATTTTCAAATACCTAGCATTTGTTGCTACTTAACAGGGAAGAAATGGAAAGTCAAATAATAACAAAGTTATTACAAACTCTCTGGGCCTCCTTAAATATCTTTTGGAATACAGACATAAACAAATAATTTTAAATTATAAACCAGAATCCTATGATTAAAATACCAGGAAAGTTATTGGTACTTCACAGAAGCAAAATAGAGAGAATGTCTTCAAGTTCTAGTTGGCTTACCTTAATAAGATAAAATTGTTAGAAACAAAGAGTAACGTTGCTCTCATGTAATTGTTTATAACAATAAATACTGGTTCACCATTATTCCATCCCCAAAGAAGAGTGAAAAGAAATTTTACCTCATATTTGGAGCAAAGTACGAAAGTTTGGTCTCCTCCAGAGAAGATCTGCTTAACAATATGATATTTAAAGCGATCTGTCAAAAAAAATTTTCAACAGCACATTTTTCAGTAATTAAGCTTTTTCCATGATCCCCTTTTCTAATATTCCAAAATACGCTTCAGACTAGTTTCCTATCCATTTTATTTATATCAGAGAAGAAACCTTCTCGCCTGGCTCTCTGCCCAAAACTGTTTCTACTTCGATTAAAAATAAATGTATAAAATGGTATCCCCCACTCCAACCCTACCTCCACCCCCTCCCTAACTGCCAGCTAATCCTGACCTCGTTTCTATTTTTCATTCTCATCTTTCATGCCACTGACCTGAAATTTTAAATAGTCACTACTATCAACGGTAACATGCCTAAGAAATAATCCAACATCAGAGTGTGGTGGTCTCTAGCCCCTTCAGGATGAAGCTTGTCATGTAAGGACCTCCATTTCCTACTCCCTGCTTTATCTTCCATCACACCATATCCACGGTGACTTTCCAATACCACCACATTGCTTTCACTGCTAACAGACCACACTATTCCCTACCTCCACATCTTTTCCTTCCACCACCACCCCCCGTGCACACTGTACTCTCCATGATGGTGCCTCCTAGGGCGAAGTTGCAACGGTGCTCCTGGAATTGTGCGATTCCGTGGTACTCACCACTGCCCACTCCCTCACAGTCCTCTACCTGGCTAACTCCAAATCATCCTTTAAGACACAGCTCAAACTTCCTCTAACCGGAATACTCCTTGATGCCTTCCTCTGTGCTCCCACATTACCATGAAGGTTCCTAAAACCACAGCATTTACATAATGAATTGAAATTTACCTACTTAACGTTATAAAATCATCCTGGCAAACATCCAAACACAAATTTATGATCACATAAATTAGGTCGTAATGAAACTTTAAGAATTTGTGGTTCCAAATTAATTGATACAACACTTGAGTTTTTAAAATTGGTATATTTCTTAAACACATGCATTCCTAGCATGACTACAATGCCTTGGGGTAAAAGAAATTCTAAAATGACAGAGAAGAGGACAACTAGCCATTCCTTCACTGTGGGGAACATCACCAAAACCAAATTTTGTTTATTTTATATTGTAAGTTCCACTACATTTTTAGATGCTCATATATTCATTCCATACATCTTGACTGACTGAGAAGTCTGTGCCAGGCCTTGTGCTATATGTCAAATTTACAAAAAGGAAAAGACTCAGTCCTTGCACTGAAGTTATAAACCAGCAGAAAACTTATGGTTATTATTGTTTAAAAAGAAAATCCTAATCAGGGCACTTGGATGGCTCCACCGGTTAAGCATCCAACTCTTAATTTCAGCCCAGGTCATGATCTCACAGTTAAGACTGAGCTCCTCATCGGGCTCTGTGCTGACAGCATGGAGCCTACTTGGGATCCTCTCTCTCTCCCTCTCTCTCTCCCCTTTCACTGCTTGCTCTCTCTCAAAATAAATAAAAATAAACATTTTTTAAAAATCCTAATCAAGCCATAAGTCACTTTATAGTCTTCAAAATCAAAGTTATTATTAAATCACACTTCTTTTTAATGGTTCTCCGGCTCCATGTCAGCCCCTGGATTTATTATTTCAAGCCACTCATATAGAGTGACTGCCTTATTTGGATTTCCAATGAAATGGATGTTATGTTATTTAACTTATTTTTTTAAGGGAAGAAAAAAAATGGCATAAAAAGAAATCATGTCATGTTATGACCAGAGTAGCAAAAGTAAAGGTAACACAGCACAAGCATAAAGAGCACAGGCTTTAGAATGAGGCAGACCTGGGTTTAATTCCTGTCCCCAGAATCTATGTAATCTTGGGCAAGTTACTTAACCTCCCTAAGACTCAATTTCCTCATCTCCAACATAGGAATCATAACCACCAATTCTTAAGGTTGTTTTTGGTGCTTAGCTTAAGTAATGGAGCTTGGTTAAGCATTCAATAAACATTAACTTTCATTATCAGCAATGATAATAAATAAAATTTATACACCACCACCAAGGTCTTTAGGGCCAAAGTAACATTTTTTGCTTGATCTCAATCGAGATCTCTAGGATCTTAATTATAAGGCCTCATGCATAGTAACTACTCAAGTATTTGTTGATCAATGTTAAAAGAATATATCTCATATTTATTTCCTCCAAAAGACTTCAAGGTAAAAAACAGATATGTGTTCTATAAAAATTTTTTATCACTTAAAATACCATTAAATTCCAATGAAAATCACTCTTACCAGCTCTGGCTGAAAGCTGGCCACTATGGGCAGCCCAGTAACCTTTCACAGGGGATGGGCACTTAACGTTACAAGTGTGTCCCGTTCCCAATTGACCTCTTGCTCCACAACCGAATGCATAGATGAGTCCAGAAGAAGGCACGAAGGCTAGAGTGTGTTGTCTGGGGAAAAATAATTTAAAATAACTTACCAGCATAGTTTCTACTAATAGGGATATACACTCAGACTCTTTTAACCACCACATATGAGCACAGCAATACCTAGGGATGCCCCTAAGAAATCCTACCCCATATTTACATGTGACTGTTTGCAAGCAAGCAGCAGCTGGCTCTCCATAATGCTGCCCTTCTCTGAGACTCTAGGCAACAAGAAGGATGGGCAAGACTTAGAAAAGGCTGCATGGCCTGCTGTATTTGGCCTGTGGGATGACAGAGAAGAAGCAGGGTGGACCAGGCAAAATTTCCAAGAAGTTCTTTGAGGCTCTCTCACTTTCCTTTCTTCATGTCTTCCCCCCTATCCTACCAGTCTTTATCCCAGAAGAAACCTAATGTCCCCAACTTGATCCACTCATCTCAAACCCATCCTTGTCACACACTGCTCAGATTAGACTCTCTCCAAACTTTCCCCATAGGTGTGTATGCAGTTAAGATCTCTTAAGATACTGATCCATATGCTTGGTCACGACAAAGACAAAATTCATTTCTGGGTCTTAATAGACACTAGGAAGCTCTGAGGAGCACTCACCGGCCACAAGCAATCTGCGTTACTTCACTGCCCATCAGCTCCAGAACTCTTCTTGGATTAACCTCATCGTTCATGGAATCATGTCCAAGTTGCCCACAGGAACCAGCACCAAAGGTAAACACACCTCCACTCTAACAAGGGACAAATACCACATGACCGCACTGTATCTCTGAGTTTGAGTACACTCCTCTAAAAATCTCTGTATGCAAAATTCTTATCACAGCAGTCTGTACAAGAACACTACACTCACATGATCCTTCACCCAAATCACATCTTTAGTATGTTCATTAAATAAAAAATAATAATAATAAAGGAAATTAAAACTATATCTTTATGGAACAAAGACAGCACTGCTCAAGGGAATAGGCGCCATCTTTAAATTTCGAAAGTTGTTTGAAAGTATAATGATGTGTTTGGAAGCAAACAAAATAAGGAGAAACAGAGGTAGATGACATGGCATGATTTTGCACAATCATTCGTATATAATAAATTAAATGCTCCACAAACTCCTTGGTTAGTGAGCTACTTTATTCCCTGCTGTACTTGAATAAATGCTAACACATTTTACTAAAGTGAATCTATAACAGTATTTGTTCAATGTAAAAATACATTTTCATTCTCTCTAGATATAACTGTTTTAGAAGAAATAAGTTGATAATTTTAAAACATTAAGTACATTGCTCTTTATTTTTCACATATTTAATTGTTTTACAGGAACAAAAAAATGTTGCTATATATTTTAAGATTATATTGAGCTATTTTTAAACACCATCACTATGCTAAAAAATGCTATCAAAAATAATCAAGTAATAATAATCATCTGTGTCATATCTAGCAACAAAGAAAGCATCACAGAACAAACCAGAACACTCTGAGTCCCTTACTTTTGTGAGGACTGCTGTGTGTTCTTCTCCACAACTAATATAGACGACTTTTTGGGTTCGTAAGAGTTTCACGTGGCAAGGAGACTCTCGATCTAAAATAAGAGAAAAATCAGAATGTCACTACCGTTTTGTCTTTGAGATGAAATATCAAACACAGCTATCTTGACATGAATTTTGGGTCCCCCTGGATTCCTGACTCACATATTCTCCTTTCTGCCTACACGTCCACTGGAATGTCTAGCAGATACCATGTTTTTTTAGGGTTATTTATTTTTGAGGGGATAAGGGGCAGAGAGAAAGAGGGAGTGAGAGAGAGAATCTCAAGCAGGCTCTGCACTACCAGCATGAAGCCCGATGTGAGGCTTGATCTCAAGAACCATGAGATCATGACCTGAGCCGAAATCAAGAGTCTAACACTTGACTGAGCCACCCAGGCATCCCAGACATCTCGTTTTTAATACATCTAAAACCTAACTCATGGTTTCCCCACACTTTCCAACTCTGCCCACTCTCACCACATGCACCACACACACACACACACATGCACACGCGTGCACACACACAGTTTTCCTCATTCCATAAATGGTACCTTTATCTTTCTAGTTCTCTTTTTATTTCAAACCACACACCCAACAATGTGCAAAACCAACTGGCTCCGCCTTCAAAGTATATTAAAATCCAACTTTATTCCCACTGTCTCCAAACTGGTCTTCTAGCCTCCCCTGGACCGTGATAGCCAAAGTGAAATTAGATCACTCTTCTCCTCAAAACCTCCAGTGTCTTCCCCTTTCACTGAGGGAAGCCAAAATCTTTCCTTTGCCTTATAGGGCCCTGCATCACTGGGCCTATACTGCGTCTCTGATCTCCAGCTCTGCTACTCTTCTCCCCTCTCATTTCACTCGAGCACACCATCTATCTTCCCACATCACAGCCTCTATACACCCTGTTCCCTTTGACTGCAGGGCTCTATCTGCTCAAATATCTTATCAAGCAGACCCTCCCAGGAAGCCTTATGTAAAACAGGTTAACTCTTCTCTCAAACCCTCTGACATACTATATATTTACTGGTCTGTTGTTTACTTCTGCCCACTAGCATGCAATCTCCACTAAGCCAAAGGTATTATCTTTCTTGTTCACTGTTGCACCCTTAGTACCTAACATGGGTCCAGCACATAGCAGACTCTCAAGAAGCATGTGTTAAACAAATAAGCTGGGATTGGAAAAAAAAAAAAAAAGAGAGAGATACATATAAAGAGTTTGCTTACCTTCTTCATCACTGAGCCCTAGCTGCCCTGCATTATTCATCCCCCAGCCAAAAACTGCTCCTGAGAGAGACAGGGCAAAGCTATGAGCTCCTCCTGCAGCCACCTGAGCCAGGGGGATGCCCTCCAGGGACCTCACCCTCTGTGGACTAGCCTGGGAGGGGAACTCCTTCCCCAGGCCCAGCTGCCCATGGCTATTCTTTCCCCAGGTGAAGAACTGACCATCTGAAATAAAAACAGGATAACTAGTATTATGAGAAATGATACAAGTTCCATTCACAAAAATAACCTCATTAGAACAACATAGTTGCCCAGCAGAGTCATTTGTTAGTTGCTCCCCTTCAACGCACCAAACTCTCCTGAGAGCGAGGGACAGACACTTCATACTATTAAGACTGCCAAAACCAAAACTCCCACTTGTCATGACAACAGAGAGATAAACTGAGTCTTACTGCCCTTTGAAGGCTATGAACATTTACGCAAAGAAAAAATTAAATGTTTACGTCAATTCAGTTTTGAATTGGCCAGTTACCAGGCTTAGATCCACTAAACAAGCTGAACTAGTTCTAACCACACCAAGATCAGGAAACCCAGGGCTCATAAGGTCCAGCTTCTACCTGGACTATCTCACAGAGGATCAAGCACATGTTGGTACCAACTTCCCCTCAAATTTATTCTAACATGGAATGCATTATTATTTGCTGGCTTAGGTTTCTCTAACACCTTCTTTTTCACTTATTTAGAAGCTTGATAGTAGAATGTAGCTTGACTGTAGCTACAAAAAAACAATCTTCTGTATGTTCAAGAGCACTGAGGTTGGGTCCTTCCTCCTACTCATCCTCCCCTGAGAGCACTGATGACCACTTTCTTCATTGTCCACACTCTGAGAAAAGCTGCACAAAGGCTGTCTGAGAAATGCCACTGTCCAACAGCACTGCACAGACCCTAGCCAGTTAGTTAAAGGTGTCCGGTAAGATAACATCACCTATATATGCAAAGAGAAATGTTTCCCAAATTAACATAATGTTAGCATAATATTTCAATGTTACATTACCAGCTGCAAGAGCCAAGCAATGCCAGTTGCCACAGGAAACTTGTAATATCGTCTGCTGGTTCAGTTTTTGTATTAACCTGAAACAGAAAAGGTTTTCCTCTTAAGAGGCACGCACAATGATCAGGAATATTCCCAACAGTTGTAATCAATAACATCTTTCCTAGAAGACTTTTAAAAATCAAATACATGATCTTAATGATATAATTCTACTAGTTCTTTCACCAACTTCCTAGGTTAGGAGTTAGGCAGCTACTGCTAACTGTTAGGCAGCTACTGTTAAAAAACAAAACGAAACAAAATAAAAAACATGTCTGCACTTAAACCGACTACCATAACTCTGTTAATTCCCACCTTCTCATCTCTAATTGAGGGGCAAATGGAGTAAGTTATGGAACAGAGATGCTCAGGAATATGGCTGGTGTCTAAATGGTTTTCAAAATGAGGGCAATGCCATGATCCAGCAATCCCACTTCTGGGTACATATCTAGAAGAACTGAAAGCAGGGTCCCAAAGAGATACTTGTAGACCCATGTTCAGAACAGCATTATTCACAATGGCCAAAAGGTAGAAGCAACTCAAGTGTCCATCAATAGATGAGTGGAAAAACAAAATGTCATATAGTCATACAATGGGATATTAATCAGCCTTCGAAAAAATGGAAACTCTGACATATGCTGCAGTATGGGTGAAACTAGAAGACATTATGCTAAGTGAAATTATTCAGTAACAAAAGGCAAATATCTTATGAATACACTTATGAGAGATATCAAGAGTACTCAAATTCATACAAATCAAGTCTGATGATGAGAAACAGGGAGTTGCTGTTTAATGGGCAGACTTCAATTTTTGCAAGATAGGTTTTTACAATTTATGGAGACTGTTCATATAACTATGTAAGTATACTTAACATTACTGCACTACACACTTAAAAATGGTTAAGATGGAAAATTTTATGTTTGGTGTATTTTACAATTTTTGTTTACCACAATTTTTAAAAAATAAGGGCAAAACCCAAATTCCCTAGGATGATAAAGAGGAAAATCATATGAATACACTTCAAATCCTGCTCCTCTGCTTGCTCATGTGAAAGACAGGGACAAGAACAGTACTTATTTTACAGGTTGTGGTAAAAAAATAAATGAAAAAACTCCATGCAACGTGCCTGGTGCTGCCCCACAGAATTGGGCACCTGGGAATATCTCCTGTTCCCTATTGTAACAGCTTGCAAGTTACCATGTTCCTCTGCATTAAGTCTACACCAACGGAACAAAGGAGTCAGATGGACACACCCTCGGGAGAGGGGTGTCTTAGAATATAGAGCCCAGTGGGGAGGAAATTATTTAGAGTGGCAAGGACATATTGCTTTTGTTAATGTTTTATTTTCTCACATACAAAAAGTTTATATAACAGAGTTCGCATATGCATTTAGCACCAAATAGAACCCAACTATTTTTTATTGACATAATTGTAGATTCACATACAGTTATAGGAAACAATATAGAAATATTACACTACGTGTTAACTACCTAGAATTTAAATAAAAAGTTGACAAATAAAAAGTAAATTAAAAAAAAATAGTACAGAGATCACATGTATACTCTGTCCAGTTTCCACTAGTGGTGACATTTTGTGAATCCACAGTATAAAAATCATAACCAGGATACTAGTATTAATAAAATTTACAAATCTTACTCCTATTTCCCTAACTTTATTTATACTCATTCTGTGTATTAATTTTATTACCTGTATAGGTTCATGTATCCACCACCACAATCAAGATACTGAATGGTTCAAACATCATGAGGATTCTTCATGTTATACTTTTATAACCACTGCTCCCCTCCCCTATCCTAGCCCTTGACAACCACTAATCTATCTTCCATTTCCAAAATTCTTTCATTTCAAGAATGTTATATAAATGAAAGCATTCAGTAGGTAAACTTTTGGGATTGGCTCTTTTTCCCTCTCAGAATAATTCCCTGGACATTCATCCAAGTTGTTACGTGTATCAATAGCATGTAGAACCCCACTACTTTTTAAAATTGGAAAATGTATTACTACCTAAGGGACCAATGTTTCAGAAATTTTATGCAGTAAGAGTTCTTTTTTCCTTGGCCAGTTTCCACTCAAATTCCCTATGATTCTCCCTTCATGGGTCAACCATTATTCTTGTCACAACCTTCATAATCACATAGAAAGGAAGCAGATCAAAAGGACAAAGATAAACAACAGAGAAATTATAGCCTTGAGGTGGAGAGGAGGGATATATAAAGAATGCAAGCATATAGTATGTTTTACCTACGCTTCTCATTCTATCCTCCCAGTAACTTCTTAAAGGCACACAATACATAATACCACTTTTAAGTTAAGAAATCGAGGTTTAGATAAATTAAGCAGTTTGTTCAAGGTCACCCACCTAATAAATAATAAAACCTGTATTAGGATAGAATCTGAAGCTGTTTGAGTTCAAAGCTATGTTACTTTCCACAATGCTAGGATATGAAATAACAAATTTATTTCAACTAAGTTAAAATATAAAATTATATACAAACCAAGGCCTCAGAAGTCATCCATAATTTAGATATGACTAACAAAAATTAAATCGTTCCTATAACACAAGTTACTTCACTTTTAGAAATGAAATGCCACTAAAAACCTTTGAGTCTTTGGTAATCAGCAAGTGAAATATTTTTGTCATTTATGTTATAAATCTTTTCCCTAATTATCACACAGTCTCATTAAAATATATATAGCACCCTTTTTTTTATTGCCACTCTCTCCCCCCAAATTAAACTAATTTTTGGAAAAAATAAATCCAAGATATTAGCTGTTCTAAATCAGGAAGTGAATCAAATCACTCTTCATGTTCCTCTTTTCCTTAAAACAGCTTTTGATTAAAGAGACATAAATCGAAGAAGGGCAAAAAGGAAGAGGAAGAAGAGTATTTGGTTCTCTAAAGGGGACAATAACTGGGCAGGGAAGGAGAGGTTGTTTATTAAACAGATTTGCAATAAGCAGCACATGTGCTGGGCACCCTTAACAACAGTGATGCTAAAATGAATAATCTAGGTCTCATGCCATCAAGAGCTCCCAGCTTTGTACAACAGATAGTCATTAAAAAAACAGTTACAGAGAATATGACAAGTACTCTTGTAGGGGGATGCTATATATATTTGTAATATAAAAAAAACACAGGAATTAAATGATGGAAATAAACTGGTGGCCTCTTTAATCATCAAGAACTCTTGAAAAACTGAGACTCTACCCCTAAGAAGTTCACCTGGAAGTAATTTCATTATTTTGAATATTTACTTAGTGGTGAAGCATCTGATGGATACTTAATTAAACCATCTAAGATTCAGAATTTAAGTAAATATTTGAGACTCAAAATGAATCATTAATATTTTTGTGTTAAAAAAAAACTTCTGTATGCTATTTTAGCTGCTCATAATGCTCATAATGGCTTATTTTTAGAGTAGTGGGTCAACCTTTTGATTGTAGTTTAAAGTCCTTAACTGAGTAATTGATTTAGGCTTACAATTTTAAATTAAAGGTTACTAAGTCCAGCAAGTGAAAAGATGATTTATTCAAACATTTATTGAGTTTCAAATACTATGCTAGCAACTACGTTACTAGAATAAATAAAGTACAATTCTTGAACAACTCACATTTTTTTAACTGGAGATAGACATTTCTATAAATAATTACAATTTTTGTGATACATGCTATAAAGTATAAGGCACAGCAGTGGCACCAAAAAAGAATAGCAATTAAATAAAGTAGAACCAAAAACAAAGAGTCTAACAAAGCAACAGCAAGAAACAGAATTTATAAAACTGATATCTGAAAAGTCAGATTCCTGTCCACGACATTCTTACCTGGGCACTGCCACCGAATCCTCAGTAGTCATGAGTCCCAGTTGACCATCACTCCCTGCACCCCACGAAAACAGCTGGCCCCGGTCACTGAGGGCCAGACTGTGGGACTCACCACAGGCCACATGGACAATGTGCTGATCTGCCAAAGCTCCAATTTGCTCTGAAAGAGACCAAACCAAGGAGGAAAATGTATAGCCTAGAAATCACACAGAATTTTCTTCAGAATTTCTTCAGAATGATCCTCCTAGGCAGTTTTGTTTTTCAGAAAGAACTACTAAATTGGTATATTTATCGAGATTATAAATTTTATATGTTTCTAAAGAAATCAATTTAGATCCCAGCTACACTGGGTAGCATGTATGCATGCATCAGCAACACATATCCCAGATGTCTTCTCTTGTGCCTGGTGCTTCCCTCCAGCGAGAAGTCCGAAGGTTTACTATTTGCAGAGAGTGAACCAGAGAGGCCCAAATGTGAGTGGGAATGAGACAGATGACTAAAAGCAGTGGCAATGAGTGAAATTCTGCCTGGGAACAATAAGACCCTCCCTCCTATAGCCCTCCCTCCCTAACAGAGGAAGCACCTTTCTCCCCACAGTTCGGGGACAGTCTCATACATACGTAGGTAATAAAAAAGAGGATTTCCCTGAGAAAACAGGCCCAAAAGAGAAGATCCACAGACACTGACATCTGTGGGTCCCCAGTGAAATGTCCAGCTTCCTGCTAGTTAACAAGCCTTGCCCACAGCTCCACTCATGTTTTAGTACCTTACTTTTAAATATAAAAGGCTGGCCCAGGATTATCATATGTGAGGAAAATGCTAACATGAAAGAAAAGAGCAAAACAAACAGTAGAAAATGAACTGTGAAGATAAAGATCAAGCTGGGAGCAGAAAAAACTTTATGTTGTCAGAGAAATAAAAGAAGATAAGGACCACTGAAACATCTGAGAAACAAAATCATCTTAGAAAATGAAAATACAGCAGCAAAAATTTAAAGAAAAAAGCCGTTGGGGTACCTGGCTGGCTCATTTGGGGTTGTGGGCTCAAGCCTCACATTGGGTGTAGAGATTACTTAAAAATAAAATCTTTTTTTTTTAATATGAAATTTACTGTCAAATTGGTTTCCATATAACACGCAGTGCTCATCCCAACAGGTGCCCTCCTCAATGCCCAACACCCACCCTCCCCTCCCCCAAAACTCCATCAACCCTCAGTTTATTCTCAGTTTTTAAGAGTCTCTTGTGGTTTGGCTCTCTCCCTAACTTTTTTTTTTTCTTCCCCCTCCCCCATGGTCTTCTGTTAAGTTTCTCAGGATCCACATAAGAGTGAAAACATATGGTATCTGTCTTTCTCTCTATGACTTATTTCACTTAGCATAACACTCTCCAGTTCCATCCACGTTGCTACAAATGGCCAGATTTCATTCTTTCTCATTGCCAAGTAGTATTCCATTGTGTATATAAACCACAATTTCTTTATCCATTCATCAGTTGATGGACATTTAGGCTGTTTCCATAATTTGGGCTATTGTTGAGAGTGCTGCTATAAACATTGGGGTACAAGTGCCCCTATGAATCAGCACTCCTGTATCCCTGGAGTAAATTCCTAGCAGTGCTATTGCTGGGTCATAGGGTAGATCTATTTTTAATTTTTTGAGGAACCTCCACACTGTTTTCCAGAGTGGCTGCACCAGTTTGCATTCCCACCAACAGTGCAAGAGGGTTCCCGTTTCTCCACATCCTTGCCAGCATCTATGGTCTCCTGATTTGTTCATTTTAGCCACTCTAACTGGTGTGAGGTGGTATCTCAGTGTGGTTTTGATTTGTATTTCCCTGATGAGGAGCGACGTTGAGCATCTTTTCATGTGCCTGTTGGCCATCCGGATGTCTTTTTTAGAGAAGTGTCTATTCATGTTTTCTGCCCGTTTCTTCACTGGGTTGTTTTTCGGGTGTGGAGTTTGGTGAGCTCTTTATAGATTTTGGATACTAGCCCTTTGTCTGATATGTCATTTGCAAATATCTTTTCCCATTCAGTTGGTTGCTTTTTAGTTTTGTTGATTGTTTCCTTTGCAGTGCAGAAGCTTTTTATCTTCATGAGGTCCCAGTAGTTCATTTTTGCTTTTAATTCCCTTGCCTTTGGAGATGGGTCAAGTAAGAAATTGCTGTGGCTGAGGTCAGAGAGGTTTTTTCCTGCTTTCTCCTCTAGGGTTTTGATAGTTTCCTGTCTCACATTCAGGTCCTTCATCCATTTTGAGTTTATTTTTGTGAATGGTGTAAGAAAGTGGTCTAGTTTCATTCTTCTGCATGTTGCTGTCCCGTTCTCCCAGCACCATTTGTTAAAGAGACTGTCTTTTTTCCATTGGATATTCTTTCCTGCTTTGTCAAAGATTAGTTGGCCATACTTTTGTGGGTCCAATTCTGGAGTCTCTACTCTATTCCAATGGTCTATGTGTCTGTTTTTGTGCCAATACAATGCTGTCTTGATGATTACAGCTTTGAAACCCACAGACATCACAATGACTCTAAACCCGTATCTTTCAATAATAACACTGAATGTAAATGGACTAAATGCTCCAACCAAAAGACACAGGGTATCAGAATGGATAAAAAAAACAAGACCCATCTATATGCTGTCTACTAGAGACTCACTTTAGACCTGAGGACACCTTCAGATTGAAAGTGAAGGGATGGAGAACTATCTATCATGCTACTGGAAATCAAAAGAAAGCTGGAGTAGCCATACTTAGACAAACTAGACTTTAAAGGCTGTAACAAGAGATAAAGAAGGGCATTATATAATAATTGCAGGGTTTATCCATCAGGAAATGTCTATATACTGAATATGGGAGCCCCCAAATATACAAAACAATTACTCACAAACATAAACAACCTTATTGATAAGAATGTGGTAATTGCAGGGGACTTTAACACTCCACTTACAGAAATGGATAGATCATCTAGTCACACGGTCAATAAAGAAACAAGGGCCCTGAATGATACATTGGATCAGATGGACTTGACAGACATATTTAGAACTCTGCATCCCAAAGCAATGGAGTATACTTTCTTCTCGAGTGCACATGGAACGTTCTCCAAGATAGATCACATGCTGGGTCACAAAAGAGCCCTTCATAAGTATAAAAGAATTGAGATCATACCATGCACACTTATAGACACACAATGCTATGAAACTTGAAATCAACCACAGGAAAAAGTCTGGAAAATCTCCAAAAGCATGGAGGTTAAAGAATACCCTACCAAAGAATGAATGGGTCAACCAGGCAATTAGAGAAGAAATTAAAAAATATATGGAAACAAATGAAAATGAAAATACAACAATACAAACCCTTTGGGATGCAGCGAAGGCAGTCCTGAGAGGAAAATACATTGCAATCCAGGCCTATCTCAAGAAACAAGAAAAACCCCAAATACAAAATCTAACAGCACACCTAAAGGAAATAGAAGCAGAACAGCAAAGACACCCCAAACCCAGCAGAAGAAGAGAAATAATAAATATCAGAGCAGAAATAAACAATACAGAATCTAAAAAAACAGTAGAGCAGATCAATGAAATCAAGAGTTGTTTTTCTGAAAAAATAAACAAAATTGATAAACCTCTAGCCAGGCTTTTCAAAAAGAAAAGGGAGATGACCCGAATAGATAAAATCATGAATGAAAATGGAATTATCACCACCAATCCCTCAGAAATACAAGCAATTATCAGGGAATACTATGAAAAATTATATGCCAACAAACTGGACAACCTGGAAGAAATGGACAGATTCCTAAACACCCACACACTTCTAAAACTCAAATGGGAAGAAATAGAAAACTTGAACAGATCCATAACCAGCGAAGAAACTGAATCAGTTATCAAAAATCTCCCAACAAATAAGAGTCCAGGACCAGATGGCTTCCCAGGGGAATTCTACCAGACATTTAAAGCAGAGATAATACCTATCCTTCTCAAGCTGTTCCAAAAAATAGAAAAGGGAAGGAAAACTTCCAGACTCATTCTATGAAGCCAGGATTACTTTGATTCCATACCAGACAGAGACCCAGCAAAAAAAGAGAACTACAGGCCAATATCCCTGATGAATATGGATGCAAAAATTCTCAACAAGAGACTAGCAAATCGAATTCAACAGCATATAAAGAGAATTATTCACCACGATCAAGTGGGATTCATTCCTGGGCTGCAGGGCGGGTTCAACATTCACAAATCAATCAATGTGATACATCACATGAATAAAAGAAAAGAACCATATGATCCTGTCAGTCGATGCAGAAAAGCATTTGACAAAATTCAGCATTCTTTCTTAAAAATAAAATCTTAAGAGGGGCGCCTGGGTGACTCAGTTGGTTGAGTGTCTCTGACTCTTGATTTTGGTTCAGGTTATGATCCCAGGGTCATGGGACCGAGCCCTACCATCAGTGTGGAGCCTGCCTGAGATTCTCTTTCTCTTTCTGCCCCTCTCCCCAACTTGTGTTCTGTCTCTCTCTAAAAAAATAAACATAAATTAAAATAAAGTAAAATCTTAAGAAAAAGCCTTCAAAAGCAGGATGGCAAACTGGAATTGAAGAAATTTTCTAAAAAACAGAACAAAAAGGCAAAGAGCAAAACAGAGGGAGGAAAAAAGAAATAAATGAGGGGATTATTCCAAGACGTCCAATAACAGAAAAATAAGAACTCCAAAAAGAGTATGAGAAAAACACAAGGTAAAATATTTCAAAGAAGAAACACAAGAAAAGTTCTCATAACTGAAGGACTTAAGTTTCACATTGAAAGGACCTATGAAGGACTCAGAATAATGACTGATGATAGACCTACTTCAGAGCATTTCATCTTGAAATTTGAGAACACCAAAACAGACTCTAAAGTTTCTAGAGAAGAAAACAGTTTAAATACAATAGAACAAGGATCAGAACAGCATCAGACTTCTCAGAAGCAATACTGAAAACTAGAAGACAATGGAGCAATGCCTTCACAATTCTGAAGGAAAATGACTTCCAACTGAGAATTCTGTATCTAACCAACCATGAATCAAATGTGAGGAGAGGGGGGAAAAAGAATAATTTTCAGGCATGTAAGGCTCTCACAATATTTTATGTCAGATGCTGCCTTTCTCAGAAAGTTACCATAAGATCATGCCTCCAAAACAAAGGAAAATACAGGACCCAGGAAACAAAAATCTTACACAAGAAGAGGTGAAAAACATTTCCAAAACACTCTGTAGCAGGCCTATGAAGCAAAGTTGAAGGAATGCCTCTAAGGTGAAAAATGAAATACAATCTGATGAATTTTATATTGTTATGGTTTTACAGTTATTTCAGAGAATAAAGAGGTTACTATGCAAAAGAAAAAAAATAAAAAGAAATCATTAACTTCATGAAACACATAAAACGTTTTATAGGAAATAAAAGTAATCATGTTATACACAACCATGATAACCAAATACATGTAATTTACATAATTAAAAATCTCGTGTCAATTGATTTAAAAACTCAACTATTTGGGAAAGGGTAAGTGTCTAGGGGTGAGGAAGAGAAGAGAGTGGGTGGAGAATATAAAAGAATGCTAATCTTCCCCAGTGTCTCTACAGTATGTAGAGAAAAAATAGCATTACAAGCATGTTATTTAGAAATATAAAGGTAAATATTAAAAGAAAGAGCTAAATAAAAGAGTTGACAGGAATGGTCTCTGCTGGTGAAGACAGGGGAGGCAGGGAGCTGCTATTTGAGCTAAACATAGTTTGTGTAAATATTTTACTTGAAAACAAAAGCTTTTTAAAAAAAATAAGCAACTAAAAATATGCTCACGTCAAAGAAATCTCCTGAAAGATACTTTAACTCCTGTAGTTCCCATTGCCCAACTTCTTTAACTTCGACTCACCATTAGAACCTATGTTCCAACTCAGCCTTGCCTCACACACTAGGAACAGTCCTGTCTCTATTTCAGAACAAGGTAAGAAACTCCTAATCAAAGTACCTCAGGTGATTCAGACTCTACTCGTCTGACCAAATATCCACCTTGCACCACAGTTCCAGGAGTTGGGCAGTTTTTATGTTCTCCTGGGCCTGGGTACCTGGCCTGACACATCAGCCATGACTGAGGCCTGAGGCCCTAATACCTGACTTCCTATGCCAACCATTAGCTTTTCTTGTCTGGATATTAGCATTAGCCTTTAGTATTAGTATTAGCCATTAGCATTAGTAATAAGTTTCTCCACTGTCTGACAGGATACTCTCTACCTGATCTGCCACCTATTTTCTTGCCTCAAAATCTGTCAATAACATCCCTCTTGATCTTATTTACCACAGCTGAACAGCCTCGAAAGGGCATGTCTAGATTCCAAGTACCATTTACTCCCAATCTGGTCAAGTCCAAGACAAACCAATTCCTGTACCATCACATATTAGCCATCAAAACAGACATCAAACCACCATTGCCACAACAATAAAACCTGCAGCCCCAAAGGCAATGTCTGGTAATGCAAAAATCTATGAAGAATCAAACCACCGACTGTACCACATCCAACTTATTTTATTTCTTCTGACCAGAAAACCAAGCTCATCTGATTCAGACTGGGGATCTGTTAGAGTGAAATTATAATCCCTCTTCTAGAATCCACTCCTTAGGTCGGGCCAATGTGGGAATGAATGCTTCATTCACACCTCTCCCTGAACACTCCCTTGCCCCAGTTGGGAACAGTCAGGCTGCAGTGCACATTTTCACATGCAATCTCTCTGGTTCATTCTGTCAAGACTATATGCTATATTTTGCAGATCATGACAGAACCTCAACCCACGCATTAAAATAATTAAACATACTGAGAAATATTTGGCATTTTTTGATGATAAAAGTATATTTTCTCTCTGATCCTCTCATAGCAACCCTTTAAAGTCTTTAACAGTCTTTAGCAATGTTCTCAACACTGAGTGAGCCAAAGGAATAGGGGAGAACAGTGACAAATGTGGAATACGCTTAGAGCAAGTCAGCAGTTCAACTGGACTTATAACATCAGGATTATTTCTACCTGGTTTTTGAGCCTATCACAATTTTTAATGTATTCTCAAGCTAATAGTGAATTGGGCATTAAACCATCAAAGGGTGGTAATAGAGAAGGATGGTATGAGCCTAGAGGGTACATAGATGATGTCAATACTTACTTAATCCTGCAGCAACCCTGTGAAGCAGGGTTATAATAAGCCTCAGCTCAGAAAACATGTAACGTGGCCAAGAGTCACAATTAATGAATGGAGGAGCTAGAACTGGATCCCATGTCCTTCTGACTTCAGAGCGATTATACCCACTAGGCTGTATTATATTCTTTCATGGAAAAGGACTAGAAAGATTTTAAGTCGGTAAAAGTAACAATAAAGTGATTAGTCTAGGTATGGATAACAAAAAAAATGACTCTTTTTCTTCATGTCTGTTCAGATGAGAAATATATTTAATAGTCTGCAGTTGGATGGAAAGTATACAGAATATACAAAATTAGTAATCAACATTTGGTGCTAAATTTTTAACTAATAAAACTATAATAAATTAAATGTCAGCAGTTGGTATGATAAAAAGGATTAAACTCTCATTACTTAAATGTATCCTTTCTGAGTTTCTCCCAATTATCTATTTGAAGATTGTACTTTTCTTTAATAGTAGAAAAGACAAGGCCATGCTGTGATAAATCCTATGCTCTGCACTGCCATCCTATGGATTCTAAATCCTTACATTCACGCAACCCTGATTCCTGCTTCCCACTGAACACACCCTAGTGCACGCCCCATCTCCTGCTGCTACACTCTTGCTCTCCCCTGGCAGTGTTCCCTCAGCACTCTCAACCCAGTCTGAGGGGTGCAGCTGACTTGAACTAAAGATCTGGGATGATGGAAATAAGATTATCTCAACAAACCACTCAAAACAGAAAATAGTCCAAATTCTCCTGCAGATCCCAAAAAGAGAACTTCCTAGTGCCTGATTCTCCTCCTGGGGTCCCCTGTCTTCCCACAACACAACTAGGCGCTCTCTCTCTCTCTCTCTCTCTCTCTCTCTCCAGTATTTGCTTCTGTATCTGTCTTGTCCTAAGCCATATTCCAACTACTTTCTTAATTATTCATCTAAACATTTGGCGGGAGGTGGTCTGGGCTATGCTTAGACTCAACTCTATAACACAACAATAACAGAAAAGAGTTATTTCCACAAGAGAAATTCTATCTTGTTCTTGAGCCAAGGCATTCAAACCAGCTTCAGCTTTCCAAAAACAAATTTTTTATTTACTGTACAGTAAGACTGGCCTTTTATTATGTACAAGTCTATGAATTTAAGCACATGTCACAATCAAGATATGGAACATCACTCCAAAAAAGTCCTTTGTGCTGTCTCTTAGTCACACACTCTCCTCATCCCTAACTCCTGACAACCACTGATCCCTTTTCTAGCATTATAGTTTTATATTTTTCTATAGCATCACATAAATGGAATTCTATAGTATCTAACCTTTCAAGTCTGGATTCTCTCACTCTATACAATGACTGAGAGACTGATCCAGGTTGTTGCATGTATCCCACAGTGACCAGTACTCCACTGATTATGGATGTACCACAAACCACTGTTCCTAGTTTGCAGCAATTATAGAGTTGCAATAAGCATTTGTGTACAGGTAACTATGTAAGAATAAATTTTCACTTTCTGAAGTAAATGCCCAGAAGTAAATACTTAAACTTCCTAGATCATTATTTTTGAAGTCAATTCCTTTTTCTTTTGTTTTGTTTTTTGTTGTTTTTGGGTTTTGTTTTTTTTTTTGATAGAGAGAGTGCACGCAAGTGAGCAACGGGCAGAGAAAGAGAAGTAGGGCTCACTCGAAGCAGGTCACGAGATCACCCAATGTGGGACTCAAACTCATGAACTGTTAGATCATGACCTGAGCCTAAATCAGATGCTTAACTGACCGAGTCACCCAGGTGTCCCTGAAGTCAATTTCTTATACACAGCATGTGGTAGGGTTATTTTTAAAAATCTAATATAAGATCTGTATTTTGATTGTTTTTAGACTATTTATATTTAATAAAATTAGTGAAATGTTTGGATTTTTGACCTACCTTTTTGTTATTTGTTTTCAGTGTGTTCCCTCTGTTTTTCATGGCTCTTTTTCCTCATTCCTACCTTCTTCTGCATTATTTACGTATTTTCTAGTATTCCCTCTTAATTCATTGTGCTTTTTACTATATCTCTTTGTATAGTTACCTAAGTGATTGCTCTAGGGATTACAATATAATTATTTTTTTCAGTGTCTACTTAGAATCAATACCATTTCAAGTAGAATGCAGAAATTTTATCATTATATGGGTCCCTTTATCCCCCTCCCCCTGAAGCTACAGTAGTCTTAAATATTACATCTGTACACTTTGAAAACTCTACCACAATGTTAGAATTTTTGCTGTAAATCAAATATATTTTAAAGAACTCAAGATGAGAACAGTCTATAATATTTACCCATATACCTACTATTTCTGTTGCTCTTTCTTCTTCCTGATATCCAGTATTCCTTCTGTTATCATTTCCTTTCCGTCCAAATAACGTTCTTTAGCAATTGTCTAGGACAGGTCTGCTGGCTATGGGTTTTCTGACTTTTCCTTTATCTGAAAATGCCTTTGTTTCACATTCATTTGTAAAGGGTATTTTTTTGCTGGACAGAGAATTCTGGATAGACTTCTATTCTTGCAGCACTTTAAAAATGCTGTGCCGCTTATGGCCTCCATAGCTTCTGGGGTGAAATTCACTATGATTTGATTCAATCTTGTCCTACAGGTAATATGTGTTTTTCCTCTGGTTGCTTTCAAGTGTTTTTTCAGAAGTTTGATTATGATCTTGGTGTGGATTTCTTTCAGTTTATCTTACTTGGGTTTACTACACTTCTTGAATCTGTTTATATTTATTGCCAAATTTAGAAGTTTATCAGCCATTATCCTTTTCAGTGCCACATTCTTTCTCCTCTCCTGACAAGACTCCCATGACATGAATATTAGACTTTCTACCCTTGTCCCACAGGTCGCCAAAATCCTGTTTAATTTTTACCTTCACTCTGTTCTATCTCTGTTATTCAGATTGAGGAATTCCTATTGGCCTATCTTCAACTTCACTGATTCTTTCCTCTGTCCTCTCCATTCTGCTACTGAGGCCATCCAATGAGTTTTCCATTTTGGCTACCTTATTGGTTCCTCTTTATATAATCTATTTCTTTGCAGAGAATTTCATTTTCCCATTTATTTCACTAGAGTTTGAGACTGACTATTGGAATATTTGTGTGACAGTTGCTTTAAAATCTTTGTCAGATAATCCCAATACCTATGTTATTTTAGTTTTGCCATCAACTGATTGTCCCTTACCATACTAGTTGAGATTTTCCTGGGTTTACATATGCTGAGTAATTCTGAATTGTACCATAAGCATTTTGAGTATTTTAAGATTCTGTGACTCATTTAAATCTTCTGGAGAATGCTGACAATTGTGTTTTAGTTTTCAAAGCTTCTGCACTGCCATTCAGATTTGTGCCCTGCACATAGCACATGGTGGCCAGCCTGGAACATGGGTGGTGATGTATGTGTTAGTTCAGTTCTCAGAGTTGTTTATATGTGAAGTAGGATAAGATCCACATATACACAGCTCAGGGGTGAGCCCAGGAGTTTAGATAACTATATCTAGCTGCTTTCTCAAGCTCCTTCTTCCCTTAAATCTCCCCAATACTTTCAGGTTTCTTGGAGCTCCTTTGTAACTCTCCAGTCAATATACTGTACTTCCACAGCCGTATGTGCCTGTGGGACCAAAGAGCAGGAAGACCAGAGGGGGAAAGTGGTGAACTCAATGGTAGTTCAGCGGTACCTTGAATTCTGGTCTTTCCCAATCCACCTGCCATCATTTGCTTTTCAGCACCCAAAAAGAGCTACTTCATGCATTCTGTCCAGGTTTTATAGTCACATTCAGTAAGAGAGAGAGAAAAGAATGTGCTTGCCCCATCGTACCTGAAACTGGAAACCCAGAGCCAGAATCTTAAAATAACATTTTTCTTCCCCGACATGTATGGATTTTTTTTTTTTTTAAATCAGACGAAGTCCACAAACTATCTTTGTTCAACCTGGCTAAATTAAAAGAAAAGGCAAAGACACAGCGCTCCCACAAATGCTCCAACTAAAGTCATATTAACCTTCCTATATGGTGTAGAGCTGGATTCCTGGAGACATGCAGCATCTCTGAGCAGCTGATACTTCATTTAAATTATCCAGGAATATCAAAGGTTTACTTGCTTAATCCTATGTATGCCAATCCTATGACCAAGTTTAAGCAATCATTGAACCAAATAGTTTCAACTAAAGAATGAGAGAAAAAGACCAATTATGACAGACTTCAGAGTAGTATTTCTCAGAGACAGGTGACTTTATCTTAGGCCTTAAAGTTTATATACAAATGTCCCCACCCCACCCCCCAACAAAACAAACCAAAAAAACCTAAAAAACACTATGCTAATCATGGCATAATTTGATGCCACGTTTTGGTTTTTTTTTTTAATTTTTTTTTTCAACGTTTATTTATTTTTGGGACAGATAGAGACAGAGCATGAACGGGGGAGGGGCAAAGAGAGAGGGAGACACAGAATCGGAAACAGCCTCCAGGCTCTGAGCCATCAGCCCAGAGCCCGACGCGGGGCTCGAACTCACGGACCGCGAGATCGTGACCTGGCTGAAGTCGGACGCTCAACCGACTGCGCCACCCAGACGCCCCTGATGCCATGTCTTAATAGACAAGCATGGTTCTGGTCCAAGATGACAAGGTAGGAAGACCCTGAACTCCCTTCCTCCATGGAACATATTAAATCTACACCTATTTAGGGGCACCTAAATTTTTTTAAAAAAAAATAAAAATAAAAATAAAACAAATCTATACCTATTTATACAGTAATTCCTCCTGAAGAACGGAGGGCTGACTAAACAGCTATCAAAAAACCACATAGAGAATGGCAAGAAAGACAGGAGACACAGTAACTAACCAAACCCCCACCCCAACACTGTGAACTGCAGTGGGGAGGGACCGTACTGAGAGACCGTGAGCAGATATGTCTGCCATGGGGCACAGGAAAAAAAGCCTCAGTTTAAAAGAGAAACCTGATAGATAAAAGTACATAAGAAATACAGCTCTAAAACTTTATCAACTAGCAGGGAAGTTGCTGGAACTCTCCTCAGGTCGAAGGGGCTAGTGACATGGTTAGCATTCCTCCTACACTTTGACAGTGCAAATGAGAGCAGGGTCTCATGGCCATAGCCACAAGATGCCATAGCTGGCCTGCCACCTCAGTGAGCACAGGGTCCGTAGCCCACAACATTCCTGGATGCCCTGAGGCCCAGAAAAAAAAGCCATGGTTAAAAAGAGCAAAAAGAATATATAAGAAGTATGCCTAAAACCCTGCCAAACAGCAGAGGAGCTGCTGAAACCCTCTCCAGGTCTGAGGTCCTAAAGAGCACCATGGTTTACGTTCCCCTTCCACCTTGAAAGCATGGATCACACCAAGGTCCAGGCACCCTAAGCAGCCTACTGCTTCAGCGAGCCCCAGACCCCTAACCCACACGAGTCCCAGCCCTTCCACTAAGGAGAAACCCAGCACACACACACCACGACATCCCTGGTCAGTGCTCATTACAGCCATTACAACAAGGTGACACAAGTACACAGCACCCTAGAACACTCCAGGCCTGTATGACTTCGACTTCAGATAGCTTGGCTAAGGCTCCCCCCTGATGCAGAGTGCTCTGACAACCTGGCTCACACTGACTTCAGCTCTGGCAGCACATCCCCCTGATAGAGCACCCCAGAACCCCAGTCCATGCCTGCCTCAGTTCCAGCTGCCCCACTAGGGCACCTCCTAAATGGAATGCCCCACGAACCCAGAGCCAGTACCCCACCTCATCTCCAGCCAAACCACAGGATGTCCCCTGTGCAGAGTGCCCTGGGACATCCTGGCCCACATCAACCTTGGCTGATCAACCAGTCATCATACCAGAGCACCCCCTATACTGAATACCCCATGACCACCCCCACAGCTTACACCCACTTCAGCTTTAGCAGGCCTGCCAGAGCAATCTCTACACAGGAAACCGCCCCCAGGACAACACCAAACCACACCCAATTCAGCTCTTACCATCCCACCAGGGCAGCCACAGTACCGAGTGCCCTGAGACCACAAGCCCATGGCCACAATTCCAGCTAGGCAGGCAAAGCCACTAGGCACACACAGTCTACACAGGGATGATCACGCACAAAGCCATGCTTCAAGTTCAGGAGAAGTAGCTGTTCTGCCTAACCCATTGACACAAACACAGAAAGTCAAGCAAAATGAGAAGACAGAGGAATATGATCCAAATGAAAGAACAAAACAAAACCTCAGAAAAAGAACAAAATCGTTTAAGGTCATAAAAATGCTTACTGCACTGGAGCAGAGTGGATAAACTCACTGAGAACTTCAACAAACAGACACAAAAATATAAAAAAGAACAATCAGAGCTGAAGAATACAATAACTAAATGAAAAATACACTAAGGGGAATCCACAGCAGATTAGCAGATGCAGAAGAATGGAGCAGCAACCTAGAAGAAGAGTAGTAGAAAGCACCCAAGCTCAACAGCAAAAGGAAAAACATAATTTTTTTAAAAATGGGGATGGTGGGGGTGCCTGGCTGGCTCAGTCAGTATAGCATGCAACTCTTGAGTGCAGGGTTGTGAGTTTGAGTCCTATGTTGGGTATAGAATTTACTTAAAAAAAAAAAAAGTGGACACTTAATGCAGTTGATGTTCTAATAAACTATTCATTGTAACAACTCCTCTGATTCTATCTAGGTAAAAAAAACGAACACCACTAATACATCTGAGTTTAGGCTCTCTACATTCATATGCAATAAAACTGTTACTTAAAAATAAATAAATAAATGAGGATAGATTAAAGCATATCTTGGACAACACCAAGGGAACAAAACTTCACATTATAGGGGTCCCAGGAGGAGAAAAGATAGAGAATGGGGCAGAAAGCTTATTTGAAGAAACAACAGCTGAAAACTTTCCTAACCTCGGAAACAGATATCAGGCTTAGGAAGCACAGAAAGTTCAAAAAATTAATCCATGACACATAATAATTAAAATGCCAAGGGTTAGGGGCGCCTGGGTGGCTCAGTCGGTTAAGCGTCCGACTTCGGCTCAGGTCACGATCTCGCGGTCCATGAATGCGAGCCCCGCATCAGGCTCTGTGCTGACAGCTCAGAGCCTGGAGCCTGTTTCAGATTCTGTGTCTCCCTCTCTCTGACCCTCCCCCGTTCATGCTCTGTCTCTCTCTGTCTCAAAAATAAATAAACGTTAGGGGCGCCTGGGTGGCGCAGTCGGTTAAGCGTCCGACTTCAGCCAGGTCACGATCTCGCGGTCCGTGAGTTCAAGCCCCGCGTCAGGCTCTGGGCTGATGGCTCAGAGCCCGGAGCCTGTTTCCGATTCTGTGTCTCCCTCTCTCTCTGCCCCTCCCCCGTTCATGCTCTGTCTCTCTCTGTCCCAAAAATAAAAATAAAAACGTTGAAAAAAAATTTTTTTTTAAATAAATAAACGTTAAAAAAAATTTTTTTTAAATGTCAAGGGTTAAAGATAAAGAGAAAAATTTAGAAGCAGCAAAAGAGAAGCACTAAGTCATATACAAACTTATATATATATAGAAACCCCAAAAAGCTATCAGCTGATTTTTCAGCAGAAACCCTCCAGGCCAGAAGGGAGTGGCATGATATATTCAAAGAAGAAAATCTACCAGCAAGAATACTCTATCTGGCAAGGTTATCATTCAGAATTGAAGGAGAGATAAAGAGTTTCCCAGACAAAAGTCAAAGGAATTAATCACCACTAAACATCTACAAGAAATGTTAAAGAACTTCTTTACATGAAAAATAAAAGATCATAATTAGAAATGAGAAAAGTATGAATAAAAGACGTAAAATATGACAACATATACATAAAAGATAGAGGGAGAGGGGAGCAAAAAAGTAGTTATTTTAGAATGTGTTTGAACTTAAGTGACCATCAATTTAACATAGACTGATATATACTCAGAATGTTATATATAAAACACATGGTAACCGCAAGCCCAAAACCTATAATATGTGCACAAAAAATAAAAAGACAAGCGCAACACTACACAAAGTCATCAATCATGTGAAAAGAGCAAGAGAAGGAACAAAGAACTACAAAATCAATCAGAAAACAATTACCTATCAAAAATTACTTTAAATATAAATGGTCTAAATGCTCCAATCAAAAGACATGACATTAAAAGGAACAATTCATCAAGAAGACCTAATAATCTTTTATCACAGCAGGGATGCCAGGATGGCTCAGTCGGCTAAGTGTCCAAATCTTGGTTTTGGCTTACTGTTCATGAGTTTGAGTCCCATGTGAGGCTCTGTACTGATAGTATGGAGACTGCCTGAGATATTCTCTCTCTCTCTCTCTCTCTCTCTCTCTCTCTCTCTCTCTCCCCCTCCCTTGCTCTCTCTCAAAATAAGTAAATTTTTAAAAATATTAATTTTATCACAGCAGGCAAAACATTTCTTACTGAGATCCATCTACTTTATCTTTAGATTGCAGTCCTCTGTCCATTTTCTCTTAAAAACATATGTGTGTGGGGGCGCCTGGGTGGCGCAGTCGGTTAAGCGTCCGACTTCAGCCAGGTCACGATCTCGCGGTCCGTGAGTTCGAGCCCCGCGTCAGGCTCTGGGCTGATGGCTCAGAGCCTGGAGCCTGTTTCCGATTCTGTGTCTCCCTCTCTCTCTGCCCCTCACCCGTTCATGCTCTGTCTCTCTGTGTCCCAAAAATAAATAAACGTTGAAAAAAAAAAAAATTTAAAAACATATGTGTGTGAAAAAACTCCAATCAAACAGAGATAGAATGTATTGATGGGCAAGACCCAACTACATACTGCCTTCAAAATACTCACTTCAAATATAAAGACAAAGAAAAATGAAAAGTAAAAGATACATCCTGTTAACACTAATCAAAAGAAAGGTGAAGTTGCCATATTCATATCAGGCAAAGTAGGCTTCAAAGCAGTGAATATTATCAGTGATAAAGAATGACATTTCATGACATTAAAAGAAACCCTTCATCAAGAAGACCTAATAATCTTAAATAATTTAAATAAACCTTAGTCTTAAATGTGTGCATACCTAGAGCTTCAAAATACACATAGCAAAACTTAAGAGAGCCAAAAGAAGAAATAAACAAATCAACAATAGTCAATGATTTAAACACTATACTCTCACTAATGGATAGAACAAGCAGACACAAAATCAGTAAGTATATAGTATACTGAACAACATCATCAACTTCACCTAATTGATATTTATAAAACACTAGCTACCCATCAAGAGCAAAATACACATTCTTTCCAATTGCACACAGAGCATTCACCAAAATAGACTGTATTCTGGGCTATTATACAAATCTAAATAATTTTAAGAGGCCTGAAATCATACAAAATATGTACTGTGACCATAGAGTATTAAACTAGAAATCATTAAATGAAAAATATCAGTAAAATCCCTATGTATTTGGATATTAAACTACACACCTCTAAACAATCCATAGGTCAAAGCAGAAATCATAAGGGAAATCATTACAAAGTACTTTGAACTAAATAAGAACATGTCTATTGAGAATTTGTGGAATACTGCTAAATAAAGTGAAGCTTAAAAGGAAACTTTTTAGCATGAAATGCTTACTAGAAAAGAAGAAAAGTGGCAAGTCAGTGATTTAAATTTCTACATTAAGAAAATGGAAAAAAATAGTAAATTAAGCACAAAGTAAGTAAATAAAAGAAAGGAAATGGTAATAGCACAAACCAATAAAATAGAAAAGAAGAAGGAGGAGGAGGAGGAGATGGTGGAGGAGAAGAAACAGCAGCAGGAGCAAGAACAGCAGCACCAGCAGAAGAAAAATCACTGAAACCAAAAACTTTTTCTTTAAAAATATTAATAAAATTAATTAACCTCTACCCAGTCTAATCAGGAAACAAAGAGAGAAGACACAAATTATCTCCATCAAAAAAAAAAAAAAAAAAAAAAAAACAAACCCAGAGCGTACAGACATGAAAAGGATAACAAGGGGACATTATGAAAAATTTTATGCACCAAAACATGACCACTTAGGTGAAGTGGACAAACTCCTTCAAAGACAACCAATGAAAACTCACGTCAGACAAAATAGGTAATCTGACTATTCTCAAATCTTTAAAAAAAATGAAATTGTAACTAAAAATGTCCTCCAAAGAAATCTCTAGGCTCAAATCGCTTCACTGGAGACTCTACCAACCATTTAAGGAAGAAATAATAACCTATAATGAGTCTATATGTAATATAGACAAACTCTTCCAGAAAACAGAAGGGGGTACACCTCCCAACTCACGGTATAAGTCTGGCATTCCCCATAGAACAAAACCAAAGACACTGAAAGAAAAGAAAATCAATAATCCTCATGAACGCAGATGCACAAACCTTACCAAATTTTTAGAAATCAAAAGAAGCAATATGTAAAAATCACCAAGTGAGATTTATCCCAAGAATGCAAGTTCAACTTAATAAACAAGTACAATTCATGAAATTCACCACTCAATATACTAAAAATGAATACACATACAATCACTTCAGTAGACTGAGAATAGCACTTAACAAAATTCAATACCCATAGCTTAAAAAAATTAGTAAGTATCAAGCATCTTCCACAAGTTGATAAAAGGAATCCAAGAAAAACCCACTGTTAACATCACATTTAATAGTGAAAAATGAATGCTTTCCCTCTAAGATCATGAACAAGGCAACGATATCTACTTTTATCATTTCTATTCATCATTGTTCTACAGTTCATTCAGTGAAATAAAGACAGAAGATGAAATAAAAGGCACAGGAAAGAACAAATAAATGTTCTGACATTGTAGACAACATTATCATTTATGCAGAAATTTGTAAGAAGTCCACAAAAATGCTACTAGAAGTATTAAGAGACTTTAGCAAGGTGATTCAAGATCAACATACAAAAAATTAACTGTATTTCTATATACTACTAAAGAAATTAAGTATTAAATTCTTTTAAAATACCAAGTGTAATAACAGCAAATATATGAAGTATTCAGAAACAGGGGCAGCTGGGTGGCTTAGTCAGCTGAGTGTCCGACTTTGGCTCAGGTCGGTCATGATCTCATGTAAAATACTTAAAACACAAAAAACATGAATCCCAAAAGTAAAAACTAATAATTGAATTTCATCAAAATAAAAACTTTTGCTCTTCAAAAGACACTGTTAAAAACATGAAAAGGAAAACCAGAGATTGGAATATTTGCGAAATATTTGATAAAAGTCTTGTATACTGAATATATAAAGTAACTATTAAATGTTAGGAATGAGATAAGCAATGGAACACCTAGCTGGCTCAGTCAATAGAGCATGTAACTCTTGATCTCAGGGTTCTGAGTTTGAGCCCCACACTAGGTATAGAGATTACTTAAAAATAAAATCTTAAAAAAAGAAAAAGAATAAGACAGCATTTTGATTTTTTTTAATGGACAAAATATTTGAACATAACTTTGCCAAAAATAAGATGTATGAATGGCTAAAAATAAGCACATGAAAAGCTGCTCAACATCATTAGTCATTAGTGAAATGTATATTAAAAACCACAATGAGATTCTATTGCACACCAACTTGAATGGTACAATTAAAAAGATGGACAATACCAAGTGATAGGATAGGGAACAACTAGAACTTGTATGAACTGCTGGTGGAATTTTAAATTTTTTTTTTTCAACGTTTATTTATTTTTGGGACAGAGAGAGACAGAGCATGAACGGAGGAGGGGCAGAGAGAGAGGGAGACACAGAATCGGAAACAGGCTCCAGGCTCTGAGCCATCAGCCCAGAGCCCGACGCGGGGCTCGAACTCACGGACCGCGAGATCGTGACCTGGCTGAAGTTGGATGCTTAACCGACTGCGCCACCCAGGCGCCCCTGCTGGTGGAATTTTAAACTGGTACTGTCACCATGGAAATTTAGCAGTTTCTTATAAAGCTACCATATGAACCAGTTCCTAGGAATTTACCCAAGAAAAATTAATATTTCACTATTGACTAATGATGTTGAGCAGCTTTTCATGTGCTTATTCTTAGCCATTCATATATCTTATTTGTGGCAAAGTTGTGTTCAAATATTTTATCCATCAAAAAAATCAAAAATGCTGTTTTATTCTTTTAATTTAATAGATGAATCTCAAAAGCATTATTCTAGGGGCACCTGAGTGGCTCCGTTGGTTAAGCAACTGACTCTTGATATCAGCTCAGGTCATGATCTTGCAGTTCATGAGTTCAAGCCCCGTGTCCGGCTCTACACTGACAGTGCAGAGCCTACTTGGGATTCTCTCTCTCTCCCTCTCTCTCTGCCTCTCCCCGGCTCATGCTTTCTCTCTCTCAAAATAAACAAACTTTAAAAAAGGAAACAAAAAATAAAATACCACCCCCAAAATGAAAACCTAACTTAAAAAAAAAAACTTTAAAAAAAGCATTATTCTAAACAGCCAGACACAAAAGATTATACATTTATATATTAGAAAAGTCAAAACTATTATAACAAAAAGCAGATGTAGGGAAAAAACAGTTGATGGGGGAGATGGAACTGACTACAATGAGGCACAAGAGAGGTCTGGGGTGAAAGAAATGTTCTCTATCACGACTGTGATGGCTACCTGATTCTCTAGGACTGTTAAAACTCATTAAATTGTACACTTAGAATTGGTGAATCCCAGGAGTGCTTGGGTGGCTCAGTTGGTTAAGCATTTGACTCTTGATTTTGGCTCAAGTCATGACCTCAAAGTTCGTGAGATCAAGCCCTGTGTCGGGCTCTGCGCTGACAACTGAGGAGGCAAACAAGACCTATGTACTGATGCTAAGCACACCATAATGAAAGGGGTATGAATAGGTTGCTAAAGGCAGCCCATGTGACAGGCTTCTAATCCAGCCTGTGCATAGGAGAGAGAGAATTAGGAAAGGCTTCTTGGAAGAGGAAACATCCAAGATGTGACCTAAGTGAAGCTGGTTATTCATTCATCCACCCATCTATCCATTCATCCATCAATCATGACCCAAAATCCGTAACAGGAGATAGACCTAAAGATTCTTTTACAGTGAGGTAAATCCAATGACAAAATTGCATACAGCATATTATGAGGACAGAGGATGAGTAATCAAATTTGCCTGAGAGAGCCAAGAGACACCTTCCTAGGAGTCAATACGCAGAAGGGAGTCTTTTTAATTTTCTTAATGTTAGTTTATTTTTGAGAGAGAGAGACAGAGCACGAGTAAGGGGGGGGGGGGGGCAGAGAGAGAGGGAGACAGAATCCAAAGCAGGTTCCAGGCTCCAAGCCAATGCAGGGCTCAAACTCCCAAACCATGAGATCATGACCTAAGCCGAAGTTGGTGACTCAACCGATTGAGCCACGCAGGCACCCAGGAGTCTTTTTCTAAACATGAACACCTGGGTCCATCCTAAACACTGGAATTACAAATTTAGCTTCAAAGACCACACATGTTTTTGGGTTTTCTTTTTAGTTGTCCAAGTGCTTCTAATGTTAAGAAATATTACATTGAAAACCTTCATGACATTGGATTTGACATTTGATTTCTTGGATATGACATCAAAGGCACAGGCAAAAAAAGAAGAAAAAAAAAGACAAACTGGAGTTCATGAGAATTTTTAAGAATTATGCATCAAAAGGCACTTTGAAAAAGAGTTAATAGGCAACTCACAGAATGGGAGAAAATATTTGCAACCTGCATTATCTTATAAGAGAATAATATCCAGAATATATAGAAAACTCCTAAAACTCAGTAACAAAAAAATAAACAACCCAATTCAAAAAGGGGAAAGGACTTGAACATACATTTCTCCAAAGATTTTTAAATGGCCCATGAGCATATAAAAAGATTCTCAACATCACTAATCATTAGAGAAATGCAAATCAAAATTACAATGAAATGCCACCTCACACTATCAGAAAAAGAGGCTACTAGCAGAAAAACAGAAAAAAACAAGTGTCGGTGAGGATGGGGAGAAACTGGAATCCTGTGCACTACTGATGAGAATGTAAAATGGTATGGCCCCTGTGGAAAACAGTATGATGGTTCCTCAAAAAATTAAAAATTATCAAATGATACAGCAATTTCACTCCTGGGGAAAGCAGGGTCTTGATAAGATATCTGTACACCCACATTCTTAGAAGTATAATTCACAATAGCTAAAACATGAAAGCAACCTCAATGTCTACTGACAGATGAATAGATAACAAAATGCAGTATATCATAGTACAGAATATTATTCAGCTTTAAAAAGGCATTTCTGACACATGCTACAACATGGATAAAACCTGAGGTCATTATGCTAAATGAAATAAGACAATCAGAAAAAGACAAACACTGTATGATTCCACTCATATGAAGTAGTTTACAGTAGTCAAAATCATAAAGACAGCAGAATGGTCACCTAAAGGAGCAGGGAAATGGGGCATTATTGTTTTAGTTTTACAAGATGAGAAAAGTTTCAGAGACAGATGATGGTAATGGTAGCACAACATTATAAATGTACTTAATACCACTGAAATGTACACTTAAAAATGGTTAGGATGCTGAATTTTATGTTACATGCACTTTGCTACACAAAACACTGCATTGATTCTGAACCTGCTATACTCATGGAGCACCCACTGTATCAATAATACTACAATTTCTAGCATTATTCACTGCTTCCTATGTACTAGGAACTGTTTTAAGTGCTTTATCCTTTTTCTTTCATTTAATCTTCACAATAACCCTATAAGGTAGGCACTCTTATGGACAGGTATGATTTTTTTTTTAATTTTTTTTTTCAACATTTATTTATTTTTGGGACAGAGAGAGACAGAGCATGAACGGGGGAGGGGCAGAGAGAGAGGGAGACACAGAATCGGAAACAGGCTCCAGGCTCTGAGCCATCAGCCCAGAGCCGGACGCGGGGCTCGAACTCACGGACCGCGAGATCGTGACCTGGCTGAAGTCGGACGCTTAACCGACTGCGCCACCCAGGTGCCCCCAGATATGATTTTTAAAAATCTCTCAGATCCTCATACTCTGCTAGCAAAAATGTAAAATGGTACAACCACTTTGGAAAATAGTTGGCAGTTCCTTAAAAAGTTAAACCTGGTTACCTATGACCCAACAATTCCACTCCTACATATACATACCTAAGAGAAATGAAAACACATACGCACACAAAAACTTGGACACAAATGTCCACAGCAGCATTATTCATAATATCCTCAAAGTGGGAAACCAAATGTCCATCAAGTGATGCAATTGTAAACAAAATGTGGTATATCCATACAATGGAATATTATCTGGCAACAAAAAGGAGTAAAGTACTGATATATGCTGTAAATCTTAAAAACATTATGCTAAATTAAAATCAGCCAGTCAGAGAAGACCACATATTGTATTTCACTTACATAAAATGTTCAGAATAGGCAAATCTATGAAGACAGAAAGTAGATTAGCAGTTGCCTAAGGCCAGTGGTTGGGGAATGGGGAAACAAGTGAATGACTGCTAATGGTATGAGGTCTTTTTGGGGGCAATGAAAATGTTCTAAAATTGATAGTGGTGATAACTGCACAACTCTGAATATACTAAAAACCACTGAACTATACACCTCAAGTGGGTAATTGTATGGTATGTGAATTATATCCCAATAAAGCTATCATTAAAAACAAAGATGTCTCAGGGTGCCTGGGTGGCTCAGTCAGTTAAGCACCCAACTTCAGCTCAGGTCATGATCTCAGGTTTGTGGGTTCAAGCCCTGCATCGGGCTCTGTGCTGACAGCTCAGAGACTGGAGCCTGCTTCAGATTTTGTGTCTCCCTCTCTCTCGTGCCCCCTCTGCCACTCTCTCAAAAATAAATAAACATTAAAAAAAATGATGTCTCAGAGTGGAAGACGAGTACAATCCTGAATCAGCAGCACTCTGTCCTAGCAATCCAAGTACAATTATCTACCACAGAGTGCAGGCAGGGAAGGAGCAGAGAAAGAGAGAGAGACACAGAGTTCAAAGCTGACTCCAGGCTCCAAGCTGTCAGCACAGAGCCGGAAGCGGGGCTAGAACTCATGAAACATGAAATCATGACCTGAGCTGAAGTCGGCTGCTTAACTGAGCCACCTAGGCACCCCTCTCTCATCATTTTCTTTTCTCTAGATTATTCTAAGAACACAGTATATAATACATATAACATACAAAACATGTGTTAACTGACTACTTATATTATCAGCAAGGCTTCCAGTCAACAGTAGGCTATTAGTGTCTAAGTTTTGGGGAAGGCAGAAGTTATACATGGATTTTTGACAGCATAGGGGTTAGCACCCCTAACCACTGTGTTGTTCAAGAGTCAACTATATTTCCAATTGATTTCATAACAACGTCCTCAAAAGCAAATCAGGCCACTCTGCTGTAGGAGTGCAAGCAGTACTTCTGGGGGTGACCTTTCTTTCTTGGAGCTTCATACCTACAAACATGCAGATCATTACAGGCCAACAAACAAATGTCTGACAGCTAATGTTCAGTAAGCCTGTCTAGAAATAAATTCCACATAACAGTCACAGGACGGAAAAATCAAAGGGACATAATTTTTTCAATAAAGTTTGGGCTTGACTTTTTTTTTTTCACGGAGCTGCAATTAACTTTTTTTTTAATTAAGGTAAAATTGACATACATTATATTAAGTACAACATAAGAATTCGATATTTATATATACTGCAAAATGATCACCACAATAAGTCTAGTTAACATCCATCACCACACCTAACTACAAAATTTCTTCTTGTAATCAGAGCTTTTAAGATTTACTCTCCTAGCAATTTTCAAATATACAATCCAGTACTGTTCATGACAGTCCCCACATCCTTAGGACTTACTTATTTTATAAGTGGAAGTTTACACCTTTCGACCACCTTCTTCCATTTCACCCACCCTTCCCCACCCCACCCCCTGTCTCTGGCAACCACCAATCTGTTCTCTGTACTTATAAGCTTGAGTTTCCTTTCCTTTTTTTTTTTTTTTTTTTGGCTCCACATATATGTAAAACAATTTGGCACTTGCCTTTCTCTGACTTATTTGGCTTGATTTTATTTCTACAAAAAGGGATTCTATAGTCCTTAATTAGTAACTCTGTTTCTTTCATGATATAATCATTCATTTATTCAAGAAATAATTACTGGGGCACCTGGGTGGCTCAGTTGGTTAAGCCTCCAACTCTTGGTTTAGGCTCAGGTCATGATCTCTCAGTTCTGTGAGTTCAAGCCCTGCATCAGGCTCCACGCTAATGCTGTGGAGCCTGCTTGGGATTCTCTCTCTCTTCCTTTCTCTCTGCCTCTCTCTCTCAAAATACGAAATAAATAAAAAATGATAATAATAATTACTGAAGGCTGCACTTAAATATGCCAGATACTATTCTAGGTGTTGGAGATACAAAACAGTCCTGATCCTCATGGAGCTGAAACAAATATGAGAAAGACAAAGACAAGACAAAGAGAGAATGCAGTATATGAGACAGGCCTAAACTATGAAGAAAAACAAAGTGGGGAAGGAAAATAGCAGGGTTGGGGTGGGGTTGCGGGGGGGGGGGGTGGTGGAATTCACAGGGTAGTAAAGTTAAAAGGGTGGGTTCCAGGATGGCTTCAAGGTTTGTGACCTGACGGCTGGTACTGCCATTTACAAAATAAGAGAAAAAGGGGTGGAGAACAGGTTTAAAAGAAATATCAGGTTTGGCTTGGTATATGTTAAACTTAAGATGCCAATTACACATCCAAGTAGAGATTTTAAATGGATACCAAGCCTGGGATTCGGTGAAGTTAAGGCTGGAAATAATTTGTGAGTCAACAGCATAAAAGATGGTACTTAAAGCTTTATCTTCTGACTGTCCGTTATATTTATTCAACCTCTTCCCTAGAGGATGAGTAAGCTGTTTCCATTACTTTGCCACTGAAAACGCTGCTGCAGTAAGCATCCTTAGAAATATTTCCTTCTGCTATATATTAACATTTTTATTTGTGTAAGGAAGCTTAAAAATAGAACCGCTTATTCAAAAGGTATAACCATTTTAAATTTTACTAAATACAGCCAGGTGATTTACAGAAAGGATTGTAGCTGCTCATACTTCCTCAATCAGCGTATGACTGCCCATTTTTCAGTACCAGTGAGCAGCGAATATTATTACTCTCTGAAATTTTTTGCCAATCAAACAGACGAAAAAAATGGTATCTCATTTTAATTTTCATTTCCTTTCACATATTGGCTATTTGTAAGTACTCTTCTGTAAAATGTCCATTTCATTACAGGGTTGCTTATCTTTTTCTAATCAACTTGAAGATGCCCTGGTATATTTGAGATATGAAGCCTTTATCTGGTAATTCATGGCACTATTTCTCCCAACCTAGACTCATCTTTAGGTTTTGTTCATGAATGCCTTGTATCACAGAAAAAATGTAATTTAATGCAAACCTGCCAATCATTATCCTTTATGGCTCCTGGACCGCCTGTATCAAGCTTCTAAACACATTCCCCTGATTTTTTTCCTATTGTTTTTGCAGTTTTACTTTTCACATTTATGTCCTTCATACATCTGGAAGTTACTTTTGAATATGGAGTGAGCTATGGGGTCTAGGTCTATTTGCAGGTAAACGGCCAACTCTAACAATTCCATTTATCAAGTGAACCGTCCTTTCCCACTGAAATGCCTTGGTAGCATATGCCTGACTCACCTGGGCAGCCATGCAATCCTCACCAGAAATAAATTCTGTATTAAAGCATAAAGAAAGTCAAAGTGCCCTAGTCCTTAATATAAATATACAAATTAAACAAACAGTGATGTACAAAATTCAGAATCAAGAATGCAGTAAAGGAAGAGGAACAAAAGAAGTGAAAAAAGACCAATGGCTTCTTCTTGATTTGCAGCTCTGGCCTGATCATGATGACACTCAGTCCAAGCAAGGGACAGAGAGGAGGCACCCACGGTGGAACAGAAAAGAATTCATTTAAGTCTTTGGCTCCCTCCAGCCCTTCCTGTCACAGAGCTTTCCCTGGTTGGTTTCATCCACATGCACTAAAGCCTGAAGCTCCCCCGCTGGACACTAGAGGGTCAGTCCTCAGGTCTCGAGACAGCTGTGTGTGGCTGGAACACTGCCAGAGTTAATGGTTCATTAAAACTGTGGACAAACTTGAAAACAGTGTTTTTCTGACCCAAATATCTAAATCAAGGCAGTTAAATGGTAATTCATACAGTGATTTAATAAAGGGATGGGCAGGGGCGCCTGGGTGGCTCAGTCAGTTAAGCGTCCGACTTCAGCTCAGGTCATGATCTCACGGCTTGTGAGTTCGAGCCCCACATCGGGCTCTGTGCTGACAGCTCAGAGCCTGAAGCCTCTTCAGATTCTGTCTCTTTCTCTCTCTCTCTGCCCCTCCCCAACTCACACTCTGTCTGTATCTCTCAAAAATAAATAAACATTAAAAAAATTTTTAAAAAACTAAAGGGATGGGCAGTGAGGAGATGGAATAAGAGTTTGATTTTTTCTTGAGCTCATAAAATGATAAGAGAAAGAAATTCTATGGGTCCAATGGCCTTGCCCTATCCTGGGTGAAGTGTACTGGAACCCTCCCTTCATTCAACCTATGTCTGCTGGTGTGTGTGTGTGTGTGTGTGTGTGTGTGTGTGTGTGTGTGTGTGTGTTTGAGTGAGAGACACAGAAACAGAAAAACAGGGGCAGGGGAAGAGAGACCTATCCCTTCACTGATCTCTGGGACTTGGCTCACCCCTTCCTAGTCAACACTGGGTCTAGAAATATAAAAAGTCGCTATTTAGAAAACCTAAAGATGAGTCATCCTCCCTATAAGACTAGCCAAGGAAGCTTTATATTAAAGCTAGAATATTAAAGAAGAAAGGAGACAGGCATCTAGTCAATCTAAATTATACCCAGTGACCAACAGGAGAGCATGAAATCGCCAGAATGCCTATATACTGTTTACTACTAACATCTCCACAGTGCAAATACTAAACATATTCACCAAAGCTTTTGTGCTTCAGAAACTACCCTCAGTGAAGAATGAAAAACAGTAAGATGGGTAAAGCATAGGGTAATACTCATAAAAACATCACAGAAAAACTTCCAATTTCTCATTCATGACTAGCTGGTTTGGGGTATCTCTATCATGTGCTAGTTCACAGTAAATAAAAACACTCCATAATTACCTCTGCCTTCTTTTCTCCATATGAAGAAAAAAAGAACACTTAACTTGTGCCTCCTGGTGAGCTCAGCATGACTGCTATCTCCACTTTTCCTGTCTTTCCTTTCTCTTCTCCTGGTTGCCAGTATTCTTACTTCTAGTTGGGCTTGGAGAAGACCCAGGATGGCCCACCAGCGGCCTTCACCTCCTTAAAGGAAACCAGGCGACTTGCGCCTAAAGGCATAATGGGCCCCCACTCTCCACCTCCCCGCCCCATTCCTGCGCCCCACAGACTCTGAGTACATGCAGAATGTAGAACCTGCTGTCTCACTCAGCACAATCTATTTAACCATGATCAGCACTATTCATACAGCACTAGGCCAATTCCAAACCAATAAATGATCCTTTTCACTTGATAAAGTACACCGACCACAAATCTATGCAAAGTGGGAAACAGGTTCTTTAAATTTTTAAGGACTCTCTGCAAGCTCTCATTAATATTACTTTGAAAAGAGGTGGGGGGGGGGGAGGAGAAAGAGCTCTAAACTGGTGTAGCCAGTATGGAAAATGGTATGGAGGCATTTCAAAAAATTAAAAACAGCAATTCCATACAACCTAGTAATTTCACTACTGGGTAGTGAAAGAAAACAAAAACACTAATTACAAAGATATGCACCCCTATGTCTACTGCAGCATTATTTACAATAGCCACAATATGTAAGCAACCTAAGTGTCCATCGATAGATGAATGGATAAAGAAGATGTGGTATATGGGGCACCTGGGTGGCTCAGTCAGTTGAGCATCCGACTTTGGCTCAGGTCATGATCTCGCAGTTTATGGGTTTGAGTCCTACATCAGGCTCTGTGCTGACAGCTCAGAGCCTGGGGTCTGCTTTGGATTCTGTGTCTCCCTCTCTCTCTCTGTCCCTCCCCCGCTCATCTCTCTCTCTCTCTCTCTCTCTCTCTCTCTCTCAAAAATAAATATTAAAAAAATTGTTTAAAAAAAAAGAAAATTGGTATATGCATACAGTGAAATATGATTCAGCCATAAGAAAAGAATAAGATCCTGTCATTTGTGATAACATGGATGGATTTAGAGCATACTATACTAAGTGAAATAAGTCAGAGAAAGACAAATACCATATATTTCACTTATATGTAGAATCAGAAACACAAATGAATAAACAAGTAAAAAAGCAGAAACTGACCCATGAATACAGGTGGTTGCCAGAGAGAAAGGGGTTGGGGGGATGGGCAGAATGGGTGAAGGGGAGTAGGAGCTACAGATTTCCAGTTTCAGAATGTATAAGTCATGGGGATGAAAAGCACAGCACAGGAAATATAGTCAATGTTATTGTAGTTGCATTAAGGAAAAAAAGAAAAGATACAGCCTTATAACTCTCCTCCTAGCAGTATGAACAACTCCCCAAATAGCTGACAGGCTGAGATGCTATTGTGACTAGACCTCATGGAAAGTTCTCACTCTCAAATTTTAATGAGGTAAATCATATTCCTTTGGAAGTCTGAGCCCACTGCAAATGTTTTCATTTCAATACCTGATAGAGTATCAAAGGAGAAAAATATCACAAGAAAGAAAATTAAACTTTCAACATAATAGGCTAATTTTGGCATCCAAAAAAACAGCATAGTGGCAAAGCAAACCTTGCTGGTAAAGCACCTAGGAATAAATGCAGACTCTAAATCAGACCCAAGAAATCTTACAACCATATCAGTGAGCTAGAGAATTGGCAAGAAGCATAAATCTCCACATCACTACAAAATTCCACTCCCATCCATCCACCACTGCCTTATACATAAACTCACCCACATGGGTGGCTCAATCGGTTGAGTGTCCAACTTCAGCTCAGGTCATGACCTCATGGTTCACAAGTTCAAGCCCTACATCAGGCTCACTGCTGTCAGCGCAGAGCTGGCTCTGGATCCTCTGTACCCCTCTCTCTGCCCTGCCCCGCTTGTGCTCTCTCAAAAATAAACATTAAAAATAATTGTTTTAAAGCCTCCTGTTACTGGAAGGTATTTGTATCAATTGTATTAACAAATGGATATTCTTACTCACCTAGAAATTTACTTACTGCCAGGAAAAGGTACGGTGGTAAGGGCTGAAAGACACTGGAAACGGTGTATTTTAGTGTCTGCCTCATTTCATGACTTTATATTAGTTTGACAGTTAAATGCAGGAGGACTGCTAATAAATGAACACCTGATTCATGGCCCAGGTGATACTATTTGCTAAAGGCAATGCTCTCAAGACATTCAAGATTTTTGCAGTCTGATTAAAAATGGGTAAAAGTGATAAAGTTTACTGAGCTGAAGTTGCCAAGTCTACTAAAGCTCCCTTTAGAGAAGTTCTGCTGTGTGATACTAAACCCACTGTTTGTTCTGTGAAGCCTCATAAATGGAATAGTTATCACTCAAGTCACTCTTTTATCCTCCATCCTTAAAATTCTGTGATTTTCTTTAAAGACCACTGTGATCTTTGTTGACCTAACCCCAGAAATCTCCCAGAACCCATACAGTACATGGAAAAGCAACAAAACAGTAAAGCCTAAGAGACATTTTATTCACCATATTTCCTACACTATGTGCCTACTACACTGTGCTTCGCAATGAAATACAAAGATGAATAAGATACTAATTCCTGGGGCACCCGGGTGGCTCAGTTGGTTAAGCATCCAACTTCGGCTCAGGTCATGATCTCATGGTTTGTGAATTCAAGCTCCGCATCAGGGTCTCTGCTGTCAGTGAAGAACACACTTTAGATCCTCTGCCCCTTCTCTCTCTGCCCCTCCCGAGCTCATGCTTGCTCGCTCTCTCTCTCTCAAAAATAAACAAACATGAAAAAATACATTTTAAAAAAATACACAATTCCATATCATATACCATAAACATCATAAAGTCATTGCCCCATAAGGGCAGCCATCAGTTGTTATAAAAGCTGATGTTAAGGTATTGCTATTGATTCCATAAAGGGAACTATAGATTATAATATGGAACAAAAATAAAACTCCATAACTCCACTTTAAGGTGTCAAAGATCCCACCAGTATGCACACAATATGAAACCAACCTCGCGGAAGACACTGTGTGTTGCTTACCTATCAGCCATCACCCACTTCTTCCTTGCACCAGAACTCTTAGGGCTGCTAGGCCCCTCCCCAGTCCTAGGAGATGACCCTTGACTGTGCCAGACAGATATTTCCTACTTCACTTACTCAGGCACACCAGTGACTGGTCTACGGTAACCCAGGCCTGGCCAGTGAGGCAAAAGAGGATATACGAGGGGGCTCCTAGGCAAGGTTTTCCCCATTTTAAAAAATGACACACAAGAAAACTCTCCTTCCTGTCTGCCTTTGAATACAGCTGTGTGAGAATGTGATGCCTGGAACTGTGGCGGTTACCTTGTGACTAGGAAGGGACACGCCCAAGGAAGAAAGACAACAAAATGATGAAGGCAGAACAGAAAGATGGGAAGCACCTACGTCCTTGATAATGTCGTTATGCCACTGATTTAACCAATCCTAGACCTCTATAAAGAGATACGCAGTTTTACTCACTGTTCCTGCCGTATTTTAGTATTCTGTTACTTACAGCTGAGAGCATCCTAATATAGGCCCATTTAGGAGGGGGAAAACAAAAGCAGGGATTAGACAGGTTCAGACTCCAAAGTGATTTCTTCTTAGGTGATTGCAGAATGCAGAAAGGAAAACCACTTAACCTTCCTTCAGGTCATTTAGATCCCTGCCCAAAGATGCACGCCCATCAAAGCTAAAAGGAAAACTAAAGTAATCACACACAGAATTCAGCTGGGCTCAGCATAAATTGATTGTACTCTATTTTCTGAACCTGTGGCAAGATCAAATCACCCCACTAACTGTCGCCAAACCACTTCAAGTCCTCCAGAAGCATCATAAAGAAGCCCTTGGTGTACTATAATGTCCACAGATGCCTATTTTGCTTCACTTCTCTTTGCAATTTTGGACCAGAATGCTGGAGGCAATGTTAACCATGGCATAAAGATTACATATATACATGAATGTCCATATGTGGATAACCCATTTTTACAGAGTGCCCAATATATGCAAAATGTTTTTCTTGGGACCAATAAGGTGAAAGTCGCCAAAAAACTAAAGATCAAGAAACAGACCATCCTTTAGAACTCACATAACATGTGAAGTCTCTCTTAATGACCCTAGCTTATATCATCTCCCTCCCCTGTATGCAAAGACCATTCATCAGATCCTATAGTGTTAAGGGAACCTATAAAAATGATCAAAATATATATATATATAATATATAATGAATTTATTATATATATAATATATACATATATAATGAATTTATTAATTTAATATGCTGGAATAGTAGGATCAAAAAAAATGTAATGGAAGATGTTAACACATACTACTACAATACTACTGTTACTACTGGTAGCACTAACTGAGTGCTTACTTTGGGCCAGACATTATTCCAAAAACCCAAGATACAACTTACTGTATCCTCACAAAAATCCTAATTTGTAGATATTATTATCCATGTTTCACAACTAACAAAACTGAGACACAGAGAGGTTAAGCAACCTTCCCAGAATCACACAATCAGTGAGTGGCAGAGCCAGAATAACAATACAGGAAGTCTAGCTCCTGAATCCATGCTCTTATTCACTATGCTGCCTCCATAATTAGCTAACACTCCAAATGAAAATCACTCAGAATAACAATTTCAACTGTTATGAGTCATTTAATAATTATAATAGAAATTACAATACATGTCTTAAAATGAGTCAAAACCTGATTCAAAGTCTGCAAGGATATGAGACAGTCTATCTGTTGGAGAGTTACCAAAGATTTCAACATTACATGCTATGAAAGTGCATTTACTCAGATTCTGGTAGCTCCTGAAGAACTGTAAAATACCAGCTGAAGAGACATACACCATCCAGACTGATAAATTTCTTAAAAACATTTTATCATTCCTAGATCTATGAAGATCGCAGATCACCAAGGTATACAAGAGATGATCAAAACTGCCAAATGACAAAATTGTTACTGCAACACAAAAATTCAGAACCAAAGGGTGGACTTAACCCACTGAAAACATGGGAAATCCCTGGAGAATGACACCATTACCAAAGCTGCCCCTTCTCTGAAATGCTAGCTTTCACTTCTCCCACAAGCTCACAATCCTAAGATAAACATGAACTTGATATGTGTGTGGTTGTAAAAGATGCCATTTGTTAGAAATCTGAATTTAGTACTGTCGGTAACCTGACTTAGACCTAACTCTTCACTACAACTCTTATTTTGACACATTTAGAACCCTGATCACTTGCTCAGCACATGGTGAGCTGTATTATGTAATCCTTACAGAAACACATCTTACATTCCCTCCTAGCCTATAAACTCCCAAAGGATAGGATTTGCACTAAATGCATCGTGTTCCAACAATAACTACAACAAATGAGGAACCTAGTAGTCCAGTCACTCTGTAAATATCTGCTCAGTGACTGAATAAGAAATAAATAATTTGAGGAAATAAAGGAACAAAGAACAAGAGGCAAATTGCAAGGCAATATATATCTGCCTGAGATATGAACGATCATGTGTCTTTTCCCCCAGATTACCTGGCACCCAGAAGAGTATAAAAGAACAAGCTGACAGTCATCTGATGATTTTAAAGATGAAAAGGGAATTATTTCTCCATATCTTTAATCAAAACACCTTGACAATATCTGGTTATTCAACCAGTAAATTAAAGAATACAAGTTTCTCAGTGACCAAGTGTACATCCTTTTTATTTCTTTTGTACGGAATGAGTGGAAATTAAATGTTAACAAGAAAAACAGTTCTGAGAATAAAATTCTGTTGTGCCTTTCCAATCAGCCTGAGGTTAAAAAGATGTCCATCGACAAAAATCTAGGATTAGTAAAACCAAACTGTCAGCACACAAGCAAAACTGAAACTCAACTCCCTTTCCTGTTCTCTTTTATATATACCTGGAATGATAATACTGACCTACTTTACAGAACTGTCATGAGAATTAGTCAGCTTAAAAATGTCAAGCACATAGAAAGCGATTATAGTATCTATAGTTAACCACTCCTACAATTAACAAATGAAGGGAGTCTCTTGTATCACGATGCAAACCACTGCGCTAATTACTTAAAAGTAACACTGCAAATTTTTACAAGTCACAAATAACACCTCACATTAAAGAATATGCTTATAAATAAGACTTTCTAAAACTTTCAAGATCTTTAAAAACTTTCTAAAACTTTCAAGAATCTTTAAAGAAAGTAGTCTGAGTACAGACAGGAAAAAGTAACTTTTGATTAACCATACCAGGAAATAAAATTATTAATATTGGCTCCTGAACTCCAAACCTCTTGAACTAGAAAGCCGTCCACTCAGCTAAAAAGAAGTCATCACATTCCATAGGGTTTGATTACTACCTTTGTCATCATCATCATCAGAAAGGGCTGTGCAGCCTCCTGGACCACCTGCCACTCCTAATGAGGAAAGGATGGGGCTCCAAACAGTCCAATGTTGAGATCGGAACATTTCCTATGGCACTTTCTGCCTTTTATATCAGAGTATGCCCACAGAAATATGCACTTCAATAATAGGAAGTCATTATAAGATGTCTTCAATATCCTTTCAGCTCAGCTAGTTTGCTTTTTGGCAAAAGCTGATTAACATGACAGAGTTACTGTGTCCTTCAGATGCCCTCGAGCAACTCGATAAGCTCGCTGAAAGTGTTACTTCTACCAGGGTTAGCAGCAACCACAGCCCTGGGAATTGCTGCTTTTGAAATATTCTGCTTTATAAACCTCATTTATCAAACAGCGGGAGAGCTGTTACATATGGTGATGGACGTTATGGAAATGCTTAGGTTGAATACAAAGTGTGAATGTGAATCGGATTAAATTACCTGAAAGAAAGGGAGAAACTAAGTGAGGAGGAAGGAAAAGGAACCAATCATAGATATGAATCAAACAGGGTTGCACAAAAATATTGAGTCTGCTTACAAATGGTTATCCTTGAGGTTTGCTATGAAAAGGTTTCCTGAGATGTCAATGCAGAATTTTAAAATTTTAACATAGTCAAGTTAGATTAAATAATTGTACCTATCACAGTTCTTGCCTACTCAAATAGGAAGAAAGGTTAGAAGAGGTTTCTATAAATTCAGACATCCCTAATAACACAAGGATTAGCTTGGGCTAAAATCCCAATAGGAAAATTCAGAGTATACATGGGGAAAGGAGACTTGTGGATTACCTGAAGAATACAGTGCTGACAATGTGGCTGGGTAGAAATAAGAGAAGCACAGTAAACTAAGATTCTTGAATTTTTTTTTCTATGGGCAACCAGTTTCTATTTTAGTTTAATAAAATATTTCAAGATGTGCTTAATGTTCAGGTACAGCTTAGTAGCTTTACTTACAAAAAACCATTAATTAAAAGAAACGTAATTTAGGAGGAAAAACTCATGTTTGCTTCCTCTTTAAAAAAAAAAAAAATTAAAAAGGAGGGGAGGCACACAAATCTTCCTATAATGTAGCTCTGTAACTCTAGGTTTCAGGAAATTATGAGATGAATTCATGGGCAAAAAAATGAGGAAATCAGTTAGTAATAATCCTACGATGCCCTTGTCACTGAAACTATCCCTGATTTTGGGGGAGAGGTAAGATTTACATCATCATGTAATAGGGAGAATGAAGGCCAGAAAAGTCATATGGAAGAGGAATATGCAAAACAGTTACAATCCAACACTTAAAAAAAAATTTTTTTTAATGTTTACTTTTGAGAGAGAGAGAGAGAGCAAGCAGGGGAGGGGCAGAGAGGGAGACAGGGATCTGAAGCAGGCTCCAGGCTCCACACTGTCAGCATAGAGTCCAATGAGGGGCTGGAACCCACAAACCATGAGATCATGATCTGAGCCAACTGAGCCACCCAGGTGCTCCAATCCAACACTTAAAAAAAAAAAAAATCTGGACACTGAGTTTAGATGAAGCTTTGATACTGTGCCCACAAAAAATGCTTCTGGGAATCATAGGGCTCTTTGCCTTTGGCCAACACACAAATGAATGAGTCAGTGACATACCTAAGCTAGAACCCCAAGCTGCCCAACACACTGGGAAAATATGAGGCCTTTAATAACAAGGAGTTTCAGTATTTGATGAATCCTTGAACCGCCCTCTCCCCATCACACACAAACACACACAAAGTTGGTCACATAAGGGCAGAACTAAGAAGAAATGAGAGTACAAGAAAAGCACAGCAGCATCAGGAACCGCAAAAGCAATAGGAAACTATTAGATGTTCTCAAGGAGAAAAAAAACTCTTTAAAATCATTGTGTGTGTGCTTTATACCACTGCTATGTCACAGGTACAGGAGTCCTCCATAAAAATAAATGTGTGTACTTTTTAACCATGCCAGTTAGACAACATGTATAAATTGATCAATTGGCAGGACAGACTCAAGGAAACATGTTCTAACAGAAGAGTTTCATCACAGTGTATCCCCTACCCCATCTTCTTCCATCTTTCCTTCCCCTCGCTCTTTTTAGCCTTTCACACCCTTGGTCTGGGCAATGATACCGATTTAAAATCACAAACCCACCCACTGCCCCCAGAAGCATCCTGAGGAAGTGGTCTGCTATCAATTCCCTTCCCAAACACCACAGGGGTTATTTGGGGATAACATTCCTGCAGGCCAGGGCCAGCACAGGCGCCCTGAAACAGGGTCTGTCTGTCACTAACTACCCCTACCCGCCCCATGCCTAGCAGCTCTCCAGGTCACAGTTCTCAATAAACACACAGAGAAAACAAGCTCATTCTCTTTTTCCCACTCATTAAAAATAAACCCAAATGGTCCCCAATTTAGAACCCACCTACCAAAGAAAAAAGTTAAAGAGAGGGAGGTGCCCACCCACATTATCTTTCCATTCAAAGAGGCACTATTCCACAGCTGCTATGGAGTTTATAATTAACAGACAAGCTTAGCCAACAACAGAAATTTCTGGAATCTATTGTAATTTACACTACAGCCTTGCTTATTACAAATTTAGATTACAAGCATGGGCTGGGTTCTGTGGTGGAATCCAAAAGCCTTCTTGAGGCACCTCTGGCTCAAGTCTCTTTCAATCACTCAGCCTTGCCTACAGGGAACAGTTGCAGGCCGAGGCGTTGGCCTGACTGGGTATGCAGGCAGAAGCTGTGACTGCTCCTGTTCACTCACTCGCAGAGCCCACAAACCTCCCACCACTAACTCTATAGAGCTGTGTCAGAAGGCTCCACTGGAACAATGCCACATTGCACTCAGATGTGTTCACCATGGTGCCTCCCACAGGTCTTTGCTATCCTTGTACTGTAAGCTCTTTGTTTCCTTTCTCAGGTGCGACCCCTGGTTGAATCCTTTCACCTCAGGTTCTAAAACAAAGGTGTCCAAGGAGGCTGCCACAGAAGGCAGAGTCACAGAGCAGACAGACAGGAGGGTCTGGGCAGGGCAGATTCACAGGTCATAGGTAGCTTTGCAGAGTCGTCTTTACAATTCGAATCTACTGCATCAAGAGCTACACTAGGACAGGAAGTCCCCTTTCATAGGAAAGGGAATTGAGGCTCAGACATACAATCAGAGATGAGTAACACCTGCACTAGGTTTGTCTGACTCCAAGGTTCACCCTGTGTTCTCTCTGCAGTACTGGAAAGATCTCCTCCTCATCTTCCTTCAAAGACTGGCCAGGGTGAGTACAAATCCTTTAAGGACTATAGGTATGAAGTAGGTCTTACATGTCTCTAAGTCCTGGTTGAGTGTACACATTCCCATGGGAAAGACCAAGCTGTTGGACTGTGACTTGCCATTAATCCCTCTCTAGGCATTAACTGTTAGATACTGGCTCTCATTGGGGGCAACGGAGCAAGAGTACGGGTTTTATGTAAGACTCAAGTGAGTTTTAACAGGAGAAAGGGAAAGATCTTGGTTTTTAATCTTTTCCAAAAAAAAAAAAAATTTTTTTTAGAAATCAAAAACCTTCCTACATATTATACTTTCATATTATTTGGTAAAACACATAATGGATAGGATTTACTAACTCAATTATGAATTGGTTGCACCATTACTAAAATTTTATTTTAATGAATAGAATCTACTTACATTTGAAAACCTGTAGTATCAGGTGCATTGCACATGTAAATACACATGGCCCATGCTGAAACTCTTTCTGTGAAATCCCAAGAGTCCAGGGCCCTCATGTTAGAAAACCCCTGACTAAAACATTAGGATTTGCTCCAGGGAGCAGGCCTGGTGGGACATCTGAGGGAGGGCTCCAATGAAGGAACCTGGAGCAAAGAACAGGGAAGGAGCCCACATATCATACTTCACATACTTCGTAATTTTCCTTCCTTAAGACCAGCCTGATAGCCCTTTATCCAATGATCAACATTATTAATTTATAAATTAATACTGACATTCGGACAGGTGAACTACGGAACACAGCCACTTGCTATCGGAGACAATAAATATGAGAAAGAAGGGAGACAGTGTGTCACAGAAAAAATTTAGCTCATCCTAATGCCAAACTGACCTTCCTAGATGAACACGAACACCTTCCTAGATAAAATCATCTAGAAAAAACAGCAAGGCTCTTCTTTAATGAAACTTCGGTAGGTAGCCTCACTTGATTTGGATTGAATAAAAAAAGATAGTAACAAACAAAATGACATATGCCCATGTTAGTGTAAAAACACACAACATGGTCACAATTGAAGACCCTATCTTACCATTTCTCACCACAAGGAGACTCACTTAAACATCATCACTTCTACTCCAAAATCCAACATTGAGAAGGTACGTCATAGATTCACACTACATGTATACTGAAGGTCAACCTTACACAAAAAAGGTAGGAAGAAAAGTAATTCAAACAAACGGACTTTAAATATGCACAGCACCTTTTACCCTCTATCACCAGTCTTGCCGTACTATTGAACATTCCCTGAACAGTGGACTGCACCTTGATACCCATGCTTTTTAAAAAAATAAATAAAAATGACTAGGTACACTCAGGTGTGTGCAATAAGCTTAATGTTCCTGCCACATTAATACACACACACTTGAAGTCTTACTCATGCTTCCTCCTTGACCCCCAAAGGCAGAAGGAATGAATCCCACTCCCCAATTCCCTCCAGCATACTCTTTGACTTACTTCAGACATCCTTCCACAGAGGATCCCTAGAGCCACATCATCACTACCTCCCACTTATCTATCTACTCACAACTAGCACAGCACTTAGCCCAAAATGCTAAACAAAAGCATGTGGCCAAAATAAACAATGAACATGCAATTAGGAAAAAAAAAAATTAGGTGAAAATATTTCTGATATTGAGTGTATGAGGATTACAAATCCACAAAACGATCAAAATGTCTTAGCATTCAATCACTGGGGAAAATCTATTTCTTTAACTCTAAATTAGTCAACCTCTCTCCCCCAGTCAGTGATATTACATATTCAACTAATAAGAGGAAAAAGGAAAAGTCTGGCTTTTTGTTCAAAGACTTGAATTAAACACAAAAGTTCCAAACAGTAGACCCCTGCACCCAGTCAGAGCCTCTTGAAAGATAAACACTCAAAAATCTTCCACCAGCTCTCCCCCTTTCCTCAGCCTTTCCTCACCAATCATCAAGGCAGACTAGGTGTACTCACCGGGCTGATTTCCTTCCCTCTCGTGGCCCAGCTGCCCCTTGGTGTTCAAACCACACGTGTAAACTTCCCCATCCTCCAGCAAGAACACGGAGTGGTTTCCTCCACAGGCCACTTCCTTGACGCTTCTATCTGATATGAATCCACACACCTGTGGCTCAGCCACAATCCCTTGCAAGTTGGTGCTGATCCCAGGTTGGCCCAGAGACCAATATCCCCAACATAACATTGTTCTTATCCTTCAGGGAGTCATGTAGCCGAGAAAAGAGTTCTGTAAAACAAGGTTAAAAAAAAAAAAAAGTCAGAGAAAATCACTTTTATTTATTTATTAAAGCTTATTTATTTTGGGAGACAGAGTGTGTGTACATATGCATGCACGTGCAGTGGAGGGGTGGGGAGAATCCCAAGCAAGCTCCACAATGTCAGTGCAGAGCCCAAGGAAGGGCTTGACCCCAAGAACTGAGAGATCATGACCTGACCTTAAATCAAGAGTTGGATGGGGCGCCTGGGTGGCTCAGTCGGTTGAGTGTCCGACTTCAGCTCAGGTCACGATCTCGTGGTCCGTGAGTTCGAGCCCCGCGTCGGGCTCTGGGCTGATGGCTCAGAGCCTGGAGCCTGCTTCTGATTCTGTGTCTCCCTCTCTCTCTGCCCCTCCCCCGTTCATGCTCTGTCTCTCTCTCTGTCTCAAAATAAATAAATGTTAAAAAAAATTAAAAAAAAAAACGAGTTGGACACTTAAACAACTAAGCCACTAGGAACCCCAAGGAAATCACTTTGAAGTAGTAAGTATAATCAATGAAAAAATAAATACATAAATAACACTCCCCTGGAGGATGTACTCTCTCTCATTCAAAATAAATAAATAAACTCTAATAAATAAAAATAAACTGGGGCACCTACGTGCCTTAGTCGGTTAAGCGTCCGACTTTGGTTCAGGTCATGATCTCACGGTTCATGGGTTCGAGCCCCATGTTGGGCTCTGTGCTGACAGCTCAGAGCCTGGAGCCTGCTTCAGATTCTGTGTCTCCCTTTCTCTCTCTTTCTCTGCCCCTCCATCTCTCTCTCTCTCTCTCAAAAATAAACAGACATTAAAAAAATTAAATAAATACTAACACTCCCCTTAATATTCTTCAGATACCTTGCATGTCAAAATGATAACGTAATATCACTGAAAATGTTCATAATAATGATGCTATTTTTGTGTTTTATTAAGAGTTCAAAAAAATATTTCTAAACAAATTTTGTATTTATGAATAGTGAACACTGACACAATGTGATTTTTAGATCACTGATGAGAAACTCCGAGTACAGGAGAGGAGACTGGCTAAAACAATTTTGCAAACCATTATGGCAATAAATATCTGGAAGTTACCCTCACAACTTCATCGTGTCCTTTCTCCTTGCACCTTTTGAATTTTCTTCTTATTTCATTTTTTTTTAAGTTTATTTATTTTGAGAGAAAGAAAGAGAAAGACAGAGAGAGACAGAGACAGAGAATATTCCAAGCAGGCTCCACACTGTCAGAGCAGAGCCTGATGCAGGGCTTGAACTCATGAACCACGAGATCATGACCTGAGCCGAAACCAAGAGCCTGGCAATTAACCAAATGAGCCACCAAGGTGCCCCTGCCTATTTCATTAAAAAATTTTTTTAACTAATTAACCCCTTTAGGTAGTCTATTGTTAGCTTGGATAGTAATAATTCACCACTTGAAACAAAAATGAAAAATGGAGGGGAAAAGGTTATCTTCTCTGCCATTTCTTCTTACACATCCTTCTGGCTCAGAGTCAAGCTTCACTTTCTACCTGAAAGCCTCTGGGGACCATTCCAGCCACAGTTAGCCTGCATCCCTCTGACACATCTACTATACTGCCTTGGAGACTTTCTCAGTATCTTATAACTTAACTCCTCAGCCAGAATTTAACTGCCTTAAACAAAGACCACACAGTATAGCATATCTCTTTGAGTTGGCAGCTTCTCAATCAACTTTTGGCTGATTACTGCTGACTCCAGCCCAAAGTTTCACTACCTTTTAGAAATTTATGTTTCCCTTTCATACAAACAAAAACAAAATCTCATCCCTCTCTCCCAGTTCACACTCACCAGGATGGCTATAATCAAAAAGGGCAGTTAATAACAAATGTTGGTGAGGATGTATAGAAACTGGAGACCTCTACATTGCTGGTGGGAATGTAAAATGGTACAGATACTTTGGAAAACATTCTGGCACTTCATCAAAAGACTGAACGTATAACTATCATATGATCTGGCAATTTCACTCCTAGGTATCCAAGAGAATTGCAAATATGCATCCACACAAAAATTTGTATATGAATATTCATAGCAGCATTATTCATAATACCAAAAAGAAGAAATAAACCCAAACACCCATCAGTTGATGAATGGATAAATAAAATGTGGTATTTCCATACAATAGAATATTTTTTGACTACCTATGGTAATGTTACCTGACTTACTCTTTAAATTCTTAAGGCTTTCAGGAAAAGTATGGAAAACCGAAAATAAAATGTAAGACTGAAATTGCTTTCTTAACCAAATAGTTCTGTTTCTTCCCAAGATTCTTACTCCTTGTCTAGACTCTAGAACTAAAAGGATATTAAGCTTAAATGTTATTCTTTGAGTTAATTACACAGGAGGAGAGAGAAAATGCAAACTGGGGCAGGGGAGTAAGATATACATTTTAAAAGACCAGCAAGAGCACATAATCTTTTCATAATTTAATATTCCCAACTAACTTCTTCATTTTGAATGTTTCATGAATTTGTCCTTTCCCGCCACCTACCAATGATTACAGGAGCAGCATACAACCGTCACTGTGCTAATAAGCATTTTATATTATTATCTCATTTCATCTTCACAACAACCTTGTGCCATAAGTACTATTTTTAGCTTCATTTTCAGATAAAGCAAGCTTCAGAGAGATTGAGAAGCACGCCCAAGGTCACACAGCTACAAGAAGTAGGAACCAGGCTATGAATCTAGGCCTGATGCCAGTGTCCACAGTCTCATCTACTAGGCTACAACTGCCACCCAAGCTGATTTATAGGTCACCTACAGGAGCAAGAACACAAAAATTACTTGCAGAATGACTAACGGTAGTCAGTATACAATACAGGATGCCCAGTAAAGTTGAAAATAAAACTGCCCTCTGAGCGTGAAACTAGTCAGAATTAAGAGATAATGGCTGAGATTAGGCAGCTGTAGCATTAAGCCATCCCGTTAACCAGCCAAGTACAAACAGTGTGTCTAAAAATATGACATCAAGAAGCTATGATTGTATGTCTGCAAAAAGATCCATAAACAACGCTCACAGCAGCTTTATTCATAGTAAACAAAAATGGCAACAACCCACATGTCCATCAACAGGAGGATGGATAAACAGATTGCAGTATATTCATAAAAGAAACACTACTCGTCAGTAAAACAGGGGGAGGGGGCATAGCTAAAATGTACTTCATGTAAAAGAAAGCTGCAACTCAAGAGTGGCACCAACTGCTTTTTTACCCATGTCCTGAAGCCCCTCTTTATCTAGTAACAAACTCTCCCCTCTCTGGCACAAGGGTAAGCATGACCCTGGCCAAGGCATTCAAAGAATACCCGCTCCCCAACCCCCCCCTCCACCCCTGCCACAAGCCATACACATGAGCCACACCAAGCCAGTCAGAGAATCCCACCCCTAAGCCACAGGACATGACCCACAGCAAACCAATCAGAGAACACCTCCTAAGCCATTGTGATTGGCTCAGGGATAGGTTCACACTCCCAGGGGGGCCAGAGTCCTTCCCCAGTAAGCTCACCAGAGCTCTGAAGGAAGGCTGCCTTTTGCCTCTGAAGGACAACTGAGGCTGCTGGAAGCTATGTGCCCTGCCACATGAGGACACCTATAAGCCATTATGACTCAGGGTGCCTGGGTGGCTCAGTTGGTTAAGCATCCAACTCTTGGTTTCAGCTCAGGTCATGATCTCATGGCTACGTGGAATAGAGCCCCTTATTGGACTCTGTGCTGCCAACACACAGAGCCTGCTCTCTCTCCATCTCTCTCTGCCCTTCCCGTTTGCTCTCTCTCTCAAAGTAAATAAACTTTAAAAAATTAAAATAAAGATAATTTTTTAAAAATCAAAATAGAGTTGAAAAAAAAAAAAGACATTATGATTCTACCAGCTATAAAGTTTCAAAGACAAAGGACAGAAAGGGTCCTAGTAACGGTACTTAGCCTTGGATCCCCTCTTGTCTGGTGCCAGCACTACTATCTTCACTCTCCCTAACGATAGCTGTACTTCATTGTTTGTGAACTCCATACTTGTGAATTTACTCACTAAAATTTATTTGTAACCCAAAAGCAATACTTGGGTCATTTCTCAGTCATTCCCAGACATATGCAAAGAGAGGAAAAATTTGAGTCATCCCTACATGCACTTTCCCAGCCAAAGTCAAACAAAATGATGTTCTCATTCTGTAAAAAAGTGGTCTTTCTGCAGTCTACATGTTTCTATATTTTAAAAAAATATTTAAGTGTTTATTTATTTTTGAAAGAGAGAGAGGGAGAGCATGAGTGGGGGAGGGGCAGAGAGAGAGGGAGACAGAATCTGAAGCAGGCTCCAGGCTCTGAGCTGTCAGCACAGAGCCTGAGGTGGGGCTTGAACTCATGAACCACGAGATCATGACCTGAGCCGAAGTCAGACGCCTAACCGACTAACAGGTGCCACCCAGGTGCCCCCAGGTTTCTACATTTTTGTTGGTGATTTTGCTATGCCCCTGGGCCTGGTGCTAAAGTGCTATCTCTAGTGTTCCTAAGTACAACAAAGCTGTGCTGTGTCTCACAGAGAAAATACATGTGTTGGACGAGCTTCAGTCACACGTGAGTTATAGTGCTACTGGCTGTGAGTTCAATGTTAATGAATCAATAATAGGATATATCTAAAAAAGGGAAGAAGAAATTCACTGATCTATACATGCAGCAACTCTGGAAAGTGCTAAAGTAACATCTGTACGGCATAAAGAAGCTACAGAAAAGATGTTCAAAATAGCTGAATCTGTGGATTCAGAGATGATTACAGTGCGTGGTGGACAGCACTGCTAAAAAGCTGATAACCAAAGAAATATACTGTCACTTACTGAGGGTCAGAAAAATGTTAAAAATCCTCTTGACTAGTGTTAGAGCATAAAGAAATACTGCATACAATTAATCATTTGTAAGAAATGTATATTAAACTAGGTGTCTAAACAGAAATATACATAAACACACACAAAAAAAGATTATACACTGATTGGTTGACCAGAGACTCTAAGCAAGAACCTAACTAACCCTGTATTTCTATAGAGGCAGTAGCTCAGTATTCACTAACAGCATTTGCAGCAACTTCATAGAACTACCGTGAATAATGAAACTCAACGCTATCTAGGCTGGAGTCTCCCTTTTTTATTTGTTTAATATTGTTGATATGGATTTCTATCATTTGATATTAAAAAAAACCTCCTGACTGATCATATTAATAATTACATTATTAAGAATAACAGCAGATAAGACTTAATTTGAGCTTACTCTATGTCTGGCACTTTTTCTATGTGCTTCACAGATATTAACTCATTTAAACCTCTGTAAGGTGGGTGCTATTATCATGTCTAATTTCCAGATGAAAAAAAGTGGAACCAAAACAAAAAAAAAAAAAAGAGAGAAGCATAAGGGAAAAGAAAAAGACAGTGAGACAGAGTGAAGTGACTTGACTAAATCACACAACTAGGTAACTGGCGAATTAGGGTTTCAGCCCAGAGTCTGCCATATAATAAGGAACCTAGAAAACAGACAGCCATAGGGTCAGAACTTCCCAATGTCTCCAGCACTGTCCAGAGAGAAAGGGTACCACTACCAGTCAACCTATTTGAAATGCTAAGTAATCACTGCTGAATAGTGGAGGTAGGTAGATCAGACTGTGTTACATTAGTCATTAAATTCACTCAGCCACTTGCCTTGCTTAGATTCCATGATTAACAAGCAACCTTAAATAACTTGGTTTCCAAGGCAGCTTCTACTATGGGTACAGAACACTGTGACAGGCTGACCCAAAAGTCCCAGCCTTCTTGGAATTTCTACTTCTCATTATTAATTTGGCATCCTGAGTATATCAGCTTCTTATAAGTCTGTTTAGCATGAGTCAGTCCTTAAGAGTCAGCTGAACTCCAGGTGCTTTGGCCAACTACAAGCCTGAATAAGCAGCCGAATGTATGGCCTCATCCTGATTTAACTACCATTTATTTCAAAAGAGACAAATAGAACTATTGTTCAAAAAAGCTTCAAAAATCCTTCCCACCTGAGCTATAGTAATGGAATCTTCAAGTAGCCAAATAAAAACTACTTACTAAGAGAAGTAATGAAATAGCAACCACAAATAAAATGTATTTAACAACCCTAATTAGAAATGTGATCTAGGTCATCATGGTGTTCTGCCAAAACCATATAGCAGGAGGCCCTAAAATCATCTAGCTTGCAGGAGAGGAGTTCAATGCAGTGAAGAGAAGCAGCTATTAATACAGCTTTCACTTAAAAGTACATTCTAGAAGGACCCCCAAATCTAGTAGCAAATAGAAGACAGTCTCTCCTTTGCTGTCCTGTCTGCTGCTCCCTTGTGGTATATTCGATAAACCTCTATCTCCTTTAAAAAAAAAAAAAAAAAATGGGACACTTTGCAGGCTCAGTCACTTAAGCATCTGACTCTTGATTTTGGCTCAGGTCATGATCTCATGGTTTGTAAGATCGAGTCCCTGTCAGCATGAAGCCTGCTTGTGATTCTCTCTCTCCTCTTTCTCTGCCCCTCCCCCGCTCCATTTATTTATTTTGAGAAAAAGAGAGCAGCAGGCACAGAAAGAGAGAGAGAATCTCAGGCAGGCTCCATGTTGTCAATGCAGCGCTCCACGCAGGGCTCAATCTCACAAACTGTGAGATCATGATCTGAGCTGAAATCAAGAGTTGGATAGTTGGCCTGGCCAACTGAGTCACCCAGGTGCCCCTAAATAAACTTAAACAAAATCTGGTAGCAACTGGCATCCATGAATTTAAGGTTTATGTTCAGCCATGTTCATCAATGGCATTCTGCTCTCCCAGGTCCTTCTACCCATTTTTCCTCACTCACTGTCTCTCCCTTGCTCCTAGAGGAGTAGAATCTTTTCCTTCCTTACAGAACACAAAATTATGAAAGATGCTGCAGAAGAACACAGGACTGCACTCTAGTTCAGAACCTAACACCAGCCACTTCAGTCCCAGCCCCTCCTTTTCCTGCCTTACTTTCCCATCACAAAGCAAAAGAAGAAAGACGTTCTGTTCCTTCAATGGCACACCTGGTACTTTTCCCAGCCCTTCTCCTCATCTATTTTTGGTAAAAGATTCAGGATAATCTCATCAGGGTTTATTTAAGGGTCAAAAGGACTAAAGTTCAAGCCTGAATTAACCACATGCTAGCTCTGAAACGTTGGGGAAGATATTTAGCCACTGTTTCCTGTCTCTAAAATGGGGAAAAGAACGAGTGCTTAGCATGATGCCCCTATAAAGTACTAAGTGACCAATAAATGTCAACTGCTGTATCACTGCTACTCCCTAGTCCTAGTGCTCTTCCCGAGACCACAGCCAACAGGACAATTCCCAAAAGAGGCTGGGGGAATGACTCCTTTCTTCCTCCCTGTGGTTAGCATGAGCTATGTTCCTCCAAATCTGTGCTATAGCAAAGCACCACTACCGCCATCTGTCATAACTTCCATGAAGGGGATTCGAGGTTGCTAGGAGAAAGTTTTTTAAATTCTGCGTAGGGCAGGAGAGTATATAAAGCTCTTTTTATCAGTCCTAGCAAGTTGAATGCTAAAAGATAATCTACAATTCCTAAACTTTGTCTTATTAATCAGACTATGCCCACAGCAGCCTAACGACTGATTCTTATTCCTTGTCTGAAAGTCACTGAAACCTAAATAACACTCGGCAGGACTTGTAATCTCATTTATAAGATGGATAAGCTGCCTTTGAAATAAGCTTAGAAGCCATTTCCTAAATGGTGTACAGGGAGAAGGGGAGTCTTTTTCAATAGCAGGAAAAGGCAATGCCCAAGGCTTCAGTGCTCTACAGGCCCTCCCCAAATCCAAGCTTTAAAAAAATTTGGAGCCAAAATTCAAATGCCAGTAACAAAGAAAATTCACTCTGGTGAATGTAAAAAATATTACTACCAGACAGAAATGGCACAGAAAGCAAAAAGAAGTTTTCAATAATGTGAATCCACTCCTTGCTGTTTTCTCTCTCCCCTTCACTTCAGCTGAGCTTTGGTTCTCTCTTTTAGCCAACACAGGAAACATTTCTACTCCTCCCTGCTGAGCCTATTATAGGTGGTGCCTTCTTCATTACTTGGTGGTGGGGTTTCATGAAACCAGAACAATGATCTCTCCACAGTGTGTTTAAGCTGTGGGCTGCCTTCAAAAGACATTTGACCAGCCTGGCAAGAACTGAAAAGTGTGAGTGTCAAGTCAAAAATATGGAGCAACCAGGACTCTTACAGCTGGTGGGAGTGTAAATTGGCATAACCACTTCGGAAAACAAGTTGGCATTATCTAGTGAAGGTGAAGATGTGAATAGCCCACAGCACAGCAATTTTGCTCCTACGCCTATGACCAACGCTGTCCAACTCACCAAGCATCTACGGTGCTCCTGCACGATGCTGAGAACTGGAGACACAAAGATAGAGTGAAACCCAAAAACTGAACTTTATGCAATGATGGAAATGTTACATACCTACACTGTCCAATATGGTAGCCACTAGCCACACATGGCTATTGGAACACTTGAAATATGGCTAATGAACTGAGGAACTGAAATTTGAGGCGTATTTAATTTTAATGTAAGTCATATATGGCTTGTGGCTATCTTATTGTACAATGAAGTGAGAACCCCATGAACATGTGCCTCAAGATACAATGCACCAGGATGTTCATTTCAGCATTGTTTGAAATAGATAAAACAAAGACAACTCAAATGTCCATCAACAAAAAAAATGGATAAACTGTGGCACAGCAGTGAAAAATAAATGCACCTCACAAACCCCACTGAAGCTAAATCTTGAAAACAATGTTGGGGTGGGGGGGAAACGTTACAGAAGAATTTAGAGTATGATGAATTTTTACAAAATCCAAACACAAGTACAACAAGTACCAGGAGATAAACATATTAGTGGTGGCAAGGCTATGTAGAAAAGCAAAAAAAAAAAAAAAAACCAGGATAAATACAAAAAATAAGGTAATGAATGATTATGAGGACAGGAGAGTTGGAGGGTACAATCTGTAAAGAGCACAGTGGGAGCTTCAATAACATGGCTGATGTTCTGCTTCTAAACTTTTATTGTTGTTTCTTAGCATATATATCACATATATGGTTTTATGCTTACCATTGTTTCACAATAAAGAAAATGAAAAGTACTATCAAGGTAGGGCTGCTGATTCTTGCGTCGTGTCCGCCAATTCTCCACCCATGCAGACTGGGAGCTTCTCTGTGGAGGGGACAGGTTTCACTCCATCTCTGTGGCTCCAGTAATTAGCATAGCACAGGAGAACCATAGATGCTTGGTAAGCACCTAGTGAACTGAATCCAGACCTGGGAAAACTAGAACCCTCACGACTTAAGTTTGTTCACAGTTTTGTTTTCCAGGTAATGTTAGATAAGCATTCCCTATCAAGTAACAAAAAATAATACTGTATTTCCTCCATTCTAACATGCACTCTCCTCTCAGCACATTTGAGCAGATATAGAAAGTAGAATGCTTTCTACAACTGAAGCTGTCATTAAATGGGAGTGTTTTTCAATATCACCAGCATGCTAGAATTCAGGAAGGTAATTCTGAGCTTCTTTTGTTCATTTCCCTACTGTTAGAGAAGTGTCCGGCTTACAGTAGTGGCTCAATAAATATTTGCTAAATAAAGAAAAATAGTTACTACTACTGCAAGCCTACTATATGTCTGAGTCTGGCTAAAAACTTTACAGAGATTATTTAATTTTCCCTTTACAATAACTTTGAGGCTTTGCAGGATTAAGTCACTTGCCGAAGAACATGTAAATAAGTAGGTAAAATGGAAACTTAGTAAGTGGCAAAGTCTGGATTCAAATCTCATCTAGACTCCAAAGTCCATGTTCTTAAACATAATGTGATAGTATCTCTCAGACAAAATGAAGCCAAGTTCCACCCCTTCACCAATTTTTAAACTAAACAGTTAAAGAACACTGCCCACAATTAGTGATTTTACATTAGCTGAATCGCTGGTGATATTTACAGGAAACAGAACCTATGGTAGCCAGAGACAGGGGAGAGGCAAGTGAAACAATCCCAAGAGACAGTCAGACTTTACCCCCGTATCCATCTTGACTTACAATAAAATTAATCCAGTTACTGGTTCACACACAGAAACACATGCCTCTGACACCAGCAAGTACTATTTCCAAATGCAGTAAATATCTAAAGGGACCAGGATTATATCATCAAAGCGATCATCCTATTAAAGAGACCATAAAGTCCATTTGATCCAACCTCCAGGCAAGAGACTTACATTCCTAACCTCATTTTAATGGCAGCTGAGGCCTTCTGAGGCCAAGTAACTTTGGTCCTCTGAGAAGTAAATGGTTGAAGCAGAGACCAGAAACTAGGTCTCCTACTTCCTGGGCTCACCTTGTTCTGTTCACCTCATCACAGCAGAACAAAGTCATTAAGGATCTGTTAAGGTCCCTTTCTACGCAGCTATACTAACCTGAGTCTTTTACATAGTTTATCTTGTTTAATCCCCTTGTCAACTCTGAGTCAGATAATATCTCCACGTACAAGTTGAGGAAACTGGGTTCAGAGAAATTAAGTAACTCACCACAGGTCACACCCTTAGCATTTGGACTAGAAGCCAGATGGTTTTACCTCACCTGGCAGACCTGCAAGTTAAAGAAATCATAATTAACATTGGCACAGTGCTTTCATGTTACTGAAAAGAAAATGAGAAGTAAGTTTTGAAAATAAGAATATATTATGCAAACTTGAATATTCCCCAAACCCTGTACCTCAAGACTGGAGTCTGGTTAAAGACCAATAAGATAACCTCTAAGCAACTACAAAGATGTCATCTCTAAACGTGAACTTGAGACCTAGCACCTTAAAAAATTACTGGCATTGTAGTAGATATAAAGGAAAAAAATTATTTTTAAATCTCCCATTTGGGTTTAAAAAGAGAAATTTTTGAAAAATAATTCAATTTCATCCATTTTCCTCCATTTTTCCCATGTACCACACACATTATAGCTTATTGTGCCACAACTGTTTTGAAGACTTTCTCTTTCATTCTTCTCATCACCACATCCTCTTTCATGCAAAACAAGATGAGACTGAGAGCCACTTTAAGTCTCTCAAAAGAAAAAGTCCTCCAAAAATTTTAATATATTATCATCAGAACTTTATTTCAATCTTCTTGTGTAGAAAATCCCATTCATTGGAGAATATTACTTTTATTTCTGAAACTGCAGCAAAACTATCTTGTACCTCCAGTAGGAGTACAACTCTCATGTTCTAAAAAGCGTTTAATTATTATGCAAATCTTAAATTTACATTCGTTACTCAGAATGAAAGGCTTTAACCAGCGACTCCACCACACCATTTGGAACATTTTAGAATTTGTTTTTCTTTTCAAAAATAAAAACCCAACTACTTACAGAACAAGTAAAACTGTATGCTAATCAACAGTTTCTTTTTTACATGCCAAAGGAGTTTTGCCAAAGAGGCTTGAAACCTTCCTCCCTGAATCCTGCCTACTTTCTCCAGAAGGTTCCTAGCCTCGGTGTGGTCAGACGATAATGTGTAATTCATCTATTTTGCCTTAAAAGGTGCTTAAATATATATTACTCCCCTTTTCTGATTTATAATGCCATTTCCTCTTCCCAAGGTAAAATAAGGTACAAAAGGAGAGGGCTTCACAGTAATCTTCCTACTAAAACAAGACATGTTTCTCTAGAGTCACTGCATTTAAAAAGGCTGCCAATCCTCATTTTATTTCACTTTTCTCTCCCCTCAGTCTGGAGTTAAAAATCAGCCCTCTTGATGTTATCAAATCATCAAATGAAAGGTTCTAGAAATAGCTTCCTATTTGTGGAAGGAGCGAGAAGACATACAAAAATGGAAGAGAGCTCTCGAATCGTCTTTCCTAAAACATTCCGTGTGTAACGAATGCAAGCAAAATCCTGAAAGGCTTGCTTAGCTGTGAATTCAAGGTACTTCCGAATGGGGCTGGTTTAAAAGCTAAAGTATAACGTAACCAGAAAACAGCCAGAATCAGTGGCAGACCAAAAGCCAAGTTCAAATACACATTCCCCGGGGCCCGCGGTGCATACCCAGAATCACTGCACAGTTGCTTTAGGTGCTGCTCTACCGCGCTCCCTGGCTCATCTGTTTCAGGTTATACAGCCTCTTCTCCGTCAGTTGCCCCAGTTTGCCCACTCCACACGTTTACAAATGACTCAAAGTGCCCCCTGCTACCGAAAGTCCCAGCTCCTGACACCCCCGCGTCCGTCCACGCACTTACGTGTCCGCACACATACACACACACGCACACACACGTGTTCACACACACCCTCGCCCCGGCTCCGCCCCTCAGGCTGACTCGGGCCAGGAGGGCCGGGCACGGCCTCCGCGAGGTGGGTGGTGCCGGGCGCCGCGGCCCCACCCGCGCTGTCAGCTTGGAAGCTGAGCCCCGCGTCCTCAGTGCAAAGTCCTCCCGGCCGCCGGGGTTCCCCAAAACGCGGAGGCCTAGCCGGCTCCCATTACGCGGGGAAGCGTCCGCGTTCCTCACCGCGAGGAGTCACCGGAGCCCCCGAATTCAAATAGGGGCAGGCGAGGAGGAAGGGGAGGATCCTCTTTTGGACTTTCTGCGTCGCAATTCCTCCAGGTCTGCAGACAGCCGAGTCGAGGTGGGGGGCGCTCCCATTTTTAAAGCGGTTTCCGGCCTTTCCGGGCGCGGGGGCTCTCTTGGTCAGAGGGCAAGCCCCGAGAACGCCAGGGAGGCGCGCACCATGCCGAGGGACGCCTAGCGCGCCTAGCCCGGCGCAACCCAGCCGTCCGCGTCCCCGAGTCCCGCAGGCGCTGCAGGCGCCGCGCCCCGACCTCCCCGAGCGCCGGCCCCAGGTCGTCGCGGGGAGCGCCCTGCAGCTGCAGCCGCAGCCGCCCCTACCGGAGCCGCGGGCTGACAGCCGTGCCCGGCGGAACGCGGCGGTCGCGCGGCTGCAGCTCCGCGGTGCCCTCTTCCCTGGAACCCCGACCTCCAACCCGCGCACCTTGGCGGCCGCCGAACCACCGCTCGGGATTCCGACTGTGACAGCCTAGTCTCTCCGGCCCGGCTTGGGGTTTCTCGGTTTTCGGCGTCACAATAATAAGGAAGTTTCCCCGCAAGCCTGCGGGCGGCGGAATGCGCTGGGCGAATGACTTCCCACCCGGCCAATGGGCGCCCTTCTGGGGCGGGCTGGCACCAATGGCGGCCGCGGAGGAGGCGGGGCGGCGAGGTCCGCGGGCTGGAGGCTGGGAGAGGCCCAGGCCGGGAGGGAGGCGGGGGCAGCCTGAGGTGACAGGACCCGCGGGCCCCGCGTGTGTCGGCCGGAATCCGGCTGCAAGACAGCAAGCATTCGCTCTGGAATAGGATTGCTTTTCACGGGCGGGGAAGCGAGCGGGACTGATTAGGGGTCGTTTTTTTAGGTTTGGGGCTCTGGCTCTTAATATTTATGCAGAGGTGACCAAAAGCCTTGAGCATGGGGCTCAAGAAAAATCTAGAGGGTGACAACTGAGGGTGAATTATTAAGCGTTTTATTCCCAATGGAGGAGTCTTCAGCTTCACACCCCTTCGGAAGACTGGAGGAAGCGCGTTGCCGAAACGCCGGGCTGCGTGGTGGGAGAAGCGGGAAGGAAGTCGGTGCGGAGGCCCGCTCTACCTCGGCCCTCCTGGAGAGTTGCGGGGGGGGGGGGGGGGGGGGAGGGGGGGTGCGAAGAGGAGAGCGGTGCTGCAGGAGCCAGGAAGGCTTGGGGTTGGAGGGTGGTGGCTGGGGGGGAGCCTGAAAAGAAGTCGCAGAGCAGATATTAAATCTTATCATCTGAAAGACACCATGTGGCTTAAAACCCAGTAATGGATAAAGAAGTTTGTCCTCCCTACCTTCCCTGGCACTGAATCTCCCAGCTTTCTTCTCTTCCCCAAGGTCACGGGGCTTTCAGAGTAGTCCTGGTCCTTGTCCTTTTGAAGAAAACATTCTCACAGATGACTTCATATATCTGTTGTCCCCCACTTACCCCTTAAATTTGAAGCACAGAAGCAGAACACTAGGAGAGTACCACTCTAATCCAACAGAATGATTTTCCTAGCGGATGAATTTCTGTAACCTGTCATTTGAACTTGAAAGGTCCTTTGAGGCCAGATTCTTCCTAAGGACGTTCAAATCAGGTCAAGTCTGCCGTTACCTGTTCTGGGAATCTAATAGATTGACCAAGCCAGAAAAACAAAAAGTTTTGAGGAGTGGTGTATCCTGGGGATGGGTCGTTGTCGGCAGGCCTATGAACTCTCAGTGAAATAAAGGAAGTTGTCAAATGCTCCTGAGACAAGAAAGATAAAGCAAAATCTCAAGTTATCAGGGAGCTAAGGTCATCTAAGAAAATAGTTCCAGCATTTCAAGTTTGAATCACACTGGACATCTTTAGATACACGGGGACAAAATTAACAGGATTCCCTTATATCCCAGAGGTGTGGCAGTTTCATAGAAGTCTAGGTGTCTCACAAAGACATAACCCTAATTTAGTGATGGTATCACAAAAAGAAGCTAGGGGAATAGCCAGAGAAGAGTCATGGGAGAAAGGGGGACACCCCATGGTTAAGAAGGAGAGAGTGAGATTCTATAATCATGTACCAAATATGAGGTTTATAATCAATCAGCATTTAGGTCAATATATTTGCCCTATGACTCATGTTTATCACATGAAATTTCATCTTGAGAAAAAAGTTGGCTATCAAAACCTCAAGCCTGGAGGTGGGATATGAATGATGTCTAAATTACAAACCGAGGCACTATAAGCTTCCTTACCAAATAAACATCCAGAACCCTATGAACTTACTTATACGTAGAAGAATCAATGAAGATACTTAGAGTACTTCTTTTTTTTTTTTTTATGTTTTATTTTAAATTTGAGAAAGAAGGAGAGACAGAGCGTGAACAGGGGAAGGGCAGAGAGACAGAGAGAGAATCTGAAGCAGGCTTCAGGTTCTGAGCTGTCTGCACAGAGCCCGAAGTGGGGCTCAAATTCACAAGCACTAAGATCATTGCCTGAGCTGGAGTCAGATGCTTAACCGACTGAGCCATCCATTTTCATTTTATTTTCTTAATTGAACCAATGTAAAATGGCAGTTTCCTCAACAAGCATGTCCTACTCCATTTACCAAAATGGCTTTAAATGGCCCCAGCACCAACAATAGTCATAATAGGAAATACTTTAACTAGTTTGAGAGGCCATAATTTACCTTTTCTTTGCATTTATATAGCTGCATCTTCCATTTCTTTCTGGCTTCCCATGTGTTCCCTAACAAATATACTGTATATTGTGCATCTGCTGCAATACCAGCCCCTGTGGATATGTTGGTGAGCAAAATGGCACAGTCCCTGTTGCCTTCAAAAGGGAGGCAAACATTATCCAAATAAACATACCAAGGAGAACATACATGCTAACCATGAAAAATCTTATGAAAGAAAAGCATTCATGTTAAAAATAAAAGATTTAACCTAAAAAAGATCTGTAGGGGCTTGTGGGTGGCTCAGCTGGTTAAACGTCTTGACCCGATTTTGGCTCAGGTCATGATCACACCTTGAGTTCCTGTTCCGAAGTTCCGCATCAGGCTCTACACTGACAGTTTTGAGTCTGGGATTCTCTCTCCCTTCTCTCTCTGCCCCCTCCCTGGCTCACTTGCGCTCTCTCTCTCTGTCTCTCTCTGTTAAATTAACAAACTTAAAAAAAAAATTATCTGTCTCCCTGTCGCCCCCTCTCTCTGGCTCATGCTCTCTCTGTCTTTAAAAACAAAACAAAACAAAACAAAACAAAAAACTGTAAATAAAATTGATCTCCAGTTAATGCTATGCACACTCAAGTATTTAGGAGGAAGTATACTGACATCTGCAACTTATTTTGAAATGTACATTTTAAAAGATGGATTGAAGGATGGATAGAGGGATGGATAGCCGTATATACATGTGATAAATCCAGTATACCAAGATGTTAATTGTAGATGCTACATGGTAGGTAGATAGTGTTCATTGTACATTACTTCCAATTTCTCTGTATGTTTAAAAAGTTTACATTGGGGGCGCCTGGGTGGCGCAGTCGGTTAAGCGTCCGACTTCAGCCAGGTCACGATCTCGCGGTCCGTGAGTTCGAGCCCCGCGTCAGGCTCTGGGCTGATGGCTCAGGGCCTGGAGCCGGTTTCCGATTCTGTGTCTCCCTCTCTCTCTGACCCTCCCCCGTTCATGCTCTGTCTCTCTCTGTCCCAAAAATAAATAAATGTTGAAAAAAAAAAAATTTAAAAAAAAAAAATAAAAATAAAAAATAAAAAGTTTACATTGAAAATTTTTGGAAAACAAAAAATAAATAATAAAAGGTGTGATAAGTTCTCACTGTAGCCTTTGACAGGCAGAAGTGATCATGTGGTCTAGCTCTCGCGCCGGGCAGGTGTGGAATTCCCAGTGACCAGAGGATGATACCCAGCGCTGCTGGGCTTCCGCCTGAACATATGCTGATTTGCCCCATTCTTTACAGCTCACTTCTTGAAGTGCATATGCCTATTTCAAATTGCAAGAAATCTTTAGTACAGTAGGAATACTGTGTAATAATGATTGTTTTCTATATTTAACCTACTTGTCCTGCAGACAAACATCACTTGGTAAATTTAAAGAGAGACAAACTTCTGGTATCTCAGATCAAACGTGTGGGAAAAAAGCATGTTGGCCACAACATTCTGACTTGAGGTATACTTTTGAAGAATTAAGTGTCTTCACCTCTGGGAAAGGAAAGGATTATTTGACAGGTAATGTGTGCACACCCTATGAAGCTACACAATGACAAAGATGTTTCTTTGTCCCCCGACCCCCCAAAATACTCATTTTGTCAATCTAGTCAATACTCAAAGGAAAAATTGGTTGTAAACATGTTTTACATATGTTCACTGTTTTTTGTTCTTTTATACAGTTTACTCAAGAATCCGATGTATGCCCAGGCTGAATTATCTAAGCTTTTGAAAAGTGTCCTATAGCATACAGCCTTAATTTATTAATGTGAAAAATAACTTGGAAGGAAAATATCATGGTAAATCAATATAGCCATCAATCAAATAATTATGAAATATTTACTCAGTGTCTTCTATATGTATTGCTGGACAAGAAGCATTATTCCTGACTACAAAGAGCTCACAGCGACTATGACTATCCCCCCCTGTTTCTTGAAACTATTCATAAATTAATTTTGCATTTTTAAAAATCAAGCCATTTGGGGGCACCTGGGTGGCTCAGTCAGTTAAGCATCCGACTTTGGCTCCAGTAATGATCTCACAGTTCGTGAGTTTGAGCCCCTATTTGGGCTCTGTGCTGACAGCCCAGAGCCTGGAGCCTGCTTCAGATTCTGTGTCTCCGTCTCTCTCTGCCCCGCCCCTGCTCGCACTCTGTCTCTTTCTCTCAAAAAGAAGTAAGTATAAAAAATAAAAAAAATAAAAATCAAGCCGTTTGGATAAAGCACAACCATCTTACTTTAAACTTAAGAAACTCAGTAGTATCATATAGGTTAATATTAATTAATGTTAAAAAGATGGGACGGTTGAGCATTTCCTAAGAAAGCCTTTAGGGTGAACTTTGGTTTGTTCCTGAAGATGCAATAAAGTCTTTAGGAAGTAACATCTTTCATGAAGATTTCTCTTTTCAAAAGGTCCCAAAATTTGTACCCTTGGAAGTAGCATCCAGCCTACCACTATGACTACACTGACTAAACAAGTCCTTGGAGCAATACGGCAAATGTCGGTTCCTGTGTGACTGCATAGTGTATAAATGTTTTAACTGCGAAAAATGAGGTAACTGTTTTACCTTTCTAGATGGAAAAAACAAATTCTCTAGAAGTTTACTTGTGTCAAATCAAAATAAAATAATTTCATCAAAATGAAAAACCCTTTTTCTTTGAAGTTAAAAATTAAATCTGGGTCAAATTAAATTTAAGGAGTTTCATTATATCCTAGAAAAACTAAAGTGATCCTATGGAATTTCAAAGGCGCACACATATAACAACGTTATGCAGCTTTATAACTTGACCATAAATTCTGGAAACAAAGTGAATATGCATAATAAATGATTTCTTGCTTTACCATGACAATACGTGACATGTTTGATGACAGAGACATTACCTGATATGTTTTAAATGTATTTTCTCTTGTAGCAATACATAGTTCTTGTTGCAATTTTTCTCTATCCTAGCAGAAGCATCTTCAATGTGTTATCTTGGTTGACTTCTCTCATTTTTACTAAATAAACCTACACCTTTAGCATACTCCAGAAGAAACAAGGAATCAGAGGGGTTCTATCTGTAAAGTTGATATATAACATAATATACCTTAATATAAATCTGTAAAAAAATAAAATAGTATTGTTTGTATTTCTAAACTTTATGGCTACCCTTTATATAAAGGGAAACTGATAACTGGTATTTAACTTTCCATTGGTCTTCAGTATTTTGTTTTCATCCTACATGTAGGTAAAAGTAAAAGCCCAGTAAAATCAGCCATTATATTTACTTTTAAATGGTTGACCAACAAGTTGTTCTTACCTTATAGATACTTAAGACACCATAGTATCTTATAGATATTATAGCTAATTCTGTTTCCCTCTTTCCATTGGCTTTTGAAAGCCTGGAACAAAATGTATGTCCCATCTATAGAGAATCTTACTGTGTGCATTTTGAGAAGTAACCTCATTTCAAGGTTCATTTTAACTTTCCTCTGTCATTTTCCTCGTGTACTCATTTATTTTCCCACCTACTTAAAGAAAAAAACAAACTTGTTTTTCTCTTCATAAATGTAATAGATATTCGCTATGTAAGATGTATAAAATACGTATAAGAAAAAAGAAGAAAATAAAAGTGATCAGTCCAGTGCTCGCTTGGGCAGCACAGATACTAAAATTGGAACGATACAGAGAAGATTAGCATGGCCCCTGCGCAAGTATGACACACAGATTCATGAAGCTTCCATATTTTAAAAAATAAGAAGGAAAGATCAGTCCATTCACCACCATTTTTAGTTCTTACTATCTTGTTTATCCTTTTCTGTTGCATATATATGCATTTCTAAAAGTGGATCATTTTATACATAATATTTTACACTGCTTTATGAACTGAACAATATATTTAACATCTTCAATAAAATTAAATACTATTCTATAACATCATTTTAAATTTCATGTAAATTATATTTATTTACAAAATGAATATACTTTAACCAATTTCTCGTTTTGTGTTTATTTTCCATTCTTTGCCATTATAAACAACAGTGTAACATAGTTACACACAGTGAATATAACTAAATATTTGCCCTCACCCTTGATTCTTTCCTTAAGATAAATTCCTAAGAGAATAATTGCCAGGTGCCTGGGTGGCTCAGTCAATTAAACAACCAACTTTAGCTCAGGTCATGATCTCATGGTTCATGAGTTTGAGCCCCACATCGGGTTCTGTCCTGACAACTAGGAGCCTGCAGCCTACTTTGGATTCTCTCTCTCTCTCTCTCTCTCTCTCTCTCTCTCTGCCCATCTTGCCCTCTGTCTCTCCCTATCTCTCAAAAATAAATAAACATTAAAAAAATTTAAATAAGTTTAAAAAAAAGAATAATTGCTAGGTCAGGCAGAATGCAAACTCGCAAGGCTTTATATTATATTGCCAGTACTCCCTGACAAAAGATGGCACCAGCTAAACATACACACAATATCTAAGTAGCCTTTGTCCAACCCCCTTACCAATAATGGGGTTGCTTTGGTTTGGTTTTCATTTTATCTTTTTTACTGTATTAATTTTATAAGTCATCTTATGTCTCAACTAGAATATGTGGGGTATAAACAATTAAAAATAAAATTTTTAAAAATTCTAGTAAAGTAAAAAGCCAAGTGGCACACATATGAAAATTAGCTTGGGTAAGATGTTTCTAAATATTCATATCAAAAAAATAACTAAATGCATAAAAATGTATGATTAGGGTTGTTGGTCCTTTGCTGAAATTGTTTGATATCATGTGACTCCCCAATTTTCCCACATACCTGCCAAAAATAAAAGGTTCCAGGAAGGAAGTCCTTTACAAACTCAAACTCTTGTTAATCATATTTTTTTTGTTGTTAATCATATTCTTATTCACACACATGCACATACCAATAACAATCAGTTGATGGTTCACCAAGTTCCAGAGCAAAATGAAAAGAAGATAAAGTGTCAGAATTTATGTTGTCCATCAATAGAATGGTAGCCAGAGAAGGTATTTTATTGCTCATTTCTCAAAAAGAAAATGTAGTGTCATGACTTGTAATATCCATTGTGGTCCAATCACCTTTGCCATCAATCACCTTATTATGTATACCAGTGCGTCCCAGGCTTTATAGAAGAAAATGACCTTACTGACCAACTATTAGAGAGGCACGTACTTTGAATTCTTCTGTAGCCTTTAGAAGTGGATTAGTACTATTCCATCCAAGTTCTTGCCTGGTTCTCTTTTTGATTAACAAGATAAAATTTCAAGGTGGATGTACAGCTACTAGCCTAGAACCAGTTAAAACAACCTACCCAGCCTTTACCCTGGGCCTTGTTAGCGTTATGTTCTGAAGAATTGTACTGATGTTTCTGAGGGTAAATGGCTTGGACAGCATAGTGAATTACATAATTTCCTCCAAAATCCATGTCTACCTGGAAATTCAGAATGTGAATTACTTGGAATAGGGTTTTTACAGATGTAATTACTTTCATTAAAATGAGGTCATAGGTCATAACATGAGGATTAGGAGGGCCCTAAATCCAATAACTGATGTCCTTATTAGAAGGCCATGTGAACACACAGAGACAGAGGGGAAACTGCTATGAGAAAATAGGCATTGGAGTGACATGTCTCTACCAACCAAGGAATTCCAAGTAACCAGCAGAAGCGAGAAGAGAAGCAAAGAGAGTAGATTCTCCCTCAGAGAAGAAGAAACCAAACTGCTAACACCTTGATTTGGGACTTCAGTCTCCAGAACTGTGAGATAATACATTTCTGTTATTTTAAGCCACCAGTTTGTGGTACAGAGGTAAGTACACTGCTACAAAAAGCATCCAAAATAGGCTTTTAATGCAGTCTAGCTGTGGCATCTGTGACTAGGTTGATTGCCAGGACTAACTGACTGATCTGGCATCTGAGCCTACAGTTCCCTTTCTCTGAGAGCTCCGTGTGTGTTCTTCCCAAAGTGTCAACTCAATCAAAAAGAATGACATTTACAAATTGACATAGTCTATTCTTAGTCAAGATATATGGGGAGTATATTCCCTGGGCTACATCTTTCCAACAAGCATTGATATCCCTTTGTAAACAAATGTAGGCAAGCCAAATCTGTTTTACAAAGTGCCTCTCGCCACCTGATATTTTGTTATAGTATCTGTAAAACCATAATTCCATATTAGTTTCACTCAGAAAGCATATAAATTATATAAGATGGCACTTATACAAAACTTGACCTTGAAATTCTAGTCATTTCAAAGACAAATCATTATATTTTCCTTGATCTTACAGCACAGCAAGTACCCTTTATGAATTACTATAACAGTAGAAGCAGGAAAATATTTAAATTTATTTTATTTATCCCACAAAGTAAGACTTTGAATGTTAAAGTGAAATTTCATGTTTATGTAGATGACCCAAGAAAATCAATCATACCCATAGGAAACTCCACCAAGTACAAACTTAGTCCATTCCTTTATAGTATTTTAAAAGGAAATCTTGACATTAATCATTTTTATTTTTTAAAAAGTCAACATTACATGTAAAACAAAATGGAAACTGTTAGTTTTGGTCCACACAGAAGTGGAAAACCAGTTACCTAAATAAATTGTTTAGGGAAGAGATTCTGACTCTAGGTCAGCCTCTAAAGCATTCAGTGGGCTTCGTTATGCTGAACCTCAGCTATATTGAGAAGGACCTCTTAGCCTACGGGACTGACATCAAATTTAATCACAGAAACATTTTACTTCAGAGATCAACTAAGCAACTCAATGATTTATATCACTGAAAAACAAATAGTTGCGTTAATTAAGCTTTCTAATGGGGTGCCTGGCTGGCTCAGTTGGTGGAGTATGTGACTCTCGGTCTCTGGGTTGTGAGTTCAACTTCCATGGTGGGTGTAGGGATTACTTAAAAATAAAATCTTAAAAAAAAAAAAAAGAAGCTCCCTAAGATTTCTATGCCTCATCTATTCTTTGAAGAGATTGCCAATGATAATGATTTATTAAGTTATTTTGATATTCACTTTGTGGAGACAGTAGATTTGTAATATTTAGAAAAGTCCTTTGAGAAATATAGATGAAATATTCGGTAAAACACCAAAACAGAATTTTTTAAAGAATACATTGTCAGCAAATAAAATAACTCAACAGAACAAACTCTTCAGCCTCTTTGCAAACTGGTTCTAGAAACACAAAAAGCCCTGAAATGCGTCTAGTACAGGAAAAGAGGAGCAGGAATTAGCAGTACCAAGCTAGAGCAAAAGAATGATTGTGGAGTTTCTGTGTGTTGCCCTTTCTCTTCCCCTTCGCCTTTGCCCTTCCTCCTCCATCTTCTGGTACCCCATGCCATTAGCACACGATTCTTAACTTTTGTTTTGATTTTCTATCCTTTCAAGAATCTGAAATGGTGCATATATACTCACATAATTATGAAGACCATTCCAAGAGTATTTATTGACCCTATGGAGCTTTTACTTCTCTTCCTGTTTATTGTGAACCTTTGCCTTAATCTGCTTACCAAATCTAAGAATCAAATAAGCTCATTTGTCCTAAAATGCAGTAAGGCTTAATATTTAACTATTCTCTCTAGAAGGGAATTTTAAATGAGATGACTTCATCTCTAACTGATATAACTGATCTAAATGATATAAACCTCATCGTGCAATGAGGGAGCTGCATTTTGCTTCCTAAACACACCTTCATGAAATCCCCAAATCAAAGCCTCATATAAAATAAAGTTGATTTGGGATACCTTCCCTAGAACCCAAGCAAAATATATAAAATTGAACTCCTCTTTCCCCCAGAAACTAATTCCCCTTCCATTGCCTTCATAATCTAGATTCAGAATCTTAGAATTACTTTGATCCTTAATTTTTCTCCCTTCACTTGGTCAATCATCAAATACTATTATTTTCCACCATACAATGGCTTTCCTCTATTCATCTTTTCCTCTATGTATTAATTTCCTATTGTTGCTCTAACAAATTAACATAAACTTGATGGCTTAAAACAAAACAAAACAAAATCTATTCTTTTATGCTTTTGGAGGCCAGAAGTCCTAAGTGAGTCTTATGGAGATAAAAATCAAGGTGTTGTCAAGGCTGATTACATCTGGAAGCTCCAGAGGAAAATGTGTTCCTTAGCTCTTCCAGCTTCTAGAAGCTGCCCACATTCCTTAGTTCATGGTGGCATCACTCCAATCTCTACTTCCAAACTAGCATCACCTTCTCTCCTAACTTTGACCCTCCTGCCTCCTTCTTATAAAATCCTTGTGATTATAGTAGGCACACCTGGATAATCCAGGACAATCTCTCCATCTCAATCAAGACCCTTAATCACATCTGCAAAGTCCCTCTGACAATGTAAGAGAACATATTCACAGGTTCCAGAGATTAGGATGCAGACATCTTTGGGGACTATTATTCAGCCTACCACACTCTATATCACTCTTCCTCAACCCCAGTTTTGGTCCCTATCTGTAATGCTGGATTACTTCAATATTTCCCTAACTGGCTTTTTTGACCTCAGCCTCTCTCCCTATTCCTTTGCCATTCTAGATATATCTTTTGTTCCAATGCAAAAAAAAAAAAAAAAAAAAAAAAATTTAACCAACATATATATGTAGCACCCCTGTAAATGTGCATTTGATTGAAGATAATGTAATAAAATATACTCTTAGAAACAAATGTATAATTGGAGTTGAAAATGGAAAGATGTAATTAACATGATCTTTGATCAGAAATATCTGAACCTTAGTCTATGTTAACAACCTCTTCCCTTAAAGGTCTACAAGGGAAATATATACACAGAGGAAGAAGCAAATGAAAATAAACATTTTGGGGGCACCTTGGTGGCTCAGTCAGTTGAGCATCTGACTCTTGGTTTTGGCTCAGGTCACGATCTCATGGTTTAGGTTCGAAACCCATGTGTAGCTCTGCGCTAACAGCATGGAGTCTGCTTGGGATCCTCTATCTCTCTCTCTCTGTCCCTCTCTATCTCTCTCTCTCTCTCTCTCTCTCTCAAAAATAAATAAACATTAAAAAAATATAAACACTTCGCTAAAAAAAAAAAAGCAACAAACAAACACACTTGTTACTGGATAAGGCTTTAATACCAGACTTCAATGCAGAACTTTAGAGAATAGTCTAAAACTTGGTGAACAAGTGCCTTTGCCTAAGCTCATTAGCTTGGCAAAATAGTGACCTGTTTCCTCTATTTCTGCCCTACCACTCAAATCCAAATCTTAGATCCTCCTGTTCTAATGCCCACTACAATATTATATATGCCTCTACCAGAAGACTCTACTCTGAGAAAGCATGACCCAATTCATGTCCCTTAACGTTACCAATCCGTAACAAACTCTTCTCCTTGGAGGAAACAAGAAATTGCCATGGCCAACAACTTGAGGGAAAAAAGATAAATTCCTCCTTTACACCATACACAAAACAAATTCCAGAGAAGTTTAAGAAGTAACAACAGAAGTTTCAGAAAAAATAAATAAATAAGTGATTACTTACAAAATTTTGTGGAGGAGAAGGACTCTAGGCATGGTACCATAAAACAAAATGGAAAAGATTAATGGGCTTTATTACTTGAAACTTAAAGCAGAAAATTAAACCTGATTCCTCAAAAAATTAAAAATAGAACTACCCTACGCCCCAGCAATTGTACTACTAGGCATTTATCCACGGGATACAGGTGTGCTGTTTTGAAGGGACACATGCCCCCGCATGTTTATAGCAGCACTATCAACAATAGCCAAAGTATGGAAAGAGCCCAAATGTCCATCAATGGATGAATTGATAAAGAAGATGTGGTGTATACACACACACACACACACACACACACACACACACACACACACACAATGAAGTATTACTCGGCAATCAAAAAGAATGAAATCTGGCCATTTGCAACTACGTGGACGGAACTAGAGAGTATTATGCTAAGCGAAATTAGTCAGAGAAAGACAAATATCATATGACTTCACTCATATGAGGACTTTAAGATACAAAACAGATGAACATAAGGGAAGGGAAGCAAAAATAATAAAAAACAGGGAGGGGGACAAAAACATAAGAGACTCTTAAATATGGAGAAATGGAGAACAAACAGAGGGTTACTGGAGAGGTCGTGGGAGGGGAGATGGGCTAAATGGGTAAGGGGCATTAAGGAATCTACTCCTGAATTCATTGTTGCACTATGTGCTAACTAACTTGGATGTAAATTTAAAAAATAAATAAGGTGACAGTAAAAAAATAAAGAAAAAAAGAAAAAGAAAAATTAAACCTGAAAAAAAGTTAAAAGGCAGCATCTTACTGGCAAAGTATCTGTACCATATATGACAAAGGCTTTTACAAATAAATTTTAAAAAATACTCTAAAAAATAGCAGAAGTCTTGAGGTAAAACACACACACACACACACACACACACACACACACACACACACATTGATGGAGAGACCTATCCAGCATTTTCAGGGAATCCTTCCCTGAAGAGGAAACATTTAAGCTTAATTCTTAAGGATGTGAGGAGTTGTCAGGCAGAGAAAGAGCATCCCCAGCAGAGGGAACAGCATGTGTCAAAGTTCTGAGGCTGAGAAGAGCTTGTCATCGTCAAGGCACTGAAAGGATTGCCAGCTTGCCAGTGTGGCAGGAGCAGAGTGGGCAGAGCGGAGAGTGGGCAGGAGAGAAGCTTGGAGAAAAAAGTCAGGGACATACCATGCAGAGTATTACAGGGGTTCTAATTCTATTGTAAGTGCAATGAAAATCCACTGGGGGATTTTAAGCAGATCGCTGGTTCCTGGATAGATGGTAAGGGATAGAGAGGGAGCAATAGCAGTGCTAGAAAGACCAGTTAGGAAGTTATCGAGGCTATTACAGTAATCCAGGCTATAAACGGTAGTGGCTTCAGTTCAGAGAATGGCAGTAGAGATGAAGAGACGTAGATGTCGCCAAATCTATTTTGGAGGAAGCAAAGAAGGGAGGGAGAGTGGGCAGTTGAGAGAGGGAAAACCAAAGAAAAGTCCTAGATTTCTGGCTGGGACAGTTGGTTAGATGGCAATGCCCTTTTACTAAGGTGAAGCAGATTGAAAGAATATAGGTTTTAGAATGTAAATCAGGAGTATAAGATCCTTGAGGGAGTGTCTGTATTTAAACGTTACTTACCAGTATATACACAGTACATAGCACACTGGCTGACACAATGAATACTAATGGAATTGGGTTTGATGACAATTCTGTGACATCCTGACAATTCATCATTTATACAAGGGGATTCAGTAAATGTAAATGAAATATTAAATGGATTTGGGATATACACAGCTAAAAGATTCACGTTTCAAATGTATGCATAAAGTGACAGTGACAAGTTAATGGCTTCTACATAAATGAGCCTTATGTAAAGCAAGGGAATTTTTTTTATAGAGTAACTGATATAAAGAATGTCTGATGCTGTAAATTGGTATTTCGGGAAGGAGAAAGAAAAAGTCATAAGAACTTCAATGTAGAGGCGGGCTCTTTATTATTCTCTGAAGTTCTTAAATTCTATTGTTTTAGAGAATGGACTCTTAAAGTCACGGGAGCCTAGCACTCCTGGCTTTTAGTAGACGTGGGGAGCAAACAAGGGAGCAAGTGACATCACCTTTGTGTCAGCTGTTGATGCTTGTCAGATTAGACAGGCTAAAGAGGAGCCCTCAAATGACATTGAGACCAAATAAGTATTCAGCTTTTAAACTCTGAGGGCAACATTGTGTTTAGCATAATCACATTGGCATGCTATTTGCATGTCCCAACTCTACTAGAATACAGATTATTCATTGTGTTTTCACACAATGAATAATTTCCTCTTCAGGAAATCCTGCACAAAAGGATCTTCACTGGTGTTCTGCCAAAAGGTATCTAGACTTCAATACTTTTCAACAGGTAATTGGCATCTAGTGTCCTTACTATTCCAATAAAGACTTTTAAAAAATTGGCACCAGCTACCATTGAAAATCAAATTTGATCAGAGAGACTTCAAACTGAGTTAAATTTATCCAGACCTGACATTTTATATCTTGTCTGAGATCTGAAACAAAAATAAAAAAAAAATCTCCAGGGATAGCCAAGCAAAACATTTTAAAAAATATTCTCAAAGCATTAAAAATAATTATTAATTCCATATGATCCAGCAATTCTACTTCTGGGTACAAAAGACCCAAAATAATACGCCCTTTGAAACGAAGGTCTCAAGAAGATTCTTATACACCATGTTCATGGCAGCTCTATTTATAAAGGCCAAAAGGTAGAAGTAACCCAAGTGTCCATCAATGGATGAATGGATAAACAGAATGTGATACATACGTACAATGGAATATGATTCAGCCTTTAAAATGAAGGAAATTCTGGAGCACCTGGGTGGCTCAGTCAGTTAAGTATCTGACTTTGGCTTGGGTCATGATCCAAGGTTTGTGAGTTCAAGCCCCGTGTCAGGGTCTTTGCTGACGGTGCAAAGCCTGCTTGGGATTCTCTCTCTCTCACCCTCTCTCTGCCCCTTCTACGCTCTCTCTCTCAAAATAAATAAATAAACTTTTTTTTTCAACGTTTATTTATTTTTTGGGGGACAGAGAGAGACAGAGCATGAACGGGGGAGGGGCAGAGAGAGAGGGAGACACAGAATCGGAAACAGGCTCCAGGCTCTGAGCCATCAGCCCAGAGCCCGACGCGGGGCTCAAACTCACGGACCGCGAGATCGTGACCTGGCTGAAGTCGGACGCTTAACCGACTGCGCCACCCAGGCGCCCCAAATAAACTTTTTAAAAAATGAAGGAAATTCTGACACATGCTATAACATGGATGAACTTTGAACACATGCTAAGTAAAATAAGACAGTCACAGAAAAGACAAATATATGATTCCATTACATAAGGTACCTATAGTGATCAAATTCATGGAGACAGAAAGTGGAATGGTCATTGCCAGAGGGAAATGGGGAGTTAGTATTTAATGGAAATAGAAGTTCAATCTGGGAAGATGAAAAGTTCTAAAGATGAGTAGTGGTGATGGTTGCACAACAATGTGAATATATTTACTGCTACTGAACTGTACATTTTAAAATGGTCAAGGTGGTAAATTTTATATATATCTTATCACAATTAAATATAATAATTAATTAACTTTAAGTAGTAAGTGGTCTGTCATATGAGCAATTTTATATAATCTGACAGGATAAGATGATTAAGAGTGGGATCCTACAGAGATGCCTGGATAAGCATCCGACTTCAGCTCAGATCATGATCTCACAGTTCATGAGTTCAAGCCCGGCATCAGGCTCTGTGCTGACAGATTGGAGCCTGGAGCCTGCTTCAGATTCTGTGTCTCCCTCTCTCTCTGACCCTGCCCTGCTCATGCTTTCTCATTCTCAAAAAGAAAACAAACACTAAAAAAAAATGTAAAAGAGTGGGATCCGAGGGGTACCTGCCTAGGTGGCTCAGTTGGTTAAGCATCTGACTTCAGCTCAGGTCATTACCTTGTCACAGTTCCTGAGTTGGAGCCCACATCGGATTCTCCCTCTCTCTCTCTCTCTCTCTCTCTCTGTCCCTCCCCTACTTGCACTGTCTCTCTCTATATATAAACAAACAAGCAAACAAACAAAAAAAAAACTTAAAAAAAAGAGAGAGTGGGACCCTAGTCACAACACTATCTTCCAAATGTCTGGCATTGTGGGTTTTAGTGAGTAGTAGGATCACTTTGAGACAACAGTGTGATGAGCATGGTAACTTAGAAGTAAATGTAGTTTTTTATGTGCCCTATAATGACAGTTATCTAGAATGAGAAAAAGTTAGTCTACCTTTCTTCTCTTCTAACTAGTCCATATGGAGTACTGTTCAGAGACAGGTATCTCCTTGCAGAGCAACGTAGGAGAAACTGAAATGGGTTCAGAGAGGTGTAATCAGAAGAAAAAAGTAATCTGAAAAACAGTTTATGAGAAACAGCTAAAGAATGTCACACTAGCTGTAATGAAATGGAATAACGTGTTTCTTTATGGCTAGGAAGAATAGCATTAAGACCGAATTTTGGAAGCTACACAGTAAGACAGGTAGGTTTGGGGTCAATAGAAGGAAGAACTGTCTGACAGTTTCCATAGCACTTTATCAGTACTCCTCTGGTAGAACTTTCCACTTTCTATCTTTAATTGAAGTTACTTCCAGAAATTACCTCAAAATCCACATAGTACCTGCTGGTGCACATATCAGGCCCTGAAATACTTGTTGAATGATTAAAGAGTGTGACAATGATTAAGCAAATGACTCTCAGAATAGCCAAAGATGGAAACTGAGCTGCCCTGGGAGGGAAGGGATTCAAACACAGGCTAGCTAACTTCTTGGCAGAGATGTTACAGAATATATCTGAGTTTCATTTACTTCGTTGGATTAGATGACTTTTAAAAAGTCTTTCGAACCCTAAAGATCCATGGTTTCATGATCTGGGTTTAAGTCCTGGCTTTGCCACTTAGCAAAGGTAAAATCACTTAGCTGCTTTGCTCAAATGGCACTATATCATACACCTTGCTTGTGACATAAATTCTGTAGACGATCAAAATAATATTTTAAAACAAACACCAGAAACAAAACAAGAAAACTAACCGTGTCGCTACCTTGACTGGCAAGAAGTCATGCACGAATTTAAGAGAAAGCCTGGGGGAAGGTAGGTGGAAGTCTGGGCTCTGAGGGACCAGGACCAGAGGAACTGGCTGTATTATAGGGCTTGTCCCTGAGGGTAAGGCAGTATTAACCCCAAACACTGT